>NC_133660.1:253368652-254026682 GCF_037893015.1 Macrotis lagotis | reverse complement strand
TCTCTCATTTTATACTTTATATATTATGTTTATCTATTTGGAAGTACATTTATGGTAAACATTTTATACATATTGTACTTAATACCTAAGTATTCTTCTTATACTTGATAACTAATGATATCTATGCAATATTTTGTATAATAACATTATGTTATAATATATAAAACAAATATACTTCTAAACACACTATTTAAGAAATATAAACATTCTTAATATGCATATTTGGTCCACATTGTTGTATTTCATCAAAAGAAGGAAATTCCACTGTGGAAAATTCTTCCACTAAATCAGATTGGTGATTTATCTGTAGCTTCTAGTCTTGGCTCCTTGCCTCAAGGTGTATATATAAAAAGGTAAATAAATATATAATGACTACAGAGTAGAATAGAATATGAGCATCATATCAGCACAAATTGCTATGCAAGGTTAGAAGGAAGATCATTTCATTTATCAAAATGTCTTTTTTTTTTCTTGAGTGACATTGCATGGGATACTTCCTGCCTCTAGGTATGGCCTGATGAAAAGCATCATCTTTGAATCTGGACAGAGAAAGAACAAGTTCACAAGTGCCAGAGCAGACGGGTTGTGGAGTTAATTGCTGGAGTGCCCTTGAACATAAAGCACCAAAAGTTTCCTCTCAAGCCTGGAGCAGATTTGAAGACTTTTGAATATATCAAGGTATTATAGAAACAATAGTCTTGAGCTTTCAGCAATGTTATTGTAAGTTATTGTTTAGAAGTTGCTAGACTCCCAGTGGGATCCCACTAGCAGGGGGATGAGACTTGTAGACAAATGGGTCTGACATATAACTAAATAATAATCACGTAGCTCTACCATGCTTAAAATTTTATGGAGCTTTCCTTTAAAAGACCCTGTGATATACATGGTCATGAAAAGCTTAGTTTTCCAATTTATAGATTAAGAAAATCATATATGCATATATACATACATAGATGTGTGTATCTACCCATCTATATATATTATACATCCATGCAGACATATAAATACATTCAATCACACTTTTCTATGAAATTCAGGAGCTATTTGGTAGATGGATCTAATTGCTTGGTCATTTTTTTCCCTAGTTAATAAAGATTTCAATGATGGAATCAACTATAAGAACAGGCATACTGATCTTTAAATTGGTTGCATTATTTCCATTATATTTGTTCAGTAATTTTTTCAGTCACGACTGACTCTTGATGACACAGCACTTTCTTTGCAAAGATACAGGAGTACTTTGGCATTTCCTTCTTGAGTTCATTTTGCAGATGAGGAAATGGAGACAAACAGGGTGGGTCAAGTGACTTGCTCATGGCACTGTATCATCTAGCTGCATTCTACTATAAAGTGATAAACTCAATTTCATTAAAGTCAGTTGCCATTCTGCTTGGCATGGAAAAGTTTAATTGCCAAAGATTTACACTGCCAGACTAAGAAGGGTCAACTTTCAGTTAGCTAACAAGGTTTCATCTAAGGATTTTGGATAAAAAAAAATGCTTTGCTTAATCTGCATTTCTAAATATCTGGATAGGAATGGTATGAAGGGTGGAGGGAGGGAGGGAGGGAGGAGAGAGAGAGAGAGAGAGAGAGGAGAGAGAGAGAGAGAGAGAGAGAGAGAGAAGAAGAAGAAGAAGAAGAAGAAGAAGAAGAAGAAGAAAGAAGAAGAAGAAGAAGAAGAAGAAGAAGAAGGAGGAGGAGGAGGAGGAGGAGGAGGAGGAGGAGGAGGAGGAGGAGGAGGAGGAGGAGGAGGGAGGGAGGGAGGGAGAGAGAGAATGGAAAAAAGGGAGAAAGGGAGAGGACAAAGAGTCAAAACAACCTATTAGAATGTTACTATAATGGTCAAGTTGAGTGGAGATGCAGGCTGGAGTTAGAAAAGGGGTTCATAAAGGAAGGAGGAGGCAGGTGCCAAACATAATCATTTCTCCATGAACTGTTTTTTCACTTTCTCCACTCTATCATGGAGGATGTATGAATTTGTGTTATCACGTCTCAGTCCTCTGCCGTATAAAACAAGTATGTGAAGCTACATAATTTCTATTGTCCATCCCAGCTTTAACAATCTCTGTTAGCCTTCACGTATGATATTCTAAAGTTCCACTCATCTCTGGCATTCTATGTTCTATGTGCTCTCCCAGTTGAGATACTCTATGCTTTCAGATTTTTCCCACATTTTCTAATTTATGTTCTAAGAATCCTTCTAGTTGTAACATTTTGTATTCTAAGGTCTCCCATTTCAGCATCACAGGCTTGACTATAAACTTCTATCATTTTAAGTTGATTAGATATATGATTTTCATTTTGCAGGTGAGGAAAATGAAGTCCAAAAACTTGTGTTTACATGTTTTTGACAGTAATACAAGTAATAAGGAACAGAGTTTGGGTTATAGCCCAGGTCTGAATGACTCTTCTTCATTCAGAAGCTTCCAACTGAACTGTACTGAAATTCACTAAAGCCTCCAAACTTTGAGGGACTTCTTTAGACCTAGGAAAACTTTGTGAAACATTTTGGATTTATTTATTGCTAATTGTAAATGTCCCAACTCTCATCCCCAGGCAATAGACTTGATGGATCATCTCTTTGTCTATGGTTCTGAGGAGGAAAACTCTTACAGTCATAAAAAATGCATTTGTACTGGCTGCCTATAAATCATTGCTGGCATGGTATCATTAAGACTGGGGAAGGGGCCTGTGAGAGAAAAAAATTTTCCTGCAGAGGGATGCCGAGTAAGCACAGCCAAGACTATACAAGTGCCAATGGACTTTTCTAGTTCCCTTAACACAGACTGTTTTTGTTGGGGGTCGATGAGGCAATGATGCACAGGCAACTTGGAAGGGGAAAGCCCAAGGGATAGACTATCTAGCCTGGTGATTCCTTGTAAAATGGGCAAGTTATTTTTATCACTGGTTTTCTTATTTGTGAGACCAATATGTTAAACTTAGAACCAATGGAACTCATTCCAGACCGCTGGAACCCAAGAGAGTCAAGGGAACCAGACCTGAACCTTAGCCATGATCATTCCCAGTTACCTCTGCATCTCAGTCTCCTCATCTGGAGTTCTCACTGCATTATTTACTTGACTTGACTGTTATACCTCAAAGAGAACACATTGGTGGTCTAGTACAATGAGACTTGGAATGAAAGCTAGGAGATCCAGGTTGAAATATTAACTCAGATTATATTGAAGTGCACTTTTATATATTTTAATTTTCTTTTTTATCTATTTTCCAAACTTGTCACTTACCCCCACCCTTAGGAGTTGTCCTTTAGTATTGAAGAAGACTGTGATAACTGTAAAGTGATGTCATGGCTTTCCTATAAGATTGATTATGGTGGGGGGCATTATGCAAAAATGCTTTTCTCACTATCCTATGTGAGCCTAGTGACCTGAGATGATAAAGTTTGGATGATTGGTAATCAGTGAGAGATTCTGACCTTTTAGAGGCAGACTTCTTCCATATCACTGAGATTATTTGGCAGTATGGTATCAACAGGTGGCTACCTTTCAACGGTAGGGTAAAGCTAATCCATCCACAGAAGCATCTGTTATCACAAAAAATAAAAAAGAAAGAAAAGGTGTATTTTAGCAGAACTAACAATAACCTTCTGGTCCCTAAGCTCTGAAGCTTAGTTTCCTTCCCTGTTAGATGGCAACATTTAACTGTCAACATCAGTAGACAACTTGTCTACATCACATTTTTACTGTGAGTAAAGCATTATAGAATTCCAAAGCATGAAAACATTTTGGAATTGTAATATATTACATAAACTTGAACAACCATTGATACCATATAATTTAGAAAAGACCTTAATGACCATTTAATCTAATCCTCTTACTTTATAGAGATCTGGCACATAGTAAAGGCTGATTGAAAGCTTTTCCATTAATTTATTCATTCATTCACTCATTTACACATTCATTCAGAAATAGAAACCCAAAGAGGTCAACTAATTTGTTCGAGGTCATGGAGCTAGAAAGCATGAGAAGCAAGATTCAAACTTGAGATTTCAACATCCAATCCAGTATTCATTCCATTATCTCATATAATTGTTATTGTCATTGTGTTGAAGTGGGAGATTAAATATTCCTTCTACCCTCTCTTGCTTCACATTTTAATCAACTCCTTGGCCCCCAGTACTTAAATTCTCCCTATCTTTGCCCTTTCCCCCATATTCAAAGGATTCAAAACACTTAGTTAACATTTGGGCAAAAATGTCCCTTCCCTCACCGTGGCCTTGCCAATCACATTCCATTTCCTTGCAACTGGCTCATTTCACATAAGATTTAGAAGATGTTCAGGGAATTATCCCATCTGCCACATCTTGTTGCACTGCTCACGTTTGGTGGATGCACTTTTCAGAAGTCATTACCACCCCTGGAAACAAATTCATCATAAGCCTCTTGCAATATACCTGAAGTCCGTGACACTCCTGGACTGTCATCTATTCATAGATGAAATATAAATAGGTGGCAATTTATAGCCAATTAGATGTTGAGGGAAATCAGGGGTTGGTGAAAATTTTCCATTTACTCAGTATGCAAGCCTGGGTGACAGCAGAGTAACTGATGTGTGGTTGCCATTTGCTAAGACCTCACCTTATTTAATTTCCACTCAGACAGTCTTAATTTGTGCAGGGCCTTGGGAATGACATAAGACTGGGTAATTAATTGGAGTGCTACTTCTTTTGAGGGTATGTGGAAGAACCAGCAAAACTGAGTTTACTTTTGAATATTTTATATATGCATATATATTTATATATATTAGATATATACACACACTTATCTGTGTGTATGTTTGTGAGTATACTTTTATATTTAAATAACATGTACAGTATGCTAACAAGGTCAGCTTCTAGCCCCCCAAAATCTCATTTATAATGATTCAGATGAATGGAGATGGAATTCAGGGACTGTGCGATGGCTGGAAGAGCACAAGATAGATAATAAAAAGAATTCATTTCTTTTCTGTCTCATCTATTACCTAAGTAACATTGGGCAAATTTCTTTCCCTCTCTGATACTTGGTTTATTTACCTGCACAATGATGGATATATTAAGAGAAGCTGATCTCAAAACCCAGTTCTAGTCTTGTATGGTTCAAACTTTATAGTTACATGGATTAGGAGAGTGTTATGGCTGCTTAGAAGATTCTAGAGCCACTCTGTGAGCTTTAAAGGAAAATAACAATGCCTCTTTTACTCAGTGGGTAATTTAATTTTGCAAACTTTCTTTAGTTCCAAACTGGAAACTTTACTTCCAAACTAGACATTGGATCTAGAATACTAATTGAAAATGGAATGGTGTCAAGTAACTTCCACACTCTTACATTACTAACAAGGGCTCTACTATGATCTGAGAAGTTGTGAGGTAGACCCAAAGATGTTTTACTTAACATTGCTCCCAGGAGAGTTCATCTGGGATTTCACTATGAGCTCTTTGGTCTAGAAAGATAGAAAGATGACTCTAAGACTGAGAAAATACTGTTGAGAATATGGGTGGCTAGGTGGCACAGTGGATAAAGCACTAGCCCTGGAGTCAGGAGTGCCTGGGTTTAAATCTGGTTTCAGACACCTAATAATTACCTAGCTGTGTGGCCTTGGGCAAGCCACTTAACCCCATTTGCCTTGCAAAAACCTACAAAACAAAACACAGAGAATACATGAATTTCCCTTGCATACTGTTTTACTTCCTTATGTGATCTTTTGTCTGAGGGCTATAAATTATGTTTTTTGTTTGTTTTGTTGAAGAAATTGTCCATCTTAATGTTCAGGTTTGGAGTAGCCCATTGCAGCAGATGGGGAATTATGATCCATTTCCTATGCTGATCCTATGCTATATACTTAGGCAAAAAAAAAGGAACAGTTATATTTTAATGGGGGGAGGAAGGAAACTTAGAAGACCCAATATATGCATAGTTGAATAATTAAAAAAACAATAAAAGAATTATTAAGAAAAAGAAAAAAAGAATACTGAAGGGATCCAGAAAGGACTGGGATAGGTGGTAGCATTTCCCTTGTGTTTTGAAGGAAATAAGATCTTCTAAGAAGTGGAGGAGAAGAGTGAGTTCATTCTGGTCATACCCATGGAGTGCATAAGAAGATAAATCTTCAGTGAAGAGGGGCCAGGTCAATCAATCCTTAATATTTTTACAGAAGAGGAAACTAAGGCATATTGATGTTAAGTGACTTGATCATAATCACATTATCTACTAATCATCTGAGGTTAGATCTGAACCTCACTGCAAATCCATTAACATATCAAATATACCATGTTGTTTTTCTGATTGTTTTTCCAAAGGAAGAGATTGAGTCCCTTTTCCTAAACTAAACCATGATTTAGATCAAATTCATACAAATTTCTATAAGAGCTGATGACTTTGAGGGGGAATCTAGAGATGTTTTTAAAAAGAGGATATTTTCAATTAATTGTATTAGCTGATAATACCATGTTTTGGTTGGCTGGGGTTTCAGTTAGGAAATAGTAGCCAGTTATTCCATAAGAATGTCTTTATTTTCTAAATTTTTTTAAACAAATCTATTTTTTCCACTTTTCCAGCTTACAAAAAGAAGGGGGAAATGAGGAAACCTTGTAACAACTATCTATAGTCAAGTGAAATAAATTTTCTCATCAGCCTAGTCCAAAAAAAATGTTTTTGTAACCTTAGCTCACCATCTTTCTATCCAGACTTGGCAGCATGGTTCATCATTGCCTCTCAGAAACTGTGGTTAATCATTGCGTTGATCAGAGTTCTTACATATTGCAAAACTGATGAATGCCCAACTGTTAGAGAACTAGAATGTAAAAACCACGAAGAGCAACCTACTATTGTGACTCATCATGGATAATGGTGAGCCAGGATTCCCAAGGACTATCTATACCAATGGAACAGAGACCCTAAAATATATAAAGTATGGTTTGAGGTTGACTGTATAACTGGAGATTCTCATTTCAATATAGGAATAGTACCTGAATTATGATGCTTTTAGACACATGGAGTAATAAGACCATCATCTGAGGAATTACAATGTACATCCTTGAAGAGAAGAGAATTTTTATTAAGGAAATCAAGGATCCTTAAAGTCTGAAACTGCATTGGATAATAATAATATCCTTAGTGTAAGGGGGATTTGAATTCAGAGTCAATTGATTAAAATTTAAATCCTAGTTCTGACCCTTACTAACTATATTATTTTAGGCAAGTGCTTTTATTCCTTTTTGTGAACAATAAAATGAAAGTGTTAGACTCTGTGTCCTTTATGATCATAATAAAATGATTCAGAAGGCACAAATTGTCCTCTTGTGCTGGAGACCCATAAGTATGCCATTCTTTGGAAGAAATGATGGTTAATGTGCCCTATGTATTGCACAGTTTTAATAAATATTGTTGAAATAAGTAGAATTGAGTTTTCATATGTATGGATTATTTAGTACTGGAATCTCCTGATGAGCCAATTCCTCTAATGAATGTAGATCGACAATTCTATTGCAATGAACGTTCTTAGAAATATAGTAATCATTTAATATGTGCCAGTGATGAGACTTAAACCCGGTCTTCTTCATGTTAAGGTCAATACTTTATCCCCTAAAAATTATTGCCTCTGTGGAACTGAATATGATATCAAATAATAAAAAGTTAAGTGCACATGTTCAGCTGAGATCAATATGTACCATGGAAACAAGACTCCCTTGTGGGGGGGGGGGGTTGGGGGAGGGAAGCAAGAATAGGGGGAAATTTGTAAAACTTAAAATAAATAAAATCTTTCTTAAAAAAGTTAAGTACAGAGGACTTGAGTTCAAATGCAGACTCAGACACTTAATACCTACTCAGCTGTATGACCTTGGCCAAGTTATGTAACCCTATTGCCTTGCAAAAAAAAACCCTTGAAAACACTATTTCAATATATTTGATTTTTTTATTATATACATATATATGTTTACATATGTGCATGTACATGCAAATGTAGATTTATATGTGACTATATATACAGAGACATAAATACATTATCTACATATATAAAGAGAGAGGTGGCAGGGGCAGTATGGTATAGTACATAGAGAATTAACTTCAAGGCCAAGAAGAAGTTGATTCAAATTCTTCCTCTTATAATTGCTGGCTGTGTAGCCCTGGGAAAGTCATTGAAACTATGGGCAACTCTCTAAGAATTTTAGTTACATATAAAGCTGCCAAGATACATTGGAAGATGGTGTTTCCTCATTCTGGAGTTCCCTTATGTCAATGAAATTATAGATTCAGTACTTACCCTTGTCCCCAATTCTTTTGTTATTTCCAGAATGATTGTAACTGGGAGGTTGATGCTAACCACTGGGATCCTTGAAAAGTGTATCTTGTTGGGGAACTAAGTGGGTAGAGATAATGTGTTTACAAAGCAAATGATTCCAGAAGAAAGTACTATAATCAGAATATCATGAAGGAGATCAGCATAGTAGAAAGAGAAACAACCTTAAAATATCAGGAGACTAGATAGGATCAATTCAAGACTGGCAGTGAATGGCAGAAATGATATGGAGACACATTCAAGGCAAGCCAACCAGGCAAATAATCTAAGGATCACTCCAGTGGATTGAATGCTGGGTCTGGTATTAGAAAGACCTGAGTCCAAATCTAGACTGACACTTATTAGCTCAGTAATGCTGGATAAATCATGTGATTCTGCTTTCCTCAGCTTACTCATCTGTAAAATGAACTAGAGGAGGAAATGGCAAGCCTTTGTAGTATCTCTCCCAGAAAACCCCAAATGGAATCACTAAGAATTGGACTCATTGACATGACTCAGCAACATCAACAGCAAACCTAACAAAGAAAAAGATACTGAAATCTGAAGGGCAGTTTTGAGATTAGTCCTTGCTCTCTCCTTCAAAACAGGGCTTGTTACTGGAGTCATATGCATGCAAATCCTCATCCCTCCAACTTGCTGCATCCTTAAAGGTAAATCATTATCTAATGCTAGAACATCTAATGTTAGGTGACATGGATAAGAATAGAATAAGAGATTTAATGGAATCTAGACTGGGTGAATCAAATTTTCTTATCTTAAATGCTCATTCACTTAAATATTTTGATAACACTATTTCAATATAATTGAAATTTTATTTTATTCATTTAAAATATTATGTTGAAAAGCAGTCCATAGGCTTCACTTGATGGTTAAAGGGGTGCATGAGACAAAAAAGATGAAGAACCCCTAGATTAAATAGTCCCTGATACCCCTTCCAAATCCAAGTACAAACCTTGTACTTTGTAGAATCAGAATCAGAGGCTGAGTAGAGCTGCAATGATCTGATGAAGGATATACAGCTGATTAGAGGCAAATCCATGGCTCCCTGGCTCCTAGCCCAGTGAAGATTTATTATGTAGTCTGTCTGAGCACTGACATTCTTTGTACTCTGAAGATTGCCAGTGGTTGTTGTTGAAAGCAGACGCCACTATCCACCACTGACCCAAAATTTTCTTTTTATTAGGTCCCCTGGGTAACAAGATGGTAACCTAGGTTAGGTCTAGAAAAGGCATTAACTGGACAGTTCTCCTATTGTTTCAAGGGAGTGAAACATGAAAAGGATTTATTTAAGGGTCTCAGTTTCTTGAGAGTAAAGCCACTTGGACAGCAGGGCAGCAATTTAGAGTTTTAAAGAATATCTAAGATGGAAGAGTCTCTGCAATCCAACTAATCCAACCCATACCTGAATATGAGTCACCAAAGTCATACCTATGACTGATAGACTAGTGCTTTAGTCTTTGTCTGAATGTCTAAGTTAAGGGACCCTACTATAATATGAAGTAATTTATTCTACTTTTGGATGCTTCCAAGGGTTAGAAAGCTTTTTGTTGCTATCAAGTCTAAAGCTTCCTCTATTCGTTTTTTGGGGTTTTTTTTTTAGGTTTTTGCAAGGCAAATGGGGTTAAGTGACTTGCCCAAGGCCACACAGCTAGTTGATTATTAAATGTCTGAGGCCAGATTTTAACTCAAGTACTGCTGACTTCAGGGACAATGCTCTAGCCACTGTGCCACCTACCCAACCCCCTCTATTCATGTTTCATCTAATGCTCTGAAGGTTGTCCTCTGAGTCCATGTAGAAGAAATAAAATTCCTTGTCCACATGATAGTGCTCCAAATATTTGAAGACAGTTTCTGTCCCATATGAGGATTAGTTGAAGGAATTGAGGATTTCAACCCATCTTCTGTTCTTCAGGTTGTAATCCTCAATTCCTTCAGATAATCCTCATATGATTCCAAAGTTTGGATGTATATGAGACACAAAAGACAGAAAGCCATTTCACACAAAAGATATGCAAAACTAGATAACTTTTCAATTTAAAGTAGTCCCCAAATATAGCTGTAGCCCTTCAAAGATAATATATCAGAACTAGTTTTTGGTAATTAGAGAGCTGATAAGACTCCTTGAAAAGGAAGATGAAGAGTCAGTCAAGAAAGCTGTATAAAAACTATATGATGTTTTTCTTAACTCTGTGTTGTATCCTTTTGCCTATGGGCCCCTTTCCAAAATCACATTTTAGGGGTGGCTAGGTGGCACAGTGGACAGAGCACTGTCCCTGGAGTCAGAAGTACCTGAGTTCAAATCTGACCTCAGACACTTAATAATTACCTAGCTGTGTGGCCTTGGGCGAGCCATATAACCCCATTGTCTAGCAAAAATCTATAAAAACAAAATCACATTTTAGTTCCACTTTGGTATAGCTCTAACATGATATAACGCATCATTCTTGCTGTGTTAGGCTTTTTTGCTATAATTGATTCTTTACCAGATATATTAATATGCTGATATACTATCATCAATCTGCCTAATTGTCTATCAATAGCTACAAAATAAAATATAAAGGATTACAAAGAAAATCAGTTATGCTGAAGAAAATATGTGATTTTTCTAATATAAAGTCATAGACATCCTGTAATCTAAATAGCTCCTTGAATTTACATTGATCACAGATTGAAAAGATTTTTTGATTAAAAGTAAGGGTCTTAGAAATATATCATAACTGAAAAGGAGTTAATTCAGGAAGAAACTGTGGTTTTATAACTCGAGAATGAAGACTACCAAAGCTTCCTGAGCCTCAAAGAGAACTATGTCCAATCAAAGAGAACACCAAGGAAAAGAGACTACCTGTTGTTTCTGGGAAGAAAAAAACCAGCCTTTGACATTGACAAACTCAGGGTTGGGATTAGGATTAGCATTTTGGTCTAAAGACTTGAGGAGACAAAATAGTCAACACAAGCCATTAATAATCTACAGAGTTATCAAGAAGGCGTGCTAGCAGGTATCAGTGCAATAAAGGTAGAGAGCTGTGAGCAGGTCATAGGAGAAATGCCAAACTTGAAAAGAAGCTCATTATGACATACTGGACGATGACTTCTAGGCTCTGCTTGAAAACTGCAAAAAGCAGAACCCACAAATACTCAAGGCAGCACATTCTCCTCCAGGACCTTTCTAATATATAAATATGTTGTTATATAATTTTTCTTGCTATATATAAATGACTCTTTTCCATTTATGCTAATATTCTAATTCATTATCATTTATCTTATCTATCTAGCCATCTACTTGAATATTGACTCCATATTACATACTAAAAAAACCAACCTGATAAATGATGCTATATCCTGTTGGCTATGTGATATAACTGTTTCTGGTCTACCAAACTAAATGTGACTAGCTGCTTGTATATGACATTTTTTTAAAGTTTTTACTCTTTTGGTGAAGAGGCAGATAGGTAGCTCAGTGGATAGAACATTAACCCTGGACTAAGGGAGACTTGAGTTAAAATGTGGTCTAAGATACATATATAAAATGATCTAGAGAAGGAAATAGCAAAACCACTTTAGTGTCATTGCCAAGACAGCACTGAAGTTGGGACAAAGAGTTGTGCATGACTAAATTGACATAACAATTGCAAGATTCTGTTTTGGCACTGCTCATACCTCTTACATGTGACACTTTTTTTTAGATTTTTTTTTATTATTTTTGCAAGGCAATGGGGTTAAGTGGTTTGCCCAAGGCCACACAGCTAGGTAATTATTAAGTGTCTGAGGCCGAATTTGAACTTAGGTACTCCTGACTCCAGTGCTGGTGCTCTATCCACTCTGACACCTAGCTGCCCCCTATATGTGACACTTTTGTGGATCCCAGGGACCCACATGCATACTATATTTCATGATTAGAATAATCACCTACAATGTTAATATCTACTAATTTATGATACTTTTTATGTTTGATTCCAAATAGTTCAGTTTAATCTATTTAGCTTGTAGGGTAACATTTCTTTTTGAACTGAAGGTAGATGTGAGAACCTTTTTTTTATCTTCTTACCAGTGACTAACATCATTATCTCACTTCATTATTCTTAATGGGATGTATAATTTAGAAGAGGTCAATGTGGATCATGGTGCAAACCAGCAGTGGTGTTCAAAGTGGGAGAGAAACTAAGAAAAATGTCAATGGAGGAAAAAAACTGACCGTGTAGCTGTGTCTCCATTAGGTTTCAGAGAAGTAAAAAAAGGAAACTTGGAGCTGGCATGGGTTGCAGAAGCAGGTGGACTAAACAGATGGAAGCCTAAACCTGCAGAGAAGAAAACATCTGGTCAAAAAGGTATGACCAACAGATCAGAATCCCTGTCCCAACAAAGAGAAAGAGATTTTTAAAAAACACTTTCAAAGTAGAGGAGGTTTTTGTGAGTTAAATGAATATCCAACAGGAGCTATTGTAGAAGCAACTCAGACTCAGCCTGTCCAAACCAAATTCATTCTTGTGCCTTCAAATCCATCTTCTCTTCCTAAATTCCCAATTTCCATTAAGTTTATCACCACCTTTCTAGATAAATAGATCTGCAATCTCAGATTAACTCTTAATTCTTCTTTCTCCCTCACCCCTCATATTCAAACATTGCTAAGTCTTGTCAATACAACTTTTCAAGATATTTTCTGTCCACTTGGCCATTACATGAATCCAAGCTCCTTATCAGCTCATGCTCCATGACTCTGAAAGAGAGAGTAAGACTAATGACTTTGTACAACCCTGACTCAACTAAATCCAATTCACACACAAGGCAAGAAAGACATCAGTCACCCATTGTGTTGCCATTGGTCCTCTTTGAAAATGAAGGACAAATAACTGATACAATTATCATAGTTTTATAATCTTCCTTCCTGAAATCTCTATCCTCACCATCCTCCACACAAATATCAGTTTGATATTTTCATGCACAATTTTGGCCAAAATAATAAGGTCCAATGATTCTTCATACCACTGGGATAAAATATAACATTTTTTTGGTTTGGTTTTTAAAACCTTTTACAGCCAAACTCCAGCCAATGTTCCCAGGCTTATTGTACATTATTCTACTATATAAAGACAATATTCTTTCTAAATTGACTTGAATAAAATTTCTAGTACACAAAATTTCATCTCTCTTCTCTGTAACTTTGCGCAAGTATCCCTGATTTTTACCATCTTCCCATGTCTGCCTAGACTCCCTAGCTTCCATCAATGCTTAAAATTTCTCCTTCTCTACCAAAATCTTTCCTGATCCCTCAGTTTCTAGTGCCTTCTTTCCTCCTCCCTGGGGATCCAGAGAAATAACTTTGTATAGATTTTATATTTAGTTGGTTGCCTTCTTTGAATAGAATATTACTCTCTTGACAAGGATGATTTAATTTTTATTGTTGATTCCCTGTTTAATAAATGTTTGTTGGATTGAATTCAGTCACTATTAATGTCACTCTCTTTCAGTGTGTGACATGGGAGTATTATTAATCAAATGAAGTTCACATTTGTCTCTTTCTTACCCTCATTCTAGAGGGTAAGAAAATACTAGAAACAAATGAAGAAATGGAAATAACTTTGATAAGGGTGCCTTGGAGATGTTGGCATGACAAAGAGACGCATTTCATAATTTCTCATATATGTGTCTGTTGCTTTTGATTCTACTATATTTTATCCAATCTAGAAAACTATGCTTAACTATGACTTTAGTAAGAGGTGAGTGATTGAAACAATATCAAGAAAAAAAGAGAGTGTGGTTATTTGATTGTGAATCAAGTATATGACTGACACATACTTCTATAAGTGAGGAGTGGAGTGCTCCATGATTAGAAACTACCTGTCTGAAGAGCAATGCCGTTGCAAGTCTAAGGCAATTTGTTGTTGCTGTTTAATCGTTTAGATTCATTTGATTCTCCATGATTCTATATGAATTTTTACTGGCAAAAATCCTAGAGTGGTTTGCTAGTTTCTTCTTCAGTTCATTTTATAGATAAAGAATCATAACAGGTTTAAAGTGACTCAAGAAACTGCTAAATAGCTTGAGGCAAGATTTGAACTTAGGTCTCCCTGACTCCAGTATTAAGTCCCCTACCTGCCTAGGTGATCCAGATAATACCACAGTTAAATATGTTTGTTCATGCACACCCAGCGTTAGAGAAAACAAATTAATTATATGACTTGTTCTTGCTTTTCATCTATTTTAGATAAAGAGTATTAATGACAATTGTTTCCCTTCATCATCATAAGTTCAGGGAAGCTAAAAGGGTCAGAGGGGGCTACTCTTGTTTCTATTCTTGGGTGATTTTCAGGCCCCCAGAGACAGTCCAAACAAATTTTTAACTTTGAATTTTATCCAGAAGTTTCCCATTTGATAATCCAGTATTTCTATTTTTCTGAGCTTTGGCATTTTTGTTAATGAGGGTTTCACAGTCAACAGCCTGACCACTGAGCATGCCTTCTTCCTTTCCAAATACTCAGTTCTCCTACATGAAAACTTGGTTCCTGCTTCTCTGATCTTTATTTTTCCTCTCTCTCTCTCTCTCTCTCTCTCTCTCTCTCTCTCTCTCTCTCTCTCTCTCTCTCTCTCTCATTAACAACCTAACTTCTACTCAGCAGTTCTCAACATCCTTGAGAGGAAATTTGACCTTTGATGGATCTTGGGAGCTGGGCAGTTTATTTTGTGGGAGCAACATTTATGTTGCTCCATTAACTCCTCCGTGTGGACCCAAGTATTTTATTTCCTCATGGGCTGTTTCTGCCATTTGCAGCAGTTTCCCTACGGGAGCAAGATAGAGTCAGAGACTGACAATGAATAATAAGCTGTAGGAAAGTAGCTGCTCTCATTTGGAATTAATGATATTTTATTAAAATTTCAAAGAGCACCCAGTTGGTAGTTACAGTACCAATTACCCATCTAAACATCAAGCCAGGGTTCTCAATTAAAACTCTGTTGTTCTTTCTTTTAAAACAACTCTTCCTTAAATTTAGAGTTATGCAAGAAAAATCAGAAAAGCAGAGGCCCTCAACCTTCTTTTGTTTCTCCAGGACCTCTTTGACATTCTGGTGAAACCTATGGACTGAAACTTTCTTGGAATAATGTTTATAAATGCATAAAATACAAAGGAAACCTATCAGACTGAAGCATAGCTATTCTTTATTTTTTACAGTCACAAACCCTATGTTGAGAATCCAAAAATTAAACTACCTATGCTCTTTTACCCAGATTCCACTACTGACCATATAACCCAAGGAAGTCAAAGGCAAGGAGGGAGCCAAAAATATGAGCAAGGAACGTACAATAATTATCAAAAGGTGAGGTGATGAGGGTCTCAGTTAGACATTGTGCTGGAAAAAGGAAAGTTCTAGCACTTTCTATCAACCAAGAAAGACTTTGAGAATGAGCATGTGACATAGTAGATAGAGTTCTGCAGTGGGAGTAAAAAAAAAAATCCTGACCCCAAATAGCTCTGTGAGTCTGAGGAAGTCATTTAAACTTTCTCAGCCTCAGGTTCCTCATTTTTAAAATGAGAAGATAGGACTTAATGTTCTCTAAGGTCCTTTCTGGCTCTAAATCTACCCTATTATGCTATGATTATGACCACAATATCCAATAAAGATGTCTGTCAAACTCAGACAGTCCTAAGGCTTGGCTACTTGGGAATGATTTTGTTTAAATTCAACATCATAAGCTCATCTCCTGTCAAATGGAAGGGAATTTCCAACTATACTTGAGAAGAGAGACATTGCTCTAATAGAATCATGAATTCTTGAAGGATTACAGGTACCATATCACTTCCAATTAGTTGCATGTTAATTGTAGGTTTCCCTTTTAGGCAGAGTATAAAGTAAATGCCACCCTAGATTAAATTCATGTCATAATTTTCCTGGAGACAAACCTTCATCATTCTATTTGGAGAATGAAGAAGAAACAAACTAAATAAAAAAGATTATTGTTTTGAATGGAAAGGAGAGTAGAAGTTTTTATTTCTTTAGATAAAGTGATGGGAACTAATTAACCACATGTCATCTAGTTCCCACCCAAGAACTGGGTACATTTCTAGAACTAGCAAAGAGAGATGATATGTCAGAGGCAAATGAGAAAGAGAAAAATGCTTTTAAGAGTCTTGTTGGAAAAACTATTTATTTGCTATACCTGCATTTTTTAAGAAGTTATAATGAGTCCTTTGTAAATTAGCAGATGAAATTGAGTCAAAAGAAGAGTAAAATCCACTTTAAGCCTTTGAGGTCTTAAAATACAAAAGGTGATGGCATGTCATATCTGTGGTCTTCAATTTCCTCTTCTATAAAATGACTTTGGTTCAATTTTTCCTAAAATCCCTTCCAACCCTAAATGTCACATCTGGAAAAGTATTTTTGGCCAACGGAAGAGAAGAATTAGAAAGTAATTAATGTATTAAAGAAAGGATAATGAGAAGACTAAAACTATCAAATAAATTAAAAATTTCAATACCATTTCTCTTGTTTTTAAATTGATTGTTTTCAAAGTGAAAAGAATACTTTCCCAAACTCATAATATTGCTATTTTTTAAGTCCCAAATTTAATATTTAAAAACCTTTGTCAGAATTTGGATAAGATCTATAATAATAATAATTGTTATGATTGAGGTATAAATGAAAGCTTATATATATCACTTTAGAGTTCAAAAATATATTTGTATTTGTGTTTATTAATAATATTATTGTCCCCATTCTTGAATGAAATGACTGAGACTCAGAGTAATTCTATTTTGATTTTACATATCTCTTTAAATTTACCTTTTTTAACCAGCTAGTGCTTGCACCCTCTTGAAATTGCTATGTATATAACTTTCCTTTATTTACTTGCATATATAAATTGAATTTCATTGGCCCTTCCTATTTCCTATTTCCACAGAACAGTAGGTCAGGGACAATTTTATTTTGTCTTCATGTTCCCAACGCCTAGGATAGTGCCTGGATAAAAAGTAGGGAGAATTTAAATAAATGTTTGTGGAACTTAAATGGAAGGTATAGAATGACTGAAGCCCCTGCCCACCCCGCTAGAAAGTGTCAGAGGTGGAAATGAGCCTTGATTTTCTTGTCTCCAAGTCCAACGCTCTCTCCACTACAAGTTGTCAGTCAATTTCAAATACATATATTAACTTAAGTAAGACCACCATGCTGTCAGATACAATTATTACCATGGGAAAACTCTTGGCTGAACATCAGAGAAGGCATAGTAGCCCTGACTGCTTACCACCCGCAGTCCTTCTTCCTATAGCCAGCTCTACCAGCAGAACCTGGCCTTGAGTCAGTCCCATTTCCATTGGAGCATACTTGCTTCCACTCCTCTTTGCCAAATTCTAAGTGATTCATGGAGTGTATTTCACATTCCAAATAGAGGCTCATAAATATGGGATGAGAAGGAAGTCAATAGATATTGACTCTTTTTTTCAGGGATACGGCCAATTGCCTCAATGAAAGCTCAATCAGTCATGTTGACTTTTTTAATTGCACACAGTCTCTTCATCCCTGTCATATTATCATAAAAAAGAGTGCCAAAGGAGACTTAATGTAACAGCTAAATAATTGTTGGATAGCATTACTAACTGTGTTTAATAGAATTTGATATGAGGAAGCAGAAGGGTTGGGAAAATGAAATTAAGATTTCCATCATATTGATTTCTCCCCCTCCTATAGGTGAATTTGGGGCTGTCTTAACAACTGTGGGACATTTTTCATAAGTAAAGGATATCATATAGTGAATAAAAGACTGGTTTGGAGTTACAAAGAGCAGGGTTCAATACTGCTTCTTACATATGATGATTGTATTGCTCAGGAAAAAAGTAGCCTCAGTGCCCCAAGACATTCTCAGCCTATAAGGTACAGATTCAATCCAGATTGCATCTAATTCTCAATGTGACGTCCTTTCTCCTTTCTAAAGCACCTCACTACTTCCTATGTCATGCTATTGAGGAATAAACATCTTTAGATCTAAATGGAAACAGGACTGCTGTTGGAGTGATTTCCCAGGCAGCCAAATTCATGGTGACAATGTTGTCTCCACCACTTAGAGTTCATAAAGTTGAGTAGCCTCAGATCTTTCTATGAATTACAATACTGGTCATTAAGAAGGGTCAACACACATTGAATTCTTAAGCCACCAATCATCTCTTTATTTCTGGCAAGGGACTTCCATGTCACCAACAGATGTTTCATATATTAAAGCTCTAATTAAAATATCTATAATTCCTATTTTGAGATAAGAACTTAAAATAATGGGGGAAGTGGTAGTTTTAGGGGACATAAGCATATGTCATCTTCCCTTTGGAATGAATAAGTGGCTATTTGGTCAGTTTCCAAATAGAGTCTTTTGCTGGGTTGACATCTGCATCCTAAAGGGTTTTGAATACTTTCCAGGTTATAAATAGCTTCTTTCTTGTACAAGTGTGATAAACAAAACATTTTTTTCTTCCATATTTTCCAGAATTTAATTCTGACAAGCACGGAAAATCTGGTTGGAGACATGAAAGTTATTGGAAATCTTGGAAGGAGTGATTATTTCAGGGATCTATTGATAAGAATTAGATGTCTATGCAGAAAAATCAGATGTGATAGTCCCTGATGAAACCAAAGACCCTCCCTTGAATCCCACCCCACCATCCAGTTTTTTAAAGCTTGTTCAAGGATTATGGGATTAAGAGTGAGAAAAATGCTTACAGAACTTCTGATTCAATCTTTTTTACTTTACAGATAAAGAAACTAAGGCTCAGAGGAGTTCTTTATCTTACCTAGGTCACAAACTAATGAGTATGGCAGGAAAGATTTGAATCCAGTTCTTGACTCCAGTGCAGCCTTCTGTCTAGGCCATGCTACTTCTAGAAAAGCTGAAGATATACAAAAGCACATGGAGCAGATGGTAGGACAACATTAGGAGAATTTACCAACACTTTCCCTTAGGATCTGGCCCAACCCTTCAATGACTATGGAGGATTGACTCTTTTTTTTTTTTACAAGACAAATGGGGTTAAGTGGCTTGCCCAAGGCCATGCAGCTAGGTCATTATTAAGTGTCTGAGACTGGATTTGAACCCAGGTACTCCTGAACCCAGGTACTCCTGACTCCAGGGCTGGTGCTTTATCCACTATGCCACCTAGCTGCCCCAGGACTATTGACTCTTAAAGGACTATAAAATAGGAAGGTTTGAGAAGGAACATACCCAGGGGGTTGCTAGAGAGCCTTAGGTAAGATGATCTCCATACCACAGGAGAAAGGAGATAATGATAATCATGATGGAAGAAATAAACTTTCTCTCTGTGGTTTTGTTCTCTCCCCTAATAGAACTAAACTTCATAAGGGTAAGAGTTATTTCACTTCTCTATTTGTATCCCCATCATCTAACTCAATGTCTGCCAACTATAGAAGATACTTAATAAATTTTATTGTTGTTGGTGACAACTTTTTTCAATCACATCTGACTCTCCATGATCCAATTTTGGGTTTTCTTGACAGAGGTACTAGAGTGGTTTATCATTTTCTTCTCTGCTCATTTTACAGATGAGAAAACCAAGATAAGCAGGATTAAGTGACTTTCCAAGGTTCACAAAGCTAGTAAATGTCTAAAAACCAGATTTGAACTCACAAAGTTGAGGCTTCCTGACTTCAGGTCCAGTCCTGTATTAACAGCACCATGTAACTGCTTGTATGTTAATGGAAGAATGGGTGGACTTGCCAACATTTCCATGGAGATCATCTTGGAAATCCATGTGCCAAATATATCTCAAAACAGAATAACTTAAGGATTGGATTTACTTCAAATGTTTTATAGGATAAAGACAGGTACATATCAGATCTCTACTGAGATCACGAGAAGGAAAACACTAATTAGGTAGGAAATGCGCTGGAATAAAATATTCCAGAAATGTAACTGGGGTTCAAAGAGGAGGGCAAAAAGATGATGCTACTAGTTAGGAAGAAACAGGACTAGGGCATAAAGGCTTGTCGGAATCTTGGCAGTTCAGGGAACTAGGTCAACCAGATTGGACTGGCTATAGACAATGCTATCCCCATCCAGAGGACGAAAAACAAAACAACAACAGTAAAACCTGATGAAGACTTTATAAAAATTATCTCTTATGTATCTCTTTCCCTAAACGCTACTTCCTCATGCCAAAAATGACTAATCTGTAAACATGTTTATCAAAAATATGTATTTACAACATTAACCTGACTGTTCACCACTGAGCGGAGTGGGGTGGAAGGACATTTTGTAACTCAAAAATATCCATATGCATATGGATGAATGTTGAAAAAACTTTCATAACATGCATTTTAAAAATAAAATATCAATTAAAAAAAAACTTGTTGGAGACAGAGCAGGCCAGAAAATGAAGATCCAAATCGTGATTTTTTTGGTTGTTTTTTTAATATAATATTATTAAATCAACTAGCATTTGTTAAGTGCTTAATGTGCTACTCATTAGGATTTTAAAACAGACAAAACAATCTCTGACTTCAAGGACATTATTTCTAATGGGGAGAAAACATATCAATACATAGCTAGATAAATAGGCAAAAAAGAGAGACAAAGAGACAGAGGAGATACTTTTGTTGTTGTTGAGTTATTCAGTTGGATCTCAGTTTTCAAGACCCATAGGTCAGGGGTGGGAGACCTCAGGGCCAAGGGTAGTATTGGTCTGATGTTGCCTAGTCAACTGCAGGCCAGTTTTCAAATTTCAATAGATCTTTTTAGGTAAGAATTAATTAAATGTTTGATCAAATATAGCCTGCAAATGGTGTTATAAAAATCCAAAAGGCCCTTGGCAGAAAAAAGTTGCCCATCCTTGCCGTAGACCATAGCAAGTCAGATCCTTCTGTCCTCTATCTCATGACATCTGTTCAAGCTCAAGTTTGCTGTTTCTATGACCCTATCTATCCATCTTATCTTCTGCCATTCCCTCCTCCTTTTGTTGCCCCTTTCCCAACATTGGGGAAGTCCTGACTTCACATGTGGCCAAAGCCTTTAAGCTTCATTTCCTCAGAATTTAATTTTCTAGTGAATAATATGAATTAAATTTCCTAAGTATTGACTGATTTGATCCCTTTGTTGTCCATGGGAATTTCAAAAGTCTTTGTAAGTCCACTCAGGAATGCCAAAATGATGTTGGGGAAAAATGTAATTGATTAACGGTTTGGGTGAAACATGAAAGAATTCATTTAAAGACTGACTTTGACCCAAAAAGAAATTTTAGGGACAAAAGGGTTTGTTTACCTACTGTATAGCAGAAGTTATAAAGGCATTTGAAAACCAGTAGGAATAGTTCCATTAACAATATAAGTCACTATGAAAAGATGAACAATACGGAAAAGTACATGAAGAATCACATTCCCCAAGAGAAGTCTAGTTTCACAGGAAGACAGGCAACTCAGCTGAGTAAAGGGTGAGATTTTTTTCCAATTTATTCATTTATTTATTTAATTTATTTTCATCCATTTTCCAAATTACAAAATTTCCCTCCACCCTCCCTTCCCACCCCTCCTCCCCTCAGTAGGGAACAGTCAGGTTAGCATTTTACATATATATATTTTGTTAAACATATTTACAAATTAGTAAATTTTGGCATGAGGAATTAGTATTAAGGGAAAGAGAAACATAAAAGATAATTTTTATAAAGTGTCATCAGATTCAGTAGGACTGTTTTTTTTTTTTTCTGAATGTTTTGTTTTGTTTTGTTTTGTTTTTCTTCCTCTGGTTGGGGATAATATAGTCCAAAATCAGTCTAATACAGTTGTCCTAGCTCTCTGGACTTTTGAGAGAACTGACTTCCATCAAGGTTATTCATCTCATAATGTTGTTGATGTGTACATTGTTCTTTTGACTCTACTCCTTTCACTCAGCATCAGATCCCATAAGTCATTCCATGCTTCTATAGAGTTCAACCATTTATGCTTTCATATAGAACAATTATATTCATTAGTATTTATGTACTATAACTTGTTCAACCAATTCTCCAATTGATGGGCATCCTCTCAATGTCCAATTCCTTGTCACTACAAAGAGAGTTGCTATGAATATTTTGGAACATGTAGGACTTTATCCACTTTTTACAATTTCCTCTGGATATAGTCCTAGAATTGGAATTTCTGGGTCAAATGGTATGAACACTTTTATTGCTCTTTGGGCATAGCTCCATATCACTTTCCAGAAGGTTGGATCCATTCACAACTCCACCAGCATCAATGTCCCAATTCTCCCACAACCTCTCCAACATTGATGATCTTTCCTTTTTCTCATCTGGGCTAATCTAATAGGTATGAAATGATACCTAATTGGTGTTTTAATTTGCATTTCTCTAATCAACAGTGATTTGGAGCTTTTTTCCATATGATTATATATATATATATATATATATATATATATATATATATATATATAACTTTAATTTCATTTGAAAACTGTTCATATCCTTTTAGCATTTATCAATTGGGGAATGACTTGTGATCTTATAACTTTGATACAATTCTCTATATATTTTATAAATGAGACCTTTATCAGAACTCCTAGATGTGAAGATTGTTTCCCAGCTTTCTGCTTTTTTTTCTAATTTTGGCAGCATTGATTTTATTAGTGCAAAAATTTTTAATTTAATATAGTCAACATAATTCCTTTTGCAGTTTATAATGTACTCTAATTCTTGTTTGATCATAAATTTAGCCCTTTTCCATAGATCAGATAGAGTATTTCTGGTCTATTAATTTATCTATGGTATTGCTTTTTATGTCTAAATCCTGTACCCATTTTGCTCTTATTTTGGTAGAGACTGTGAGATGTGGATCTCTGCCTAGTTTTTGCCAGCAAATGAGTGGGGTGAGAGGGTAGAGTGTAATTGAGAAGATTTTCTAAGGAAATAGCAAATCTCTATGCTCAGCTCCAGATACTCAAAGAGTAGTTAAGCAAATACTCAATTCATTATAATAATCAGTATTATGACTTACTTAAAAGATTCTGAGAGGGATAAAACAAGGAATATTTTAATCAGATTTGACCTGTATGAATAAAAGAAGTCTTTGTGATTTCTTTGATTGGAAGACTATCCCAAGAATGGATACTCTCTCCACCAAGAGCCTAACTTTAAATGATTAGATAACTTCCTAGGCAGTTCTAAGTTTGGGAAGTGCTTAGAAGACATGGTTATTTCCCAGGGCCATGCACCTTCTAAGTGTCACAGGGATGTTTTGAACCCAAGTCTTATTGATCCTGAGTTTAGCACAGAGTATATTGTCATTTTTATAAAGCAGCCTCTGCAGCAAATAGTTATGATGTTTGGCAGAATAAATGGCACCATGCTAAGCAATGGGGATAGAATATAATTGAAAAGGAAGACTGTCTTTGTCCTCAAGCAGTTTTCATATTTTTTTGGCAAGGCAATGAGATTAAATGACATGCCCAAGGTCACACAGCAACTATGTGGGTCATGGTACAATTGAGAGAGGTATGAAGCATGACTGTGTGGATCCCAAGGCCAAAACAGAAGCCCTAAATATAATTTTCTAATGGGAGAAGTGGACCAGCATGGCAGAGAGATGTTCCAGGTTGAGAAGTCGGCTGAGTCATGGTTGTGAAGAGTCTAGAAAGTCAGAACTCAAATAGAAGGGAAAGTAAAGCAGGCTTCACAGAGTGGCAAGGTAGATCTTAGTTTCTCCCCTGATATTTTTCTGTGTGTGGGCATTGAATAGGTTATTATTCTCTGATCTTAGTGTTTGAATATATAAAATGAGAGGTTCAGAGCTTTTCTATGCTTTGTCTATAACCTCCAGCCAAGTAATTAGACTTGCTTCATAGGGTGGTTTTCTGAGGCCCCTTATCCACCCCAGCCCCTCCATGTCCCTAAGGGTAACTCTCATTATGAGTTCTGTGTTATAACTAAACAAACAGAATGAAAGAAAGGGCAGAACCGGGCTAATATTTATGCTCAGGGCTCTGACTCTTGAGTGGACATACCCATGTATAGAGGTTCTGTGAAAAAAATCATGAAAGACATAAATAGAAAAGGAAGATTTCCAGTGTAGAAACCCACAGGGAACAGAAAACATCAGCAGTCTATAAAACTGGCTGTGTGTTTATTTAAGAAATCTACTTGCCGGAGCCTAGAGATTCATTTAGAAATTATCCTAGGGCCATTTTATAGTTACTGTCCTGACAACAACTGACCTTTAGATAGAGGTTTAAACTTTGTAAAGCTCAGGAATGATCTCATTTCAACTTTCTGAAAACACTGAGAGCTTGGAGTTTCAAGGATTATTATTCTAAGAGGTATCCCTAGAAACTAAAATGCAATTAATTTTAATTTCTGTACACAATGTGCCAGTGCCAGTCCAAGTTGAGGAGTTAGCCCATGGGAACCCTATACTTTACACACAAAAGAGAAACTCTGATGCTGAATGTTATAGGGATCATGCTAGGATAGTAGGAGTACAGAATCACAGAATATTAGAAACTACTTTAGATTTCCTAATCTTTCATTTTACAGATAAAAGAACAAAAGCAGAGAATGGTGACTTCAAGGCCACCAAGAAAGTTAGTTGTGGAGCCCAGGTATTTCATTCAACTCTGGTGGTTTACTAGTTCGTTACCTCCTTTAAGAGAAAACCCATGGTCTCTAAGTGTCCACCCAAATAACCCCAAGATTAAACATCAATGACTAGACAAACTAAAGACCTTAATATCATAGTTGAAAATGTTGTAAGTGAAATATCTTTCCCAGATCTATAAAAATGAAGCAGAATTTATATTTGAACCCAGGTTCTGTGATTCCAGATACAGTGCTCTTTTCTATTTCATGATGAGATTAGAGGGTCATAAATTTGAAATGGAAGAGATTTTAGAAACCATTAGGTCCAACTTTCTCATTCTACAGGTGAAGAAACTAGAGCCCCCCCAAAAAATAAGAATGACCCAACATTATACACCGGGGGTGAAAGAAGATTGAAGGTTGAGTCCTGGAGGAAATGGAGGCTAGTGGAAATTAATTAATCAACCAGCATTTTTTAATCATCTATCATATGTCAAATTCCAATAATTTCTACTCACAGTGAGTTTGCAATCTTAGAGGGGAAACAAGACATATAACTAAATGCAGAATAGATATTTTTAAAATAATGAATAGAAAATAGTTAAATACAAGGTTATTTGAGAGAAATAAAAGTAACAATTGGAGAATTAAAAAAATAGGGCTTAATGATGCATCTGGTTTTAATGAAAGAGAATTGCTTCTGGATTCAGGCATAAGGTCCTTGACAGCAGACATTGGCTTTCTTCATCTCTCCAGCACTTAGCACAGTGCTTGATAAACAGTAGGTGTTTAATACATGCTAATGACTAGTTTCCTGACTACTCTTTGCATCATACCAACATACTCCTTGTTTCTTCTAATATCACTGGGCTATTTCTTAATTCTCCCACTTGAGCTGAAAGAGAGACTCAAACTGATGTGCTACTGACTTGGAATTGCTGGGTCAAAGGGTATGAACATTTTTATTGCTCTTTGGGCATAGTTCCATGGTGCTCTCCAGAAAGGTTGGATTGGTCTGCAACTCCCATGCTGCTGAATTAGGCAGCCTACAGTTTGTATTGCTTTTCTCTGTCTTTTATGCAGTTTTTTCCATTCCCATGTGTTTTTCCATCTCTCTCTCTATATATATATTTGTTCCTATATATACAAAAAAATTTCATTTTAGTAAAAAGTTATAATCTGAAAAGAAGAGATTACTTTAAAATGACAAAAGATGTTTGTTTCAGTGTCTAGTGATGTGCACTGCTTGAGTTTTAATCTCCTTTTTCTTTCTTTGCTTCTTTGTTCCTTCTTCCTTCCTTCCTTTCTCCCTCCCTCCTTCTACCTTTCTCTCTTCTTCTTTCTTCTTTTTTCTTCTTCTTCTTCCTTCTTTTTCCCTTCTTTTATTCCCTTCTTCATATTCTTCTTTTCTCCTCCTCCTCCTCCACTTCCACCTCCTCCTCCTCCTCCTCATTCTTCTTCTTCTTCCTCCTCCTCCTCCTCCTCCTCCTCCTTCTCCTCCTTCTCTTCTTCTTCTTCTTCTTTCTTCCACATTCTGGAAGTATTTCCCAAGGTACAGTCAAGCATCCAAATCATCAACATTATCGCTGAACTACTCTTATTGCAAATGACTATAAGGATTAGATGAACAAATTTCTTTGCATTTATTTTCCTTTGTCTAGCTTAGATCACTTCTTAAATTAAAAAACTTTACAAAAGAAAAGAACAAACAGATTTAAAGCATGGAGTTCAAATGCCTAGGTATAAAGTCTGCTTCTGTCATTAATTTCTCTTAGGAAAATTACTTCTTCTCTACTTCAATTTCCATATTTGTAAAATGAAAGCAGTTGGAATGAACAGTCTTGAAAGTCTCCTCTAATTTATGATATATAATTTCTGATTTTGATGTTTTTTTCTTTTCTTCCCCTTCAAAATATATATAGAATTCTTAAAAATATCTTTGTAATAAAAATTCCTGGAAGAGGTTTGCAGGGAGAAATATGGATGATATTTCATATATATATATATATGTGTGTGTGTGTGTGTATGTATATATATACATATATATTTATATACCAATTAAAAACTATAATTTAAAAATAGATAGTATGTCTATTATTTGTTGTCTTTTCAGTGTACAGACAATATTTGAACCCTGTAGTTTCTGTTTATATTGTTTCCTGACACCTGCACTAAACAAAGCTGCCAGACTTGGCTTCTACAAACAGCATTTTCAGGTTGACAGTCTCTTATGAAGAGATCTCAGGAAGTCCCTACCTGCAGGTAGTCTATAACTCCTGAGACTAACATTCAAGTTTCCTTACTATCTATCCCCCTTTTTAGGGGTTCTTTCCTAGGTTCTTCCTAGCTTGGATGCTCTCTCCTTCCTATTTTATGAACATTTCTAATTTTGACAATCTATTTTGAAGCTCTATCTAATATTCTTTCATCCTAGTTAGCAAATTATGTTTCCATATATTTATTTGTAAATATGCTTCACTAAAATTCTAAAAGGAAAAGTTCAAGCATATTAGGAAAGAATTTCATCCATATGAAGAATTTTTTCTTCAAAAAATCAATTTCATATCTTTCAATTTTCAGTTCTATGACTTACTGGCTTTTAGCACCAAAGTCTCTAGAAAAAGAATTACACTTTTCTTTTAGCTTAATATTTTATCTTGGCATTAGCTTTCTTCAGTCTTATTGCTTTGTTTTATTCCTGTAATAAAGTCTCAGCAGGCAGAGACTTTCTGTAAAGTTCTTTGAGGTTGTAGATGACTGTAATCAGTATCTAAACCATCCTTTACTCAGGAGTCCGAAAAGGCATGCTTACAGTGCCCTCTATGCTGAAATCTTTAAATGAGTTTTATTTAGAACTCAGATGAATACTGATGTGTTCTGATGGATGGTATTGCCTCTATATTTGACTTTTTTTCACATAATCTCTTAATTCTGTTTTATCTGGTTCTTTAACTGTCCTTTAAGGCCTAATTTGAATTCCAATCCTTTTATAAAGTTTTTCCTGATCACATTCTTTGATGATCTCTGCCTTCCTTGGCCTCCAGTTGATTTCTTAGTCTGTAACACTACTCCCCAGTTCAACAAAGGATTATGTGCCAGAACCTCAAAATAGTCAAACATCTCAGAGGTCATATAGTCTAACAGATATCTGAGCAAAAATCTCCTACATGATTCTTATTAAGTGATCACCTAGTTTTTGTTTAAGAACTTCCAATGAGAAGGAACCTATAAACTCCTTAGATTATTAGCTCCTTACTTTTAAGGGAGGGTCTATCTTTTGCATTTTTTTGGTATCTCCAACATTTATCATAGTACTAATGCATAATGGGCACTTAATAAATGTTAATCACCTGACTGTTTGAACTTCTAAGGAATGTCATTGCTCTTTTGGATTCCTCTAAATTTTAATTAAGCTTTCCCCTCACCTCAATACTAAATTTGTCTTCTACCTTTAATTTCAAATAAATTACTTTTAAACCTTCCCTCTGGGGATTGCAAGATGTTTGGGTATCAAATTGTGATTTATAATAGATTGCACACACACACACACACACACACACACACACACACACAGATATATTATGAATACATAGACACAAAAATATCTATATATGTTTATATACACATCTATGTGTGTATGTGTAGTCACATGTATGTATGTGCATGCATATTTATCTAATTCTGGTCTCACCGGATATTCTACACAACTTGTTGATAGCTCCTTTTTGGTTTCTTTAACAATATCAAATTGTTCTTAGAGTTGAAAAGGAATTACTCATTTCTCTAAACTACATTTTCCAAGATGCTAGTCAGTACTCAAACTCCTATTATTACTGTATTTTGGAAATATTCTCTTGAATATTGGTTTCTATTAGGAATGGTACTTGTGGTACCATCATGGTTTAAATCCTCTATACGATGACTGCCAGCTCTTCTTGGAGAAAGCTTGCACAAAGATCTCCCAACTTCATCCTGTTTTAGAGCTGGCCTATTTTAGAAGTTTTTCTCAACCGCATGGAATACACTAGAATATAACCCAGGAGCTCTGTTTGGTTAACAACAAACTGTCAAAATCCCATCTGGAAAGTGGATGGTGGGGCTAGAAAAAGTAGTACCATGTGTACAAGCATCCCCATGGTAAATTTGGTTTCCCTAGATTCATGAGAAAGCATAGTACTATTTTTTGACAGTCATCTTGATTTTTGGATGAAAACAAAAGATGCTATCTGTAGGCAGAAAAAGAAAAGAAAAAACACAACTTTTTTCTGCATGAATCCACTAAAGATAAACATTCTCTTTTTGTTTGTTTTTGAGTACCTATATTGGAAGCTGAGTGAACCAGAAAATGATATATCTATGGATGTACAAGACAGATGATGATTCCCTCCATTACCTGTGACAGAGTAATAGGAATTCCCTCATATGAATCAATGGGCCATATTGGAAAGTAGTGGATCAAGTGGAGGGACATCAGTCACTAGGTAAATGAGATCCTTTTGAGAAAGCTTGCAATTTCACACCCCAGTAATATTTCTGCTATACTCTGAACTGGTCCTTTATTTCTAGAATATTTTGTTGACCTCTGCACACTACATTTTAGGACAAACCAGGAAAGTGACCAAGATGTTGATAATACAGGATGCTAGGAAACATAAAAGTGATCATAAGGAACTGAGGATTATTAGCCATGAAAAGACCTAAGGAAACATGCATTTTAGTTTCAAAAAGACTGGAACTTTGGCAATATTTAGATTTGTTTCTATTCACCTCAGAATGCAGTTTTAGGGATGGTCAGTGGAAGTTGCAGAGAAGGCATGTGTAGTTTTGATAAGAAGATTGTGTGTGTGTGTATGTAAGTGTGTATGTATGTATGATATGTTATAGAAACACATATATATAGGTCTGTAAATGTATGTGTATATGTATGTATGTATGTATGTATGCATTGTACTAGAATTAACTAAAAGGTCAAAGTGAATTAGGTGTCCTTGAATGATAGTGACCTCTCTAATATTAAAGGTCATTAAGTATTTCATAATGGGGGGCGGCTAAGGTGGCGTAGTGGATAAAGCACCAGCCCTGGAGTCAGGAGTACCTGGGTTCAAATCCTGTCTCAGACACTTAATAATTACCTAGCTGTGTGGCCTTGGACAAGCCACTTAACCCCATTTGCCTTGCAAAAACCTAAAAAAAAAAAGCATTTCATAATGGCCACTTAGGATTACCAAGTCAGATCTTTCAGGCCTTAAGGATCTAAAGAGGTATAATTTGATAGATGAGGAAACTGAGACTCAAGATGTTTTAACAACTTGCTCAAGATCTGATAGATAGTAGCAGAGTTAGCATTTGAAACTACATTATTTGATTCGAAACCTTGTTGTAGGAATTGGACTAGATGACCCCCTGAGGTATATTTGAAATTTAAAATTCTAGGATTTCTACTCCTATTCATTTTCAATAGGAAAACAAGTGTTACCTTGCATTTTTCATACACTCACATCCTTCTCTCTCCAATATAGGGAAACTAACATGGTCAAAGATAATTGCTTTCTAGATATCATATAAACTTATGAGCTTTTTCATCAACTATGAACCTATTATCACTAATCTTATTGTTTTGAAATTTAAAAAGTCAAAAGGAGACTGAATTTCTAAGCTGTATCTTCATAACATATCTTCTTTTCTCCAGAGGCACTGCTGCACACCTTATCTGAATGTCCCAAGTCCATCTCAACTACTCACACATGAAATGATCCTATCTTCTTCTCTTTGGAAGAGGTTAAGATCATTTCATATGAGTTCCTTCAATTCTCTACTCTTCAAAATATTTTCATGTCTTCCATTCTTATTATCCACTTGATCTCAAAGAATAAACTGTCTTCAATTTTTCCTATGCTAATCCCTCCACCTCTGATATCTTGTTCTGACTAAAAATGATTCCTTGATCCACTTATCATCTCAACTTTGTTTTATAATAGTCTTTGCTTCCATAGTGGTTCCTCTACTCTTTTTTAAAAATATAAAAATAAAGAAACAAATTCAGCATTATTTTTTCCTAAATTTTTCCCCCCTTTCACCACTAATTTCCTAAAAAAAAATTGTCTACAGTTATGGCCTCCACTTCTTTAACACCCACTCATTCTTCAAGTCTCCTATCCTGTGGTTTCTCCTCCCAATACTCTTTTGAAACTTCTGACTCAAAAGACAAAAATGACAGATAAGTTTTGCAAATCCCATCCCTTGGTCCTTTTCTCAATCACTCACCAGAGGCATTTGAGACTATTAATAATTCTTTTCCTTCTTTATTTTAAAATTTAATTTAATATTTTATTTTTTCTTTAATTAAATGTAAAATAACTCATAGCTTTTCCATTTTTAAAAAATTTTGAATTCCAAAGTATCTCTCTCTCTCACCCATCCCCCTTTACTAATAAGGAAAGAAATTTATTATGCAATCATGTAAAACATATTTTCCTGTTAAGCATGCTAAAAAGAAAACACAGACAAAAACTAAAAGAAAGAAAAATAAAATTTAAAAATAATATGCTTCACTATAGTAATCTGCTGTTTGAGAAAACCAAAGAGCCAAGCTTTAGGGATTAAAAACTCTGTCTTTGTTAAAATCTGTTGGGAAAATTGGAAGTTAGTATGGAAGAAACTTGGATTATACCAACACCTCATACCCTATACCAAGACAAGATCAAAATGGATACAGGATTTAGACATAAAAGATAATATTATAAGCAAACTAGGAGATCAAGGAATAGTTTACCTGTCAGATCTATGGAAAGTGAAACAGTTTATGATCAAGGAAGAGATGGAGGACATCATTCAAAACAAGCTAATTAATTTTGATTACATTAAAATAAAAAACTTTTGCACAGACAAAACCACTGGAACCAAGATCAAAAAGAAATATAGTAAATTGGGAAACAATTTTTGCAACTAGTATTTCTGATAAAAGACTCATTTCTAAAATATATAAAGAGCTGAGTCAAATTTATAAAAATAAAAGCCATTCCCCAATTGCCAAATGGTCAAAGGATATGCAGATGCAATTTACAGATGAGAAAATCAAAGTAATCCATGATCTTATGAAAAATTGATCTAAATCACTAATTATTGGAGAAATGCAAATTAAAACCTCTCTGAGATACCACCTCATACTTCTCAGACAGGCCAATATGACTAGAAAGGACAATGATCAATGTTGCAAGGGGTGTGGGAAATCTGGGACACAAATACATTGTTGGTGGAGCTATGAACTCATCCAACCTTTCTGAAGAATGATTTGGAATTACACTCAAAGGGCAATAGGAATGTGCATACCCTTTGATCTAGCAATAGCACTACTGGGTCTATACCCTAAAGAGATCATGAAAAAGGGTTAAAAACATCACTTGTACAAAAATATTCAATAGCAGCTCTTTTTTGTGGTGGCAAAGAATTGGAAAATGATTGAATGTCTATCAATTGGGGAATGACTGAACAAATCGTGCTATATGTATGTCTTGGAACACTATTGTTCTATTAGAAACCAGGAAGAATGGGAATTCTGAGTAGCCTGGAAGGATTTGCATGAGCTAATGATGAGCGAGTGAGCAAAACCAGAAGAACATTGTACACCATAACAGCAACATGGGGCTGATGATCAACCTTGATGGACTTGCTCATTCCATCAGTGCAACAATCAGGGACAATTTTGGGGTATCTGTGATGGAAAATACCATCTGTATCCAGAGAAAGAATTGTGGACTTTGAATTAAAGAGCAAAAGACTATTACCTTTAATTTTAAAAAATCCATTATCTTATTATGTAATTTTACTATCTCTTTTATTTTATTTTTTCCCTTAAGAATATTATTTTTCTGTCAACATATTCAGCTTAGATCAATATATAGCATTGGAACAATGCAAAGCATAACAGACTGCCTTCTGTGGAGGGGGGGATGAGATTAGGGGAAAAATGTAAAATTCAAAAATATAAATAAATTAGAAATAAAAAAAATAGTATGCTTCCATCTGAATTTAGACTCCTCAGTTCTTTCTCTGGACATGGGTAACATTTTTCATTGTTAAGACTTTTGGAATCATCTTGTTTTGCTGAGAATTGCTAAGTCATTCACAGTTAATCATCTTACAATAAAACTTTTAGTGCAAACAATGTTCACTTGGTTCTGCTCATTTCACTATGCATCAGTTCTTGTAAAGTTTTTCCAGGTTTTTCTGAGAGTATTCTACTCCTTATTTCTTATAGCACAATAGTATTCCAGCATAATCATATATTCCACACATTGATCAGCCATTTCCCAATTGATGAACATTCCCTCAATTTCCAATTCTTTGACACAACTAAAAGAATACACATAAACATGCATGCATATATACACACACTCATATACAAATACACACACACACTATGTGCTTTCCCTCCTTCATTTTCCCCTATATTGTTAAAACTCTTTAGTATTTCTTTCATGTGATATATAACTTCTTCATTTAACTTCTTCCCTTCCCTTTTCCCCGCTACATTCTTCTTTCTGACTCCTTGATTTAAATTTTAATCATCTCATCACATTCAGCTCACAACTATGCCCTCTTTTAATGCATATGCCCCTCTTTCCTAATTATAAGAACGTTGTTAGAAGATGTAATTATCATCCTATCAAGTAGTAATGTAGTTTTCCCTTACTGGGTCCTTAACTATTTCCCTTATTTACTTTTAATATGTTTCTATTAAATCTTTCATTTGCAAGTCAAAATTTCTATTCAGCTCAGCTGTTGTTTTTTTAATCAGGAATATTTGAAAATCCTCCATTTCATTGAATTTTTTCTTTCTGAGGAATTCTGCTCAGGTCTGCTGGATAGGTGATTATTGGTAGCAATCCCTGCTGCTTTGCCCACCAGAATATTATATTCTAAGCCCTGCAATTATCTAATATGGAAGCTGCTAAATCTTATATTATTCTAATTGTGGCTCCAATTACTTATATCTGGCAATTTGGATACCATAATAAATGGTTTCTCAGATGATCACTGTAATATGTTGAACAAAATTTTACTTTTAAAATTCAATCAAAAGTCATTGATAATATGTCTATATTTATTCTATTCTTTATCCTTCCATAATTTATGTGTTGGCATCATAGAAAAGAATTTCATGGAATACTTCCTTTTTCTAAAATTTTAAGAATAATTTTAGTATTCATATTAATTCTGCTCTAAACTTGTGATACAATTCCTCTATGGATTCATAAGAATGAAGAGATTTCCCCAGCCTTTGATGTTTCATTATAACTAGAAGCCTTTTCTTTTTTGAGATTGGATTATTTAAAAACCTCTGGTCTTCTTTTAGTTTTTTATATAGATAAATAAACTATGTTTCTAAAAAATTATCTTTAATTTGAATTCTAGATTTGATAGCATATCAAATTGTGCATAGTTGTGCATAATGAGTTCTGATAATCCTTTTATTTCTTTTGTTGTGATTTTACTTTGTTCTATTGGTAATTAGTTGATTTTATTTTTTGTTCTCTTTTCAATTATAATGACTAATCAATTTTATTAGCATTTTCATTTACCCAATTATTAATTTTAGTTTTAATTTCTGTAAGTTTGTTATCAGTTTATGTAGTATTGTATTAATTTTAGTATCTACTATTTTATGCTTATTTTAGGTTTTATTATCATTTTAATTTTCCTAAATTCATATTATAATTAAGTATCTCTTTATTTTTTAATATATGTTTGTAGAAATATTATATTTCACTCAAGGACAGGCTTAGCTTTATCCTAGAAATTTTGGTCTGTTTTTTATTTGATTTGGTCTTTGACCAAGTGATTTTGTGATTTCATTGTTAAGTATATGCACATTGTTTTCTTTTTGCTCCCTGAACTGCCTCTTATTAGTATTTATGTTTTACTTTTGTATTTTTATTTCTATTGGTAATAATGCTGTGGACTAAGGTTATATGTATATATTGGGCATGCTTGTATGCATGTACACATGCTGGATATGTTTATGTGTATAAATGTGTAAGTAATATTATATATATTATATTAGACATGTACATACACACACACACACACATATATATATATGTATATATATATACATACATATATATATATATATATATATATATTGCTTAGTAGTTCAGTTTGAAACCACCAGAAATCTCACTGTTCCTTTCAATAATTTCTTTTCTATTGGTTACTCCTTTATCTCTTCAATATATTTGTTCAAAACGGAAAGATACAAGGGGCAGCTAGGTGGCGTAGTGGATAAAGCACTGGCCCTGGAGTCAGGAGTACCTGGGTTCAAATCCTGTCTCAGACGCTTCATAATTACCTAGCTGTGTGGCCTCCAGCAAGCCACTTAACCCCATTTGCCTTGCAAAATAAAAAAAACCCAAACTGAAAGATACATTAGTATCCCTCACCCCAACTGCATTACTGCTTATGTATTCTTTCAATTCAATTAATTTTTTCTTAATCAATTTAGAGACTAAAGAATTTTTTTCATATAAATATGACATTGACATTGCCTTTTCATGTATGGCTGTTTTCAGCATAGCATAATGTTCTTTATCTTTTTTAATACTGTGGAATTTTTTATTTTTCTTTTGTATAATTATATGACTGCAATTCTTACTATTTTGTAATTAACATATGCTCAATTTTTTCCTCCTCACCTCTCATGTTGATTCTGTTTATGTCTTTATTTTCAGATGTATTTCTTATAAGCATTAAAATTTGTTTGTTTTCTTATCCATCCTGTCTTTTTTTATTTTATTAAACTGTTTAATTCATTCACATTTGAAGTTATGAATAAAGTCTAAATTTTACACCACTTATCTCTAATATTATTTTTTTCTTCTGAATTAGGATTCTTTTCTCCTCTTATGTATAAACCATATTTCATTTTAGCAGTTGCTATTGATTAATCTAGTTTTTGGTAGACAATTTTACCAGCTCTCTTCTCCATATCTTCTTTTCCATTTGTCATTTCCTTTTCTAATTTGAGGGTTTTGCTTTTTCTTTTGTATTCTTTCCTTTTATTTAGTTATCTAAATTTTCTCCTTTTTCCTTTATCAAGTAAAGTAATTTTTTTGTCTCCCTTCAATTTCTTTTGTTGATTCATTTTAAAATATTATTTCCAGTCATTTTTCTTAAAAAAATCTTTTTCTTTTTTTAAAAAAATATTTCTCTCCCCTTTCTGTTTATTCTAGATTGCTATGCTTGATTCATAGCCTCTTTAATTTCTGTGGGGAATATGGGGTGTTCATAGGGAATTAACACCTTTAGCTGTTTACTCATTATTGGTGTCCACGTGTATCCTAACTTCTGTAACTCAAAAAACTGTAGCATGAGCAAGGTTCAAACTCTAAAAAAAAATCTTGACAGATGGATTAAACCAGATTGAGGATAACTAATAGATTTTTAATCCATTGATGTATTAGAGGAATGCCTACCTAAGCATGTGAAGACTTTTCCTGGAAGAATGGATGGAAGAAAATAATTTGTTCCAACATCCATGAAGTTGACTGAAGCAAGCACTGTGAAGCTTATACCTTGATAAGATATTGAAGATGCCGTGCATCCTTGATTATCATCAGCCATCTTAACTTGCTTTGCTATGAAACTTTGGACTTTCAGACTCTGGAAGTCTGAAAGAGGGAGTAGAGTGACTGATTCGTGCAAGTCTACCTCATTAAATCTATGTCTTATTGAAGTCAAGACAAATGAAGACAACAACAAAAAAAAAGCAACAACTATCTGTATACTCATGTATTCCTTCCTTAGTCTACATATCTCTCATGGAATTAAAATTTGCTTAAAGAAGCAATTTTAAACCTCTATTTTATTTCTCAGCACGCATCCATAAGCATATGTATATTTTTAAATTACAAAATTTCCTTCCACTCTCCTTCCCATACCCCTCTCTTCAGCAGTAAAGTCAGGTTAACATTGCACATATATATTTTTGACAAACATGTTTACAGATTGGTCATTTTCAGTATGAGGAATTAGGATTATGAGAAAGAGATATGTAAGAGATTTTCAAAGGTTTTTTTGTTTTGTTTTGTTTTTCTTCCTCTGCATGAAGATAACATTGTCCATAGATGGTCTAATAGAGTTGTTCTAGCTCTCTGAACTGCTGAGAGTTGCTGCTTCCATCAAGGCTGATCATTTCACAATGTTGTTACTGTATATATTGTTCTCTTGGTTCGGTTCCCTTGCTCAGCATCAGATCCTGTAACTCCCTCCATGCTTCTCCAGAATCTGACCATTTATTTTAGAACAATAACTAACTTGTTTAGCCATTCCCCAATTGATGGGCCATTTTAAAACTGATTTTAAAAGTTTCTAGATTATTACCTTATAAATCTTGCTTTCTACCCTGCCCTTTTTAGTCATGCCTCACTCTTTAAAATATCAGCTCCTATTATAGAGAGGATATAAGTAATGCCCTTGGTAGGGATTTTCTTTTGTCCCTGGTTGTCTAATTAATTTCTAAACTTTGCTCAGTCCCATGATTGTTTTCCATTAATTTCTTCTCTCAGTCCATTCAGACCTTCCCACTATTCTGTTTCTCACTTGATTTCCTTTCCCCAAGATAGAATGAATCTTCTCTTTAAGAATCAAATCCTTTCAGATTATTCAGTTGTAAAGTTTTTATCCTCTATTTATAAAATCTGTCTCGTCTCCATGGAAATTTTACTCAATGGGACTCCTTGCCACCATTAAAATAAGATTTTATTTCTTCTTTGTACCTATTTGAATCTCTCCCTTTCCTCTTAACTCATCCTTCTAGAGGTTTTCTTTTTCCTGAGATTATAGAAGTGACTGGTAACCTTTAATCTGAGTAGTCAACATCTATTCCAAACAATTTATTTACCTTTTTTATGCACCTTTCTATTTTGTAATTTGCTCGCACATAAAACCCTCTAATCAATAGTTAGAATGGGATTATAAAGTTTAATAGATGATGTTTCAGATTGATTCTTCCATCATCAGTCAGACTTAGTTTATATATTTTTCTTTTTTTTTAATTTTTGCAAGACAGTGGGATTTTGACTTACCCAAGGTCACACAGGTAAGTAAACATTAAGTGTATGTCTGAGGTCAAATTTGAACTCAGGTCCTCCTAATTCCAGGACTGGTGCTCTATCCACTATGCCTCCTAGATGCCCCATTTTTATGTACTTTTCACAGGAATTCTCTATATAGTCTCTCTTTTTTATTTTTTTGTTATCATTGACTCCATATTTGTAGCTTTAATTTTTATTTCTCTTTTTCTCTTTCCCCCCTTCACCCAGGGTATTACATTTCATGATCTGTACCTTATTTGCTGTATTAGTTTTCATTTCTTATACTTCTGTTGTGTTGGGGTATTGCAAAATTATTTGTTCTTTTTTCAGTTTTCTTTATAGTACTACTTCAAAAGTCTCATATTGAGCATCCATCTTTTTTGAATACTGGTTAATCTGAAGTTAGCAGGGTATATCAACTTGGGATTCATCTTGGATTTCATTATTCCTAAGCATATTCTATTCCCTCCTGTAGCTTCTAATGGGTATAGGGTAGTCTTGTGTTATTTGAATTTCCTTTTTCATTAAAGATCTTTATTTTGGTTATTTGGATATTTTTGTTATTGGATTTGTAATATTAAATCATTATCTTTCTTAGATTTTATAGGGTAACTCTCCAACTCCCTCCAGAGGTGATCTGGTATATTAATCAAAACTTTATTTTCTCTTTTCATAAGCTTACAGTTTCCTTTTATTGTTTCTTTCAATGGAGTGCTCAGAAGTTTTCAGATTAATTTGTTCTTCTGAGTGATCTATAAGCATTGTTATTTATATGAATTCTGTTTTTAAGAATAAAATTTTTGCTTGTATAGAGTTTGTTTCTTTTAATGTTATTTCTTTCTCCTTTTCTCCTAGATTATCCTTCACTTCAGTGTATTTTTATTTCCATTAAAATGTTCTCGTTTTTGTTTTTTTATAATGTTTGCCACTGTTAACTCAACATTTTCAATTCTATTGATGATTTTCCTAAGAGTCCATAAATCCTATTTTTGTAATTTTTCTTTTTTCCTTAAACCAGTTTAGAATATTCTGCTAAGATTTCAAGTTCTCTTGTTAATCATCAGAGTATTCTCTTTTATGTCTTACCACATTTTTATTGAATTTAATTGAAATGGAGACTGCTGAGTGGTGTGGTGAAAGATGCTTGACCTGGAGTTGAGAAGATTTGAATTCAAATCCTGCCTCAGACACTTACTATTTAATGTGACCCTGGCCAAATCAACTAACCCCTAGTTACCTCAATTCCTCAGCTACAAAATGAGAACACACTAAAGAAGACTATGCATGTGGTCAAAAAGAGTCAAACACAACTGAATGATTAAACATTGAAATAATGTCTAAATTATTGTTCTCAGTTCTCAATTATCAGTTGAAATAATTCTATATTCCCTTCTGTTATTTTTTTCCCCCTCTTCTATATTGTATTGCTCACTTTCTAACTTTGATTGTGACCCTGGAGGATGAACTTCAAAACTGTCTCTACTTTCTCCCTCAATATACAACTGACATTTCACCAGAATCAGTCTTTAACCCAAGTGACTTTTAAGGGAAAATGATTGACTTCATCAAGATGTCAGCCCCTATTTTAAGGTGTTACTTCCTTATCTATTTCTTTCTGTCCCTCTGTTGTTTGACTGAATATTGCTTTACAACAGAGTATTGTTGCACTGAAGTCCAACAATAGAAAATTTCTGACTTTTGACTTTTCATGCTAAAAGAGGTGGGTAGAGGGGAGAGGGAAGAAAGGCAAAATTTAGCTCTGTAGAAATGCTGTCATATAGCAACTGTGCCAGAGCATGTTATTTGTTGGTGGAGGGGTGTTAGTGCTTGTTAGGTATTAGGGAATATTCTTGCTCTTAATTTATGGGAGTATTAGAACTCTCAATATTTTAGAACATGGAGATACCTTAAATTTATTTATCTCTTACTCATTATTTCTATTTTGGAGTAGTCTGAGAGATAATAAGTATGTAAGAAAGTGTCTAGTCCTCTACCTTATTATTCACCTGAAGTTCTTTGGATGTGGGGGGGAGGGGAAACTCCTGTATCAGGCAGTTACTATTTTTATTCTCTTGGCAATAATCTCTCTAAAGAATTGCTCTTATTAAATAAAAGTAACTCTGACCCACTTTGAAACAAAATAAGAGGAAAATTTTGTTTTGAAAAAGAAATTCCTATTATAATGATGGTACAGATTAAGAAAAAGGATTGGGGAAGTGGGCGGAGCCAAAATAGAGGAGTAAAGACAGGAAATAGCTTCAACTCTACCCCCAAAACCTCCAAATCCCTTTAAATAATGACTCTAAACAAATTCTAGAGCAACAGAACCCCCAAAATGATGGAGTGAAGCAATTTTACTGTCTAAGATAATTATGAAGGGCAGTAGGAAATGTCTGTTGGATCAGGATGAGAGAGAATCACAGTTGCCACTGAGGACTGTTGCAAGTTTTCTGGAGCCAATGGTAAATGTGGAAGTTTCTAGACCTCTCAGCACAAAGATAGTAAGGGGATTGAGTATTGGGTCAGAGATTTATTGGGGTCCCTTTGTTGGCACTAAGCACAAGAATCTCTTGCATTGTCTATAGTTGAATTTGGGTAATACAGTCCCAGGGTGAGGAGGAACACTTAGCACACTAGTGCTTGCATCCTCAGTGGAGCAGGAACCCAGGTCACAATTTCTTTTATTATTTTATTTTATTTTTGATGCTTTACTTTTCCAAATACATGCTATAAAATTTTTTTAACATTCAACTATAAGCCTATGCATATTTCTGTTATAAAATTTTCTTCCACTCTTCCTTCCCATCCCCCTTCCCTCAGACGTGAACAGTCATGTTAATAGTGTACTTACACATTTCTGTTAAGCATGTTTATAGGTTAGCTGTTTTTGGTATGAGGAGTTAAGATTAAGGGAAAGAAATATATCAGTTTTTCTTTTAAAGTGAATATAGTATTTCTAGATTCTGAAGGAGTTTTGTTTCATTTTTCTTCTTCTAGATGGGAATAGTATGTCCATGGCCAGTCCAAAACAGTTCCTAGCTCTCTGAACTGCTTAGAGGAGCTGTGGCATCCATCAGGATTGATCATCTCACAATGTTGTTCTTAATGTGTACATTGTTTTCTTGGTTCTGCTCCCTTCCCTCAGCATCAGATCCTATGATTCCTTCCATGCTTCTCTAGACTCCAACCATTTATGATTTCTTATAGAATAATAGTATTCCATAATATTCATGTACCATAACTTGTTTAACCATTCCCAATTGATGGGCATCCTCTCAAATTCCAATTCTTTGACATTACAAAAATAGTTGCTATGAATATTCTGGAACATGTGAGACTTTTCCCATTTTTTATGTCTGGATATAGGCCTAGAATTGGAATTGCTGGGTCAAAGGGTATGAAAACTTTCATTGCTCTTTGGATATAGTTCCATATTTTTCTCCAGAATGGTTGGATCAATTCATAATTCCACTAGCAATGCATCAGTGTCCCAATCCTTCCACAACCTCTCCAACATAGACCATTTTCCCTTTTTGTCATCTTAGCCAGTCTGATAGGCATAAGGTGATACCTCATAGTTGTTTTAATTTGCATTTCTCTAATCAATAATGATTTTCATCATTTTTTCATTTGATTTTATATATATATATATCTTTAATTTCATCATTTGAAAACAGTCTATTTATATCCTTTGATCATTTATCAATTGGAGAACCCAGTCACAATTTCAAAGTTGAAAAGAATGTTTGTGGTCACTCATACAACCATGCACAGTGCAGGAGAATAATAAATACACCTGTCCCTAGTCAAAAGAGTTTAGCTCAAAAGAGTTGAAAGAGTTAGAAGAGTCAACAACTTACAGGTTCCCAGAATTACCTCTGAAAACAGCTAAAAACAGTGAACACACACACACACACACACACACACACACACACACACACACACAAAGACACAAATGAAAACCCTGAATGTTGCATGCCTTCTTCATTCCCGAAGCACAGTCCCACTTTAGCATGGAATTGAAAGTTAAGAAATAGCCTGGAAAATGATTGAACAAGAGATATGGGAGATATGGAAATATAAACATTAATGTACTATTGATGATTCAATTTGGTGAAATTGTTGAATCAACAATGTTTCCACTATTCTGGACAGCAATGTGACCAGAGAAAGTTATTATGGTGTTAAGGAAGATCAAAACCTCACACTCAGAAGACAACAAAGTGAAAATGCCTGTATCCAAAGCATCAAAAAAGAAAAAAGAATTCAGTCTCAAGCTATAGAAGAAGTCAAATCAGACTTTATAAATAAAATAGGAAAGAGAGAGGAAAAATTGGGAAGAGGAAAAAAAAAGATTGACTCAAGAAAATCCTGAAAAAAGTGTCAACAGTTTGGTAAAGGAGGTACAAAAATACTGAAGAAAATAACACTCTAAAAAACAGAATAGGTCAAATGGCAAAAGACATACAAAAATTCAATGAAAAGAAGCATATCTTAAAAAAGCAGAGTGAGCCAAATGGAAAAAAAATGTATACAAAAATTCATTGAAAATAAAAATTCTTTAAAAAGTATAATTAAGGGGTGGCTAGGTGGTACAGTGGACAGTGCACCAGCACTGGAGTCAGGAGTACCTGGGTTCAAATCTGGTCTCAGACACTTAATAATTACCTAGCTGTGTGGCTTTGGGCAAGACACTTAACCCCATTTGCCTTGCAAAAACCTAAAAAAAAGAAGTATAATTAAGCAATTGAAAAGGAAAGTAAGAAAGTTCATTAAAGAAACTAATTCCTTAAAAGTTAGAATTGAAAAGTGGAAGTTAATGACTTTATGGGACATCAAAAAAAAAAAAGAAAAAAGAAATAGAAGAAAACATGAAATATCTCATTGGGGAAAAAACTGACCTGGAAAATTGATCCATAAAAGGTGATTTAAGAATTAATAGACTACCTAAAAGTCACAATAAAAAAAAAAAAGCCTAGACATTGTCTTTCAAGAAATTATCAAGGAAAACTTCCCTAGCTTTCTAAAACTAGAGGGCAAAAATAGAAATTGAAAGAATCTTCAAATCATCACCTTCTAATCATCCCTAAATGAAAACTCCAGTTTTTCGTATTCAAAATCCAGACATTCCAGAATAAGGAGAAAATATTGCAAATAGTCAAAATGAAACAATTCAAATATAATGGAGCCAGAGTCAGGATAAAAAAAATGATTTAGCATCTACTGCATTAACGTAGCAGAATGTAATATTCCAGAGTGTAAAAGAGCTAGAATTGCCACCAAGAATTACCTACCCAGCAAAACTGAGTATAATCCTCTGGGGAGGAAAAGAATATTTGATGAAATAGAGTATTCTCCAGCATTCCTGGGGGGAAAAAACAGAACTGGATAGAAAATTTTACTTTCAAATATAAAAATGTAAAAAAGTATGGAAAGAAAAATTATAAGGATTTGATAAAGATAAGCATAGAAAACCATTATTTAAAACTCCTAAAATTCTCTCTTTATTAGGACAGTGAGAAGGAATGTACACAGAGAGAAAACAGAGGTGAGTTTAATGTGAAAGTATGATTATCAAAAAAAAAAAATGAAAAAAGAATAATGCATTGGGAAGAGCAGAAAAGGATGGGATAGACTATCCGACATTAATAAGACCTGAAAGAAATTTTACAATGGAGGTGAAAATGGGGGAAATGAGAGCAGAGCACATGAACCTTTCTTTCATCATAGCTGGCTCAAAAAGGAACTAATATACATGCTTAATTAGTAGAAATTGACCTAAACATATAGAAAAGTAGGAACACAAAGAGATAAAAAGGGAGAAGGGAGCTAATGGAAGGGAGAACTGTTAGGGGAAAAAAAAGTGAGAAGTAAAACACTTGAGAAAGATAAGGTAAAAAGGAGAAAGATAGTAGGATAAATAAGAGAAATAGAAAGAACAGAAATCATTTATAATCATTATTGTAAAAAAAATTATAGTGAATTTCCCTAAAACAGACTTCTTTTCTCAGGCATAAAAAACTGAGACAGATTTGGAGAAATAAGAGACATTGTTCAATTGATAAAAGGATATGAACAGGCAGTTTTCTGACAAAAAGAATCAATATTATCTATAGCTGCATAAAAATGCTCTAAATTACTATTGATGAGAGCAATGCAAATTAAAACAACTGAGTTACTATCTCATCTGTCAGATTGACTAATATGACAGAAAAGGAAAAGAACAAATGCTGGAGGAGATATAGGAAAATATAAACATTAATTTGGTGAAATTGTTAAATCAACACTGATTCAAATATTCTGGACAGCAATGTGAACTATATCCATGGGGCTATAAAACTATATATACACTTTGACTAAGAAATAGCACTATGAAGTCTGTATTCCAAAGAGATAAAAAGCAAAAGTGAAAAAAAAATCTAATTATAACAAACTATTTATAGCAGTTTTTTAAGTGGTGGCAAAGAATTGGAACTTGAGGGGAGTTCCATCAATTGAGGAAAGGCTGAGCAAGGTGTTTATGATAGTGATGGAATGCAATTGAGCTTTAAAAAATCAATGATCAGGGGGTGGCTAGGTGGTGCAGTGGATAGAGCACTGGCCCTGGAGTCAGGAGTACCTGGGTTCAAATCAGGCTTAGACAATAATTACCTAGCTCTGTGGCCTTGGGCAAGCCACTTAACCCCATTTGCCTTGCAAAAACCTTAAAAAAATCAATGATCAGGATGCTCACAGAAAAAAAAAAACCACTTACCTGATCTGATGTAAATTGACATGAGAAGAACCAAGAGAATATTGTACAGTCATAACAACATTGTTAAATGATCTATTATAAATAACTTAGTTATTCTTAACAATATATGATCTAAGATAATTCTGTAATGCTTAGGATGAAAGGTGCTTTCCATATCAAAAGAAAGAACTGGTAGAGCCTGAATGTAGATCAAAGATCTTATCAAAGATCTTATACTTTTAAAAAATTTTCTTGTGTTTTTTTTTATGAGTTTTCTTTCACAGAATTATTTAGATGAAAATGTCTTTTGCATGGCTACACATGTATAATCTATGTCTTTACTAGTCTTTTCAATGTTGGGAAGAGGAGAAAGAGGCAGAGCATTTGGAATTCAAAATTTATTTTAAAAGAATATTGAAATTGATTTTCTGCTATCGGGAAAAATGAAATTTAAATAAAATTTAAAAAAGAGAAAAGAAAAAAGAAGAGGTTGATAAAAAGGTCAAAGATTTGCAGTTTGAAAAGATTTCAGAAGTCATTAAAGTACAAATCTCTTTTCTGATAGAGAAAAAAATAATTCTTTGATAAAGAGAAAATTGATTTGCTTAGAGGTATAAATCTTTCCCCTAGGACATAGAAGAATAAGGATTTGACTAAAAATTCAACACCTTTGCCATGTGCACAGTGCATAGTGCACAGTACTGATGAGGTCATTAAATCTCAATAAATCCCTACCTCTTCCCCCACCCCACCTAGACTAATCTTCTATCAACAAGACAATAAATCCCTGCCCTAGTCTGAAAGGATTGAGTCTTTGAGTTACTGCCCCACATATCCCTAGTTACCTCATCTTTGCTCTCAGAGCTATCACATCTCATCTTTATGTCCTTGATTACCTCATTTTCCTGCCACTTTAAATGCTCATCTTCTCAGCTGAATTGCTATTTCTTGGAAAGCATGATCCACCAAAATAAATACCCTTTGTTTGACTTGGAAAAAATCAGTCTGAATTCATTTGAGAGATGACTTGTATCATGAAGTTCAACATTTCTGGTGACCCCTTAAAAAATGTCTCTGACTTCAGTTCTCCCCAACACAAGATAAGTTCATTCTCTTTATAAAGCTAGCACTCCAGCAACAAGCCAGACAGTCTTGGGTTAGTTTTTTGGGTTTCTTTGCACCCTGTGGTTCCCTAACCTGATGGATTCTCTTTAAGCCGGGGATGCCCTGATGGAGAGCCCTGCACAGACAGAAGCAGGGGTCTAGTGAATGGAAGGGGAGTTGTTCTGTCGTCCAGTGCAATCAGTGGAGTCACTTTCTAATACCATTGGATTGTCTCTTGCAAAAATGGTGCAACTTTCATCCCCAAGACCTTAAAATGGAGATGCTGATATTTGAATAAGCAGGCAATGGAATGGAAATAATAAAAGTTTTAAGCTGTTGTTGCTGTTGTCTTTGTTTCCATCTGTATGTTTCCCATGAGTACAAATAACTGAGGGCCCTGGGAACTTGTAGATTTTATTTGATTGATGAACAGCATTACTAAATCGTTTGTCTATGTTCTTGCATTTGTACTTTTATGCCTTTCTGTGTCTTGCTAGATAATTTATTTGAATTATAAAAATGTCTTTCACTTTACCATACAAAGATGAGCTTATTTAAGAAAGCAACTTGAAAATGTTTTGTTGCTACCCTTGTGAATAACTTATCAGAACTTGATTATAAATTGAATAGACCCAGTTTTGTAAGCTGTTAAAAGATTTCTGCAATGACTAAAAGCATCTTTAAAAGATTTTTGGTGCTTCTGTCATTTAAGAATCAAATAAAATGTGACAAATCAAGAAAAAACTAAAGAGAGCTATGAATCAATATGGATTCTGTGTAATACCATTTGGAAAAATAGATCCAGTGTAATTGAATTCATTCAGTCTCTTCTTTAATGAAATGTATTATTATCCTTCTAAGTTATCCCAGCTATGTGTGCATAAGGATAATGCCTAATATTAATTTGATAATTTTACTAGAAAAATATTTTTATTTTGAAATCTCCTTTATTTTTTGTTTGTGCAATTAATTATTAAAAGACTGAGGTAGATTAGCATCTCAGCCATAATTTTAAGATTTCAAGATCTAGAGCCATACTAGAATGGTTAAAAGCGTAGTGATTTGACCTCAGTTAAAAGTCAGAAATAGCAAAGGCATTGTTTTTTAGAAATCAGTAAATTCTTTTTTGTTGTTTGTTGTTTTGTTTTGCTAGGCAATTGGGGCTAAGTGACTTCAAGGTCACACAACTAGGCAATTATTAAGTGTCTGAGACTGGATTTGAACTCAGGTCCTCCTGACTCTAAGGCTGGTGCTCCATCCACTGTGCCACCTAGCTGCCCACAGAAATCAATAAATTCTAAAAGCAATGACATAATATGTTGGCTCATTACTCTGAACTAGCCAAATAACCGATATAAATGGAGACCAAAGAATACTATTTTCATTTTTTAAAATGTTTTATATTTTTTCTTTCTCATTTTTTCCTTTTTGTTCTGATTCTTCTTTCACAATATGACTAATATAGAAATGAGTTAAACAGGATTGTGCCTATTTAACCTATATCATTTTGCTCACTGTTATGGGGAAGGAAAAAGGAAGAAAGGAGGCAAAAAAATTTTGAACTCAAAATTTTACAAAAAATCAGTATTGAAAGCTGCCTTTACATGTAATTGGAAAAGATGAAGTTAAATTAAAAATAAGAAAAACTCTAGATTACAATTTAAAGTTTTTGTTGTGTTACTCCAAGCAAGTAGCATTATATCTGCTTATCTTAGTTTGCTATTCTGTAAAGGAATAGTAATAACACCCTCCTTCCAGGGTTGTTGTGAGGATCACATGATTGTAAAATGTTTAACAAAGTGTCTGACACAGAGAAAAATCAAAGTAAATAGATAGATAGATAGATCATATCTATAGATTTAGAGAGATAGATATATTATTTATTTAATTAAATGTAATTCTTTCATAACTTAAAATGATTCTTAGTTTTACCTATTGGAAAGAAATTCATGTAAAGTTGTTTAACTTTTACTTATAAAAATTGCTAACTGAATCATTGAAATTATTGTTTTTATTGAGTGTTTACAAAGACATTTGAAGAGGAAAATTGGTAATTATACAAAGAAAAAAATATATTGAGCACATTTAAAAACCCTCGTAAACTTGTTATTGTGATAAGGCTAATTCAATTAGTCTATGTTCTCTCTGGCTTAGAAAAAACAGACTCCTTCCTCCCTTGGAACTTTCTTAAATGGAAATTTAGCGAGACAATCAACAGGCTCAATGTTTCAGATCTGAAGTCAGTGATCTTACTATTTTGATATGGTTTGATATCATTTCAGGACCTAAGGTAAGATTCAATTCCTGAAGAATCTCTTTATAAGTTTAAATTTAACTTCTTTTCTTGTTGTGCTTTTGTTCTAAGAAATGTGTTCAATAAAGAAATATTATGTTAGTGAAAAGTATTAATTCATGAGCTATCTTGTGTGACCCCAGTTTGGAAATCTAATTTTTGGTTGTTTCATCTGTAATTAGAATATGGGTAGGAATGTAACCTATTTCTGTTGAGTATGATTAATAAATGAATGCTTTTACTATAAATAATGTTTCATAAATTCACTTTATGCAATTTGGGTATATTGTATTTATACCTCCCAAGTCCTTTGTTGTTTGATATTAAGCATTTTAAAACAATATTATTTGTGCAATATTGACAAGTTAAGTAGTGATTTTTCTGAGAATCTCTTGTGTTATCAATGTGAGATCATAGTCATCATATAAGATATTTCATCTGAAACTCTCATTATGGGAATTTTCTATTAAAGGAATTTTTGGAACTGTTAATAAATATTGTTCTTCATTTGACTCCAGATATGATCATCAAAAGAGAGCTGTTGGACCAAAGAACTATGATGCCAGTGACACCATGGAGTTTTACATGAATAAACTGCAGGTTGAGATCTCATAGGAGAGACTGGGAGAATGACTATTGACTTTGTTGAGATAGAATTCTGACTTAATTTGCCCTTCCTGTCAGTGTTCCATTGGACTGATTTTAAGCCTGGCTTAAGCTAATTGGTCATCTACTTGGTCTTTGCCTGGAATTGACATCTGAATAAAGAAGGGAATATTTCCCCTTTGTCCTTATTCTTTTTTTTTTGTTTTGTTTTTTAGTTTTTTGCAAGGCAATGGGGTCAAGTGATTTGCCCAAGGCCACACAGCTAGGTAATTATTAAGTGTCTGAGACCCGTTTTTGAACTCAGGTCCTTCTGATTCCAGGGTCTGTGCTCTATTTACTGGGCCACCTAGCTGCCCCCTATGTCCTTATTCTTAAATGGCAAATTTTTATAATCATGTTACGTGATAAGTAAACAATATTAAATCCTTGCTTTATAGGCAAATACTGAAGCATTCCGATTTATTATATTAAAGGTAATGTATAAGATTTGAGTCATTTGGCTTATAATTTTTTTAATTCTAAACAGCTATCTGATCAAGTATTTAGTTTGAGTATCCATTATTAGCTAAATATTCCTGTGTTGCTTTAAAGAACCTTTAAATTCTCACAGTTATGGGAATAATTAGGCTAATGATAAAGATTTGTGATCATTTATCATAATACTCTCAACTCTGCTTTAAGGAAAGAAATATTGATAAAGTCAGTTATATCAGAAGGATGACCTTCAGTTTATCTTGAAAATATCTTAAAGAGATATCCATTTTTGGCTATGGATTTTTCTCATTTTAAATATAATGTTGAAAATATTTTTATTGTAAATAACTCACATAATATGAAGATATGAAATTGATTATTCAATGCATTTATATACCATCCTTGAACCTGTTGCTACAAGCGAAGTCAACTGGCAACTTTTGTTAAATTCACTTTTTATGAATTCTTATAAAATTCTGTAAAAGAGTTTTATTATTAATTTCTTAGTGGAATCTCACCTTCCACATAGGGGATTGAATAATGTCAACTATAAAAACAAAACAAAGCTGGGTTTATCTGAGTTTTCTGTATATAATCATGACAATTGACCAATAAAAATTGTAAATTCCCTGATCTTTAAGTTTTCAAATTTAATTTTCTAAAAATAAGATTTGACCTGTCAATTTGCAAGAAAAAAAAATTGTGCTATGTTTTTGTAGCAGAGAAGAAAATCCTCTGAGAAGCATACCTGATCCAGAAAACTATATAGAATGTTTTCAGAGGAACACATCTGAATTTGCTTCACTTCCACCCTTCTTCCCTTGTATGCCTTTTATTTGTAAGATCCATTTACCAAAGGGGACAGATGGTCCCCTTTAATTTTGTCAAAACTTCATCTATTCTTTTTTCATTCTTTAGATACTTGGTCTATGCACTCTGAATTTGCTTTCTAGGCTGGAGTTTATTAAACTTCAGATAGCCCAGGATGACTACACCCATGTGGGAACTTCCCTGTATCTCCTGGATTCTATACACAATCTAGTTATATCATCTCCCTCCCTGAGGAAGTAACTCAATGAGGTGTGGACATCTCTAGGACACTTTTCAGCTTGAAACAGTTGCTTAATTACCCAAATTAATCTGGGTTCCTACTCTTTGAGGGGAAAACGATTGTCATTGAAACTCAGTGTAGGAACTTGCCCCTAGCCAAGGACTCTGTAAATTCCTACCCCCAGGCATAAAACAAACATTCCTTCAACAAGACAATAAATCCCAGCCCTAGACTAAAAGGATTAAGTCTTTGCTATTCCTAATTACCTCATCTTTGCTCTTTGATTTATCACAGCACCCCAATCTGCATGCCCCTTTAGAAGTTTACCCTCATCCCCTCCAAAGAAAGATCTTTTGCTTGACTGGAGAAAGTGTGAGTCTAAAGGGCAGCTAGGTGGCTCAGTGGATGGAGCAACAGTCCTGGAGTCAGGAGGACCTGAGTTCAAATGTGACGTTAAACATTTAATAATCACCTAGCTGCGTGACCTTGGGTAAGTCACTTACCCTATTGCCTTAAATAAATAAGAGAAAGTTTGAGTTTGAATTCTTTCAAGAAATGACTTACATTTTGAATCTCAACAATATTAACCCAGAATATTCAAACATAAAACTTTTTTCCATCACTCTTTGAATCATAAAAATATTATAATCTGGGTACCTCAATCTACAATTAGGGATAAAAGTCATTTTTAAAAGATCCTTTTTAATCTCTCCCACTCAATTCCACTGATTAACCACAAGAGGAAGTTTCCTATACTCTTAAATTGACAGATAGAAAGGTGTAGGGGAAAGTGTATTCCTCCCTGCAGAAACTTGAAGATCCACTCCCAGTTTAGCTATGTACCAACAAACACAAGTCTTAATCTCAGTTTTCCCATTTTCAAAATGTGAATTATGCCCCTTGCCCCACAGGGCAAGAAGTGTGGAGAAAGAACTGCAGAAACTCTAATTACTGAGCAAAAAAAAAAAAAAGGTTATTTTCTGAAATGTTGCTAAGTAAATTGGACTGTGATTCTACAGTATGCTAGGCATTTAAGACAATCATCTAGTTTGTGTGAATTTATGTAACAAGCTCTAGTTGGTATTTTAATCAGAATCAAATGAAGAGCAGAATAATCAGCATGCCTATTTCTAGGAGCAGGCTAGACCCTCCCTCATGCTGCCATTGAACAGAAACTTGCTAATCAGTTAATTATTCTAACAATAGCTAACCCAAAAGAACCAATTTCTCTTGTTTTTGCTGCTGATGACCATCTTTATCTTTCTTTTTTTGTTGTTGCTTTTTTTTTTTTTTTGACATTTAAATGGTGTATTAGATGATGGGTTTCTGGCAGTGATACAGAGAAACCACCATCTGTGTATGCAATGAGATTTCATTCAGGTAGAATCAGGTGGAAACATCAAAGAAATCAAACAGAAAATATTTATTACTATTGTTTATTTTTCTTTTTTAGCAAATTCGTAAAATGATTATGTGGAATTGTTGCTCATTCAGGCTACTTTCAGCACTGATATTCCATGGTTAAAAATATCACTTCTAGCTCTAACATTCTGTTATCTTCCACAATTCTGTTCTTGCAAGGACCATGATTTAATACATAGTGTGTTGGACTTGAAACCAATAAGACCTGCATCCAAATATCATTCAGAAGCTTATTATGACCTAAACAATTCAATTAATCTTTTTGGACCTTAATTTCTTCATCTACAAATTGTTAGAGTTGAAATCTTTTTTTTTTAATTTTTGCAAGACAAATGGGGTTAAGTGGCTTGCCCAAGGTCACATAGGTAATTATTAAGTGTCTGAGGTTGGATTTGAACTCAGGTACTCCTGACTCCAGAGCTGTTGCTCTATCTGCTGCACCACCTAGCTACCCCTGGAGTTGAAATCTTAACGTTCATTTTTTTTTATTTCTCAATTCCTATTAGGTTCTGAAATTATCTAATAAGCCATATTTAAGAAAGTCCTTAAAAGTATATTGAAAGCACTTTTTGATTACTATTAACTAATTCAAGGTTTGGCAAAATAAAAAAAAAAAGCCAAATTCATCCCACTGCCTATTTTTTGTCCATACGTTAACCTCATACAAAAAATAGGAAACAGGTTAGATTTGGTCCTCAGACATAAATTGCTAACCCTTGAATTTATACATAAAAATACGAATATTAAATTTGATACTAGACTTCCTTTCAAACATTCCAAAATTTATTTTAACAGTACTCATTATACTAGCCTTCAATGACCCCTTTATCACTAACATTTTGTGTTGTAAGTTTCATTCCATTTCTGACATATTTTTGTTACTCCTAATCAAGGCATGATGCTCCATAATTTTTCAAAGTTATCTGCATGTCGGGAATTCCAATGTTTCTTCCTCTTTCTTACAATAGTAACAGAATAAATACCCTCCCAATCACTTGAGCTTCCCTTTCTAAGATTAGATTACCTACCTTATATTCAATGTGTAAAATGAATACATTTATTTGCATGTGGTCTCGCCTATATTTTTCTAAGGATGTTGAAAACAGGTAGTTATTGTTTTTGACTTTGCTTTTCTTTGTATGCCTTGTAATTTGCACCATGCTATAAGTACCTAATAAATATTCATTGATTGTTGAAAACACACACAAACACACACACACACACACATATATATATGTATATATACATATATATATATATATATATCCCGAATACAAATTTATTTATGGCCATATTCTCATGCATGTGTATATAGAACTAAAATATGGACATATACATGTTTTATGCAAATGGACATGTGCATATCAAATAAAAACATACACAATCATATTTAATTCTGTTTTAGGCTATGAAAATTTAAAACTATACTAAAGTGTTTGAGACACTGTGTGCCTATGTATGCAAACATATACACACTTTTCTCAGCATCCCCTTGTCACATAGGAAATACAAACATTATTTTCTCTATGAATGTACAAATGAAGAAACTGAGTTTCTGTAATGTCTTCAAAATCATCCAGGTATAAGTGGTATAACTGGGAGTTCAGGCTCAAAACCCAAGTCTTCTGATCATGTCAAGGGTCCTTTCTATATTCTCTCTAAAACTCCTGATAAAATAAAGTTTTTGATTGAAGAGTAAAGTTAAATCCATTCTCTTCATTAATAAAGTTATTTCGGTATGATAAATTGCCATTGTATTAGTTCCCATCATACTTTCAAATTTTTTAGTTTTATCAGTTATAATTCATGAAGAATTAAATGACACTATTAAAAACCTGGGGGTGATGGCATTAAAACTTCCAGTACAGTGTGTTTTGCTGTATTTTACCTTTTGAAGTATATCAGTTTGGCACTTTGACCTGAACTTGAACTTTTTTCCCCCTTAAAATAACTGATTCTTGGTAAAATATCACTTACCTTTTATCTTAAGAGCAAAGAACTTCTCAAGGAAACTGAAGGGCTCAATTCGGAGTAGCTGCTAAACTAATCATGGGTTTGATTGAGCAGATCATCTCCTTTGGTACTAAAATGCTCTGGGATTACTCTAGGAAGCTAGACCCAGGAAGAAGATCACTGGATTTCAGATTTCAGATCTGAACAGGATATCTCTTTCTTTTAGTTGAAGAAACCGTAGCCCAGTGAGGTCTAGAGGCAACAGAATGGAGCCATGATTTAAAGATTGGTCAATATTCCACATCCAAGATGACTCTTATTGTTCCATTGTCTCTCAAGAGCTGACAGAAGAATCAATAATTAAAGAATCAAGTATTTATTGGCATCAATTGGGTGCCCAGACCAATTACACATGATGCTTGGAAGACAAGAAAATTATAACACATGAAATAACACTACTTGTAGATGTAAGGGATAATATAGACTGAGCCCTTGATGGAATTAAAGGTTCAGGGTTTGAAACATTGACAAAAATGATCCAATTCAAAAAGCATACAAGATCCTGTGCCAGAAAGTCAAAGACAAAAAGAAATAGTATATAGCCTCAATATCAAAAGGACTAACAGGCTAACATATAATGAAAAGCAATGTGGTTTAATAGAAATGACAAGACTTGGAATTATATACTTAAATTCTAACATTGATATTAATTGTCTTTGTGGCTTACTTCACTTCACTTCACTAACTTCAGTTTCCTCAACTGTAAAATAATGGGGTGTGACTTAATGATGCAGATTCAATAAGGATTGTTTGCTAAACACAAAATAAACTACAAAGGACACAATGGGAAGAAGAGAAAAGAAACTAGTGATGGGACTGACATGAATAGGAACAACAAATAAAGAAGCAATAGTCTTATTATCTGTGTGAATAAAGCAAATTTAATTCATTTTTTCCTTCCAGTTTCTTCATTTGTGAAATGAGAGTGTTGGTTAAAAAATATATCAAATTTGATCTCAAATTCTAGTCATGTGATTCTAAACAAGTTATTTAACTTCAGTTTGAACCAATTTCTTCATCTGTAAAACTCCACAATTCTTTCTCAGGATACAGGTGACATTTTCTATGGCAGATATCCCAAAATTGTACCTGATTGTTGTACTGATGGAATGAGCACGTCCATCAAGGTTGATCATCACCCCCATGTTGCTGTTATGGTGTACAATGTTCTTCTGGTTCTGCTCATCTTGCTCAGCATCAGTTTATGCAAATCTTCCAGGCTTCCCTGAATTCTCATCCCTCCTGGTTTCTAATGGAACAATAGTGTTCTATCACATACATATACCACAGTTTGTTAAACCATTCCTCAATTGATGGACATTCCCTCAATTACTAATTCTTTGCCACCATAAACAGAGCTGCTATGAAAATTTTTGTACAAGTGATGTTTTTACCCTTTTCCATAATCTCTTCAGGGTAGAGACCCAGTAGTGGTATTGCTGGATCAAAGGGTATGCGTATTTTTATTGCCTTTGAGGCATAATTCCAAATTGCTCTCTAGAAAGGTTGGATGAGTTCACAGCTCCACCAACAATGCATTAGTGTCCTAGAATTCCCACATCCCTTCCAACATTAGTCATTGTCCTTTCTGGTCATATTGGCCAGTCTGAGAGGTGTGAGGTGATATCTCAGAGATGTTTTAATTTGCATTTCTCTAATAATTAGTGATTTAGAGCAATTTTTCATTTGACTGTGGATTGCTTTGATTTCCTCATCTATAAATTGCCTTTACATATTCTCTGACCATTTGTCAATAGGGGAATGCAATGAGGATAGGCTAGAGGCATTCCCAATAAGGTCAGGGGTGAAACAAGGATGCCCACAATCACCACTACTATTCAATATCGACTTAGACATGCTAGCTTCAGCAATAACAAGAAATGAAATCAAAGGAATTAGAATAGGGAAGAAAGAGACAAAACTCTCACTCTTTGCAGATGACATGATGGTATACCTAGAGAATCCCAAAAATTCATCTAAAAATCTACTAGAAATAATTAGGAACTTTAACAAAGTCACAGGATGTAAAATAAACTCTCATAAATCCTCAACATTTCTATATATATAAAACTAGCAAGATGCAGCAGAAAGAGCTAGAGAGAGAATTCCCATTCCAAGTAACTTCAGACAATATAAAATACCTGTGAGTCTACCTATCAAGGCACACTCAGAAACTTTTTTGAAAACAATTACAAAAGACTTCTTATACAAATAGAATCAGACTTAAATAATTGGGCAAATACCAACTGCTCATGCATAAAAATGACAATTCTACCAAAATTAAACTACTTGTTTAATACCTTACCAATCAACATTAACTTTAAAAAAAATCTCTTATGTATTTTTCCCCTTAATCCTAATTCCCCATACCAAAAATGACGAATCTGTAAACATGTTTAACACAAATGTTTATGTACAATATTAATCTGTTTGCCACTGAAGGGAGGGGAGTGGGAAGGGAGGGTAGAAGGAAATTTAACTTGAAAATATACATGTGCATATGGATGAATGTTGAAAAAGTTTCATAACATATATTTGGAAATTGAGGGAATACCCTTCAATTAAAAAAGTAAAATATAGAAAAATAAGAAAAAAAAGAGAGAGAATATAGGTAGGTACTCAGCCCCTATGTCCATCTTTAAAGTTTGGATCATAATAACTCTTATTTTCCAGGGCTGTTTTCAATGTTAAATGAGATAAAGGTATGTATAGGACATAGCAAACCATAAACCTTATATAACACCTTCCTTTCATGAATATCATCAGCATCATCATGTCTTCATACAAAGTCTGGATGTTGATTTATCAGGTATATTGTAGAAATGATTCATTTTCAGGTAGAGGTTAGATTAGGTGCTCAATAAAGTCCCTTAAATTCTACAATTCTGTGATGAAAAGTACCCAAACTATTAAAAAAGCATATGACCACATAATTTTATTGAATGAACATCAGATTCATTTTGCTAAGTCTCATTTCCTTTTCAGTTATGTCGATCTAATTTATTTTTGCATGCTAGTACAGACCTGCTAAAACCCAACTGACATCAGACTATGAGGGAATAAGGGAGTTATTTGAATTATCAAAGAAGTTACTTAGAATTCAGTTTGATCTCTGCACTGAAGTTTAGCTAAAATCTTATCTGAAAATGTCTACATGTTTCCACTAGATACTTCATAGAGATGAAACTTTAAATTCATAGTCTCAAAGGGTTTGGGTTTAGGCCCAGTCTAATCCAACTCAGAATTGATTTGGGGCATATTCAATGAGAGTATGCAGGAAGGAAACTCTTTTGGCTTAAGTATCCATCTTGGTAGTTTCAGAAGATTTCAAAAACTTGATGACTGCTCTCTCTGATATAAACACACATATATGCATGCCTTATGTACATAATGAATATAGAAATATGAGCTATTAATATTATTTTATTTGCTTCTTTGCTTATCCTGGATTTTTAATATTGCTTCTTTATCTACTTGTTGCCCTCTTCTTATCATAAGACAGAACTGGGAGACACTTGGTTGTTGGGAGCCAGGGTCTCTAAGCTGTTTGACACAGTCGTGGCAAGAAGACTCAGGGCAGTCACACTGCCTGATGGAACAACATTTCCTTCTTCAATATATATAGGGATTCCATGTAGACCCATATTTATAGGTCTATTATTGGTTGCAAAACTTACTCATCCTAATAGTGGAGTGACTATAAAGGAAGGATTTCAGAGAAATTCCTTGAATAAAACAGATTGTGAACTCTGTCCAAATTTAACAGGACTGCCTCTCCCTGAGGCATACAAAGGCTTCAGCATTATGAAATCTTTGGAAGATACAGCACTGGGAGTTCCAGGGAGATGTCAGAATATATACAGTGAAACCAGATACAAGATGGGTCAGATAGAACTCCAGGGAAATTAACAGTTTTGCCCCCCTTATCATACACAGGAATTTATGATAAAGATGGTGAGAGAATAGTTAGTATAGGTAACCAATATGTGAACTCTAACAGCCTTAGTTTATTGGCAAAGAATAAAAAGTCATAGAAACTGTAGCGTCTACCAACAAGGGCTGAAAGGAAAATTAGTTATTGAAGGAGTCAACGGACGGGTGGACAAACATAACTACCCTTACTATAGGTTGTCAAGGGAGCATATCGAAAACATTACATATGCGGTACAAAAACATAGAAGCATTCCATTAAACAAATTATATCAAAGATTATTATCAGGAAAGTTCTGTTGAATTAATAACTTTACTATGCAGCAACAAACTAGGCAACAGGCAGGTTGGGGTCATCACGGTCTGAGCAGGGACAAGAAAATTAACTACATGATTGAGAATCACACTTGTAACCACTACATGATCAAACTTGTAACTATATGAACTATATGATTAATGATGAAAATTGTACACTTTTGTAACCAAGGAAATGATTTTAGTTTGCTTGTTTCATATGATTATGAGACTATAAAATAAATCTAAGCAGCTCAGTCAGTCAACCTGCTCCTGCCTTTACCCACTTGTTGACTCAATTCATTTCACCGACTCTATCCCTCTTGTCAGGTTCCAAGGACCCCGTGGAGGCTGGACCCCTGCACTTGGTGTCCATCAGTTAAAGGATAGTAGAATAAATTATGGTTTGCTACTCCATTGAGATAGAAATAGTAAATAAAACAAACAAATAAACTTTAATAAGGTGCACATGAACTAATATAGAGAGCAAGAAGCACTAAGGGAACAATACACTCAATGTCTACTATAATATGAAACAAGACACCTTTGAAAGACTTGAGAACTCTCCTTGGTGCAGTGACTTCTGCGGAAGGATGATGCAGCACTCTTTCTTTATTTCAGAAGGAATATGCAGGATATGCATGAGGGGAGCATCCATTTTGAAAATAAATAATATATTGATCTGCTTACATTTAAATTATACTTGTTACAAGGGAGAGCTTCAATGGGAAGGAGAAGGAGTTGGTGGATAGCAGTGGCGAATAAAAAAAGAATAGAAAAGAAACATATCAGTGATATAAAAATGTCAAAAATATACAGAAGAAAGCAGAAGGAAGTCTTAGAAGGAAGCATGGACAAGAAGGGCAGTTTTATCCCTACTGTGATAAACATAATATACACTCTGAAAAAAATTTGGTATACCAGAATACCCAGTTTTACATACAATTCATTTTCTTTGTTGAAATCCCAGCTTTTGTTAATATTTGTCCAATTCATAATGAATTAACATATAGAATGTTAATAAAAGTCTGTGTTTAAGTTAACATTTATTAAATATGTAGTATATTAAAATGGAAATCAAGAGGAAAATGGAAACAAAAAATTCAGGCTAATAAAAAGAGTAGAAGATAATAATAATAAAATGTCAATTCATTTTATCATGATAAGAAGTCTGGAGAGGGGTAGCTACTATTATTAACTCTATTTTAATGATTAGGAAACTGAGAAAAAATCTTTTTCCAGGAGTTGCAGATTTGAAGTCTGGCCTTCCTGATTCTGAGTCCAAAACTCCATCCACTAAAGCATCTTGTTTACCTAGGATAAATTAATTTCATCTAGAAAATTGCACAATTATTTTATTGACCTAAAGCTTTTCTTTGAGGAAAAAAGTCATTTTAATATAAATATTAAGTTAAGCAAGTAATATTTTTCCTCCTCTACACCTGCTGAAAGGTTACCTATCCTTTAACATCAGTCAGGTACCCATGTTCTCTATGGAATTTTCCTGATTAAACTGATTCTCTTGAATTTATTTGAAGACCTTGTAGCAATAAAGACTGTCATAAAAAGGCACACTGTATAAGCTGTATAAGCTTCAGTTTTGTTTTGCACCAAAAATCCTAAATTTAATTATTGGCATTTTATAGTTGGCAAAACCCTTTATGATCCATTTTCTAGTTTGAGCCTCACATGAACTTTGTTAAGCAGATATCAGATCTATTACTATGCCAATTTTACCTAGGTGGAAACATCATTTATGGCAATCAGTAAATAAACATTTATTAAATGTCTATAATGCTCCAGGTTAACTGTTCTAAGTAGTCGGAATATATAGGAAGGCAAACAATAGTCCTTCCTTAAATGGGGGAGGGGGAAGGGGAGGGAACTCACCCAAAGAATTCGAAAAACAAGGGAGAGGAACAAGTCTACCAGAGTCCAACAGAGTGCAGATGCATAGGAAAGGAAGAGTTGTTGACCTAGGAAACTTTCTTAAAGGAGGAACTCTTCATCCTTCTATTAAAATGAAGGAAGGACCCTAGGATCAGAGAGTCTTGATGAGTTAGGAGGTCTAGCTCTATCTATACAATTTGTTCTATCCCACATAACATTTGTTACAAGAGTGAAAAACAAAAGTCTAAACTTTTGTTGCTACCACTAGTGGATTTCACTTATCTATATCCAATATTTTGCTCATACACATGATGTCTCTTGTGGCTTAAAGTAAGATCTCAGACACCTGACCCAGGTTAATCTTTCATCCATGGGTTGCTGTCAGCCTACAGCTGGATTTGAGTTTTCACAAATCACCCTATTCAGTGACTAAGAAATCTGATTTGCTCCAAGTGGAAATATGGAGGGGAGGGACCCTTTTTGAGTTTTAATAAATCCACCTATTGGTGACTCTCACATCACTGCTTCCCACCAAAGGCTGGGTCTGCATACTCAATGGTTTAAATTCCAGATCTTAAGTTGCAATTCCAGATTTGTTTTTGACTTCCTCTGTGATCACCTAACTTCCATTGGTTAGGAGAGGGCATCCTCAACATTCCCATTAAGTTGTCTCATCTCCATTGAACTAGATGATCTCTGGATGATCTTTCAGCTCAAAGTCCCACGCCATCAGGGACCTAGTTTCATAAGGCTCTGGAAGACTGCCATGTGATTGTCTGAGATTGGTACTTTCAAGAATCATGTTGCTTACTTGACCATGGGAAACTGTTATCATTCAGTCAGCCTTAATGAACATTTCACTCACATTTAAGGTTTGGTATAAGAAAATAGGAAGAGGAGGGAATTCTTGGATCAGTGAGAAATTCCTCTGCTCATTGTTGACCACAGACCTTTAACTTTGACCTTGTCTAGTGCCATGAAAACATCCTCCCAATACCAGATCATGCCCCCATCCCTAATCATCTTCTCAAAATTAATTTTCCCTTTTATTCCTGGAACTTTCTTTATAATCTATAAAAGGGAGAAAAAGTTAATGAATTTAAAGTTTGGGGAAGAAGATAAGAGAAAGCTGAAAATGAAAAGATGAAAGGAAGAGGAGAAGACAACCAGAATGGACTATTGAATTGATTTTTAGTATGTATGGGTTTTTTTTTTTTTTGGCAAGGCAATGGGATTAAGTGACTTGCCCAAAGGTCACACAGCTAGGTAATTATTAAGTGTCTCAGGTCACATTTGAACTCAGATCCTACTGACTCCAGGGCTGCTAATCTATCCACTGTGCCACCTAGCTGTCCCTCCATTGCCTTGCTTTTTAGGACAGGTTTCGGTTTCACTGAATTTGGGCTATCAAGATTAAAGCAAAAAAAAAAAATAAGGGTCAATTTAGTCAATGGCCATTTCCCTTTGGATAAGCTGCTGAGATAACTTACCATGTTCCCTGTCATTAATAAGTTATTTCGTCAAAAACCCAAGAGTTTTGTCTCAATAAAGAGAAAGTCATCATACCCAAGGATGAAGAGTAAAGGGGGGAAACATTTGAAGTTTTGTTTTTAATAATCTAATCAATTAAACTGAAATTATAGATTCAGAGTCTATTTAGAAATCTAAAGTCAGATGAAAATGAAAACATTTAATATATATAAAAGTAAGTTTTAAAGGATCATTGGGAAAAGATGATTCAAAAGACTTTCAAACTGATAAATATTTGACCATACAGTGAGCTTGACTAAGCAGTTTGGTTGATAATAAAGGCAACATTGAAGCCTCTCAAGAGAAAAATCCTACTTCTTATAGAGATGTCCTTGGGACTTCAGAGTCAACTCTACAGAGTATCTGCATCTGTGGAGATACAGGACCCAGAAGTGAAAGGAGGAAAAAAAATTGCCAAGGTCTGGTATGATGGGATGGGTGAAATCATCACCCCACCCCCTTAATGAAGGCCTTTCTAAGGATGCTATTTATATGGTGAGGAGAGAGGGAGAACCCACGCTCAGATAAGGACCTATTTAAAGCAGGCTGTAAGTAAGGGTGATTTCATGTTAATTCACTGCAGCCAAATGGCCAAAGAGATCAGGACAAAGGGCTCTGCCAGGCTGAATGACAACACCTGGAGCAGGTGACATTGTCAAACCATCTGGAATGATATTCCCCCTAATGAGCGTCTTATTGATGCTGTCACCCTCAAGCTACCCTTTGATAATTATACAGTGGGAACTGGCAGCAGGAATCTGTGGGGAAGGTTGAGTCACAGCTCCTGTTTGGAATCTCAATATCACCACATTCTCCGAGAACTGTACACATGGCCCATGGCCTGCTTTGTGGGAGTCTTTGGTATGTACGCTTGCGAGCGCTCTCTCTCTCTCTCTCTCTCTAATCTCTCTCACTTTCTCATCTCTTGCTGTTTTGCCCTCTTTCCTTTCTTTTCTTTCTCTACTTTTCTCTCCTCCCCCCTCAATATTTAAAAACCCAAGTCAATAATTGTTCCTTATATTGCAGACATACTTGTACACCTGAAGTCCTCTCTACTTGGAAGAAGATAATTATATTTCATTATGAATTCTGAAAAATCAATTACAGCAGTTTCATTGATTAGAATGATGATTTTGATATTTTTCTTCATTGTCTCTGGGTTCTGCTTAATTTACATTTTCTCACTTTATGAAAGTCTTCTGAAGATTTTCTGAATTTGCCTATTTTCTGATTTGCCTATCATCATTCAAAATTTTTTCTGAAACAGGCTTTGAACCCAGGTCTTCTTATCCCTTAGAGCATCCCTCTATCCTTTGCACCATAATCTTTGCTTCAGAATTAAATATAGTGGCAATACTACAATAAAATATTTGGCACATACACATCATAAAAATGTGATGATGGAAAAGTGAAGCAAGACTTGTAAAATGAAGTGTTGTCAGGTCCTAGCTTTTTTGATTAATAGATGAAATTTTAAACTCATATGAATAGGAATCTTTCATGTTCATCTTTTCTTATTCAACAATCACATTCTATTTTATTTACATGTGACAGTTTATTCAGTTTTTCCTCCATTGATGAGCACCCACTTTTTTTTTTTCCTTTGAGAGCAGGAGGAGGGATGTTAAAGTTGCCACACCCATACATAAACAGCCACTGGCTTTCTTTTCCTTTGTGCCTCTTAACCAAAGTAGCTAGGACCTGAACTAGTTCTTTGTTTTGCAAATTTCTGGTGTGTTCATCAATCAGCAAGCTTTTATAATGTACCTAGGTTCTTTAGCTTCATATTGAAAGGCTCTTTATTGTTATTTTGGTGCAATATTAATTTTCCTCCTGAGAATAGAACATAAGGGAGTAAAGGATAATCTAGAAATTAGAGAATCTTGGATTCAAGGCCTACTTCTGAAAAATATTATGACAATAAGGAACCACTAAATGTCTGAGAGTCCCAAAATTCCTCTAGGCAAATCAATCTTTTTATTTTATTTTATTTTATTTTTAGTTTATGGAATAAATGTGCAATTCTATTAAACAATATAATAAAATAAAATAATGAAAATGATGATTGTTCATGTAACTGCAAATCTGCTATGCAAAACCTGTTATTCCTTTTAAACATACAACTAATTTGTTGTTTAAATTTCTTGTTTTCTCCCCCTTTAGAGATGTTACCATTAGCCACAAATAAAATTATATCTGTATCTATATCTATATCTATATATACACACACATGTTATGTATATGTATGTATACATACATATATATATATTATTCTATATTTACCTGTATTCACCAGTTCCTTCAAAGGATAATTTATAGTCATATAAAAACATTCTAAATCATTATTGATTAGAGAAATACAGATTAAAACAACCTTGAGATATTTTAAACCTAACAGGTAGGCTAAAATGATAAAAAGGGAAAGTGACAAATGTTGGGGAGGATGTGGAAAAATTGAGAAACTAATTCATTATTGGTGGAATTGTAAAAGTGTCCAACCATTCTTAGAGAGTCAGAGAGTTATTAAACTACCAATACTTTTTGACTCAGCAACACCACTACTTTATCTATTTTTCAGTGACGATTAGGGAAAAAGGAAAAGAACGTTTAATGGTCTAAAATGTTTATAGCAGCTTTCTTCGTAGTGGCAAAGAACTGGAAATTGTGAGGATGTCCATCAACTGGGGAATGGCTAAATAAATTATGATATATGATTGTAATGGGATACTACTGTGCTACAAGAAATGATGAGTTCAATGATTTTAGAAAAACATGGAAAGACTTATATGAAATAGTGAAGAGAAAAATGAGCAGAACCAAGAGAACATTGTACATAGTGGCAGCAACATTATTTTAAGAATAACTTTGAGCAAATAAGCTTTTTCTAATATAAATTTTTTCTACTATAATATACTATTATTTTTTCAATTATAAATAGTTAATTTGTGATAGTAGAGGAAGTTTCCTAATCCAAATGTGTTGAGCACATGGCCACATTAGTGCCTGTAGCACTTCCAAGTATTCCCCAGATTAAAATGCAATTTTAAAACATTGAAGAATTAAATGAAAATATAATAAAACATAGATTATATTACATTCTAAAAATTAAGACAATAGACAGACCATAGGGATCCTTATGTATGGTTTAGTGGCTCCCATTTTAATTTGAGTTAGACCAGTTTAAAGACCAATGAAATAGCAGTTCTGGAGGGAACTAGTTTGTGTCCTTTTCCTCTATTATATTGGTAATCTGAGAAGGTAAAACACCACGTTTTGTCTAATGGTTGCCTCTCCCCCAGCCCCTACTATGTGACGTGCATGTGGCAGGCACTTTATAAGCATAAATTGATTGTATTATTTTATTTTTTCCTGTTTTGGAGGGGTAGACATTCTATTTTTTTTTGAGTTATAATGAAAGCTCTGGTTCAAATATTTGAGACCATAGGATAATAGTAATATTCCTGGTTGATAATTAACTCAAAACCAATTGCATGTATTCACACATATATACAAACTCACAATTACATAAATGTACATAAATGTGTATAAAATGCATTTATATTATAAAACATTTGAACCATGATTATTACTGTTTTGCTGTGCTTCAGCCTTGTTCTATATCCAAACCAAATTTAAATGAAACAGAGAATTTAATGGATTGACCAAATTGCTCCCCCATTTAAAATAGCTGAACATATTTTTTGATTTCATGAAATGTATCTTGTAGAAGCTTAAAATAAATATTCTCAGTTGAATGGTAATTCCTATATTATATGTGATTCATCAGAATTCTTGATTTTTCCCAGAACTCTATGGATTCATTCAACCACCCATGGGGAGCAAGTCACATATAGTTTAAGGACAACATGAACCAAATCAAACAAACAAATAAACAAAAAAGCAAAAGAACAAGCTCTTCCTGCTGGATATTACAAGTCAACTAGGATTATCTCCTGCTTTATTATCATTACTAAAGAGATGAGACTATTTTTTTAGCCTGCTAAGAACAAATAAATTGCATTAACATCTCCCCTCAGAAAATAGATGTAATGTACTACAATCCCCATTTATTATAGAAGCATTCTCTACCCCTCTAAAGCAGATGACTATCATTTGGTTTTATTTTCACATACACAGAGATATTCCCCACATAAAGACAATACATTCTGGTTTACAACTTCTGGAACAGAGGTTCAGAAGAGTCCACAAGAGACATCTACTCTCCATCTTGAAGTCTGAGGTTTTGTTCAGAAATATATATTTAAGTGAGTTCACTTGGAAGGAAGTAAGAAACCAAGTTCCTTAGCAAGGAAGAGGTATGTCTTATTTGGATATATGTCCAACCTTTCCTTCAGTCATGTCACTATAGCCTGAAATATAGCAGGTTTTTTGTTGGATTTTTTTTCCTTTTTTGATTCAGAATCAAGAAACTAGTCTGAGGCCAGATTTGAATTCATGAAGATGAGTCTTTCTGATTCCAAACCTGGCACTTTATTTACTGAATCACTTTGCCACCTATTCTAGCAGGGTTGTATGGTGTGAAGGTTTGCCAAGGTTTAAGGGCTGTGTACCTACCTTTGGGGTCCACCTGTCACTCAAATCTCATTGGTGGCATCACTAAGCTTTAGCATGACCAGTAACCACATTCTGGTAAACTATTTTAACAGTTGGGCTAAACCAGATTAAGGATAGTTGACAAACCTCAAACCTTTGGTGAGTTAGGGGGATACCTACCCAAAACCTAAGACTTCCCTGTGATGGAATGGGTGGGTGAGAACAATTTGTTCCAAAGGCTATGAAGGTGACCTAAACAGGCTCTCTAGAATGCTTAGAGCTTAGTCAGACATTAAAAATGCCAAGGTCCCAAGACATTGTTAGACATCTTGACTTTTGTCTTGCCAGTGGACTTCAAAGTCTCTGTAAAGTCTCTGCCTCACTTAAATACAAATCATGAGTTGATCAAGGTATGACTTCATGGTATCATTGGTCTTCTTTGAAAAATGAAGGATGAAGAACAATAGTCTGAAGACCAGCTTTAAGTGTTATTAGGAAAGGGGCCTCTGAGACTTTATCTCTACCACTATCCTTTGAGTCAACATTTATTTGCAAGTAACTTTGACATCATTTTGAGATGAGAAACTATCAATAGAGGAACCTGTGGAATGTAACATCTCTGGCAATGTTTTTCAAGGCTTGTAAATCCTTTTAAAAGTAAAAAATCAGGACAAAATATCCCTGCTTTCTCCTTTTCATGGTGAGACTTTACTTCCATGTAGGATGACTCTTGAACTGACCTGGAGACAGAGGGGTCCCAAAACAAGTAGTTCTGACATTTCTAGAGGCTTAGCAATATATATTTCTTTCACAGAATAGAAGTGTAAAAAAAATGAAAATCACACACACACACACACACACACACACACACAAATACAAACCCATGAAGAATATGACTTTAAACTTGGTCTGGGTTTAAATTTTCCCAATTCTGGGAAAAAATACAATAAAAGCAATTTTGCGAATAAATCAAAAACACACACGTTAACACAGATTGTATTCCTGGATATACACTATATATGCATACTATACTACATATACATAAAGAACTTTACATACACACATACGATTGTAAAAGAAAAAGAAATGGTTCAGTTTTGATGATAATTATTGTGTAACGTGAACAATAAACCTTGTAAATTTTGTGGTCATTAATGAAAAGTACTGTGGCCAAAGGAAAGAGGACATGACAAAGTTTTAAAATACAAACGAATAAACTAACTGACATACAACAACAGCAAAATACATAGAACTCTTATAAGTTATGAACTATGTGACCTCAGGCATCATATGTAACCTCCTTGGGTCCTTGATTTTTCATTTGTAGAATGGGGATCACTTTTCCAGTCTTCTCTTTCAAAGGAGGTGGGTTTTTTTTTTGTGAGAATCAAATGTATAGAGTTAAACTTCCCATCCTCTCTCTTGTCCCTATTTATCTTCAGGTAAAAAAGAGATAATAAGCAAATGTTTTATCTGAAGGATGGAAGGAAGAGAAATGGAGAAGACTAAGTCTTAGATAAACCTAAAGATAACTAATAATAATAATAATAGTCACATTTACACAGCTTTTTAAAGTCTGCAAAACAATTTTCATATATTATGTCATTGGACCTTACAATAATTTTGTGAGATAGATGTTATTAGAATCATTATTTTGCAGAAGGGAACACTGAGGCTGAGAAAGTTTGAATGACTTTTCCAGAGACACAATTAGTGGGGGTTTGGAGTAGGATTTGAACTCAGATGTTCCAAACTAAATCTAACACTCTATCTACCAAATCACTGTGAACCTGGTAAAAAAAAAAGGTGCTGACTTTTCTGGCCATAATAAAGACTGAAGCATTCTAGGAGATTCCCTTTTCTATTCTCTAATTTAATGCAATCCTTCACTTTATTCACTGGACAAGTCACTTGGCTTTATAAGTGAGGCAGAGACTTTACAGAGACTTTTAAGTCCAATGGCAAGACAAAAGTCAAAATGTCCAGCAATGGCTTGGGAGCTTGGCATTTTTAATATCTGACTAAGCTTTAATATATACCTAAGCATAATACTTGGTTTTCTTATTCCCATGGCATAAAATGTGTGATGATGATGATGATGATGATGATGATGGTGATGATGATGGTGGTGGTGGTGATGATGGTAGTGGTGGTGGTGATAGTGATGATGATGATGATGATTTAAGTGGTGGTGGCAATTGTGATGACAGAGATGATGATAATGATGGTGGTAGTGATGATAATGATAGCAATGATGATCAAAATTCATATAGAGATTTACAACTGGCAATAACCTTTATTATATGATTTCACTTGAAACTCATAAATACCATTATTCTCTTTTTCTAAATGATAAAATGAGATGATTACATTTGACTTGTTCAGTGACACAGCTCATAAGTGTCTTAGGTGAGATTTGAAAAGACCCAAGCTTATTTCCTTATGCATAGCTTTTGATCCTCTTGAACTTGAAGTCAAGGGTTGGATAGAAACATCACTTTGCTTGGGGTCTTGCCCAGAATAAGTAGCCATTAGGTATTTGTTCTTGTGAATGACAGAATTTTAGCATATCTTATCAGGTAGGTAGTTCAAAAGGACTGAAGTCAAAAAGACTCATCATCCCAAATCCAAATCCAGATTTAGACACCTACTTGCTGTTTGATCTGGAACAAGTCATTTAAGCCCATTTACCTCAGATTTTCATATGCAAAATGACCTAAGGAAGCAAACAGCAGACCATTCCAGTATCTTTGCCAGGAAAATCACAAATGCAGTCCTGAAGAATCAAATATGACTAAACACCAACTAAACACAACAAAGAGTATTTTTAGATTTTTGGGTTCATTTTTCATTTGTATTTTACCATGTGTGGAATCTGGACCCTGGAGAGATAAAATTTCTTCCCCATTTTTCCCAGCTAGCATGCCTTGCTGCAGTCTACCTTTTTAAACTTATTCTTGCTCATCATTAAAGGAGAATTGAAAATTTTGTGATACATCTCTTTAACTTCATACAGACTATCTCTTATGCCTGGGATGCCAGTCATTTAAACTTTCTCTTAGAATACTTAATTTGCTTCAAGTCTTGTTCAAGACCCTGCTTCCTATAGGAAAATTGACCTCAGTACCTCAGGGTTGGTGTTCTTTCCTCAAATTATGTTGTAATTACTAATTATAATAAATTGGGGTACCTAGATAACATAGTGAATAGGCTACAGTACTTGGAGTCGAGACAGTTCAGTCTGAATCCCTTTTTAGACATAAGTTGTGTGACTGGACAATTACTTTAAATGTGCCTCAGTTTCCTTATATGCAAAATGGAGATAAGAATGCAAGCTACCTTACAGGAAAGTTGTCAGGATCAAATGAGCTAACAATTGTAATTCACTTTGCAAGCCTTAAAGTGTTATGTAAATATTAGTTATTATTATCAGTTGTCGTGTTGAAAAGAGGGGTTTGTTGGTCTTCATCATCCCTAGAGCCTTGTATATAATAGGTGTGATAGTTATGGAACTGATTACATGGCAAGGACCAACTTGGGTCTCCTCTTGAGTCTCTGACAGTTTTTCTTCCTCCTCCTCCTCCTCCTCCTCCTCCTCCTCCTCTCCTCCTCCTCCTCCTCCTCCTCCTCCTCCTTCTTCTTCTTCTTCTTCTTCTTCTTCTTCTTCTTCTTCTCTCTCTCTCTCTCTCTCTCTCTCTCTCTCTTTCTCTTTCTGTCTGTCTCTGTCTCTGTCTCTGTCTCTTTCTCTCCCTCCCTGTCCCCCCCTTCTTCCTGAAACTTGATTTTTCCATTATCAGATGTCTGGCAGCAAGTCAGCATAATTAAACTTCTCTTCCCTCTTCCTGGCCTTACCTACCCTTAGATAAAAGTGCTAATGAGCAGTGAAATATCCAAAATATGGCTAGCAGACAAAAAGAAAAATCTCAGGGCTTAGATAAGCTGCATTTCAGAAAAAAATGGAAAATTTAAGGAACAAGTTTCTATTTTGCCAAGCCTAGCATAGCTGGTTAATTCAAGGTCTAACTAGATTCTGGCCTATAGCAATACTTCAGCTTTTACAGACGAAATTCTCATTCAAACAAACAACCCAACAAAACAACGATAAAAACCAGACTCCAATCCCATTCCCTGCCTTAAGTCACAGATCAGATTCAGAACCAAAAGCTAAATACTAGTTTCCACTATAGACTGAAAACAATAGACATAGATGAATAAAAAAAAACCCAGAGAGGACAAAGAGGACTAAAAATCATCATTTGGGCTGGAAGATCTTGGGCAAGTACAAGTATATTTTGCCCATCTTTTCAGCATCACCCATAGTGTTAGTCTGTCTCCTGAAATAGATGGACTTGATATAGCTAAATATGAAGAACCAGTTGAATTCCTTGGCCTGCACATTGTTCTATTTTTAAAAGTCACCTAGTTAAGCTTTCACTAAAAAGAGGAGAAAAACACTTTGGCAGCAGGTTATTTTTTCCTATGAAGTCATAAAACTTAATCCCAAAATTTCCTGGAATTTATCATGCCAAAGGCAAAGCTATAAATAATTTCCTCTTCATTAGATCCTACCTTTTAACCTCTGAAATAGCAGGTCTGTGCTAGCCACATCAAAAATGTCACTCACAAAAGAATATTTCAAAAAAAATAAAGGAAAAGAATAGGAAATAATCTTTTCCCTTCTGGTTTCTCTCTTTTGGTTGCTGATTTTTCTCAGACAGCCTGCAGGGAATGGAGGAGACCATGCTCGTTGTTGAAGAAGCTTCCAGGGGACAAAACAAGAGAGAAGTGCCATGTAGGAAGTACTCTAGAATAATGAGATTTGTCATTGGTCCAGATGTGTGTCCGATGATGACTAAATGCTATCTTACTTTATTAACAGGGTCTTTGTTCTCTCCCTGTACTTTTCTGTGAGAAAGATTCTTTAAGAAGATGCTCAACCTTCCAAGTGAAAATTAGGATCATAGATTTAGGATGCTCAGTCAATTATGTTGGGGTTTTTTCTTCTTCTTTTTATCTCCATTCCTACTTTCTTTGAAAGTATAGAAAACTATTGGGCATTTAGGGTCACTTAAGAACAGACAAAAGAGTTAATTAAATTTTGCAAAGACTGGCATTAGACTACTATGTATGACTGATTAGAGAGGTTGGTATAGGGAAACCTAGGTTCATTTCTCTCTGGGGGTATATAGGGTGTACTGTGTGTGTGTGTGTGTGTGTGTGTGTGTGTGTGTGTGTGTGTGTGTGTTTGTGTGTGTGTGTCTGTGTGTGTCTGTGTGTGTCTGTGTTAGGAGTGTGTGGATGCAGAATGAAATCCATTGTCTGAAAGCCTTAAGTTGATTACTCTGAAAAGGCCTGGGTTCTTGAAGACTGAAATTTCCAAATATATTTTGGTAATTGTATATCAATACAATTTGTTTCCTTTGTAATTCTATGTATAATTACATATTTTTAAAGACCTTATTCTGAAATGGAATCCACGCCTTCATCCTTTGTCTATGACATACCCCTAAAATAAGTAGTTATGATGAATTTTCTTTATAGAACTTCCACTTCTTTCTGGTTTCTTCTCCCACTGCTTCATGTTTGTAGGTGGAATAGTATTTATAAGAGGAGGGTGTGCCAATGGAGAAAATTAGTACCTTATGTATTTTTCTATGCTGTTAGATTAAATGTCATTTGTCTATTGGTTCGTCTAGTAAAAAAGAAAACAAATCATTGATTGGGGTTCAAACTGTGAATTATTTTTTAATTTTAGGCACTCCCCAAACTTGCCATTAACCTAAGGTGCCTTTTTTTTGGCAAAGTGTCTTTTAAAAAATTCAAATTTTAGGGGTATCCTAGTCTACATACATGATATGGAACCCTCTCTGGGCTATTCTCCCAACTTCCTCTCACATTTAGGGGTTAAGTCCTCAAAGGAGGGCTGCTACCCTTGGGCTCTAGCTTGTTTTCTGTGGTTAGCCATTCCTAACAGTGTGTTTCCAATTATCACTCAATCAATAACAGACATAATTATCTCATAGAAAAGGACATTTTCTGAAGTGTCAAAGAAGAACACTAATTACAACCCATCCCCCTAAATTATAGATACGATCTCTTACAGAAATGGGGGCCCAAACAAATGGTACAATAATTTTGAGGTAAATGTGTAGGGGACAGGTGGAAAAAAATAACCTATTCCTTGAGTGTTAATGGACCTTGAGGTACTTTTGCTGCTGGTGGAATCCCCAATTGAACTCCTTCCTGGACATAGCATCTCAACTATGAGGTAGGGTAAGTCGGACTCTAGTGGTCTGATCGTCTCCATACATTGATGTTATAGGGCTTGTATTCCTTTAGTCCCCAGCAAGCTTTTTTTTCCCTGTGAAAGGTCTTGCTCCTTAAAGCTGTTTCTATTAAAGGCATTATTATAGCCACACGTGTCCAGAATGTGTGTCATGTTATATGAATTGGATTTGAGTGAGGGGTTGCTGTGCAGTCACCAGCTTCACTTTCTCTTCCAGAGCCATCTCGGATCAGTGGTCAGATATAAATCATATAATGGAGATGACCCTGGATACAGAGGCAGCAGAGGTAAGTGACTTACTCAGGGTCCCACTGGTAAGCATGAAGTGTCTGAGCATAGATTTGAACTCAGATCCTCTGACTCTAGGACTGGTGCCTTATCCACAGCATCATCTAGCTTCCCCTTTACACAGTCTGCTACCTCAACTACTGCTAGTTCTCCCTAGAATTTTTATATTTAAAACCCCCAGAAACTTGGTCAATCCATAGCCTCATCATTCAAGACATTTTAATCAGAAAGACTGCTTTGTTATGAAATCATTAAGTATTAATACCATGTTGCCACATTAATAGCTCATGATCTGTGACTGTGACCTGTAGCCTATGAATACATCAGCTGAACCAAATGGTATCAAATCTTCCTTCTGTTAGACCAAAGCTTTGTTTTCACACACACACACACACACACACACACACACACACACACACACACACGTATATATAATGTGATGGCCCTCTCTGCTGACGACTATCTCTTTTCTCAGAATGATGTTTTGAAATGTATAAAATACACAGGATTACAAATGAAATTAAATATATTAAAATAATGTTTTTAAAATATAAGAAATACACAGATTTAATTAAGAACACTTGCTTTATAGTACTGCATTTTAACGTATATATTGCATTATATAATTCTGTTACATAACATATTGTATTATATAATATATATAATATTGCATTATATATAGTCCAAGACATTAATTTGGGAGGCATAGATTATTTCTCTCTGTCTCTCTGTCTCTTTATCTCTCTCTTACACACACACAGACACACAAACACATAAGCACACACACACACACACACACACACACAAACACACAGAGCCTAAATTTATTTATCTCCATCCTTACTTTTCCTGTCCTTTCAAACTCTGTCAATGTTCAAGCTTCTTTCCTACTTCTTCAGAGACTAAAGGATGGACAAATAAAGCTTGGGATATGTATGGGGTTTTTTTTTGGGGGGGGTGAGAATAAGGCTTTAGAAGCTATTATTCCCATAGCTTTTGGTAGAGATGAGGGACCATCTGAGTGAGATCTGCCATAACCCTGGTCGAGTTGTTCATCAAAGTGATAATTCCTTTAAATAAAACATCAAAGGCTGATTGCTGTAGGGTCTCTCTGAGAAGAAGGGAAGGTGAGCAGCCTTACCATCCAGCAGGGATGGAAGTAAACTCTTTGGTAGTCTAGTCAGGTTTGGCTAAACTTGATTCTTTTCAAATGCTCAGACTTTCAATATGAGGTTTGATAAAAGCCAGCCACAATGATGTCCTTGAAGGGTTTGGAGTTTTGGTGCTCCTCCCAGGGGAGTTCTCATGCTATGTGCAGATTAGTTTTAGTGAGGAAAAGAATGAAGGAAGGAATTCTAAATTTAGAGCTAAGAAGAACTGTAATGGTCATTTAGTTCAACTCCTTCCTTTTACAGATGGGAAAACTGAGGCTTAGGAAGTTGATTAACTTGTTCAGTCACAGAGACAGTAAAAATGCAGATTCTTAGATAGGATTCACATGTCCTACAGCTATGTTGTGAGAGGAAAAAAAGGCAACATTCAACTGGGAATAAGGGGATGGTCACCCCCAGGCTTCAAGTATTTTAGGAGATAGTTTAAAATAGACCAATAAAATTTTAATTGATAAACCTAATGGCATTTGTTAGGGGTCTACTCTTTTCTACACCCCAGGGTACAAATAGAAAGAATAATAAGAATACTATCTTTCTTAGTTAAATACAAATTGGAATATTTCTACAAACTTGGATGAATTTGTGCAAAAGGTATGGATCTGGTCATTGACTTAAAGAGAAGCATGAAATGACTTGCCTAAGGTCACACTGTCAGTAAGTAGTTGAATTTGGATGGGACTCATGAACTTCCAGTACAGTGCTCTTTCTATTATGTCATTTTTCTCCCATATTTTAATAGGCTAGAAAGTGAATGAATAGGAATGGGGCACATTGGATAGAGTGCTGGTCTTGGAGTCAGTAAATCCTGAATTTAAATTTGCCCTTAAAAACTTAACTATCTTTGTGATCCTGACCAAGTCACTTAATCTTGTTTGCCTCAGTTTCCTCATTTGCAAAGTGAGCCAGAGAAAGAAATGGCAAACTGCTCTAGTACCTTTTCCAAGAAAATCCCAATAAGCATCACAAAAAGTCAAACATGACTGAAAGGACAGATCAACAAGAGCAAGTAAGTTCAGCCTCATAAAGTAGTAACAGATGAACTAACCAATAGCAGTTTAAAAACCTGGTTCCCCATCCCCTCTCCACTCTACCTTTTTTTCTGATTTTTGCAAGGCAATGGAGTCAAGTGACTTGCCCAAGGTCACACAGCTAGGTAATTATGAAGTGTCTGAGGTTGGATTTGAACTCAGGTCCTCCTGTCTTCAGGGTAAGTGCTCTATCCACTGCGCCACCTAACTGCCCCCCACTATACCTTTATCTTGGACACAATGACACAGAAACATTTACTTCAGTTCAATAAATATTATTAAATGTCTAGTTTGTGTTAGGCATCACGCTAAGTATTGGAGCTATAAATAAGGCAGTCCCTGCCCTCATGGAGCTTACAGTTTAACAAGGAAAGACAACACACAAAAGGAAGTTGGAAAGGTGACCACTTGGCAAAGTGGTATTATGTGCCACAGAGTCAAAACCATGTAGATTCTCTGACAGAAAAGGGAAAGTTATTTGAAAAGTTCAGAGTTCAAATTTCTATAAAAGAAGCTTTGGAGAAGAATTAGCTCTTCAATCAAAGTAGAAAGATAAAATAAGGAGAGAGGAGTTGAGAGGAGTTGAGAGTTTCCAAAGCTGAGTTAATCAGCACGATAAAGAAATTATTATTATATAGTCATAAAACCTGTAGACTAATGAGGGATTTCTTTTCCTGAATCTTTTACTACATTGCCAATAAGTTCAAGTAACGTTATAGAGAATGCATTGGTGTATTGTTAAATGTCTAAAGTTCATTCTCTCAAAACAAAAAGAAAATATATAAAATGATTAAATTTCCTCTGAATTACTAAAAATTTCTTAAGTTTAGTCAATTACATAAACAACTTGTCTGAATTTAAGATTTCTGATGTTAAGTCCTCAAAGAAAAAATTTCACAATGGCGTGTCAAGAGCTAGTTAGAGCTACATGATAGATTATGTTGAAACCAGAGCTATGTTTGCATTTGAACAGTTTGTCTGCCCACATTTACTGGGAAAAGCAAGAGAGCAAAGGTTGAAAAACTCAGGAACTCTGAAGCCCAAAGGTAATTTGATAAACATATGAGACGCTTCACTGTAAAGCTAGTATGAAGTATCTGTTCAAGAACCCCAAGGCTTAAACCAAGATGTAGACATCAAAGAAAAACCTCAGGACATTAGCTATCTGCAATGACCCCTGATCCTTGTTCTAAGAAGTTAGGCCACTGGGGGCCTGAGAATCTCTGCCTAGAAGATGAAAAGCTTCCTCTGTTGGAACAAGACAGCAAGATTTCAGGTAGACATGAGACAAGGAATTGTTTACTCCCTCCAAAAGAGCTGGCAAAAAAGGCAATATTTTCTTTTTCCAGAGGGAGAGATAGTAGAATATTTCAAAAGAAGCAAAAACTGGAAGAGATAAAGATTAGAATAAGACAGTGTTTAACCAAGCCCTACATGAAGCTGCTCTATGGATACAAATTCTAAAATCCTAGAATTTTTCCTAGTTTCACTGTATTTTCATTGAAAAGTTTATCCTTAATAGTTTAAAGCCATCATATAAAGGACAACAAGAAGGTACAGATTCAAGCTAAGCCTTGGGGGAATATGTTGGGGTATTAAGGAGGACTAGTAGCTCTGAGATGAGGGCTTGCTATCTGTATTTCCAAGTTGCCTACTCAACTCTCACTAGTGGCTCCAAGAACCTGTAATACATACCAAAATCACATCCCAGCAAAACCATCTTGGCAGATGGATTGAACCAGTTTGAGAGTAAGCAATTACTTCGGGAATGTCTACTTCAAAGCATGAGAAGACTTTCTATGGAAGAATAGGTGGCTGAAGCAGGTTCTGGGAGGGCATCAAAAATATTAAGGCCATCCACTATATCCTGGACCATCTATGCTTGTCTTGACTTTTGTCTTGCCACTGAAATTCAATGATTCTGGAAGAGACAGTGATGGTCTGAAGACTATGCCCTTTAATTCACATTATAGTCAAGACATCCCCCTGGAATGTCAATGGTCCTCTTCAAGGAATACTGAACTACAAGCCTTGAGGACAAAGGTCTTATAATCTTCTTGAATGGTTGAACTTTTCTTGTGCAGATCTACCATTTCAAAGCTTAAAGGGCTTTGGGACATTCTTGCAACAGAACTCTGTGGATGTGTAGTAGTCAGATTTCAGCTATATTAAGTTACCACCTTTGCTAATTTGTGCATATTACTCTGTCCCTTGGGGTCTTCCTTTCTTATCTGTAAAAAAGAAGCTGACTTAGATCACCTCTTGAGTTTTCAATTCTGAATCCATAATTCTACAATCTAATAACCTTTAATTAATTAGAAAGGTCATTCATTCAAGACACCTTTGTTCTCAACCATGCCAGATAATGGCAACTTTCATACATGTGTGGACAAAACACACATAGTAATATATTTATGGATATTGAAATGCCTCCTAAATATTGAACCATTTGAACATGAAAGAACTAGTCAAAGCTTCTTGATTTTTCTTTTCTTGGCATCAGCTACTACTCAACACCATCTTTTAGTACTTACAGTCAGAGAGACCTGAGCTTAAATTTTACCACTGATACTTACTGTGTGCCCATGGATGGGCAAGATATCTTTAAATCTCAGTTTCCACAACCATTAAATGGCACAAGAATTTTCATAGTACCTACATCACTAGGTTGCGGTGAGTAAAGTAAATTACTTTTCCAATTTTATAGGACCATATAAATGTCCATCTTCACTATTATCTTTGGAATCTTCATCTGCCTCCTGCAAATACCTAAAATATCATATATATATATGTATATATATATATACATATATATATATATATATATATATATATATATATATATATATATATGGATTTTAGGGGAAGGAAGGAATGAAGGCAGGAAGAAAAGGAAGAAAGGAAGGGAAAGAAGTGTGGGGAGGAAGGAAGGAAACCAAATTATCAATAGTTATTAAATTTCTTCAGTGTTCTAGGTCATGTGTTAGGGACTGGGGACAAAAAAATGTCAAAGAATGAAAGTCTCTATTATGGAGGGATATATACTTATTGGAGAGTCATGCATATTTAGAAAAATATAAAACTTTATACAGAATGAATACAAAAGAAATCAACTGTAGATAAATACAAGCTTGATAGAGATAGAGAACACTATCAGTGGGAAGGATCAGGAAAAGCTTCCTGTAAAGGAAATTTAGAGCTGAAGACCATGAGGAGCCCGGGTGTCTAAAAGGTAATAAGAAATTGATGATTTTAGAAAAGTAAGAGATAAGAACCTGTATCCTAGAAGCTTTTCTGAATTCAGGAAATGTCTAGTTGAATAATGACTGGCGATGTAATGCAAGATGTTTATTTGTGATCATAATGAATCAAGTCTGAGAAAGAGATGAACAGATTGCGCTCAGACTATGAACTTGTTTTAAGAATTCTATTGACTGGGTGTCTGGAAGGGTGGAAGGGTGCCTGAGGAACCATTTATTCAGCCAAACTATAAAGCCTCATCATTTAATAGTTGCTGGCGTGTGTATATTTGTGTGTATAGATGCACGTGTTTTGGTATAGGAGGTTAATACGTATATGTTGAAGGTTATCATTACTCTCCGAAATGGTTGGGGACAAAGGTGCTCTGGATGATGGACATTCATGAGTTCTTTTAAAATCTTCAGAATACTTTACATGCATCATCACAGTTGAATCTTACAACTATCCAGAGACAATATGCAGTGCATGGGGGCTTGCCTCCCCATTTTTCAAATTCATAAACAGACTAAGGGTTTAACAAAAAAGCACCTGAAAGTGTCTATTGTGCTGTTTAGAAGTCAACAGTGCAAGCCACCTCCCAATATCCTCTATTAAATTACTTCAGTAATGTGACTAATCCAGGACTTTCTGTGTTACATATACTCAATCATATCTTACTTCCTGCCTGGTCAGTTAAATAGAGAAAATAGGCATGAATAGAGAAAAAGGGGAAAAAACATATAATCAGTTAAAATAGATATCAGAAATAGGATGTGTGTTTGTTTGGATTTTTTCCCCCTCTGCACATTAATCTTAGGAGAGCCCTTCAGGCCCTTACCCAGAGTCTATTTGTGCTCACTTCAGACACAATTTTGAAAATCTTGGTTATCAGGTTTCTCAGCCTGGAGCAGTCTTAAAGCAGCAAACTAGAGGCAACAATAGCTCCTGGAAGCATTGTGAGAGCAACGAGAAATGACAGCTGATGTTGAAGGAAAAAAAACAGAAAATATGGAACTATTTGCTGTTCCATGAACTTGATATTTCATTTCCCACCTTCCTGCCTTTGCACAGGTTATTCCCCCCCCCACCCCCATGACTGGAATATGTTCCCTCTCCTTCCCACTGCCTTTTTACTTATTTTGCTTTCTCCAAGGTTCCATTCTTTTGGGGAAAATTTCCTGAGCTCTCTGAGCCCTTAGTAATCCTCCAATGATGCTCCTTTACTCATAAAAGAATTATTTTGGGGCCACTTCCCCAGTGTAAACTCTTTTGCTTCCTACTTTCAAGGCTGTGGTTGTCCTCCTGTAGAGCATAGTACAGAACAATTGCTCATGAGCCTCAACCATCAACAAACAGTTGGGTCCATTAACTTTTAGAGAAAGGATTTATTGAGAAAGAATGATTGTGTTTTAAACATTACTACCAAAGAGGGGAGCAACTTTGCCAGAAATACATTCAGAATTCATTGAGAGTATGGGCACTATATAAAATGAAATGATAGTATGCCACATGTGCTCATGTCTAGGTAGCACGTGTGGCAGTGTTCTCTTTCTATTCTTGGCTCTGGAAGACTATAACCTACTAACTTTATTATTATGATATATCATATCCTATTGTATGGTGTTTGTATATATTTATTATTCACTCATTTGTTTGTTTGCTTAGCTTCCATTGTAGTGCCATTATTAAGTTTTCTATGGAATGTGGAATCAATCTTCTACTAATACTATGCTTCTGAGCCAGGTTATTTTCTGCAAATATTCTCTTTCCCAGGAGAGGGGAGAAGACCAGTTATCACTTTGGGTTCTCACCACACCTTACAATGCTCACAGGTTTTTTGCCTGAACAAGACCATTCTAAGAATATTTCTCAGTCACTTAATATATAATAAACACAAAAGAACACAAACAACCTTATGGTTTTTTCTTTCTTTTATCTCCTCCTCCTCCTCTTTTTCCTTCTTGTTTTCCTTCTCTTCTCTTCTACCACCCCTCCTTTTCTTCTCCTTTTCAACTATTTCTTTGCTTCCTTCTTCACACTCTCCTCCTTCTTGTTCATTTCTTTTATTTTCACTTATTTTATCATGATCTAGAACAAAATATCATTTGATGTTCTGCTCATTAAACTTGCCAGTGGTTCAGAGCTGGAAGGGAAAGCTAAGTCAGTAGATGCTAGAGTTAGAATCCACCAAGATCTTGAAAATCTAAGAGTATTGTTTTGAATCTGATAAAATAAAATTCAATAGGGAGAAATTCAGGTGTTTTACTTGGGAATAAAATATGATTTTCATAGGTGTGAGATAAGAGAAATATGATTAGATAACAATTTTCCTGGGAAGAAATAAAAAGATCTCATCATATGCCATTCTTAATATGAGTCAGCAGTATGAAATGGTAGCCAAAAGTTGACAGTGCTTGTGCTTTGTTCTAGAAGAGGACCATGACGTCAGGAAGGTGATGGCATGATAAGCGCATGAATCGGATTTGAGTGAGGGGGTTCTGCACCAGGTCATCAGTCTCATTTTCTCCTCCAGAGTCTGGGTCTAGTGGCCAGATATGAATCAAAATGACTAGAGATGGCACTGGAGGTGATGAAGTCAGGGTTAAGTGACCTGCCCAAGGTCACATAGCTAGTAAGAGTCAAATGTTGGAGACTGGCTTTGATCTCAGGTCCTTATGCTCTAGCCTCTTCTCTATAATTTTTTTTTATAGTTGTGCTGCTGCATATTTGATATTTCCTAGATACCTTAGTGCCAGCTTTCTTAACACTCTTAATCTATTAATTTCAAGCTTCAGGAGAATACCCTGAGAAGAGATTCTCTCTATAGCTAATGGATCTATAAGCAATACTAATTTGCTGCAAGTTTTTGTGACTCCAACATATTTCTAGTTTCTTCGGTCTATCACTGGCTAATTAATTTTACAGATGAACTCTTTGAAGTTCAGAAAGGCTGTTAAGGAACTTATCCATAGTGACATGACTCTGAGATGTCATTTGGAGGCTTAGCCTGATTTCTATTTAACATTTGTCTTGATGAAACTAGCTTTAAAATCAGGGACAAGGGCAAATTTGAGCAAGCAGCTGCTTAATCACAAATTGAGTTTGGTAAATCCTGAGTAGAACCAACTTAGGAACTTTCTAGTTGGTATTTTGTGTATCACATTTCACCTAAAACTTTCACAAAAAAAAGAAGCCTCACCAAGCTAATGAATGGTTTGCTTTTCTTTGCTGTCTTTTGGGAAATAATCTTGCTGTGTTTAGTGCTAGGAGAAGGAAACCTTGTCACACTTCCTACAGCTGGAAGAGCAATGTATGGAGGAGGGAAGAAATCCTGAATTCATGGAGTGGAGAAATGCAGTGGAGGTGATTAGGTGACTCAAAATGAGACTTCTATTTGACCTTAATTATTTACTAAGAGTTTTCACATAATATATCTATGGAAGTTAAATCTGTTTTTTAAATTAATAAGCATCTGTTTTATTTCCCTCTCATCAATAACATTGGGAGGACACACATAAATACACATGCGTAGTCGAGCAAAATGAATTCCCACATTGGCCATTTCCAAAAGTATATACATTTCATTCTTCATGTTGTGGTTACCACTGACCTTTCTAATAGGAAGTGGGTAACAGTAATTATGATCCATCATTACACTGAAAAGAGATTTTTAAGTCTTTCAAACTTAAAATATTGCCATTATACAATAAACAATTCTTTCGATTTTGATCACTTTACTCTCTTTTCTATTCATACAAGTCTTTCCAGATTTCTTAGAAACTTTTCCCATTACAATTTTTTATGCAAAATGGTATTTCATTAAATTCATATGCCACAATTTGTCGATACATTCCTTAACTGATGGGCACTACATCTTACTTGATCTTAACAATCCTGTACCCCCTGTACTTAGCACAATGCCAGCTTATGCTTAATCAATGAGGTAGGATAGATAAACATTATTCCTTATATCCTAACTGGAAGGAAACAGATTCAGAAAGGTCATTTTTCCTACAAAAGGTCACATAATTAATTAGAGCAAAGAAAGAGATTTATTAATATATCCAACAATTTTTCTTTGACTACCTCCTTCTTGACTCAATTAAATTGTTTTCATGGGTTAGATTTATAAAGTTCCATCTGGAAAACATATTTGAATGTTTAAATCAGCTTTTACTTTTTTGAGAAGTAATGGACTTTTCAAACTTAAGACTTGTTTCCTCCACATCCTGATTTAGAAATTGAGGTACATTGACCTGGTATTTATTCTTCTACAAAATAGCTTTGAAACCTTAACCAATGTGGTCATTGGTTGTTTCTGTTACATTAATTTATGTTAGATGACATAGAATAATTTTATTTCCCTCCTTATGGACAGTTGTATCATTCCTCCTAAGAGATAGGTAGTCTTTTGAGTTGAATAAGTAGTTTTGAAAGGAATAGACATGCTATCAGTGGGAACGGTTTTGATTGGGGGTGAGGGAAGGCAGAGATATATTGAGAAATAAAAATGGTATTTATAGAAATTTGATTAATAGGAAACTGAGGGAATAAAAATTCATAAGAAAAAAATTCTACAAATGCCTTTTAATTATATAAAAGCAAATAAACTGAACTCTGAAATTTTGTTTTATACTCCTTATTTTACTAAGGAAGAAAAAAGTTAGAAATTGTGTAAGAGGGACTGTGGGAAGTCAGGCATACCAATACCCACTGTGCAAGGAGGTGTGAATTAACCCAACTAATCTGGAAAACAATTTGGAATTATATAAGAAAAGTTGCTTAGAGCTACATGTAAACTTTGAGTCAGATATTCCTTTGGGAAATGAATATGTCTCAAAGGTGTCAAAGGGAAAAAGAAAGGTCCTATATAGCATGAAATAATCATAATGACACTGAGAAATAGATATATCTCAAGGGTGTCAAAGGAAAAAAGAAAGGTGTCATATAGTACAAAATAGTCATAATTGCAGCTTTTGGTTAACCAGAGAAAAACTCATTCATCAGTTGGAGAATGAACAATTATGGGATTTGAAGGGATTGGGGTATATGATACCTTGAAAAAAAGAGAATAGTGAGAAATTCAGAGAAAGATGAGAAATGATCAGAATGATATTATGCTGACTGAATGGAGGGGCAAGTTATTATTCTCCCTTCCCCAAATCTATGCTGCCATAATGTGAAAAGGTATGGATTTCGATTATGATGTATTCAAAGCTATCTGACAAGGCAGCTACTAACAGCTAGATGAGAATCCCCACCATGGGGAGAGTGGACTAGATTTTCTTGAAGATTACTTCTAGTTTTGAATCCTGCTATCTTTTTTTTAAGGTTTTCTTTTTTTCTTTTTTCTTTTGTTTTTTTGCAAGGTAAATGGGGTTAAGTGGCTTGCCCAAGGCCACGCAGCTAGGTAATTATTAAGTGTCTGAGACCGGATTTGAACCCAGGTACTCCTGACTCCAGGGCTGGTGCACCTGAATCCTGCTATCTTTTTAAGGACCAAGTATACTGTGCATCCCAGGGATAATTACATGGGGGTTTTGAAGCTCATGGTCAACAGAGGTAGGCATTTTTTTTCCCCAAAAGAGAACACTAATAAATAACACAGAAAACATTGCAGACTCATGTCAGATTTTTGCAGTTTGTTGATTCCTTTTGCTGATTTTCTCCATCTTACTCTTTTTAATTATTAATTCTTTGTTGTAAAAGATGGTTTTCTGAGAGAGGATAGAGTATAGATATGGAAGGAAATGTAAATAGAAATGTAAGTGCTAGAGAAGATTGGGCTAAATCTGTGAAAAATTGACCTAAACATTCTAGTAACTTGCAAGGTCAGAATGAGTCCACAAGACAATGTGTTCCTATGTTTTAATTTATAGAAAACATTGTGCTAATTGCTTTGCAAATATTATCTCATTGAATCTCTATGGATGGTGTTATCATTTTCATTTACAGTTGAAGAAACTTAGGCAAATAGGTTAAGTGACTTGCCCAGCATTAGATAGCTAGGAAGTTATGGAAGATGAAATTGAATCCAGGTCTTCCTAACTTTAGACTTTATATTCTAATCAATATGTAAGGATGTCAAAGGGAAAAAGAAAGGTCCCATATAGGACAAAATAGTCATAATCACAATTTTTGGTTAGCAAAAGAAAAAAACATTCATCAGTATTCTATTGACTTTTATTTCTTATGTTAATTAGATGAACATCTCTTCATTTAAAACTTACTAAAGCCTGGTAAAGGAATACCCCCAGTTGCCCCAGATTAGCTTGGAGTTTGGAATACAGAAATTGCAGCATTGACTCCATGTTTCAAGAGGGCAGTGTCAGGTGCATAAAATCTGGCATGTGACTGGATTAGGTTGTAAATATTACTAAGGTAGGTACCTGTTTTTCCTCCTTTTTGGTAAACAAAAACAAAGCAAAACAAAACAACAACAAAATCCAAACCATAATGAAGGATTCTCTCTCTGTGTCTCCATGTCTGGCCCTCTGTTTCTCTCTCTCTCTCTCTCTCTCTCTCTCTCTCTCTCTCTCTCTCTCTCTCTCTCTCTCTCTCTCTCTGTCTTTCTGTCTCTCTGTGTGTTTTTCTCTCTCTCTCTGTCTGTCTCTGACTCTGTCTCTCTCTCTCTCCCTCTCTCTCTCTCCTCTCTCTCCTCTCTCTCTCTCACACACACACACACACACACATACACACACAGACAAAATGTTTCTCTATTTCTGTTTCTCTCTGTCTCTCTCTCAGAGGGGAAAAGAGTTGGAGGAGGCTAGGTAGCACAGCAAATATAGTTCTGGGTCTAGAGTTAGGAAGGCTTAAGTTTAAAGCCTGTCTAACTTACAAGCTTTATTACTCTGGAAAGTCCCTTAAAGTTTGCCTGCCTTAGTTTTCTCCACTTAAAAATGGGGTTTATAATAGCACCTATATGGCAGTATTGGTGAGGTTCAAATGCAACAATACTGGAAAAGTGTTTGGCACATAGGAGGTGCTATGCTTGTTTGGTTCCTTCCATTCTAAGAAGTCAAGTAGGAGTTTATCATTATCCTTCATTTTTTTATTTTTTTATATATTTTTTTATAAATTCATGTTATAGAACTTTTTTTTAACATTCATTCATAATTTTCCATAGCATTCATGTATAATAGCTTGTTTAGCCTTCCCCAATTGATGGGCATCTCTTCAATTTCCAAGTCTTTACCACTACAAAAAGAGCTGCTACAAATATTTTGGAACATGTGGGACTTTCCCCATTTTTTGATGATTTCTTGTGGATATGGGCCTAGAATTGGAATTGCTGGGCCAAAGGGTATGAACAGTTTTATTGCTCTTTGGGCATAGTTCCATATTGCTCTCCAAAACGATTGGATCTGTTCACAACTGCACCAGTGATGCCTCAGTGTCCCAATCCTTCCACAACCTTTTCAATATTGATCATCTTCCCTTTTTCTTATCTTGACCAATTTGATAGGTGTGAGGTGATACCTCATTGTTGTTTTAATTTGCGTTCACCTTCCTTTATATTTTTTTCATCAGTTCTCTTGCTATTCTTGACCATTTGCTCCAGATGAATTTTGTTACTTTTTTCCCCCCCAGCTCAGTAATAATTATTTGGTAATTTGCTTAGTATGGCACTGAATAAGTAATTTAATTTGGGCAGAATTGTCATTTTTTTATATTAGCTCAAACTAACCATAAGCAATTGATATTTTTCCAATTATTTATATCTGACTTTATTTGGGTGAGAAGTGCTTTATAATTGTGTTCATAAAGTTTCTGGGTTTGTCTTGGGATGTAGATTTCCAATGATTTAATATTGTCTATAGTTACTTTAAATGGAATTTCTCTTTCTACCTCTTGCTCTTGGGCTTTGTTATTCATATATAGAAATGCTGATGATTTATGTGGGTCTATTTTATATCCTGCTACTTTGCTGAATTTGTTAATTGTTTCAAAGAGTATTTTAAAGGATTTTCTTGAATTCTTTAAGTATCCCATCATATCATCTGCAAAGAGTGAATGTTTTGCTTCCTCATTGCCTCTTCTGATTCCCTCAACTTCTTTTTCCTTCTCTTATTGTTGCTGCTAGCATTTCTCATACTATATTGAATAGGAACGGTGATAATGGGCATCCTTGTTTCATCCCTGAATTTATTGGAAATGCTCCAAGTTTATCCCCATATCATATAATCATAGCCCTTCATTCTCAAGGAAGACTACAATATCAGGGAGGTGATACTAGGTCAAGCTTGTGAATTGGACTAGAGTGAGGGAGTGCTGTGCTGCCACCAGCCTCACTTTCTCCTCTAGAGTTGTCTGGGTCCAGTGGCCAGATATGAATCAGGATGACTGGAGATGGCCCTTTCCTATCCCTCCATCTCACCCATGACTCATTACAGCTCATTAGATTTTTGAAAAGATCATGGAATTCAACTAATCCAACCTTCTCATTGTGTAATTTAAAAAAAAAACACCCAAGGTTTAGAGTCAGGAGGCAAATCTAGAGTTAAGAGTTAGAGTTAAGAAGTTGGGTATCTTGTATAATTCATGCAGCTATCTAATGGAAGAGCCTCATGGTCTAGTGATTCTTGATTTGCTCTATGATGCCTCCCAAGGAAGAAATTTACATATGTTTATACCATTATATACATATGTGTATACATATTTACATGCATATATATCCATATAAAGTATAAGTACCTATATTGTATATTTCTATACAAGCTGGTCCAGATATATTATTTATTAGCCCAGAAATTACAGAAACCACTATCATTCATAAGATGAATTGGGCACTACAGAGTCCAAATGGCACACTAATAAAACCTACTCATAGTGGTTATAGAAATCTATCTTTTAAAATTCTCCCCTTATATCCAAAATGGGTTAACCTGCTATCCATCAAAGCCATGGGAACCTGACCAGAGTATAGTATTGTACCACTGTAGACCTATGTGAAAATCCTAATCATTATCGTTCAGTTGTTTTATGTCTTGCCCTTCATGACTATTTGGAATTTCCTTGACAATATAGGTATGTGGAATATTATACATATATTTACATATATGATATTTTATGTTATATAAATGTGTGTATTTATCTTTGTATATATGTCTCTCTCTATATATATATCTATATACACATATATAGATATATAAAATCTGCATTTGTGCCTCTCACCTGTTTATCCATATTATGTGTCCATGTCTGTGCATCTATGTGTGTGTGTGTGTGTGTGTGTGTGTGTGTGTGTGTGTGTAGTGTGAAGAGCCTTTTATAGTCAAAATTGTTGATGCAAGTTAGTGATATGACCATAAGAAATGTGGAATTTGGAATGAGGGATAAAGGTAAGGTGGAGGGGTGGTTAGATGGTGCAGTGGATAGAGCACAGGCCCTGGAGTCAGGAGTCCCTGAGTTCAAATCTGATCTTAATAATTACCTAGCTGTGTGGCCTTGGGCAAGCCACTTAATCCCATTTGCCTTGCAAAAAACCTAAAAAAAAAAAGGGTAAGGTGGAACTTGAGAGTCATCTTGTTCTTATTCACAAAGTGCTAGGCTCAAAGACCTAAGTTCCAGTCCCATCTCAGATACTCTTTGACTGTGTAACCCTAGACAGGTCCCTTACCCTCTGTCTGTCTCATCTTCATTTGTAAAATTATGGCACTGTGATCATTGGCATTCAATGTTCTTGCAATTATAAAGCTATGCTTCTATTATCCTGTGATCTGTGACAAATTCAAATTTGCATGTGGTGAATTTGAGAGGCCAACAAATCTGAGTAGAGCTGTCGAGACATCATTTAGAAACCTAGGACTCCCTGGAACTCAAGGGAGGAGCTGGGGTTATATTTGAAAGCCTTCTCTTAAAAGTGATGATTGCAGTTTTGAAATGAGATGACACTGCCTAGGGCAGAGATTAACATGAGAGCAGGGAGGAGGGCTGAGTTTAGAGCCTTGGAGGAAGTGTACTTTTAGGGGTGGTGGGGCAAAGATGATAAAACTAAAGAAGAGGATTACTTTAGCACAGATCTCTGTTTTAGGTTAGGAAATGCATGCTTCACATTTACAGTCATTTATTAATGTCAGAATCTCATCAGAATAATCAGAAATTCCAACAGATTTGGATGAAGGGTTGGGCAGGGGGTGCTGGGAAGAAATCTCTTCTACTGGAGATGATTTACTATATCAGTATAGAAGCAATTATTTGTACCTGGCCTATGCATCTTCTCCCAGGCAGCTCAGAAGCTACAGTTTTGATTAGTGAGAGACAGTAGTGTTCGTTGTAGAAGATGAAAAGCAACAGAGTGAATTATAAAGAGGAAAGCAGTCTGCTTTTCTAGAAAATAACCTGAATTGAGGGCAGGTCTTGTAAATTCTGTCAGTGCCATGGGTCTCTTATTTATTCCAAGAGATTAGATTATCACTCACTACAGACCATGGGGAAGTTGAGGAGTAGGACCCCCTTTAACAGGTCTATTCTTAAAGAGACTCTCTTCAAGGAAGAAAATGGGAACTGGTACTGATCAGCTCCCCCCTGCCCCAGCCTTGGAAGCTGAAACATTTCTTTCATTCAAATTTCATCCCCCTCTTAGAAGCAGTAAAAACTTGGCATATGATGAAATTTTAAGAGTTCATTAGGGTGGAAATATTGTGAATTAAATGAATTTTTTCCATTTTTTAATATGGGGGAGTTTTATTTTATTATTTTTTCCTGCTACAGTAAAATCATGACTTTTCTTTAAAAGAATAGTATAGGTTTGAAATTATCATCCAAATGAAAATCATCACAGATGGGCAGAAAGTAAAGTCAGCTAATGAGCTTTCACAGGCTGAATAAATTAAAGCATTCTGTCAAAAGGGTAATAAAAGGCAAAGATAAATAGAAGAGATGTCACCAAGAGAGAAGAATGATGACTTGGGTGGTGTCTATGAGATGAGAAAACATCTGGCTAGAAAGTGAAAGATACAGCCCATCTTCTGCTTGTTGGATCCAGACAATGCCAAACATCTGGAAGGCTGCTGGGTTTTTTTTACTTCCCATGTCCTTGTTTGGCACAGTTGCTTGCCAGCACCTGAATTTTTTAAGGAGGGCTACATGATGATTTTTTTTCCTCTTTCTAATTTTAACCCAGATCGTCTAGAGTCATTGATGAAAACCAGAAATGTCCCAGTTTTGTATGTGACATGTTTCACAGTTGTGGCAAGAGGCTCCCTAGAAATATGGTCCAAACCTACTCTTTTTCCACCATCAGTCTTCCAATCAGAACTTGTTCAATTAGAGACTCAGATGTGGACCTCAATTTATGGAGAACACAGACACACCAGAAACACAGAATCACAGAATTTTTAAGCTGGAATTTCAAAGACCATCTAAACTCAATCAAACCTGAACAGATCCTCTATTTACCTGTTCAGCAAAAAAGTCATCCAACCTTTGCCTTCATAATGGGGAAGAACCAATCACTTCCTTAGGTAGTAAATTCCTCTTTTGAATGATGCTACTAGGACATTTTTATTTACCTCTATTCTTAGTTTGATTCTGCTCTCTTAAAGAAATGCAGAGGAAATCTAATCTTTGTTCTGCCTGATGAAACTTCACACTTTATAATACAGTTATGATGGTCACCTTCCCCACACCTGTATCATTTCCTTCTCAAGGCTACAGATCCTATAGTGAATTCTCATGCATGAACTTTGTATCTTTCAAGATCTTTATCTTAGGGTACACTCTATCTTAGCACTTTTTTGTTGTTCTTTACTCTCTTTAGTCATGACTGACTTTTCATGACCCCAAATTGGTTTTTTTTGTCTTGACAAAGATACTGGAATAATTTGCCAATACCATCTTCAGTTCATATTACAGATGAGGGAACTGAAGCCAACAGGCTTAAGTGACTTGCCCAGGCTCACACAGCTAATGAATCTGAGAGCAGTCTTCCTGACTCTATGCCCAGCATTCTATCTACTGGGTCACCTAGCTATCTCAAACGCTAGCTATTATAGTTGTTATCATTATAATCATTACTTCAATTATTATTGTCAACATAAGTGCGAGTTTTGATAAAACCATTTCTAGAACCTGTTTCTTCTATTCTGAGTCTTTCCATTTGATTGTGCTTTCTTCCTTTACTTTCCCCAATAATTCAAATAATTTCTTATAATTCTTACCATGGGATTTCTACCTACTCCATAGGCTTCATCACCTCAGAATTTCAAAAGGATGATTCTTGGATCAAATATGAGAGAACATATGTATAGTGGCATATAGCATCAGCAATTTCATTAATATATATATTAAAAATTTCATACATATAAATATATACATGAATATACATGCATATAATCATATATATTATATATATCTCACATTATTCACAGCAACCCTATGAAATAAGTATCATTTTTTCCCTTTTACACTGTGGATTGATTTATCCATAGTCACATAATTAACAAGTATTTGATACAGACCTGGAAGCTAGGTCTTTGAACTTCAAAACCATTGTTCTTTGAATTATTCAGCACTGCCTCTAAAGTAAATGTTTAAAAATAGTCATCCTTTTTATCTTCACTAATAGCTAAGAAGGAGGAACAAATAAGAAATGGATTGGATTAATTTTTTAAATCATTTTTAATTAACAAGAATTTTTTTCTCTTTCTCCCACCTCTTATCTACTGATAAAATGAAAAGCAGAACCTATGTAACAAATATCCATAAAGCAGAACATTTGCTCTGTCCAAAAATGTGTTTCTCACTCTGAATATTTAGGTATTTACTTCTACCAAGAGGTATAGGTAGTATGCATCTTCATTGGACCTCCAGAATAGTGGCTGACTATTGCATTTATCAAAGTTCTTATGTTTTCTTTTGTTTTTCAGTTTTTAAAATGTTGTTACAAACCAAATTGTTCTCTTGCTTCTTGACTCATTCTGCATCAGTTCCTACAAATTTTCTCATGCTTCTCTGAAACTGTCTCCTTCATATATTTTTTTAACTACAGAGTAGAATTACATCACTTTCATATGCATTGACTTATTCATTCATCCCTTTTGGTAGACAATGCCTTAACTCCCTATAATCCTTTGCTATAGAAAAAAATGCTCTAAATGTCTTTGTACAAAGTCATCATTTTCCATTTACTTTCATCCAATTAGGTCTAATAAAATTTTTTAGGGTGAAAGGGTATAAACAATTTTGTAACTCTGGGAGAGGGAAATGAATTTAAATTTTATCTTGGATCTGATCCTGATTGATAAACAGTCTCTTCCTATGAATATCTCTTTTTCTCTCCTACTACCTTTAGAAAAGAATCATCTGCGTCAATTCTTTGATTGGATTTTTGCATTTTTTGTTTGCCAGAACAAATAGCAGGTAACTGTACTGGATAAAATCTAAGGTTTCTTTCAGGTTTAAAAGTATAATGGAGTATATAATATAGGATGAAAAGTTAATGGCTAAAGTTCTTTAAGGAACTGTGGAGAATAGCTAATCTGCCCCCTCCCTTATTTTCTAGAGGAGAATATGTGAACCTAGCCTTCCACTTTCTGATATTCTATAAATACAGAATGAGGAATTTATTTCCAGATATAACTAAAATGTTAGCTTCTTTTTTATCCAATATACTTCATTTTTTATTTAAAGGGAAGTTTCTATTATATGGGCTGGGAGCATTTTAGGAAGTGACTATAGTACTATATGTATAATATATTTTATTTATTTGATAATATATATGATCAAATTCAAGTAAAATATAATATATAATGGTCTATGAAACTTTAAGGCATTAAATTATTAAAACACACTTTCTTTTCAAAGAAGTGTTCCATAGGCTTCACCACAGTGCTAATGAGGTCTATGACATGAGGTTTTATAGATACACAGATATACACATGCACACACACACACACACACACACACACACACACACACACACTCAATCCTCAGAATTTGTTCAATTAACTTTTGTAACTTTAAATATCTGAGTAATTTTCACTTTTGTGTTGGCAACCACACACATTCATGGCTAATTCAGCCCAACAAGTTTCCTGCCTCGCTAATTGTTCTTGCTATGGACTCTCAGACATCCTGGCCACCGTGAGGGCAAAACAGAATGGTCTACCCCCAGAATGTCTAGGTGGGAGTCCTAAACTTTGGACCATGGACAAGGGACTCACTCCAAGATATACGCTTTTCATTGGGGAACAATTGAACCATGGAGCCAAAATGAAAATTAGAGATGGCAGGTTGCCTTTTCCCTTTTTTTACCTCTGAGTTCTTCTGATGTTGCTGCCCCTAGCCATGCCCATCAGGTCCAGTCCCATTATCTCTTAAACATCAGATGCCTCTCCTTTGCCTTGAATTTTATGGGTTATTTCATTGTTACTGTTTTAGGAAAAGTGTGTATTGTCAGAATTAATGTTTCATTATAAAGAAATGTTTGCAGAAAAATGTATTTTCAACAACTCTAGTGAAAGATGATAGTTTTTGGTATTCATGGGAATTCAAACCCCTATTTCTCATAGGTTCGATGTATCCACATTTTGCTTTCAAGTTATTTTCTAGGAATGTTAGTCCCTTCCCCTCAAAACTGAGGATTGACTCTCTCTCTCTCTCTCTCTCTCTCTCTCTCTCTCTCTCTCTCTCTCTCTCTCTCTCTCCCCTCCCTCACCATAATTCAATTGCTGCCTCAGACACTAGACGAATGATCATTTATTCATTCTATGCCTCAATTTCTTCATCTGCACAATGGAAAGAGGTAAAGAGTTGATGGCTTGGAATCTATGATCCTATGACCTATATTTAAACAAGAATTTGGCATCTATTTTTTATTTACGGCAAGTGTCTCTCATTGAATATCAGTTTCCTCATCTGTGTTCAAAAATGTGTTATTTTAGAGAGAAAGAGATGTTCTTTCAGGACCCACCTAGCTCCACTGGCTCATTCTATGAATCAGCATGACATCTGGACACCATACATCCCCCCTCTTCTTCTCTCACCAGGGGTTCAATAAAACAAAAATGTCATTGCTTGGGAAGAAAAATAAGTGTGCGAGCTGGCACAACAGGAGCCACCAGTATTCAAAACCACAAACCACAGTTCCTGGAATGCCCTGACCTTATCTTTCCATTAATGATGGATACATTACATGAGTGAAACTTTTAACAAAGATCAAGGATTTTCCCCTTTGATTCGATGTGCATAATACTGGGTTATTTTAAAACTATATTTTCCTCAAGGTACTGGGAATATTGGCTTGAAGATGAAATGAAGATATTGGCCCAGAAGTATAACAGGAATTTCCTTCATGTAATCTTTCTGTGCCTCAATGTCTTTGTTTACAAAATGGGAGGAGGAATAGACAAGTCCTTTGTCTTACAAGTCACTATACAACCTCTTTTAAAAGAGCTCTCTACCTTCTAAGCAGTCAGTTCCAAATCTTGCAAAGTTTTTATTTAGTTTGTTTTAAATATTGAGTCAATATCTGACCCTCTGTGACTTCTATTCTTTGATCCTAGTTCTGCTGGATAAGGTATAACCCAATAGGTCTAATCCATTAGTCTGCATGAGAACTTCCCTTCTTTCTTTCCTCTTATAGAAAACTGCCATGAAACTTCAGAGGTATCTAGACCAGAGACTTTTAACTCAAACTCCCAAAGAGACCAAGGATAGATTTTTTTTTTTGGAGGAGAGGGGAAGTTCCATGAATTCACAAGGGTGAAAATGTTTTATTTTTATTTTCAGCTACCTTTAGATTTGTTGTTGCTGTCTAGTCATATATCGAGATTGCATTTGGAGTTTTCTTGGCAGAGATTCCAGAGTGGTTTGCTATTTCCTTTTCCAACCTTTAACTTGAATATATTCATTTATTAAAACAAACAAATAAAATCTTCTTTAAAGAAGGGTTCCATAGACTTTGCCATAGTGCAAAAGGAGCATATCATATACACACATAAAGATTAAGAGCCCTTGATCTAAACTTACATCTCCCCCTTGCCCATTATTCAGATAAAGAAACCCCACCACCTCCAAGGATGCATGATTCCTCCAGTCTGCTACAGGTAGCAAATGGTCGAGTCAAGATGTGGTTCAAGGCTTCTGACTCCAAATCTGATGAAAAAGATGGCCCTACCAGGTTAAGCTTATCACCTCGAATCACATCACCAGGATGCTAATTGAAGTCCTACCTGATACCATTTCTATCTGTCTCCTCTCCCTCTCACTAGAGGACTGAGGATAGGTTTCCTCTCCTGTGATGATGATGCTTGTCCTTCATTGACGAAGACCATGACATCAGGGGGGTGATGCCACAACAAGCACATGAATTGAATTTAAATAGGAGGGGGAGCTGTGCTAAGTCAGCAATTTCTCCTCTGGAGCCATCAGTGGCCATATATGAATCAAGACAACTGAAGATGGTCCTGGATGTGACACTATCAGGGCTAAATGACTTGCCCAAAGTCACATACCTTGTGCTAGCAAGTGTCAAGTGTCTGATTCTGAATTTGAACTTAGAGTTTCCTCACTACAGTTCCAGTACTCTATATAGTTCATGACCTAGATGCCCCCAACCCCTGCATTTTTCCAATTGCTTTCCTTTAAAGAGGGCATACATTAGATTTTCAATAGTGTCTGCTACTCTGCCTGGATTTAAATCCTTGTAACAAAATGCTTGCACACACACACACACACACACACACACACACACACACACACACACACACAAATGTGACTCCCTGTATCTACCCCCTTTATTACTTTTCCTCCAATTCATTCCCCCATTAGATTTTAAATTTTTATTTCTTTTTATTAAATATATAAACAAGGCTTAATATGATGTTTAACATATAGCAGAAACTTAATAAATGTTGATTGGATTGGATTAAATTGATACGATCTTCACTCTAATATACATTTATTTTATATGGCTAGTAATTCTCATATATCTAATCCAAATTGATTGACTTTTATCTTTATTTCTTTTTTATTTTTTTCTCCTCCCTTCCTTGGTAGAAATATTTAGGGACAATGTAACATGTTAAGGACCACTCTCAAAATTAGATAATCAGACCCAGAATAATTGATGATTCTATTCCCAGATGACTGAAAATGACTAGTAATGGTTAGTAGTAGAACTCAAAATCCAAAAGGAATGTAGACTTTTGAATATTTGGGGTCCACACTTTTTGTGTAGACTCTGTCTAGACTCATGATTACATTTCTATATTGTTGAATCATATATCAAACTTTCAATGGTTCTAACATTACATATTATAATCAAGTTATGCCCATCCACACTGTGGCACTCATCTATATTCCCCCCAAAATTTGCATAGATGATGAAAGAAATGTTTCTTTCTTATATTTTCTACTTCCTTATATAGAAATCAGTCAGTGTGGGAGTTTTTTTCTCAAACATACCCAGGAAAAGAAAAATCAAAATTTAGGCCAATGGAAGGATTCCTGCTCATTGTGTTTACTAACGAAAATGTGAATTCTCCCTTTTGTCAGAGGTGATATGGAAATTGATAAGTCTTTGTGCAGGACTTGGGTGATTCAAATCATGACCTTCATTGGAGTATAACACATTTCTCTCATTGTAATATTCTCTCATTAAATGCTAACCAATCAGAGATGTTTATTACCTTCCAAGGGAATTTAAACTTTTAAACATCTTTGGCATTTAAGAGTAAATGATTATCAAGTATCTTGACAATCCATTAGCCCTTTCTCTCTCTCTCTCTCTCTCTCTCTCTCTCTCTCTCTCTCTCTCTCATCTCTCATATATATATATATATGTGTGTGTGTGTGTGTGTGTGTGTGTGTATGTATACACACACACACACACACACACACACACACACACTCTGCAGAGTAGCAGACACTATTGAAAATCTAATGTATGCCCTCTGTAAAGGAAGGCAATTGGAAAAATGGAGGGGTTGGGGGCAGCTAGGTCATGAAGTGTATAGAGTACTGGATCTGGAGTGAGTGTGTGTATGTTTATATATACATATGAATATATATACATCATCATAGAAACATACAAACAGAATACACTTCTTCAGAATTGCTCATGTGAAATATATTGAGGTCTGCTAACATCTTTTTATTACCCTTGGGGGATAATGGTAATCAAAACCATCCCAAAATCATGATTTTGAATAAATAACTTAAAAATCCTTTCCAAACATCTTTTCTCACTTGAAGTTGTTGAAGTTGTGAAGATGTTTTTGTTCATATTTGAAGAGGACCAAAATGACATCCCCATGTTGAGGTCAAAGTCAGTATTTCTGACTGTGGTTGATCAAACCAATATGAGCCTTGAATACTCAGGTCAGGCACACATGGTTCGTATGAACATTTTGGAATTAGACATCACTAAATTTGCCCATTTTAGTTCCTTTTGAGACACTACAATTTTGCTTTGCTTGTAGATCACACTGCCGCCTTTGATAGCAGATTGGGTGGTGCTGCGCTAATCCCTTGTCTCACAATCAAATCCAATGTTCTTCAGAGAGACTTTGAGAGTGTCTTTATATCCCTTTAACTTCTGAGAGAGCACTTGCATTTCATGAGTTCTCTGTAAAATAGTCTTTTAGCAAATGTACAATGTGACCGTTCCAATGGAGTTGTGCATTCTGTGGTAGAATTGAATGCTTGGCAGTTCAGTGTCAGACCTAAGTGTCTAGTACCTCATGTTGCTAGATGATCTTCAGAATCTTCCTAATTCAAATGGAAGTGATTTTGTTTCCTGGCATAGTACTGGTAGATTGTCCATGTTGCTCTGGCATAAAGAATGAGGTCAGCACAACAGCTTTGTAGACCTTTAATTTGGTAGGTGGGCTAATAACTTTTCTCCCACCCTTCTTTTGGATACTCCTAAATACTGAGCTAACTCTGATAATATTGTCACTAACCTCATTATCTACATGTACATCCCTAGAAAGTATACTGTCAAGGTAAATGAACTTATCTACAACATTCTAAATGCCATAATCAATGGTTCCATGTAAGAATGATGTGGCAGTGGCTGCCAGAGAATCTCTATTCTTGATGTAAATTGCCAAGCCAAAATTAGCACAGTTGGTAGAGAACTGATGCATACTGCTACTTCTCAACCATATATACTTTATTATGTGCTTAATCATATATAAACAAAAAGTTGCCTACCAACTATTCCTTCACTTTAGTCTTGGCTTGTAGCCTTTTCAAGTTAAATAATTTATCAGTGAGATAGCTGACCTTGATTCCATTTTCATCCTTGCTGAAGACATCTGATGTCACTGTGAAAAACATCATATTAAAAAGCATGGGAACAAACATGCAGTCCTCATCCACTCCATTCGTGATTAGAAAACTTGAGAGAATTGTCCAATATAGGGAATGCATGCAAGCATGCTGCTGTGAAACTAAACTTTGCCTGTGTACATACATGTTATTTTATTATGAGCATTTGCATAGCTTCCTTTGTATCTATGATATTCAAATAAATACTTCTACTTTTAGATGATGTCATCAATGTGAATGCTTTTTCAAACACTGTCTCTACTCTTTCATCTTTATTCATATTTAGTGTCCTTCCATAAAGCCATCCCTAGGGTCCCCTCCACATCTTAGAATGGAGGAAAGATTTTCATTTAGACTTCTACTGATGAATAGGGGTTATTAATCTATTATTTCATTTCTTGCTACATGACTATCCCATATCTTTTTTGGGTCATGAATTCTTATGATGATATCAGCATTTCCTGTGCAATTCTTCACTGTTAATATACTATAACCTAAATATACATCCCCCCCATGGTAGCCTATTTTTATAATGCATCTAAATATAGATGAGTAAATATATTTTTGATGTGGATATATATTTTCATGTGAATATATATTTGCATGTGATTGCAAATGAATATGTATATACAATGTGTGATTACTTGTATAGATATATTTAGATATAAAAAGTCATGAGTTTTCCACATTCTAAGATGAAACAAATGTTTCTCTGGGAATTCAAAATTGGCAAACATGTGAATAATGCATATTTCCTTTGCTAGATTTATAGCATAATGACATAAATTTGTTAAATGATAAAAAAAAAACACCAAAAAAAACTATGCTGTTTTCTCTACTGATGATTAAAATGTTTACACTTTTCCCCCATTGGAAAGTCACTGATAATTCATACAGCTTCTTCACCTAGAAATTGAAGAAAGAGCAAGGGCCATATGACAACTGGTTGAAGCAGAAATTTCATGTCATACTTTTCTTTCTTAAGATCTCAGTGGAGATAACCAAATTGCCAGTATCAAAAATGAAAAGGGTGAACTAATCACTAATGAGGAGGAAATTAAAGAGATAATTCAGAACTACTTTGCCAAACTGTATGTCAAAGACTTGGATAACTTGAGTGAAATGGATGAATATTTACAAAATACAAACTGCACAGATTAAAAGAAGAGGAAATAAATTACTTAAATAATACCATTTTAGAAAAAAGAAATTGAAGAACCATCAATAAACTCCTTAAGAAAAATGTCTCCAGGTCCAGATGGATTTACAAGTGAATTCTATCAAACACTTAAGGAACAATTAGTTCCTATTCAACATAAACTATTTTAAAAATAGGAAAAGACAGAGTTCTGCCAAACTCCTTTTGAAACATGAATATCATGCTGATACCTAACCCAGGAAGAACCAAATCAGATGAAAACTTATAAATCAATATCCGTATGAATAATGATGCAAAAATCTTAAATGAAAGTTTAGCAATGAGACTACAGCAAATTATTACTGGGTTAATACACTATGGTAAGGTAGGATTTATACAGGTAGGCAGGTATGGTTCAATATTATGAAAACACTCAATACAATTGAGCATATCTATAGCAAAACCAACAGAAATCATGATTATCTCAATAGATGCTGAAAAAGCCTTTGTTAAAATACAAAATCAATTCCAATTAAAAACCATTAGAAAGTTTAGGAATAGATGGAGCTTTCCTTAAAATAATATCTATTTAAAAATATCAACAAATATTAAATGAAATAGGAATAAACTCAGGGCATTTCAAATCAGGGGTGAAACAAAGATGCCCATCATCACCATTACTATTGAATATAGTAATTAGAAATTATAGTATTAGAAATGCTAGCTGTAGCAATAAGAGAAGAAAAAGAAATTGAAGGAATAAGAATTGGCAGGGAGGAAGCAAAGATTTCACTCTGCAGATGATATGATGGTATACTTTAAGAACCTGAGAAAATCATCTAAAAACTCCTTAAAACAATTAACAAATTTAGTAAAGTGTCAGGATATAAAATAAACTCTCATAAATCATGAGTATTTCTATATGAGCAACAAAATCCAATAGTAAGAGATAGAAAGAAAAATTCCATTTAAAGTTACTATGGACAACATTAAATACTTGGGAATCTACCTCCCAAGACAAACCCAGAAACCGTATAAACATAATTTTAAAGCACTTCTCACCCAAATAATGTCAGATATAAATTACTGGAAAAATGTCAATTGTTGATGATTAGGTCAAGCCAATATAATAAAAATGGCAATTCTACCCAAATTAAATTTTCAGTGCCATACCAATCAAAACTCCAAATAAGTATCTCATTAAGCTAGAAAAAATAGTAACAAAATTCATCTGGAGCAACAAAAAGCCAACAATAGCAAAGGAAGTGATGGGAAAACAAATAAAAGAAGGTGGCTTAAGTTCTACCAGATCTAAAACTATACCATAAAGTGACAGTCATCAAAACTGCCTGGTACTGGTTGACAAATGGAGCAATGGATTAGCAGATTAGGATAGGTTCAAAAGAAACTGCAGTACATGACTATAGCGATCTGCTTTTTGCCAGACCCAAGAACATCAGATTGTGGGATAAGAACTCACTATTTGACAAAAATGGTTGGTAAAACTGGAAAATACCATGACAAAAACTAGGCATAGACCCACATTTCAGACCCTATAGCAAAATAAGGTCAAAAGGGGTACAGAATTTAGACATAAAGGGTGACACCATAGATAAATTAATAGACCAAGAAATACTCTATCAGATCTATGGAAAGGGGATAAATTTATGATCAGATAAGAATTAGAGTACATTAAAAATGCAAAATGAATGATTTTTATTATATTAAATTAAAAAGGTTTTGCACTAACAAAATCAATGCTGCCAAAATTAGAAGGAAAGCAGAAAACTGGGAAACAATCTTCACAAGTAAGAGCTCTGATAAGGGTCTCATCTCTAAAATATATAGATAATCACATCAAGTTTATAAGGTTTCAAGTCATCGCCCAATTGATAAATAGTCAAATAATTTGAATAGACAATTTTCAAATAAAAATTAAAATTATATATATATATTCAAATAAACATGCTCTAAATCACTATTGATTAGAGAAATGCAAATTAAAACAATTCTGAAGTATCACCTCACACCTATCAGATAGGCCAAGATGAGAAAAAGGGAAAATGATCAATATTGGAGGGGTTATGGGAGGATTGGATCATTGATGCCTTGCTGGTGGAGTTGTCAACGGGTTCAATCTTTCTGGAGAGCAATATGGAACTATTCCCAAAGAGCAATAAAGATGTTCATTCTTTTTGACCCAGCAATTCCAATTCTAGGTCTATATCCAGAAAAAATAAAAAAAATTAGAAAAATCCCCCATATTCCAAAATATTCATAGCTTCTCTTTTTGTAGAGACAAAGAACTGGAAATTGAGGGGAATGGCTAAACAAGTCATGGTACATGAATACTATGGAATATTATTGCTCTATAAGAAACCATAAATGGTTGGCATCTAGATAAGCATGGAATTAATTATGGGATCTGATGTTGAGGTAAGGGAGCAGAACTAAGAGAAGAACATACACATCAACAACAACATTGTGAGATGATCAACTTTGATGGAAGCAGCTCCTCGCAGAAGTTCAGAGAGTTAGGGCAATTGTATTAGACCAGCTATAAACTATATTATTCCCAACCAGAAGAAGAAAAACAAAATAAAATAATAATGAAAAACCAACCCTTAAAAATCAGATAAATGCTTTATAAAAATCATCTCCTATATATCTCATTCCCTTAATACTAATTCTTCATACTTAAAATCTTAAAATGACTAGTTTGTGTTCATCAAAAATATGCACGTGCAATGCTAACCTGACTGTTTGCCACTGAGGGGAGGTGGTGGGAAGGGTGCAACAAAATTTTGTAACTTAAAAATATACATGTGCATATGGATGAAAAAAAAATTTAAAAAGATCTCTGAGGACAATTTATGTGTGCAGAGGTGAGAGCTTTATACTGATACTAATACAATCAATAGACATGCATTTAGCATATGTTGCCTGGAATGAATTGTGGGAGATACAAGGAAGCATAAAAAACTGTCCTTTTAATAATACTTTTCCAAGAAACCAGAAGGACTTTTTCTAGTTCAAGAGGTTTTAAACTGCAGTCAATGAATTTATTTTAAAAAATATTTTGACAAATGGTATCTCATTGTAATTGATTTCCTTTACAAATTCTAGGTATGAATTTTATTCATTTAAGAACACTATTCTCAGAGAGGGTCTCTAGACTTTACCAGACAGGCAAAAGTAAGGAAGGAAGGGAACAAGCATTTATTAATCGCTTACTACAGACCATGCATTATACATGCTAAGTACATAACAAATATTGGCTCATTTGTCCCTTGCAAAACTCTGACCTAGTACATGATATTCTCATTTGTTGATTGAGAAAACTGATTCAGACATAGTAAATTATTTATCCAAAGTCACACAACAGATATGTGTCTTAGACTGGATTTGAACTCAGGTCTTCTTGACTTCACTGTATTACCCAATTAGACTTACTTTGGCAAGGTTTGAACTCAGTTCTTTCTATTTCAACAGTTATTGAGTTCCCTAGTCAACTAAGTTATTTTCAAAACTATTTGAATACAGTGTGAGTTAGTACTGTACTGTACTCACGAAGAGAGGAGAGAGATGGGGCTGTAGCTTATATGGATGGAAGGATCAAGGTTTTTTGTGGATGGAGAAGGCTTGGTAATGTTTGAGAGCAATAGGAATACTGTACTGTTTGGGACAATAGACAAAAGAAGAAAAAAATGATAGGCAAGATTGCATTAAAGAGAAGGGAAAAAATATTTATCAGCTGTCTATTGGGTAAAAAAGTCTGGAAGACTGGGCACCAATATGGACTCTAGTACATAATAGATATATCACCATGTGCAACTTAGTTAACCTTTCATTTTACAGATAATCAAGGATAAAGGTTATAGACAATTTAATGGACTGCTCTGGTGTAGACCATTCTGTGTATTCTTCAAATTGATTAAATAAAAGACATCTAAAGAACAATATACTAGACGCTGTGATAGGTATGAGGATTTGACAAGACTGAACTTCTTGCCATTTATTTAGCAGGGGGTAAGGTAGAATGATGTATGACCATCCTAAGTATAATCTAAAATGTTATGGCCAATGGACTGTTGGAAATGGGAGCTGCAGTCAAGAGAGAGTGGCAAGGCAATTTGAGAATAGTTAGCATTGAGATCATAATTCACCTCATGGGAACTGATGAGATCACAAAGTGAAATAGTAATGAGGAAAAATAGATGAGGGTACAAGGCAGTTGGCAGATGTGAACTTGGGTGAGGAGTCAGCTCAGAAGAATGAGAAACAATCAAAGAACTAGTAGGAGAACCAGGAGAAAGTAGTGTCGTGAAAACCTAAAGAGAGTAAAAAGAAAAGAAGGACTAAGGATCAAAGACTTCCAAGAGGTTAAGAAGAATGAGGCATGAGAAAAAGGCTATTAGATTTGTTAATTAAGAGATCATTATGGGGGCAGCTAGGTGGCTCAGTGGATAGAGCACCAGTCCTGGAATCAGGAGGACCTGAGTTCAAATTTGGCCTCAGACACTTAAAAATTGTCTAGTTGTGTGACCTTGGGCAAGTCACTTAACTTCATTGCCTTAAATATACATACAAACACACACACAGACACACACACACACAGACACACACACACACACACATATATATATATATATATATTAAAAAGAGATCATTAGTACCTTTGGAGAAAGCAAGTTAATGTTAATTGATAAAGTTAGAGTCTAAATCATAAAGAATTACAAAGAGAAAGGAGAAGTAGAAGTATCTCTTTTAGCTGGTCTTAAGGAGTTTAGTCATAAAGAGAGGAGAGAGAAGGGGCTGTAGCTTGTGAGGATGGAAGGATCAAGGTTATTTGAGGATAGAGAAGGTTGGGTCATGCTTGAAAGCAATAGAAATGCATTACTTATGGAAGGTTACCTCTATAAATACAATCTGGAAAAGTAAAGATAAAGGCTTTATTGATTTCTTTTCTAACCAGAATTTAGTCTATAGGGGAAGAAGGAGGATTAGATGAAATAAACATAAACAAAAGAACCATACATATACATATACATACACACACACACACACACACACACACACACACAAACACACACACACACAAACCCCAAACCCCAAGCCTTCAGGATAATTGCTCCAGGGATTTGCCCAAAGAGAACAATAAGCAGAGTGCTTGACAACTGAGACGTTATCCAAGTGCTCTGACAGCCCAAAGAGGCTCTCACTTTCCTTTTTCAAAACCTTCATTAGTTTTCATTCCAGAATGACCTTTGTCATCTGTCATTGTCAGTAAAGCAGCTTCATCAATTGCCAGTGAATGGCTGACAGTGCTCAAGATCTTTAAATCCCCTTCTAGCAGCACATCCAACTGCATGGAGGTCTTCAGAACTGAACATGACTTTATTTAAGAAAATAATCATTAATATGAGTGACTGTTATTTAAATCTCTTTAATGTGGCAAAATAATATCTATGTGTTATCACATTCAATCTCCCCTGCAACGTGGTGATTAGGGGTTATTATTATTTTATTGCTAAAAAAACGGAGACTTTGAAGAAGTTAATTAATTTGCATAGCAATATTAAATATTTGAGGGAAGATTTGAAACATGCCCATGCCTACGGCATGGTGGATGACGAGCTGGTCCTGTACTCAGGAAGACTTTAGTTCAGTTCTGCCCTCAAATACTTATAAGCTGAATGACCCTGGGGAAGTCACTTAACCTTTTTCTACCTTATTTTCCTACTATTAAATATGGGAAAAATAATAGCTCCTATCTCATAAGGTAACTGTGAAGCTCATATGAGATAATATTTGCAAAGGCCTTAGCAAAGTACTTGTCATTGAATAGATGTTAATAAATGGGGTTTTTTTGTTCCTTCCTTCCTTCCATTCTTTCTTTTACATTCACCAAAACATCAATATGCCGAGTTGGAAGTAAGGTTCTAACTATACTGGGTTAGATGTTCCTCATTTGCACATGTATTTCTGTGTTTTTTGCTTCCTAATTGTTTCTTTTTGTTTCATGGGTGAAAATGGAGAGTTTCATTGTAAAGTAAGTCATTCATAATGTGTAACTAGTAAGGAGGTAGGAAAACTCAGTGAAAGATAGGAAGTCATCAAAGAAGTACAGAATTTAAAACGTGGTGTCGATAATACAATTCTGACTATCTGATGAACTGCACATGTGTTCTATCTTAAGATGACAAGAAAGAATGAAGAAGGTCTCCTAGAACCTAGGTTAGGCTCCCTTGTGATGAATATGACAGTTTATAGATAGGAGACCATACATATCATCTAATTTAATGCTGTTGTTCTTCATATAAAGTGAAATAAACCCAGGCTGCTCTGGCTAAGAACATACCATGGAATGCGGAGATTGTTTCTTGTCTGCCTCTAGAACAACATGCTCAGCTCTGAGGAACTTGATGCTCTGATGATGTTTTTCTTTGTTTTAGAAGAAGATCATAACATCAGGGAGGTGATGTCATGACAAGTAATTTGGATTTAAGTGAAAGGGGGCGCTGTCCTGACTCACCAGCCCCATTTTCTCCTCTGGAACCATCTTGGTCCAGTGGCCAGATATGAATCAGGATGACTGGAGATGGCCCTGGATGGAAGGCAACTGGGGTTAAGTGACTTGACCAGGATCTCGCATTTAGTGAGTGTCAAGTGTCTTAGGTTGGATTTGAACTCTCATCCTGCTAACTCCAAGGCCACTACATCAGTGGATGCTGAATAGAGAGTATTGGCCATTGAAATAAAAGTAGTGTCCCACTCAATGGAACTAAAATTTAAAAATTCTGCCCTTATTTCTCTTGTCTGTTGGAACACTTCCTTTTTTTACTGCCAATAAAAATTATGACTAACATGCATATGTCCATTATTTGTATATGTGGTGATCTAGGTGCATTTTAAGTAAGATCTTAAAGTCCTAGATGACTTTTTTGCTTTGTTTTTCTTTCTTGGGTATAGGTGATTGAGAAGTAACTCTGAAATGGCTATTTGGAACCTTGGACTTATAGTGCTACCTATATTTTAGGAGAAGTCTTTGCCAACCACTCTAATGAGCATTGGAGGGCACAACCACTGGTAGATATGTAAGCCCAGGAGCTGGATTGATTCTATAGAAGACACAAACCAGAATGAAACTGCTTAGACAGTCCAAAGCTCAGATGAAGGTGGAATGCTGATTCATCAGTTCAGAAAAATGATTCATTTTCAGATGGGTTATTTCAATCCTATTTATCTCACATGGGGTGGTGGGGACTAAATGATGTAATAAATGTGAAATTATAAACTTTAAAATTACAAAGAAGTAGGAAATTAGTTAAATCTAACTTTACATAATATTTGAACAACTCTTTGATTTAAAAAGAAAAAGTCAAATTTGATCTGGGTTATTTATTTCTTGCCATATCTGGATGAAATTGTTTTTCTGAATGATTGTCATGAATGTGTGCATAATTGAATTTAATCCAGTTATACACATCTCTTAGGTGCAAGGTGATAGATACTACCACAAAAATAAACATGAATCAATTCTTGTCCTTAGAGGAGATATAATTCCATTGGTGAGAGTAACAAAATTTATGCAGATTAATCAATATCTAAAATAATGATTCTAAGATGTAAAAATATTATAATTAGGAGGGAATAAGAAAAACCATATGAAGGACTTGGTGTCTTTAATGGCTGTAAAGGAAGACAGGGATTCTTTGATTAGGAAACATGAATACTAGCATTTGATTAATGATTTTTTATGTGGCATTATATGGTTTATAAAGTACTTTCCTTACAAAAACCCTGGAAAGCAGTAAATATCATTTTTATTATGCTTTGCAGATGAGAAAATAAAATCTAAATGAGGTTGAGTTGCTCCATCACATTTAAAAAACGCTTAAAAGCTGGAGTTAAAATTTGAACTCAATCATTCTGACTACATACAAATACAGAATAGCATTTGGGCTAAGAAGTGATGTTGGATCTGCTGATGAATGCTGGGTTTGAGTAAAGAACATAGAGTTGGCTGTTCTACTGCTCCCCATTATCATATTCTTCAATTGTTTGATATGTTGTGCACACTCATCAAATGCAATTTCATTCTACTTTGTTTCTACATTCTGGTCTCCTATTTCTGGCCAGATATTTGTTTGAAAAGATTTCCTCAGTAGATCAAGGGCAATGTCATGACTAAGAAGTTATGTTTCATTTCAATCCATCAAAGTATTCTCAGCCCTGCTTGGTGATAGAAAGATTGACTAACAGTCATTATACTCCTCCTTGGAGAATTATTGAATAATTCAAAGAATATGGTATTTAAAGCAAGGTCTCTGAAATGTGTGGGCTGGGCAAGTGATTTGTTGATTCATCCTTTCTCATGGCTGCATATGAAAATAGAGGAGACAGAATAATACCGTTGTATAATCTCGGTAGGGGAGATTTTTTTCCCCCCTTCTAGTAGATATCAACCCCAAACTTAATAACCAGAGCAGTTTTTCATCTTATCTAATCACCTTGTCTCATGGTGACTAAGGTGTTAAATAGGAACCTGATCTCTTGGCTTTTGTCCACGGAGCTATAAAATCAGTGCGACCAACCTGATATCCAACTCCAGGATCATAGAATAGTTTCTATAGACTCTCAGGACTGGAGAATTTCAGAGGCTGTCTAGGATCATAGAATCAGAAAACTAGAGCTGGAGAGCTAGAGTTTCAGGGTTGAACTCATTCCCTTAACAGTTAAAGGAAATGAGACCCAGAGTCATTATTCATCTTATTTAGGTCATAAAAGGTGAAAATAACAGAACTGAAACAAATCAATTAACTCAGAAATAAAATTAAAAAATAATTTTTTCCCTGTACTAACTACATTGCATATTTTGAAGGATATACAGTTCCTTTATTTATATCAGAGATTCTGTGAGTCCTTACTAATTTGTTCTAAGTTCATTTGACCAGCTTCAGTGACAAACACAGAGTTCATTACCTTTCCATTTTACTTTTTAGACATCTTGCATTTATAAGGTCTTCCTTTGTTAGTACTAATTCAACTGTTAGTCAATGGTCAATAAAAAAAGGAAATGAAAAAGTCATTGCAAACTCTTCTTTCATATGATAACTTTTAAGAGGCTTGAAGTGAATGACCATATTCTCCATGACCCTTCTCTTTTCTTAGTATTAAGAGATTGCCAGTTTTTCCCACTAATTCTCATATGCACTTCAATGCATTTACCATGTCTCTTCCCTATACCCATTTTAGTCCAATGACACCTTCACGGGTCTGTCAGTTTGAACACATTAAAATGCCTTCCATTGGTGTACATCACAATTTTCCAGTTTGTGAATACTATTTCTAAAATGCATTGGCCAGAATTAGGTCCTGAGCAACTCCCAAGATGGGCTCTGACATAGATGTCCTCCCTTCCTTTCCTCCCCCCCCCCCCCATGACAACTAAGAAAGTAAAGTTGGATTTCTCACCTTTGGATGCTATCTTGTTAAGGAAGCTAACAATCACATGAGCTTATGAAGCAGCTAACTCCTACTGAGCTAACTGACTCACACTGACTGAACAGTTCACCAAAACCCACAGAAATTTTTCATATAACAGAATTACAGAATTTCAAAGTTGGAAGAAACCTCAGCAACCATATACACCAAACCAGACTTGAGAAAATAATTCCTTCGCTACCATTAATGGCAATGGATCATCTAAGCTTTTCTTAAGGACCTCCAGTAAGAAGGAACTCACTACTTTCTGAAGAAGACCTTTCCATTTTGGGTTGACTAATTATTAGGAAACTGCTCCTCTTCCCCTCCTCCAACTTTACTCAGATCTAGAATTTCTTTTCCTTAAAATGAAAAGGCATTCTTCTCTAAAGTATCAACCAGAAGTGTCTGACCTGACAATAAGCCACAGCTGGATTTATGTGATTAAATTTTTGCACTTAAATGCAAGGTTTTATTCTTATTGATTCACCAAGACTTTATGAAAAAATCAGACGGGAGTAGATGCTGCTAATCAGGTGTTGCCATAGTGATTGCCTTTCCACATCCCCCTTCCTAAGAAATCATTCATATATTTTTATTTTAAATTGTCCCCTATAGAAGTTATAGGATCAGAGAGTTAAAGTTACAAGGACTTAATGATTCAGAGTCATTTAGTCCTGCCCTCTCATTTTAAAAATGAGGAACTTGAGATGTCCAGAGGTAACTATTGTGTTTTGCCGAGGATCACGTAAGTTGATAGTAGCAAAGTCAAAATTTCAACTCAGGTTCTCTGACTCTAAATATTTATTCCTTCAACCTCAAGGTAGTTATTGTTTTATTCCTTATTCATAATGCTGTGGCAAGTCTTTCACATTTTCCAAATATTTAGATGGAGGTAATACTAGATGATAATTAAAAGTCTTCCAAAAAATAAAGCTCTTTTTTATAGTTTACAAAGTCTATTTTCTCCCATAATAGTTCTGTTGCAAACTATTATCCTTATTTTGCAGATGAATAAACTGAGACCCAGAGAGAGAGAGAGAGTAATTTGATCATAAGGAAATTTGGCTCATCAATGGAGGAGGGGGACTAATTTTCAGACTTTGATCTTCTGTCTCTTCATTATTAATAATCACTAATTTTATTCTATCATTCTAGCTGACACTTGCCTCAATCTATCACAATGATGCTCATTGATGGGCAACCATCCCCTACTATTGAAGTATAGGTTTCATTAAATGATCAGCTATACTGCCTTATGGTCAAAGGTTCAGGGAATTCATTGCTCAAAAACCCTCTTATGTATAATTTGTATCTTGACCCTCATAAGAATAAGGGATCTCTAAAAGGCTCATGATTTCAGAATAGTGATGATGAAACCTGTATCTCACATCTTAGGAGAGAGGTGGTAAGAAAGTAGTAATTTTCAGACTGCAAATATACTGATTTTTTTTTTTGCTGGGCTATGCTTAATTAGAAAAGTTATAGCTTATGGGGGTATAGATATGATGCAAACATAATTCTGAGAAAATAGAGATTATCAAGGAAACATTTAAAAATACACAGAAACATAATAGGTTGAAGTTCAGAGGAGATCACAAACAAATATGAAACTTTTGCCCCTGGATTATTGAATTTAATATGCACTTTGAAAGAGTAAACTGTATATAACCAGAATTCAATTTCCTAGATAAATCTCTTTTGTTTCCTTCTTTGTAGAATGAAATTTTATGTGGTCTAGGGGACAGAGTCCTGGATAGGCATTCAGGAAGACCTCAGTTCATACAAAATTCCAGAGATCTAGTAGATCTATAAACTGGGTAACTTGCTTAACCTATGTCCATCTTGGTTTCTTCATCTAAAGGAAGTAATTAGTCAAAATATATAATCAACGGAAGTCAGTCAACAAACATTGATTCATTCTCTTAGATGTATCAGTCATTGAAATGCATAAAGAAAAAATAAGACAAACTAAAATAGTCTCTGCTCTCAAGTAGTTCACAGTCGAATAGAGGAGACACCATATATAAAACCTTATGTACAAACAAGATACTTAAAGGATAAATTGGGACGGATTAAATTGCAGAACCTGAATTTTAGCTGAGACCTGAAGGAATCAAGGGAAACCAGGAGGTGGAAATGACAACTACCTGTCAGGAAGGTTGGGAGAGTAAAATGAAATAACTGTAGATTATTTTGTAAATAAAATGCTATATAAATTGTAGTTTTTAATTATATTCATGTTTGTTGATGTTTAAGTTTATAATAAAACAAATATTGTATACATATGTCTAAAGATACACATAGATTCATACATATATCTCTATATATGCACACATATATGTCTCTCTATGTATTTCTATAGATATACACATAAATATAAATATATGACCATATATCTCTATATGTATAGACACATAAACACAATATTTTTAGAAATACATAAATCACATAATTTCCTGCTTGCTGTCCTCCCAGCAGTAAGGCCAACAGGACTACACATATCACCAGAGAAGACAAGAAGATGAACCCTCTGGCCATCACAATGGAGTTACTCTAAATGTCCTAGAGAATTATAGACCTAAATATCTCCTTCATATGGAAAAATGACACTGTTAACAAGTACTATGAAGAATAGATATTCATATTGTGTGTGAGCAGAGCTGCTATTGTATAAATCTATTCCATCTCTTCTAAGAGACGGAAAATGAGACATTGGAAATATTTTGCAATTTATATGGAGAATTCTCACCAATTGAGAGCTCTATGTGCTAAGATTTGAATTGGACTTTTATGTTGAAGGCAAAAGTTCTAGAGAGGTGGTCATAGGATGAAGATAATTAGAGAGTGAGCTGAAGCAGGCATAGTAATTTAATTTAAGATGTGCCATGTCAAGAAGCTGAGCTAGGTCAGGAAAGATCAGTGATATCGAACTCAAGCAAAACAGGTGATAATTGACAAGGGAAGGTCAAGGACCTGACCAGCAAGGTAGAAATAAGTCTTGTTTGCTATGGGCCACTCTGAGCATCCAGATTTTTTATGTTGTATCTAATAAATGACACTCAATTATATTCTAGTTATTTGAAAAGAAAATGTAGACTAAGGTTGCCCTTACCTCCACTCAGGAAAAGATGTGCCAGAAAAGAGGAGTATTCTATAGGTCACATCTTATTACAAATAAGACAAATAACATTACAAATAAAACAAAATTGCAACTCCCACATCTAATGGAGAGTAGCTTAATGTAGATTTTTTTGCTTATTAATAATGTAGGGCCTCATCAATAATATGAAAATCAAAACTATTTATTTCCTTGGAAAAGAACCAAATATCTGGAAGAAACCAGAATGTAGGAAATTAAATACTAGTGAAATATTAAGATAGGAGCAAAAGTAAATGTTCTGAATCCTAATATGACTTTACTTGAATGGAAATTGTAATTAGTGTTTCTAAACAGAATCTTCTTGACCCTATACTATTCTTTTTCTTTGGATGAGTGGAAGCCTGGAAGAGACGTCCTATGCACATAGTTTCTTTTTGTTTTGTTTTGTTTCTTCATTCTCTTTTAGGTCAGGAAAAGTTACTTTTTCATTTTCTTGTCTTCCATAGTAGAAACTCCCTTTGAGTTAATAGTACTGTAGGGTTGAAATTTAGGTTTCACTGGTACACTTTTTACTGAGTTAAGACTTTCTGCTTTTCTTAAAACTTCAATGGATTTATGATCTCATTGAGTTGGGAGTTTCTCCCAGCGATTCAGAGTACAACCCATCTATGTCTGGCCACCATGGATGATTCTTGCCCAAGTCTTCCCATCAGCTTACTACAAGAGACCTACCCGATATGATGGAGATCTTCTTCACTTTCTTCTATCATCACAAGGGTAGAAGCAAAGCATCTTGTCTTTCTATCTGCTATCTGCATTTTCAGGTATTTCAATCTGCATATGATCAGCCTATCATCTCTTCCAAACATTAATTTTCTTCATACATCTTTCTCTCTTATCTTACTCTGAAATTCCTCACTAATTATATGTCATAGACTGCTCAGACGCTTCATAGATACTTGGTATATATGTGGAAGACTCTTCCCGGGGTTAAAGGGAAAATGCTTTGTAGTTCTTATCCTCATTATACCATCTGACTAAATATGTTTTCTTAAAGCCAAAGGAATCTAGCTAATTAATTGTTAATGACAAAACACTTTGGTGAGGATTCATGTACAAAAAAACTAGAATTTGTTTAGGGTTACCCTTAAAACTTTGAAGGAGTTATGATCTTCTCTAAGAGAATTTGTTCTGATAGCTTAAATAGGAGTTAAAGAAGGAGAACCTGCAAGGACATACCTCTAAGGCCTTTTCTATTTCTAAATCTATATCAAGTGGATTGTGTTTCCTAACCATTCATCTCTATTTTTGGCTATTATTAATCTTAAGATTCAATGGCAAAAATCAGATTTTTACAGAGGTACCCCAAAAGAGGCTGACAGGTTGTTGAAAGAACTGTGTATGAAAGACCCTGTATGGATTTGGGAGTTGGTCATCTTCTAATATAATCTAAGTAAATTAATCTTCAGGTGCAAACAATAACTGAAAAAGTGCCCACACAAATTGGATCTTGGAATTCAAAGCAGATCATAAGGAGGTTATTAAATACTAATGTCAGAGCAATTCATCTGCTCTGACCTTGTCTCTTTCTTTAGTGAATCCTGGCAATCGGAGCAGTAGATAACACATAGGTCAAAAAACCATATCTTGTACCCCAAGTCATGTCCCTAAGCTTTGTCTTTTTCCTAAAAGCTTGAAGAATGGATTTATACCCCTAATCATGCTTAGAGTGAGATTAAGTAATTTCAATTGACCAAAACCATGTTGAAAGAGTTACAAAAGGTCATAATCAGTAAACTTCATAGAGGCAATGTAGTTTATTAGAAAGAATATATGTTGGGGGGCAGTAGAGGACCTGACTTCTGATTCTGTCTCTTATTCTTACAACTTGTGTAATTTTTGTCTTTTATCCCCCCTTATTTAATGAATTTCAATAAAATAAGTTAGATTTTATGATCTATAGGGTTATTTCTAATACATAAATAATTGTATAAACTGAGGAAGTGAGAGAACATCTGTGGTTTTAAAAGCAATAATATAACTATCTTTTTTGGGAGATGTCTGATATTTGGGATTCTGGAAACCATCAGCAGGACCCTAATAATTTCAAGGTATTTCCATAAAATTCGATGAAAAACAATGCATCTTTATTTCAATGAAATTGGAGTAGTTTATAATTCTTTGTATTTTCTTTTCAGCATTTAAAAGGAAGTGGTATACTACCAAAGGGGTCTCTGTCTCTGTCTCTGACTTTCTTTCTGACTCTCTGTCACTCTCACTGTTTTGAATGGTTTAACATCTATGATTAGATGTACGTACAATTGTATCTATATTTCTCCAGGGACAAGTTCTAGATCAAAAAGTCAAACTAAATAGCATATATATATATATATATATATATATATATATATATATATATATTTAATATATCCAGCTATAATAGCCTAAATCAGTCATTTAATCCCAATCACCCTAACATTCATCTTCAATGATATATTAGAATAAATATGGAGATGGGTGAAGGATCTCAGAGGCATTTGGCTCAAAACCCATCCTAGAAATTTAATTTGTACATGATCCTAAGCAAGACATTTAACCTCTCCTCTTCTTCTCCAATCATAAAATATGGATAAGTATGAAGATAAAATAATATACTCAATTAACAACTATTTTTAAGTACCAGCTATATTCCAAGTGTCCAAGATGACTACAATGAATTAGAATTCTTATTCATAAAAATGTACATTGTGTTTATAAAGCAAGACTCATTATCTATCTACTAATAAAAATACATGTAGATGATACTTGAGGGAAAATCAAGATGGCAGAGAAAAGGCAGTAACAAGTTTGAGCTCTCTCCAAAACCTCTTTGAAAAACCTCATAATTATGCCATAAAATGATGACTGAAGCATCAGAACCCACAAAAGGAAGGGATCTTGGAACTCAAAGCAGATCACAAAGACAGCTTAGAGGTCATCAGGAAAGGTCTGTTGTCCATGGGTTAGATGGAAGCATAGTCCATTGCAGGTCACACAGCAATATAGACTCAGTATGAGTAAGTCAGGAATAGAACTTGAGATACATTGAATTAATGGTGACAGTGACTGCTTCCACAGCTCTCAACCCAGAGACAGTAATAGAGTTAAATGATCTATCAGGAGGTGACTACAGGGTGATTACAGGGAATCTCTTTATTGGCACTGCAGCAAATCTGTTGAGTTGCTCATACTCAGTTTCAGGTTGCAGTTCTGGGTGGCATGGCAGCCTTTGGACAAGATGGCACAATCTCATACTGGAATTTGAAGCCTCAATAGTACAAGGATTTTTCTAAAAATTCCATGGTAGAAAAGACTGCTTCTGGTAACCAATAGACCAGTGTACAGGAAGAGTATGAGCATACTACTGCTCAGATCAGATTAGATCTGCTTGGATCAGAACTGATAACTTACAGGTTTCAAGAAGTATCTCTGAAAATAGCCTCAAAAAATCCCTGAAGATTAGGCCAGTGTTGCCTCCCATCTGGAAGCAGAGCCTCATTTAAACAAAGAATTGAAAGTCAAGAAATAGAATGGAAAAATAAGCAAAAAAACAGAAAAAAAGCATGACCATAGAAAATTACTATGGTGACAAGAAAGCTCAAAACACACACTCAAAAGAAGATATTAAAGTCAAACCTACAACATCTGAAGCCTACAAGAAAAATGAGTTTGTCTCAGACCAAGGAGGCATTGGAATAATGCAAATTGAAATAATTTTGATATACTGCCTCAGAATTATTAGTCTAATAGGATAGAAAAGGAGAATGACATTTTGGAGGGAATGTGGGGAAATATGAGACATTAATGAGCTTTGTGAATTGCTTTAACCTTTGTTAGAGTAATAGGGAACTGTGCCCAAAAGGCTATAAAAGCATACATACCTTTTTAACTTACAGTGCCTCTACTAAGTTTGTATCCAAATGAGATTCTTAAAAAATGAAAAGGGCCTATATTAATGGAAATATTTATAGAGTTTCTGTCTCTGCCTGGGGACAAAGGATTACAAATTGTGAGAATGTCTATCAATTGAGGAATGACTGAACAAATTGTACTGCGAATTTTTTATTGATATTTTATTTTGACAAATAAATGTTATGAAAGTTTTTCAGCATTCATCTACATGCATAGGTATATTTTTCATTTTTTAAAATGTATTTATTTATTTATTTTCCATATGCACATTTATAAGTTATAAACCTTTCCACTCTCTCCCCCAGTCAGGCTACCATTGTATATACTTATTTGTGATAAACATGTTTACAAATTAGTCATTTTTAGTATGAGGAATTAAAATTAAGGGAAGGAGATATATGTGATATTTTTATAAAGTATTAATCACATTCTGAAGGCTTTTAAATTATTTTATATATTTTTATTTTTAATTTTTTTTGGTTTATTTTTTGTTTATTTAGTTTTTCTTCCTCTGGATGGAGAGAGCATTGTACATAGACTTTCTAATAAGTTTGTCCTAGCTCTCTGAACTGCTGAGAGGAACTGCTTACATTAAGGTTGAGAACCTCACAATGTTGTTGTTAATGTGTACATTGCTCCCTTGGTTCTAGTCTCTTTGCTCAGCATCAGATCCTGTAAGTCATTCCATGCTTCTCTAGAGTCTGACCATTTATGGTTTCTTATAGAACAATAATATTCCTTAGTATTCATGTACCATAACTTGTTTGACCATTCCCCAATTGATGGGCATCCCTTCAATTTGCAATTCTTTGCCAGTGCAAAAAGAACTGCTATGAATATTTTAGAACATGTGAGACTTTTCCCATTTTTGATGATTTCTTCTGATATAGGTCTAGACTTAGAATTGCTGCATCAAATAGTATGAACATTTTTATTGCTCTTTGGGCCTAATTCCATATTGCTCTACAGAAAGGTTGGATCCATTCACAAAGCCACCAGCAATGCACCAATGTCTCAATCCTCCCACAACCTCTACATCATTGATCATTTTCCCTTTTTCTCATTTTTAGCCAATCTGATAAGTTGTGAGGTGATACCACAGAATTGTTTAAATTTGCATTTCTCTAATCAATAATGATTTGGAACAATTTTTCATGTGATTGTATATAGCTTTTATATCTTCATTTGAAAGCTGTCTATATCCTTTGACCATTTATCAATTGGGACATGACTTGTAACTTTATAAATATGATGCAATTCTCTATATATTTTAGAAATGAGACCTTTATCAGAACTCCTAGTTGTAAAGATTGTTCCCCAGATTTCTGCTTTCCTTCTAATTTTGGTAGCATTGATTTTATTAGTGCAAAACTTTTTAATTTAGTATAATCAAAAGCATTCATTTTGAAATTTATAATGTATTCAATTTCTTATTTGGTAATACATTTTCCCCCTTTCTATAGATCTGATAGATAATTTCTTGGTCAATTAATTTATCTTGGTCACCCATTATGTCTAAATTCATACCCATTTTGACCTTATTTTGGTATAGGGTATGAAATGAGTCTACACCTAGTTTTTTTCTTTTTTCTTTATTTAAACATTACTAAAATATTCTTGTGGTAAGAGTAAGCATACTCTCCCCTCCCCCACCCCACAAAAATGAAAATCCTCATGAGAAATAAAGTGAAACAAAGAAAAAAAACAATATATTTCTGTCTGTGTTCTGATACCATCAGTCTGTCTCTGGGTGGGTCTCATTGTTTATCATAAGCCCATCAGAGAAGTTACTTCCATATTTTTCCACAGTTGCTGTGGCTGATTGTAACCCCCTACCTCCATTCCTCCCCACTACCATTTATTGTATTTTCTTTCTTCTTTCACTCTGTCCCTCTTCAAAAGTGTGCTGGGATAGCTGAATGGCTGCAATGGATAGAGCACCAGGCCTGGGGCAAGAAGGCCCCAAGTCTACATCCCACTCTAGAAATCATAAACCCACCTGGCCCCTTAGTCCCAGACAGGTCACCCAATCCTACCACCTTGCAAAAAAGTAAAAAAAGAAAATGTGTTATATCTGACTACCCTCTCCCATGATCTACCCTCTCCTCTATCACCCACATTCCCCCTCCCCTCCCCCTGTCCCCTTTCTTTCCTTTTCTTCTAGATGCCTATACCCTATTGAGTGTGTATGTTGTTTCTTCTCTGAGCCATTTCTGATGAGAATGAAGTGTCCTTCATTCCCCCTGCACCTTTCCCCCTTGCATACCATTGCAAAAGCTATGTCATGACTCTCTTACATGAAGCATCTTAATCTCTTCTCCCTCTCCTTTCTCTTTCTCCCAGTACATTTCCCTTTCACTCATTGACTCCATTTTTACAATATATTATACCTTCATATTCAGCTCTCTCTTGTGCTTCATCTATAAAAACTCCTTCTACCTGCTCTAATAAATGAGAAGGTTCACATGAGTGTTATCAAAATCATCTTCCCATGAAGGAATACACTCAGTTCATCATCATTAAGTCCCTCACAATTTACCCTTCTAGTCCACCTTCTCTATACTTCACCTGAGTCCTGTACTTGCAGATCAAACTTTCTGTTCAGCTATGGTCATTTCAACAGGAACATATGAAATTTCCCTGTTTCATTGAAAGTTCATATTTGCCCCACAAAAGGATGTTCAGTTTTGATGGGTAGTTGATTCTTGGTTGCATTCCAAGCTCTTTTGCCTTCTGGATAATTATATTCCAACCCTACAAGCCCTTAATGTAGATGCTACTAAGTCCTATATAATCCTGACTGTAGCTCCCTGATATTTGAATTGTGTTCTTTTGCTGCTTGCAATATCTTCTTTTTGACTTGGCTATAATTTGACTTGACTATAATATTCCTGGATAATTTTTCTGGATCTCTTTCAGGAGGAGATTGGTGGATTGTCTCAATTTCTATTTTACCCTCTGCTTCTAGAATGTCAGGACAATTTTCCTGTAGAAATTCTTTAAAAATGAAGTCAGGACAGCTAGGTAGCAGAGTGGATAGAGCACTGACCCTGGAATCAGGAGGAACTGAGTTCAAATCCAGCCTCAGATAATTGTCTAGCTGTGTGACCTTGGGCAAGTCACTTAACCCCCTTGCCTTAAGTAAAATAAAACAAAATTAAAAATGAAATCAAGGCTCTTTTCCTTATCATGACTCTCAGATAACCCCCTAATTTTAAAAATGTCTCTCCTGGATTTGTTTTCCAGATCAGTTGTTTTTCCTATGAGATATTTCCTATTCTTCTAGTTTTTAATTATTTTGGTATTGAATTATTGTGTTTTGATTCCTTGCAAATTTGTTGGCTTCTTTCAGCTCCATTCTAAACTTGAAGGATTTGTTTTCCTCAAAGAGTTTTCTTAACTCCTTTTCCATCTGGCCAATTCTGCTTTTTAAAGCATTCTTCTCCTCATTAACTTTTTGGATTGTTTTATCTATTTGATGCAAACTGGTTTTTAACATGTTGTTCTCTTTAGTATTTTTTTTTTTGCATTTCTTTCACTAAGCTCCTGACTTGGTTTTCATGTTTTTCCTGCATCTCTCTCATTTCTCTTCCCAATTTTTCTTCTACCTCCTTTACTTGATTTTCAAACTTTTTTATGAACTCTGTCATAACTTGAAATAAACTTCTATATTTCTTGGAGTCTTTAGATGCAGAAGCTTGGACTTTCTCATATTCAGAGTGTGTATTTTGATCCTCCTTGGGACCAAAGTAATTGTCTATAGTCAGGTTCCTTTTTTTATCCTATTTACTTATTCCCCCAACCTGTATCCTACTTTTGGGGTGCTTCCTGAGCTTTTGAGTATTATTGGGACACCAATAATAAAAAGTTTCTGATTCCTCTTCTGCCTGTACTCTGGTCTGTGGATGACCGCAAGCATACCCTGATGCCCCAGGGCTGTGAGGAGAGTACTTACTCTACTATAGTGGTATGGGGAAATGAGACTGTGACCAGAGTCTGAATATGGACAAAGCCCCAGAGTCCTGTCCCAGCAATGGAAGAGAGACCTCAATAGTCTTCTTCCTCCACCCCCTTACCTTCCATGGGCTGAGTGCTCTGGAAGCAACTGCCTGGCAGCTCCGTGCTGGATGGCTCTGTAGGCCTGCTTCTGTTTCCTGGAACCTGGGCTGTGCTAAGATCCAAGCTGGGGTCCCCATGTGCAGCTCACTCTGGCATAGGTTTCTCCACTGATCTTCCAAGTTGTGCTTGGTGCTTCCTGGGTTGGCAGGTCAGGAAATTGCTTCTGCTGCCAGGAGCCAGCACTGCCAAGGACCTAGGTGCCCTACAAGTCTGGAGCTCCTTCACTCCAGGACTGCCACCCCCTTACATGGAACAGAGACTTCAGAAGATCTTCCAGGTTACCTTGGATTGGAGAATTACCTCAGTGGATCTTTCTGTGGGTTCTGTCTCTCAAAAATTTAGTTAGTTTCCTCCTAGGAAAGGCTATTTTCCTGCTGCCACCTAGGCTCCACCCACCCTTTATGCCTAGTCTTTGCCAATTTTTACCACTATTGTCCAGTTTTTCCAACAATTTTTGTTAAATAATGAGTCTTTATCTAGGAAGTTAATGTCTTTGGGTTGGTCAAATAATAGATTAGTCATTTATTACTATTTCTCTTGAACCTATCCTAATCCACTCATCCACTATTCTATTTCTCACCCATTACCAGGTAATTTTAATGACTTCCACTTCCTGTATTTTTAGATCTGGAAGAGCTAGGCCACCCACTTTTCATTTTTTTATCATTTCCCTTGCTATTCTTGACCTTTTGTTGCTCCAGATGAATTTTGTTACTATTTTTCCTAGCTTGGTAAAACAGCTATTTAGTAGTTTGATTGCTATGGCACTGAATAATTAATTTAATTTAGGTAGAATTGTCATTTTTTTATATAAGCTCTACCTAACCATGAGCAATTGACATTTTCCAATCATTTAGATCTGACTTTATTTGGGTGAGAAGTGCTTTATAATTGTGTTCATACAGTTTCTCAGTTTGTCTTGGGAGATAGATTCCCATATATTTAATATTGTCTATAGTTATTCTATATGAAATTTCTCTTTTTATCTCTTCTTCTTGGGTTTTGTTGTTCATATATAGAATTGTTACTTTGCTGAATTTGTTAATTGTTTCAAGAAGTTTTTTACATGATTTTCTCAGGTTCTCTAAATTTACCATCATATCATCTGCAAAGATTGAAAACTTTGCTTCCTCATTGCCAATTCTGATTCCCTCAATTTCTTTTTCTTCTCTTATTGCTACTGCTAGCATTTCGAATATTATATTGAATAGTGATGGGGATAATAGTTATCCTTGTTTCATCCCTGATTTTATTGCAAATGCTCTAAATTTATCCCCATTCCATATTACATTTGTTGATGGTTTAGATTGATATTATTTATCATTTTAAGGAAAACTCCATTTATTCCTTGACCTATTGTTTTTAATAGGCACAGTTGTATTTTATCAAAGGCTTTATCAGCATCTATTGAGATGATCATAAGATTTCTGTTGGTTTTGCCATTGATACGTGCAATTATGTTGATTGTTTTGCTAATATTGAACCCTCTTGGCCTACCTGTTTAAACCCATGGTGTATTATCCTAGTAATAATTGCTAGGATAATAACTTGCTGTAGTCTCATTGATAAAATTTTATTTCATATTTTTGCATAAATATTCATTAGGGAGATTGGTCTATAATTTTCTTTGTCTTTTTCTTCCTGGTTTGGATATCAGCTTCAGGTTGGTATAATAAAAGGAGCTTGACAGAACTCCTTCCTCTACTATTTTTTAAAATAGTTTATGTTGAATAAGAATTAATTGTTCCTTAAATGTTTGTTAGAATGCACTTGTATCCATGTGGACTTGGGGACTTTTTTCTTGGGGAGTTTATTGATTGTTTCTTCAATTTTGTTTTTCTGAAATGGGGTTATTTGGGTATTTTATTTCCTGTTAATCTGGGTAGTTTATTTTTGCAAATATTCATTCATTTCACTCAGGTTATCCAATTTATTGGTATACAGTTTGGCAAAGTAGTTCTGAATTATCTCTTTAATTTCCTCCTCATTGGTAGTTAGTTCGCCCTTTTCATTTTTGATATCGGTAATTTAGTTATCTTCTTTCCTTTTAAAAAATTAGATTAGCCAAAATTTTATCTATTTTATTGGCTTTTTTCATAAAATGAACTCTTAGTTTTATTTATGAGATCAATGATTTCCTTTCTTTCAATTTTATTAATCTCTCCTTTGATTTTCAGAACTTCTAATTTGATATTTAATTGGGGGAATATTTAATTTGCTCTTTTTCTAAATTTTTTTTACTTACATACTCAATTCATGGATCTCCTCTTTCTCTATTTTATTCATATAGGTATTTAGAGGTATAAAGTTTCCCCTCAAAAGTGCCTTGGCTGCATCCCATAAATTTTTATATGATGTCTCATTATTGTCTTTTTCTTGAATATAATTATTGGTTATTTCTCTTTTTTTTTACTGTTTGATCCATCCATTATTTTAAATTATGTTATTTAGTTTAAAATTACCTTATTTCCCCATGCATAAGATGTAACCTTTTTGGAAAAATTTGGGGTCTAAAAACTGGGAGCATCTTATATTGTGGTTGTAGTTTTATTTTATTTCTTTGCTTGCTTTTTTGTGCTTGTTTTCATACTTTTAGATTTTTTCACTTATATTTCCCATTTTTTTCAAACTTGTTTTTGTGCTCATTGTTGTAGATTTTTTTTATTTACATTAACCATTTTTTTCTCATGCTTGTTGTCTTTATGCTCGTTCTTTCGTATTTGTGACCAGTATGTTAGGATACATTTTGCCATGTTCTGACCAGAAATGGCTCAGAAAAGATTTCCAAACAGTACTGAATTCAAGTTAAAAATGATCCAGTTTGCAAAAGTGAATGGAAATCATGCAGCTGAATATAAGTTTGGTCCTCCTTCAACTGAGAAAAAAATCTGAGATGGGAAGAAGAAACCCTATTGAAAACGCCATGGTAGAAAAAAGCCACGAGAGGCAAGTCAGCCAAATGACCTTATTTAGAGAAGGAATGAAATGGAATGGACTAAACATGCATATATGAACCAGATTTGCCCAGGGAGTATGTGTGGTCAACTACAGACTAGAGCACAGGCAGAACAGTCAGAGTTTCTGCTAAGACAGGGATTCATCATCAAACACAGATGAGGACAAGCTAATGAATGGGAGTTTTGACAGTGATCAGGAATTGTATGAGTTTTATGATGAATCAAACTTGAGTTCAATAACTTTAATACATTTTTTTCAAATTTCAGATCCCAAAATTAAGGTGCATCTTATCAATGGAGGAAATATGGTAGGAGGAAATATGGTAGTTTTTGGTTTATTTTTCCATGACCCTTTATTACATGTAATTTTTATTGTATCATGATCTGAGGAGTGTGCATTTATTATATCTACCTTTCTACATTTAATTATAAGATTTTCATACCTTTTGAACATTGTCAGTTTTGGTATTGGTGCCATGTACTGCTGAGAAAAAGGTATATTCTTTTCTGTCCCCATTAAGTTTTCTCCAAGGGTCTATCATATCTAAATTTTCTAAAATTTCATTTACTTTCTTAACTTCCTTCTTGTTAATTTTGTGGCTAGATTTATCTAGTTCTGAGAGAGGGAGGTTGAGGTCTCCATTATTTGAGTTTTGCTGTCTATGTCTCCTTGTAATTCATTCAACTTTTCCTCTATGAATTTGGATGCTATGCCATTAGGTACATATATGTTTAATAATTATATAGCTTCATTACTAGTGGTGCCTTTTAAGAAGATGTAGTTTCCTGCTTTATCCCTTTTAATGAGCACAATTTTTGCCTTTACTTTATCTGAGATCAGGATCCCTATGTTTGATTTTCTTTTACTTCAGGTGAAGCATAATATATTTTGTTCGATCCTTTCCCCTTTTACCCTTTGTGTATTTTTCTGCTTCAAATGTGTTCCTTGTAAACAACATATTGTAGGATTCTGTTTTTAATGCATTCTGCTATCTGCTTCTGTTTTATGGGACAGTTATGCTTTCTTTCTCCATTTATTTTTTTTCTTTCCTTTCTTTGTATCCCTCCTCACCAAAGTTTTAATCCCTTTCCCCTTTAACTTTTCTTTTTTTTGGGGGGAGGGCTTTTTGCAAGGCAATGGGGTTAAGTGACTTGCCCAAGACCACATACAAGGAAATTATTAAGTGTCTGAGGTCAGATTTGAACTCAGGTCTTCCTCACTCCAAGGCCAGTATGCTATCCACTGTGCTACCTAACTGCTCTTTAACTTTTAAAATTTAACTTTCATTTTATTTTCACTTATACCTCTGCCTTCCTTTTTATCTGTCCCTTCTTCCCTTATCTTTACCCCCCCCCCCCCCTTGGATTTTTAAACCCAATTGGAAATGTATCTTATTCCCTCTCTGGACCAAATCTATTGAATAGAATTTACTCAGCATTTACACCCTCCCTTCTATCCCTCTAAAATTATGAATCTTTATGCCTCTTCACCTGGTATTATTTGTCACTCAAGTACTATTAATCAGGTAACATCAATCAGGTTTAATTAATTGATTGTTTGATAAGCTTAAGTTTTATCAAAGTACCATCAGGTTGATTGCTTGATTGTTTAATAAGCAGCATTGGCTCAAAGTCACTAAGTACCCTCCCCTCTTCTGTCTCATTAGAAGTAGACTTTTCATGGATCCTACTCCTTGCTTCAGTTTTCTCATTTTCAAAATGTGGGAATTCAACTAGGCAAACTCAGTGGTTGTTGACAACACTTGATACTAGTCTAAATTATTTGTTGAAATTGGTCAAATCTTTTCTAAATGTTCAGGGGATACTACTATTTGATAGATGCCTTCAGGGTAATCAGAGAAATTATGTAATTTCTATAATACATGGGGCGTGTTAGAAGTAGAATTAACTTTCTGATGTCAAATCTAGGCTCTTCCCACTGAACTATATATATTCATATATATAATTATATACATATTACAATATACATGAATATGCTCGTATATGTGTGTGTATATGTGTGTCTATGTATTTGCATACACAAACAAACTAGTCCTTGAGATGAGAATTCAGTTTTGCTTAGAAGGAGTGGGATCCGTTTCACAAATTTTGAATAAACAAATACATATCAATGTGGTAAACAGTAACACGAGCAGACTCTTGACTTCTCTCCTTCCTCATCTCTGCCTCTTAATCTCTCTGGCTTCCTTTCAGATGTGGTTCAAATACTGTCGTTTTCAGGAAATCATTCTTGATTCTTCGAGATCCTTAATTTCCTCACTTTAAGGTTGCATCACTTTTACTTTGTATATATGGTATCTGTTTATTTGCATGTTCTCTCCCCCATTTATATCTAAACTCATTTGTGCAATAGTTTTTGTGATTTTGCTTTCTCTGCAACCCCATCACTTAACATAGAAAGTCCTTAATTAACGAGTGCTAAGAGATGGATTAGTGATTAATAAATGTTCTTTTTATTCATTTTGAGTAAGAGAGCGTTTTCTATTCAAAAATCATCTTAATCAGCCCTGTGTGTTTGAAAGATAAAATAAAATACTTGTTTTTTCTTCCTTAAAACAGTTTGTTTAGCAAAAAAACTAAAACAATGACAAGTGCTTCTCCAGGCTGAACTAAAAAACACAAATGGGTCAGTACCAGGCCTGGCATGCACTAAGAGGAAAATGCCGGATGCTATTTTCAATGACAGATTCACAGAAATCTTTCAAGGTTGCCATTCAATCTATTCCTAGTATGTATTAATGACAGAAAAATAACAAACCCTGAATGCCACCCATATATCTCCTGGGAAGCTTTTGAACAATGTTTTTAAAGCACAAAGATGTCAAATTTTGATACATATTCATCTAAATTTTGGTATTCAAACTTGAAGGTTCATATTACCTGCAGATTTTAGTTCATATAGCTCCTTTTAAATAAGAATCATTTTGTTTTTAAATGAAAAGTTCATGATATTAGAAGTGGATAATAAGTTTTACTTCTGGCTACATTTAAAATAGAATGAGAGCTATAGTATAAGGATGATGAGATGGCATTGAAACCAGGAAGACCTGAGTTCAAATGCTACTTCTGCTAAATACTTCCTGTTTGAATCTGGGCAAGTTATCAACCTACTAAAAAAAATAAGATGATAAGTCATAGTGAAGGTAGTGACATGCAATGGGAAGAGAGAGTTTCTTCTTTTGGGAGTCTCCTATTTCAATGAAATGGAAGTCTATTTCCTAAAATTATATTTAAGGTAAAGGAAGTAGCTCTGTTTAACTTGTCTTCCTCCTTGTGTGTCCTGGATAATTGAACACAAATCCACAAACCTGTATCAAGAACCACCTATAAGAACAATAATAGTTAGCATTTTATATTTTACTCCATTTGATCTTCAGAAAAATCTCTTAAAATAGAAAGGCTGAAATTAGAGCTGGTGAAGAAAATCTCCACACTGGGAATTTCTCCAAGACAGCTGACATGACAGATCCTTCTCATATTCTTCTATTATGTCTACACACACACACACACACACACACACACACACACACACACACACACACACACACAAACATACCACCTATACTTGGTATTGGGCATATAAAGAGAAAAACAAAGAAAAAAGAGACAAGCCTCTGCCTTCAACATTTATAATATAATAGACATAATATATTATATATAGAAATAGCCATGAGAGAAGGGAAAATGTGGCAGAAGCAAAAGGAAACATTCTTTTCTTTTACTTATTTTATATTGACTTTAAAGTATTTTTTTTCAATTACATGTAAAGATACCTTTCAACATTCATTTTGGTAACATTTTGAGTTCCAAATTTTTTCACTCCATCTCTTTCCTCTCCCCTCCCCAGAATATTAAACAATCTTATAAAGACTATATATATGTACAATCATGTTAAACATATTTCCACATTAGTCATGTTGTTAAAGAAGAATCAGAGAAAAGAGAAAAAAAACATGAGAGGGGAAAACTAAATTAAGCAAATGAAGTGGAAATAGTATCCTTTGATCCTCATTCATGCTCCATAGTTCTTTCTTTGGATGGAATTGGCATTTTCCTACTCTCAGGTATTATAGAATTTTCTTTGATCACTGCATTGCTAAGAAGAGCAATCATCACATAATGCTACTGTTACAGTGGACAATGTTCTGATTGTGTGATGTTCACTCAGCATTAATTCATGTAAGTCTTTCCAGGTTTTTCTGAAATATGTCTGCTCATCATTTCTTGTAGAACAATGGTATTCTAGTACATTTAAATATCATAGTTTGTTTAGCCATTTCCTAATTGTTGGGCAAAGAAACCATAAATTAAGTAATCTAAGAAAATCTGAGGAAGGAGCAAGCTTTTTCTGCTTAGGCTATCAGAGGATTCAGAGTTGATATAAAGAATGAACTCTAAGCAGAGAGGAGATAAGGACCGAAAGTACTCTAGATATAAGGACAATGATATGTTGACAGATGTCTTGACAAATGGTTCTCTACCTCCCCTCCAAAAAATTAATGCACAAAACACTTAATCTGTACCAATTACATTTTCTCTGACATTTTGTAAAGTTGAGGCAATCAACAAAAGAACATATCATGCCCTTCTTTGTAGCTTTTGTTGATTTCTGAAGTCCGAGTGATCACACAGAAAATTTAACAATCCACTTGCTAGAAAAGTTTGCGTTTAGTATGCATTGGGTGGGGGGGGTGTAGGGAGATAACCTGTATTAATGATCAAGGGTGGGATAGTGTAAAATGAGATTGGGAGGTAGATTAACAGTATAGTTTGATTGGAATATAGAATTAAGGGAAGATTTATTGTTGTTCAGTCATGTCTGACTCTTCATGAACTCATTTGAGGTTTTCTTGGCAAAGAGACTAATGGTTTGTCATTTCCTTCTCCAGACTATTTTACAGATGAAGAATTGGGGAAAACAGGGTTAAGTGACTTGCCCAGAGTCACATAGCTAGTAAATTTCTGAGTCCAAAAGAAGAATCTTCCTGATTCCAAGCCCAACATTCTATCCCCTGTGTTCCCTAGTTGTTCATAATAAAATTTACAGTTAATTTACTATAAATTAAATATGTCTAATAAAGGAACAGAGAGCAAGAAATAAGATGAAAGAAAAGTCAATTAGAGCAAATGCAATGAAGAGAATTAGAATAAAAAATGTCATCAAAGGAGCATGAGTGAAAAGGAAGATGGACTAGTCATAGTGAGAGAGTGAAGCATAGCTAATGGCTAGCCTGGGGACCCCAAAATGTCTTTAGGGTTACAAGAAAACTCAAGGAAGGTCTCCATACATTGGGTGAACTACCCATGATAAACTCATGGGTAGCCACAGAAAAGTCTCACAAAAAGGGCAGGGGTAGATGGGCTGTGATCATCATTATTAAAGGGAATGATGATATTGAAAATAAAACAGATTTAAAACATAAATATTATTAAAATAAAGTGATACAGGTGGTTTTGAGCCAAATTTAAGAGTAATCAGTATGAAGGAGCAGTTTATACTTTATCCTAAAGTCAACTGGGAATAAGATGATAAAAGGTAATATATTTTGTAGGGAGTGGAGAATGGAATGGTTATTTCTTGGTAGTAGTGCTGAAAGGGAACTCATAGCTAATTGAGTTTAACCCCCCTCACTTAACAGATGAAGAAACCAAGGCATGAAGAATTTAAGTGATTTGTCCAGGGTCTTACAGGAGGTGTGAAAGATGGAATTTGATTCCAAATCCTTTGATTCCAGAGGGAGTGGGATCCCCCCCACAATGTAACATGCTATTCAGTAAACTGACAATGTTGGTTTAATTTTTCAAGGTGGCATATGCTGTTTGCACCCAAACTAAAAAAAAATCACCCTATCAATGATTATTTGTGATTCTGATGAGTAGTACCTGGCATCTAGTATTAAAAAAAATGCTTCTTGTTTTCTCTTTCTCGGTCTCTTTCTGTCTCTTTCTGTCTCTGTCTTTTTCTGTGTCTTTCTTCTCCCTGCCACTCTACACCTCTTTCACAAACATCTATCTATCCATCTGACTATCTGTCTGTCTAGTTATCTGTCTCTTTCTCTCTATTTGTCTCTCTACCTGTCTACCTCTGTCTACCTCTCTCAACTATCTGTCTGTCTGTCTGTCTGTCCCTATCTATCTACCTATCATCTATTTATCTATTGGTTATCATCTATTATCTATCATCTATCCATAGATTGGTCTGTGTCTGTCTGTCTGTCTATTTATTTATCTGTCCATCTATTTATTATCTGTCTGTCTATATCTTTGGGATATGTCCAGGATTTCTGTCTTTCTTTATTAAAGCACTAACAGTATGTGAGATCAAAAATAGCCCAAGCCCTGGGCCAGTCTCTTAAGATTTACCTCCCAGGTCTTTTAAAAAGAAGAGAATGTTCTCAAAAGCTCCTATCAGGGATGTGATTTTCACTGATCCAGAGACATGAACTCATCACAGTTATTTATCAAGTGGTAAAGTACATGGCCAGACTTTAAGAAAGTCTGATAACAAGAAATGTCCTTTGAGATATACACATGAAACACCTTTCTGATTTTCTTCCTGAAATAGGAGACATACTAACATTCACATACACAGAAAGAAAACTCCTAAGAAGCCCAGATTGTAGTATTCATGTAACTCAGTATAGAAAAGATCCTACCTGGGAGATTCACTCCCCTTTCAAGAGATCCATCAGAGTGCATGTTGGTACCAGGTAAATGCTTATTCCCTACCTCCTTCTCTTGGTATGGGATAGAGGGAGGAGGAGGTTTTCATAAAGAACCACCAGCAATGTGGAAAATGGGAGCATTTTTCTTGATTTTTGTCAATATAAATTATTGGCCCACTGTCACTTAGTCAAAAAAAAATCTAAGAATAGCAGTACCCATCAGAAACCTCTCTTTCCTAATTCCAGCTCAGCCCCCATTGTAACCATCCAAGCAAGGAATTCATATGTACAAAGGTCTAGTCATCTTATGGAAATAAATTGTCGCCTATAGGGAAGACAACCCAGTCTAGCTGAAAGAGAGAAGAGGTGACATGTTTGAGAAAGAGAGCAGAGATGACATGTTCTAGGCTAGTCAAACTTCCATGATTATCGTTCAGTTGTTTTTCCTTCCTGCCCTACTCTTTGTGTTCTCACTTGAGGTTTTCATTGCAAAGATACTGGAGTGGTTTGTCATTTCCCTCTCCTGCTTACTTATGGATGAGGAAACTGAGGCTTACATGACGAAGTTTACTTGTCCAGGATCATACAGGTTAGTAAGAGGCTGAAGTCAGATTTGATGTCAGTAAGATGAATCTTTCTGACTCCAGGACCAGCATTTCATCCACTTCACTTCCTAACTAGTCCCATTGTTTCATAATGTACAGATCTCAGGATGGTAAATCTAAGGGTTTAGGAATACTAATGCCCACTCCTCATGCGCCCTAACCAGAAAACCTCATGTTGATGAGGTCAAGGAACTTTTTCTATATGTTCTATAGTCATAAGTACTGATAAAATGGGGAGGGGGGTTCATATCTCTATATTCCTCGACCCTGTGAAGTGGGTTAATATCTTACGATAGGATTTAGTCAATGAAAATATCATGAAAGAAGAATCATTGCCATCTGTTTTTCTCCTGTACCCTAAAGACTATGGAGTCTTACTATTTGACATGAAGTTGAGACCTCTGTGACCATTGTCTTCTACATTAGAATGTGATCTCCTTGAGATTATAAATTGTTTTATATTTGTTTGTATCTCCACAAATAAACAAAATGCTTTGCATACATTTAACACTTACATTTTTCTTTCATTTCTTCCTTTTTCCTTCTACAATAGACCTGTTATTGTGGCTATCTTCAAGAGGAAAGTAATCATACTGCTCAGTTTATCATATTTTCCTTCATAGCATTTATTTTATATAAGCATAAATCATTTCATGTAGAGCCCAGTTTAACTTTCTCCTTCAAAAGTTTATTATTTTGTAAAATCTTCCTGAGATTACATCATGGTTGATAACACTTCCCAAAACATGTTGTTCTCAGCCACTCTTCATCTCAGAACAAATGATCGTAGATGTAGATATGATGAGAATCATAGAGGCTATGTATTCCAATCTCTTCACTTTGTAATTTAAGTAACTGAGTTCCAGAGAGAAGAAATGACTTACTCCAGATCACACAAATATGTGCCCAAGATGCAATTTGCACCTAGGTTCTCTAAGTTCAGATGAGTTTGTGAGCCACAGTGATTTCAAGCAAAATTGTTCTAATGGATTGCTTATCCTTTTCACAATTATTCCTTTTTACCTTACTTTATGGTGAAGACCCTATCTGAATTCAGAGTGTTGGAGCTCAAATGTGAGGCAATACAGTTGGCTGCCTTGTCTGGATGGAAAGGGATTTCACATTGATAGGATCTACATTTTAATAACCTAATTTTTAGGATTCAAAGGTTATTTATGTACCATAGTAAAGTATGATGATTTGTGATCCTAGATATCATTTTGGGTAAATTATTCTTAACATATAATAAAGAAAATAAAAAATTAAATAAATCCTAACAATTGAACTTTCATAAAAATATGTCTATAACCACAATCTATTTTCCTGGTGATTCTAGTGATTTCCATCTATCCTCAACTGTATTCAAGATGTATACTTGACCTCATCATTCCCTTAAGGGTTTTTTTTTCATACCTTGGTATACCTTGGTGATTGAGATGAAGAGATGTTTATGTGTTGGATTTGGGACTGGATGAATGACCAGAACCAAAGAATCAGTATAAATGTCATCTTGGAGGGAACATATCTGGGGGGATTAGTTCTGGAATCTTTCCTTTAATAAGTGCTACTTAGAATTTTTCATCCAGAACCTTTGATATTCTTATTGATTTCACAGATAACATGAAACAGGGTGGGATAGCTGACATGTTCAATGAAAGAATCAGAAATTCCAAAGACTTGTCAAGCTGGAATGACAGGTCAAATCTAATTTCAGTTTCTGTGCATATGTTTCCTATCACAATGTATTAAGTTAACATTCTTATATAAATCAGATCATGTGAATTTGGAAAATATGAGCTAGGTTTTCCAGAATCTGAATCCTGTTGGAAAATCTCACTCCAAATATCCCAGACTGTTGAAAACTAAGGAACTGAATGCTATTAACTAGAGTGACCATCAGACCTCCCTTGATCATTGACTAGTAACAGTCCTTCCTCAATCTACAAAAGGGCAAACTGTACTGTCATATGCAGATGTGAAGGCAATTTTCCCAATGGAGCAAAAAACTGAAGCTCAATAAGTCCATTCAACATCTCCATTTACAAATATTTAGAAAACTTTACGTTTGCCCTCCCAGCCAACTGTAATCCATTTCTCTGGAGATTGTTTTTGGGTTCAGAGGATTAAGTTGTATTTCTGTAGTAACTGATGACATTTGAGCTCTTAGCCTTCTCTTAGACTTTGCCCAAGGTGAGATGGTTATGAATTGGACTTCCGAATTAATGCTTGAAGAATTGGAGACATTGCCTTCACTGTAGATCAGAGGAACAGAGCTAGGAGAGAAGGCAGCTCTGGGGAGTTATCTGATATATTTTTAGAGGCAATCATACTCCCCAGCACTCATTTAAAAACCCAGCCAGCTGAAGGAAATATGTGGTTCTGACTGGGATCAAATATTTAATAGACTTGGCCCACCAGGAAACTGAAATATCAGATGATGAATAGCCCTTGGAGAGGGGGAAAAAAAACCTTTTGATGAAGGATAAATTCTGAAGTTCACAGCAGTTACTAGGCACAAAACCCAGGAAGGATAGACACCCATAGCTCATTTAATATCTCATTTTTCAATGCCCAGGAATGGCACATTTAAGAGATGCAAGAGATGTACATATACATGGAAAACCTGCTACATTCTTTTAATCCAAAATAACAGAACTCACAGTTATAAAGATTAGAATTTGATTTCTAATGTATTTTTCCCTTTGTATTTAGCAAGGTAAAGCCAAATGATTAAAGAACTCATTTTTTAAAAACCATATTAGGCCTCTAATGCAAAAATTCAATCAACTCAATTAGTAAACTTAACCTACAAAAGATGCACTCAGAGAGAATATCTTCTTTGCAGAATCCTTTGGCTCTTTGGATCATCATCTTTTACCTAAAGAACACCATTGCCTTTGAATTGTTCCCTGGATTCTCAGTCTTTCATACTGTCTTCCCCTCAGCCCCCAGTAGTCATTCCTCCACCGATGACAGCTTTCAGGGAAATTGGATGTTCTAGTTTATTATTGGACTTCAGGTGAAGGAAATTTGAAATCTATCTCAGATACCAGCTGTGTGACCCAGCACAAGTCACTTAATCTTTTTCAATGCCAGTTTCCATATTTGTAAACTGAGAATAAAAATAGCACCTGCTTCATAGGGTGAGGACCAAATGAGAAAATGCAGTATTTTGCAAAATGTGAAGTCACACACATGCACATATATACAGATGTATAGTGTATATTTACACATGTGCATGTGTAAATGCACAGGTGCACTTATATGTTTATGTGAACATTCATAGGTGTGGCATGTATATGTGGATGCATATATGACCATTTTTGCAATACATATAGAATCTGATATTCACAATGGATGCGTGTGTTTGGATGGTTGCATATATGCATATATTCATATGTGTGTTTCTTTATATAGGCACGTGTCTATCTGTATATATGAAAATACATACATATAAATGCACACACATACACATTTACATATGCCTCATACTTATATAAACCCACATATATATGTATTTGAATATGTATGTTATTATTGTGTCCAAACTACAGAGGTAGAGTAAATCATTAGAGACCAGTTATCCCTTAGATGGAGATGGAGGGATTGTGGGGATAATGAAACAAATTAAATAAGTGAGAGCAGAGTTAGGTGGTGAGATTCTATTATGAGTTGTAAATTCAAGGAGGGTTAAGAGTTCAATCATAATGGGAGTGAGTGGACTTGATCTGAAGCCTTAAAAAAAAGTCAATAATAATTTTCAGGAATGCAGTTTAAAGAGGGCTGAATTTGGAGTCTGGTGATCTGAGTTCGAATCAAAGTTCTGCTAGGTACTATGTGTATTTGGTAAAGCCTTGAAGCACCTTGGGTCTCCAGTTACATAACTGGAAAATGAGGGGAACTTGAACTCATGATTTCTAAGATCTCTTTGAGTTCTATAATTTTGATCCCATATGTTTTCATTAGCACTACTTAAAGATTCAGGATAGTCAAGGATAAAATAAACAGAAGGAAGATTCATATTGTAACGACAATTCACAGAATTTCAGAGTTGAAAGGTAACTCAGTGACCATCTAATCAAACCTACATCTATCTGGACAAGATTTCTATCTTATTATACCTAAAAAGTGAATATCCTGCCTTTTCCCAAAACAAACAGACAAATCACTAATAAGGGGAGGGTGATCCTGACTTCTGAGGACAATTTATTCTATTTTTGGACAACTTTTAATGTTAGGATATTTTTCTCTGATTAGCCTAAATTTATTTTCATATTTTGAATTCAACCCTTTAGGTCAAGAACACATGACTCCTCCTTTTCCTACATAATAGCCTACCAGATTTTTGAAAATTGTATCCCAAACCCACAAGTTTTCTCTTCTCCTGGATAGATATCTCCAGTTCCTTCAACTCTTTTTAATATTACACACGCTTGAGTCCTTTATCTGGTTGCCTTCCTTTTAAACACTCAGTACTCAGGAGATATCTTGTTTCCATTTGTCAGCTCTACCTGCTTCAGTCCCTTCAAGAGAAAATACAATCAAATGTCCAGATATTGGCCTTCTTGGAAGCTTATCATGATCCTACCTTTTGCTTCTTTCCTCTTCTGTTCTGGATCAGTACTTGACTTAAAGTTTTAAAGTTCCTCTTATAAGGTTATCTAGCTAGCTAGGTGAGAAGCCAATTTAAGCTACCTGCCACACCTAATCAGAAGTCTCTCCTATAAGGTAGACTCACATGAGAAAAAGTTTTAATATTGATTATCCTGTTCATAAGAACTTTTTTATGAATAATAATTATCACATCAATAAAAATAATTATTCATAATGGATGGCTCTTTAAGAATTAAAAAGCAACGTATAAACATCTTATTTCATTCTAATAACAATTCTAAAAAGTCGGCTTTTATTATTATCTCCATTTCACAAATAAGAAAATTGAGATACAGGGAGTTAACACTTTTCCAGAGACTCAATCTAATTGCTGTCTTAATAGAATTTGAGTGAACCTTTGTTCACTTGGCCTTTGGTTAAATTTTTCTAGAATCAAGGTTTCAGGAAAAGAACTTGTCATTCTTGGTGTCTTTGAGTAAGGAAAGAGCTATACCTCAATATGATCATCATTGTGGCAGGGTCTTACATTCAATAATTTCTCATAAACAACCTTAAAATCCTTTAGAATGTTTGACTATATTAAATTAAAAATGTTTTGCACTAATAAAATCTATGCTGCCAAAATTAGAAGAAAAGCAGAAAACTGGTTAAGAATCTTCACACCTAGGAGTTCTGATAAAGGTCTCATTTCTAAAATATAGAGAATTGCAGCAAATTTATAAGGTCACAAGTCATTGCCCAGTTGAGAAATAGTCAAAGGAAATGAACAGACAATTTTCAAAAGAAGGAATTTAAACCACATATAATCATATGAAAAATGCTCCAAATCACTACTGAGTAGGGAAATGCAAATTAAAACTATGAGGTATCATTTCATACCTATTAGATTAGCCCAGATGAGAAAAAGGGAGGATGATCAAAGGGAGAGCTTATGGGAAGATTGGGACATTGATGCATTGTTGGTGGAGTTGTGAATGGATCCAAATTTCTGGAGAGAAATATGAAACTATGCCCAAAGATCCATAAAACTGTTCATACCCTTTGACCCAGCAATTCCAATTCTAGGACTATATCCAGAAGAAATTTTTAAAAATGGGAAAAATCCAAAATATTCTTAGCAGCTCTTTTTTAGAAGCAAAGAATTGGAAATTGAGGGATGTCCATCAATTGGGGAATGGCTATGAATACTATGGAATATTATTGTTCCATAAGAAAGAATAAACAGTCAGACTCTAGAGAAGCAGGGAATGACTTGCAGGATCTGATGCTGAACAAAAGGAGTAGAGCCAGGAGAGCAATGTACACATCAGCAACATTATCAGATGAACAACCTTGAAGGAAGCAACTCCTCTTGACAGTCCAGACACTAGGACAACTGTATTTGACTGGTTAGGTACTATATTGTCCCCAACCAAAGGAAGAAGAAAAAAAAACAAAATAAAAAACACAGAAAAAACCCCACCCTTCTGAATCTGATGAACACTTGATAAAAATGATCTCTTCTATCTTTCCTTTAATCTTTCTCTTTCCTTTAATCTTAATTCTTCCTGCCAAAATTACTAATTTATACATATGTTTACCAAAATATATATGTAAAATGCTAACCTAACTATTCCCTGCTGAGGGGAGGGGAGTGGGAAAGGAAAGTGGAGGGAAATTTTTTAAGTTGGAACTATGCATGTACAAATGGATGAAACTAAATAAATAAATATTTTTTAAAAGCCTTTGGAATGACATAATCTCATTTCTTTTGTTGTTGCTGAAATTGTTTTATTTCACATTTTTCAGTTGAGCTTGGCTGTGGAAAGGATTCATGATGTTCTGATAGGAAAATTAAAATATTGTGTCTAGGAAGCAAAAAAAAGAAAATCAATCCAGATTTAAAATAAATTGATCCTCATAAGTCTGCTGCTCCAGCTGGGATCTAGTGGGATCGAAAGATATTTAAAATGGTCAGTGGCTTTTCACTGAAATTATATACACTTCCTTTTGGACTTATTAAGGATGATATTATATAGCAGTTTAATACACCATATCAACAGAATTCTTAAAATAGTATATAGACTTATATGCAATATATATAGTTTCCTATGTATAGTTCTCTATATACTTACATATAATAGCTCTAATATATGTGCATAAGCAATATGTGTCCCTAGAGGAAGGTGCAAGTGAAAATTGGCATATTGAACCCTTTTCTAGTAAAATAAAAAAAATCTTGGGGAATAAAAATACAGCATGACATCTCATTAGCATGAGCTAACCTAAAAGGAGCAAGGATTAATTATTGTGAGAGACAATCAACAGATTCTCTATGGGCTGAACTATATCCATTCATACTGTTATGTAGCTATGTAAGTTAGCATACATGAAGTACCTACTATCTACAGTGAAATGTGTTCAATGCTGCACAAGATATCAAAATAAGTAGTTTATATTTCTTATCTTCCAGCAGTTTGAATTATACTTAGGATAATCAAGAATGTATAAACTTATATTATGATGAGATATCATTTAATCAGTAGGAGAGTGAGTCATGAATGTAATAAAGCTGCCTTCAAAAAGCCAATGCTATCTTGGACCCCATTCAGAGATGTTTTTGCTTCTAGGAAAAAGAGGTTATAGTAACTCTGTGTCCTCTCTTAGCTACACATCTGGAGAACTGTTCTTTTATCACATCTCACTTCCAGAGTACAAGGCAGTAGGGCCCCCATGTCTTTATAAATTCCTTTGGTGAATTTCTATAGCTGTTTTTTTTCCTTACTGATCATTTTTGGATCAGCCTTCTGGAGATGAGTTTTAAGTGGATGAGTAGGACTTGAGTGGAGGAAGATATGTACATAGATAAATTTAACATAAATCAGAATAGGTTAAATATATAAGAGCCAACAAAATGCTATGAGATTAGATAAGAATGATTTGACAATGTGATGCCATTAAAATGGATTTAGAACTCCAACTGGTCTCCAAACCTGCCTCTGTTATTTTTTACTTACTTTATCTTGACAAATGAGAAGGACTCAGACTCATGATCTCTAAGGTCTCAGAGTTCTAAATCTTTTGATCCTATATTTTTTTCAGAAGGTCATCCTAAAGATTCAAGGTAATCAATAATAAACAAAGTATGCAGAAGGAAGACTCATGCTGTAATGGCAATTCATAAAATTTCAAAACTGAAAGATAACTCAGTGGTTATTTACTCAAACCTATATCTAGACAAGATTTCCTTCTATCTCATTAAATCTAAGAAGTGATTATCCTGTCTTTGCCCAAAGCAGACAAATTTCTAATAAGGGAACAACGGGACCCCAACTTCTGAGGACAATTTATTCTTCTTTTGGACTGCTTTAATTTTACCAATGATACTAAGTCACTTAAATTGTTGTTTCTTATCTTTAAAATATGGGAATTCAGCAGGATAACTTCAAAGTCTCTTCATTGATGTTTTATATGTATATATATACAGGTTAGGGTCTGAGGATCCTGAATTAATTAATCCAATTTAGTCAATTAACTTCCATCCTTATGCAAAGATGAATGTCATGATTCCTCCCTTTAAGGAGCATATACATCTTCAAGTAGAAGATCTTACTATTACCAGAAAATATTCTGAGAGTTCTTAAAGGACAGGTTCCCTTTCCTCAACTTCCCCACTTTTACTGAGAATATTAATGACTTCTCAGGTAGCCTCTTCACCTTTCTCACCTCCTCCATCCAATTTTTTTTTTAAACAGAATTCTGTCCATTTTATAACTGGGCAGGAATCTTGAATCTGTCCCTTTCATTCCACTCACATTTCCATTCAGTGTCATCGCCTTATTTGGGATATTCTAGTACTATCTCCCTCCCAATTGGATACTATACCTCTGGTCCTCTTCTTCAAAAACAATCTCTACAGGTATGCCAGAAGATTACATCTCACAGAATCATAGACTTAAGGGTACTTTTCTTTTGTATCAGTCCAGTCCTATCAATACCAGATCTATCATTCCTTCTTATAAGTGGTCACTCACTCTTTGCTTGAAGACATCCAGGGAAGGGGCATTCTTACTTCTTCAACTAGCATATTACTTTCAGGTTTCTCTATTCAGAAATGTATTCTCACAAGATTAAATGTGTCTTTTGGATTTTTTTATTCATTACTCCTGGTCCTACCCTCTCAAAACAAACAGATTCTTCTTTAGAGTGGGAAAGATCACTATCGTAAGGTTGGGTGAGGGGCAGGATTGCTATTTTTATGAGGGAGCCCCTGAAATAAGTATTGGAGAAAATTAAGCGTAACAAGAGTTGAAGAGACAGTTCATACGAGGCATGTGGAACAGTTTTCACAAAGACAAGGAAGTAGGAGATGAAATTCTGTGTACTATGAAAAACAAGTGGGCTGATTTGGCTGGAAAGTGGAACGAAAAGTTAAATTGGAAGCAGTCTTTTTAAAGGGGTTTAAATTCCAGGTTTAGTTTCTATTCATTTTAAAGTCAGATCAAGGTGCTAATTGCTCAGACCGGTCTCTTAGGAAGATGATTTTACCTCTTAGGCAGGGCATGGATTGGAAAGGGAAAGGCCAGAATCAGGGAGGCCAAATAGGAGACTATTAAAAATCAACTAGTAATACATGGGACTAATACATGAAACATTAATGGACCCACCAAGGTGCCAATTTTACTGCTTGGGAGTAACTTATATGCTCAGTGAATTTGGAAGAATATTCCCCAAGAAAAGATTAGCTCAGTCTATCTAACTTATTTATTGCCAGATAGAATGTTTGGGGACAATTGCTACTTAACCTACTGCTCTTTCTCTTGAATATCATCTCTCTCCACTAAATTGGAACCCTTTGGATTGGAAAGGTAAAGGCCAGAATCAGGGAGGCCAAACAGGAGACTATTAAAAAATCAACTAGTAATACATGGGACTAATACATGAAACATTAATGGACCCACCAAGGTGCCAATTTTACTGCTCGGGAGTAACTTATGTGCTCAGTGAATTTGGAAGAATATTCCCCAAGAAAAGATTAGCTCAGTCTATCTAACTTATTTATTGCCAGATAGAATGTTTGGGGACAATTTCTACTTAAACTACTGCTCTTGCTCTTGAATATCATCTCTCTCCACTAAATTGGAACCCTTTAAGCTCTGGGCAGTGAGCTTTTGCAGGTTACAGACAGGTGAGATTGTTCCCTCTTGACGGACTTAGGGAAGCCTCTGCAGACTCACTCTTCCATCTTCATAAGCATTCAAATATGATTATCTTACATTTTGCCTAATGAAATCTGTTTCCATGGAAATAGCAGAACTGGCCCTAAGTAGTGAAGTCAATTTCAACGGCTGGTTTTGGTTTCCATGGAAATCGACATTGGATGTGGAAAAATAAGGTCTGAACATACCTTTTAGACAACTTTCCTTTCCCCAATTTTTACCAAATGAACCCTTTCTTCAAGGAAAAACAAAACAACTAGGTTAAAACATTAAAAAAACAACTTCTACAAGGTGATTCACTTGATGGAAATCATATTCTATAGTGAGGGATGTGATGTCGTGAACCAAGATCTTCCGGTTGTATTCCATAAGTTTAAAAAGGTTGTTTAGTTTCCTTTCTATATAACCCTAAACTATGTGAAATGGGATCCTTTAAGGTGTCTGATATGATTTTACAACTCAAAAATCTAAGAAATATTACAGTGTCTTACATTCACAGCTTAGTGCTTGGTGATGTGATTGAGGACAGGATGACAGAATGTAGCCCTTTTATAATTTGGGATTTCTTATCCCAACTCCCACTCACTTTCACTATTTCCTAGAACAAAGCAGCCTACAACTCCTTTCATGGTTTTGGGGCATAGCTCTGAAGGGTTGATGTTTCCCTAGTCAATGTCATAGCTCATAAGTCCTTGCCACTATGCTTCTTGTCTTGATGATCAGTTGATATAAACTGCTCAACCAGACTTAATCAGCTTTTAAAGGTATTTCCCAAAGTGTTATTTTAAGAAATCTATACAGACTCAGACAGAACTGATAGTCTGTAAAATCCCTAGATCTCATCTAAACGAAATCCTCCATAGTCATGTTGCACCTTACATATCTGAAACTGATTTTTTTTGTGTAAAATCTTACATTCATTTCTTTTAAATTTATTTCACAAAGGAAAATATAAATTAAGCACCTATACACTTGGAGAGGTGACACAGTAGATAGAGTGATAAGCCTGGATCAAGAAGACTTTTTTGAATTAATGAACTTAGTAGCTATGTATCAGATAAGTCATTTAATCCTATTACCTCAGTTCCTCATTTGTTAAATGAACTGGAAAAGATGGCAAATTATACTGGTATCTTTGCGAAGAAAACCTCGAATGGGGTCACAAAGAATTGGACATGACTAAAAAATGATTCGGCAAATGCACTTAGAGATCATCGTGCAAAATTCTTAGAATAGAAATGAAAACTATCAGCCCTTGACTTCAAGGAACTCACAATCTATTAGGAAGTGACACCACACATACAGATAGATATAGCATAAAAAAGAATGGTTCTTTCACGGAAAGCAAGGATGATTCAACAGTGCAAGAAGACTTTAAAGTCTGACTTTAGTGAATAAATACAGGGGAGATTTGTTTTGAATGTAGAGTAAGTGAAGAGCCCTGACATGAAATCAAACTGGAAAGATTGATGGAGTAAAGATTTCACAGACTACTAGATTAGTGTGGGTTACTCTAATCCAGTTCCCCCAAGGATCTATGACACGGTATTTACCAATGAATGCAGACTTTAGGACAAGTAACCAAAAGATTAGAAAGTATTAATGTACCTCAGAGCTCCTGTAAGTCCTTTTGTTGGAGTCCTTAACTATTCTCCTTATGCGTGATGCAGTAGAGCCTTGAATCTAGTCAACTACTGTAGAGACAGGGACACTCAGAACCAATGAAAAAAGTGCGATACCTCTGGTAAGTCCAAAATCGATGAAGAATCTTGATCAGATGGTAGAGGAGGATGAAGCCAAATGCCATGATTTTTTCCCTTCCCCCAGTAATTGGTTCTTTTTTCATTCTCAGGGTCAGTTTTTTTTCTCTTCTCCTGCAACGGATGCCCAAACATCTAATTCCAATCAACTTACTCATTTTATATAGATTTCAGGGGATATGAGCAAGTCCTTCAACCTATATTAAACTGATTTTCTGTTACACCTAAGAAAATCTTCACATCTAAAAACTGGATTTTTTTTAAACCTGCCATGTGGTTTCTCTCCTTGACGAACACATTATTTGATTAAAACAAAAAAGATTACCATCTAGAAGAAAATATTTTTTGGAACCACGTCCTTCCCTGTCTCTCAATTTCCCTATTTCTTTTTGAGAGCACCAGCTTTCTCCTAGGCACCTATCTCCCTTCTCTTAACCTCCCACATTAATTTGGTTACCAAATTCTTTCCATTCTAAAACAGAACAGTTCTGTGGCATCTGTTTCTTTCTCTGCATTCCTATTTCCACTGCTCTATTTCTTAGAATCATTTCCTTTTCCTTGAAAAATTCTAGTACTGTAGTACCCTAACTGGAAGCCTTCCTTACCTCTGTCTTCTTTTCTCCAATCCAATCTCTCCAAGACTGTCAAAATTATTTTCCAAGACATAAGTCTAATTACTTCCCTGTTCTAAAGCTTCATTGGCTCAATATTACCTACCTATAGAGTAATAGACTCCTTATCTTGGCCTCTAAAACTTTCCACGAATTTGCCACCCATTAGTCTTTCATGTCTGATTTTATGTTACTATACTATATTTAAAAAAATAATCATTGAAAGCAAAAATTTCAAAATCTCTCTTGTATTTATTTATTCCTATGATAAAAATTTTATAATGTCTCCTTGCATTGGTGGATAATGCCTTCCTTTCCTTGAATGCAGTCTGATTTTTTTTTTGTTATACCCAACACTACCATGGAATATATCTTTCTGCATATATGTTGTAAATCCCTACAATATTCTGGGTTTTTTGAGGACAGAGTTCGTTATTTTAATCTTTGTATCCAAAGAATTTAGCATGATGATTTAATAAATTTATTTTTTAAGTATAAAATTGAAAATTAATAAATGTGAAGTCAGAGATATGGGTTCAAAAAAATCAGCCATAAATATATGAGGTACAAAATGACTATAGAGTATTTCATTTTTAAAATCTGTGTGTTTTTATAGACTAGCAGCTCAATGTAAGACTACAGTAAGAAGAAAGGAGTCATAAATGACATGTAAAATTGAAAGGTGCCAATCTGTGAAGGATAATACATTCTGAGTGACAAAAATTAGGGCTCCAAAAGAACTTGACCGAAAATGATGAAAAGATAAATTAATGATACTGAATTTAACAGAGGTAAAGTGTTTAGAAAGCAAAAATGTGGAAAAAATAAATAAAGCTAGATAATAAAAGTCATATGAGGAAAACCTGGGGCTGGGGGAAGATATGAATGAATGATAAAGTGTGAATTATTAGTAGGACATGGTAACTCAAAGAGCAAATGTAATGTTACCTTAGGATAGATGAAATTAGACATTGTCTTTCTAGTCCTGCATTACTCTACTCTAGGAAGACCATAGAGGTTTCTGTCCTGGGAATGAAAGGCTGTGAGTAACAGGGAGCATATTTAGTGAAGGTAAATGGACTAAAATGACACTGAAGGATTTTTATCTTGGAGAACCTGGAAAAAATAAGATTAAGGGGGAACATGATAGATATAGAAGAGAAAATAGGCTTCCTTGGTTCAGAACTTATAACTAATGGATAAATGTGTTGCAAGCAAACTTAAGCTCAATATAAGAGAAAGAAGGTTCTTGACAACTACATCTATCCAGAATTGGATTGCATTTCCTTGGGAGAAAGTAGACTTGTCAAGGAAGACATGGTTGACTATTTGAGGATGTCACAAAGAGTTCTCAGAATGAATGGGTGGTCCCTGTGATCTCTGCCAACTCTATTATTCTGTAAATAAGCCTTTGGAAGCATTTATATTTAAAAGGCAAAAGGAGGACTGAGACAATTTGCTGCAACATATCCCATAGCTAGCAAGCTTCAACAACAGATCAGAATATTTAGATTAGGGAAAGGCCTTAGAAATTATCTAATTAAATTCTTTCATTTTACAATTGGAGAAACTTAAGCACAGAAAAAAAAAGTAACTGTGTAAGATCAAGGGTCATCATCTCCAGATTCAGTAACATTTCTATTATACTACAAGTATACATTTTTTTAAACATTCGTCCCTTGGTACAATTCTTTTGTTTCCACTCCTATCTCTCTGACCATTTCTCAGACATTTCATCTCCTGCAGAGTTGAATCTGTTTCCATAATTCTCCTTATATTTTCCTATTAGAATATAAGACTATTGGTTGAAGGAATTATTTCATTCTCTGAACTAGTAACACAGAAACTAATACAATAGTAGGTATTTAATAAATTCTTGTTGATTGATTTATTGATTCATTAATAGCATAAGACTAGTTGACAATAGAATTCTATAATCTACTCCCACTATTCCCTCCTTTAAAAAAAATTATCATTTCTACCCCTTATAAAGGTAACCCTTCCTGATGCTATTTGTTTAATTAGTAAGTCTGATAGAAAACTCACTTATTGTTGTGTGAACAGACTGTTCTATAACCCAGTCTGAGCTAATTGGATTCATGCTTCTTGCTCAGCTCTGTTGTGCTTCATATTATTTGTACTTCAAATGTTTCCAAGAAAAACAGTCTCTATTCCAAAGTGATAGCATATTGTGCATATTATAAATGTGTTTGGTCTGAAGCCCAGGTTCTTCATAAAGTATGTCTTCACTGTGGAAAAAAATGGCAAGAGGTGTTACTAAACATATTAATTACTTTAAAGTGAGGAAATATTAAGTAACCAACTATAATCATTTACCATATTCTCTAGAATTCTGCAGGGTCATTCTCTTGGTTAACAGAATTGTTGAAAGAAAACAGAAAAAAGACCTTTATCATAGAAAAGTGTTATCTCCCTAGTTCCTGCTTCCCTTCTGATTTTAGCTGCATTGGTTTTGTTTACGCAAGATTTTTTAAATTAAGATAATCAAAATGGTTCCTTTCATGTTCTATGATCCTATTATATATATATATATATATATATTTTAAAGCAATGAATTCTTTCCTTATTAACAAATTTGACAAATGATTTCTCCTTTGATCCTCTAATTTCTTATGTTATTACCACTCATGCTTGTCTCATGTTCATTTAGAGCTTATTTTGGTATATAGTGGGAGATATTTATGTATGCCTTATCTGCTAGGCTGCTTTACGTTTTCCTATAAAGATTTTTTCAAATTCAGAATATATTCCCTTCAAATATTTGAAGAAAATTATCATGCTACACTTTAGTTTTTATTTTCTCCTAGTTCGTTTGTTATGTAGCTGTTAATATCTTCTCTAGGTCATTTACCATTATAGTTGCACTCCAGTAAATATCCTTCCTATTATTAACTTTCATTTCTAGGACTGAAGACATCACTCAGTAATATGCATAGATATATGTGTATTTGTAAGTATTTACACATTTATACATTTATATATAGCTATATATGACAAAAACAGAAACTTATTTTGCTTGAAAATGCATATTTTACATTGTTTTTGTTTTCCATTGGGGAGGTAGAAAAGAGAGAAAAAAATTATTCATTGAAAAATAATTTAGAAAAGAATAGAAAATTGTTTCAAAAGAGTTAGGTTGTAACCCAAAGGCAGGCTTATGAACATGTTGTGCATTTTGTGGTTGTCTTCTCTGATTGCCAATTCCATACAATACATATGGAAAAAAATTAAATTTGCTCTTTGAAAAGGATCAGAAAAGACAGTTTATGTTCAATTTCAGTTGGTTACCCAGATATGAAGGGTGGGAATTAATCCCCGTGAGGAGAGCTGGTAAAACATTATGCACATAGTCTTGTGGTCAAAGATACATCTGGAATGGGAGAGCAAATTAAATGATGTTGCACTTGTAAATGGAGAAAGAACTGAGATTATGTCCATAATAATCCAAGAGTTTATGTCTATAATGATCCAAGGCAGCTCATCAGCTCTAGGAAGACATATTCTGTGTTTGAAAGTGGGGCAATCTATGATGCTATATTTATGTTCCCAATCCATTTTGTTTTACTTTTGAATTGTTATGATTCAGATTTATTGTTCTGAAAATTCTTATCCTCAGGTCTCTACCTCTGTCCCCACAAATATATGGGGTCATTATGGTAATATGACAGAGTGGAAAAAACACTAGCCCAGAAGTCATAGGAAATGGGTACAAATGCTGCTATTAAGGTTTACCATCTCTGAAACCTTGCACATGTCATTTAATTTTATTGGGTCTTTGTTTCTTCCTCTGGAAAATATAAAAAATGAAATAGATGACCTTAGAGCTCCCTTTTAACTCTATGATTCTGAGATATCATGTTCCTATGATGTCAAGAGATCAACTGTGGTATTTCGGTTAATGGTAAATTGTTAGTTCCCCATTAAATTGTGAGCTATTAGAGGGTAGGGACTGTTTTATTTTTCTCTCTTTTGTATGCCCAGTTCTTAGCATAATGCCTGTTGAGTGGTACAGTGGATAGAACATCCATCTTAAAGTTAGAAAGACTCATCTTTCTGATTTCTGTTCTGGTCCTGGATACTTACTGTGTGACCCTAGGCAAGTCACTTAATCCTATTTGCCAGAGGTCCTTCTTCCGTAAAGTGATTTGGATGAAGGAAACGTAAAACCACTCCAGTATCTGCCAACAAAACACCAATGAGGTCATCAAGAATCAGAAATGACTGAAAAATCTGAATAAAAAAACAATAAAGGTTTTCTGATGTGGGCTCTGAAATAGGGAAAATCCAGTCTCATGTCCCCCTTAGAAGCACACAAACTGTGTGTCTAAAGTTAAGTCCCTTAGACTCTCTTTCCCTCCAACCTAAACTTCTAAGAATGCAGGGCATAAGTGGAAGTACACTGTGAATTCTGGAGACTGAGACCCTTGGTTCAAAATCTGCTTCTCTGGGAGGGCTAGGTGGCACAGTGGATAAAGCACCGGCCCTGGAGTTAGGAGTACCTGGGTTCAAATCTGGTCTCAGACACTTGATAATTACCTAGCTGTGTGGCCTTGGGCAAGCCACTTAACCCCATTTGCCTTGCAAAAACCTAAAAAAACAAAACCAAATAAAACCAGTTTCTTCAAAATCTGCTTCTGTCTCTTATAAGCTGTATGAACTTGGGTAAGTAACAACATCCCTCAGTTTCTTCATCTATAAAGGAATTATGCTAGCTGGCCCCTTCTTTTTCCTAAACAGATGACTCTGTATGAATTGAAAAATTAAAGTTGCAGGGTTGACATCCGTCAGATCAGCATGTTAATGACAATTTCCACACAGGCATTAATTATAGGTGGTAATTACTACCTACCCTTCCCAACCCAAAAAAGAGCTGCCAAAGCAACTTAGTATTTAAAATTCACTTGATCCTTTTATTTTCCCCCTATTAAATGTTTCATTTCAGCATTACTACTTCAAAGAACAGAATTGATTCATTCTATCATCTTTGCCATTGGAAGCTGAATCAAAAGTTCTGCAAATCAAATGATTAGGAAGCCTGATACAAAGCAGCTAGAATGAGTTCATAGAAAGAATGACATGGAGGTACCATTATTTTCTTAAAAATCACTATACTGAAAGTCAGTGTTGTAGTGCAATGGATAGAACAATGGACCTAGAATCAAGAAGATCTGAGATCAAATATCTTTGCTGACTGTGTAACCCTAGGTAAGTCATTTCATCTATTTGCTTCAGTTTTCTCAATTTTCAGTTGAAAATAATAATAACACCATCCAGGATTGTTCCCAAAATCAAATTGGATAATATTTGTAACACCTGATACATAGCATGTATGCTTACAGCCTTTCCTTCTCCTTTCTCCCTCTGTGTACTCCAGTGGTAATTTTAGAATTTAGAAAAACTGAACTCAAACTCCCTCTCCCCAAAATTACTACCTCGGTGACCATCATCAAGAAACAACCTCTTTGAGTCTCACTCAAATGGAAATAATAATCTCGGTGGATATGGATGCAATACTATCCATAGTCTAATTCACCAGATTACTGTGAGATTCCAGTGGTGTTGTGTATATTTGTATTTTGAAGACTTTAGAATCTTCTCTAGGGGTTAGATATGATTTCTGTCTCCCACTCCTGGTCTTAGACATGTTGAACATACTATGTGGCAAAAATCAGTGGGTGGTGTCATGGAGATGGGAATACAAATGTTTAATACTCAAAATTGATAGGAGAATTGGACGTCCTTCATCCTAACATGCTCAAGTGGCTACAGCTGTTCACCAGTTTACATAGTCCCTTCCAAGGTGCAGATATAGCTCATGCATGCCTGAACAATCTATGCAGTTGTTGATCCCATCTTCTGCGATTACTGCTGGGCCTACCCTCAACAAGGTAGAATGATATACATAATTAACTGAATGAAATCTTATTGCAAGGAAAAGTTTGGTTTCTGAATTTAAGGGGAAAGAACAGAACCAGGAGACAGTTTCTGGAAAACATTTTGGTCAACTGGGGAACTGTTGACAATGTCAGATTGCCCTTCTCTCCAGGTATGGCAATGGAGCAAGTTTATTGATATAATAATACAAATTAACTAGATTGTATCTGACATAAGAGAAAAACAAAATAAAAGAAACTAAGCATTGTTTTCTGTCTTTGGTAGCATATTCTAGATGGATGTAGCAATTTGAGAAATATCCAGGTAGTTGATCATGTTTTGAAGACTCTCCTTACATGAGAACCAATGACAGAAAGGAGAATTGAAAAATATTTGGATAAGATACTATCCTCTGATCCAGGAAAACCTAGATTCAAATGTAGCCTCATACACTTTTTAATTGTGCAATTTAACTTCTCAGTTTCCATATCCTCATTTGTAAGAAGGGCATAATATTCCTACCTGAAAGGATCATTTAGTGAATCAACTGAGGTCACACATGTAAAGTCCTTTGCAAATCTTAAAGTTTTTTGTAAATACTTATAATACTCATAGTAATGTAACCTATTATAAGTATTTATTAAATCTTCTTTTGCAGAGATGTTATCTCTAATGCAAATGATTTATAAAATTATATACATTCTGATTTCTCACCTTAATTAGAGTCATGCATTGTCAGTTATCTTTTGGATGTCTGCATCTGCATATTTCATGTTCAGTTGTTCAGTTCCTCTGATTCCCTGCAATCCCATGGACCATAGCATCCCAGAGTTGTTTTAGAAAAGTTTCTAGAGTGATTTGCCATTTCCTTCTCCAGTGGATTAAGGCAAACAGAGTGTAGTAAGGGATTTACTCAGAGTCCCACAGTTAGCAAGTGTCTGAGACCTGATTTGAACTCAGGTCTTCCTGACTCCAAGTCTAGTGCTCTATCCACTGAAACTCCGGAAGCTAACACTATCCAACTCAAAAGGTGTCAATATAACTGTATTGTCTTTAAAATAAAATAGAAATTTCCTAGCACGAAATTTGAGACTCTCTACTGTCTAGTTTCCACTTGTCTATTTGAGGGAAGGAAACAGGAAATAATCCAGAATCTTTGCCAAGAAAACCCCAAATGGGGGTCACAAAGAGTCATATATGACTAATCAACCAAACACCAACAAAACTTATCTCTTCAGCCTTATTTTGTATTTCTCCTCTTATTTCATCTGTATTCTATACAAACTAGATTACTGCTTATCCCAACTCAATATTGCATCATCCACCTTCATGCATTTGTAATTGCATGTACTGTCCTTCATGCTTGGGGACATACATGCATGTCCCTCTATAGCTCAGATTCCTTCTCTTTCTTCAAAACTCATCTCAGATTCCACTTTCTCCAAAATCTCTACCCTGCTTAACTTGCTTCCCAAGATATTAATTTTATCACTCACCTTAATTTGTCTTTCATATAATTTCTGGGTGTACTCATTATAAAGCCCCCAAAAGAGAGGAAGTTTCTTGAAGGGTGAGACCTTTATTTTTTCCTTTATATCTACAGGGTTAGAACTGAATGCTTTACACATTTCTCACTTCATGGAAGGAGGGAGTTAGAACAAGTATGTAGGCAAGATGGGATGTCTAATGAACTTTTAGATTCCATGTGTGGGCTTCTTAGTCTGTGACATCCTTGGAAGTGGTACTGGTTTAAGTGGAGCAAAGATGACTATGAAAAAATATGTTTGTCTCTAACCATTTATGTGACTTAGAATTCTCTGTTCTGCCTCTTCTTTTATCCCCAAACTCTCACCAAATTTCCACATGGGAAAAAATCATGCTTGTTTGCAGTGGGGGGTGTGTGTGGCATGAATCTGTGAGAAAAGCACTTGAACTGCAATCAAAGAACTTGAGTTCAAATCCTATCTCCCCACTTACTAACACTGTCACCTTGGGCAAATCATCAATCTCTCTGGTCTTCTTTTTCCTCAATTCTGAATTGGCAGACTAAAATGGTCTCAATCACCTTGAAGGTCTCCTCTCTCTCTAAATTTACGATCCTGTCATTCTGGACATGATTGAATACAAATTGTATTGTGTAAAGCCAAGACTTAGCAAAAACAAGTGCCTTTGTGTCACACTCTGTAATTATTTCTCTCACTCTTGCACAAAATCTTCTCACCTCAAAGGCTGCACTGCTCAGTTCAGGTCCACTGGCTCTCTTCCAAGGTCTGATGTCTGCTCTGTTCACCCAGTATCAAGTGCAGGTTCATTCATTCCCTACATACTAGTATCCTTAAGTGCATCAGTGAAGATGCTGGCTTCATCAATTAGGAGCATTGTTCTAGATCTGAAAGTGCTTCAGAGACTCTCCAAGTCAACCTCATATGAGAAACAGATGAGAAAATTGAGGTTCCTTGTAATTAAATAACTTGCCCCAGATATTATCAGAATTGGGATTTTAATCAGGGTCCTCTCTTGAATGATTCTCAGTCAATAATGTTTTTTCTATACTATGCTGCTTCTCTCAATTTGATGTTCTCAGACCTTCAAGAAAAGGAGAACTGTTCAGTGCTGTCAGCTGAAGCTCTTACAGACGCCTATACTTTCCAAGAGATACTCCCAGGGATGAATAGGGTGTTCAGAGAGGACTGGCTGTTCTGATCAAGCCTTTTGGGGGATTCCTCATCCACCTTTGATGTCCTCCTATCATCCATCTTTCACCTATGGTTCCAAGCTGTAGCATGCACAGTATCCAGACAATGACAAAATCATTTAACTAGAGTAAGCTCTAGGTAGTGCTCAGGGTTTGGTTAGACACCGAAGATGCCAAGGTCATCCACTGCATCCTGGGCCATCTTCAGTTATTCTGACTTTTGTCCTGCCATTGTACTTTGATGATTTAGGAGGAGAGGGTGAGGTCAATAACTTTGTGCAACTCTGTCTCACTTAAATTCAATTTACTGGCAAGTCAATTCACTAGCAAGTCAATCCATAACCTGTGGCATCATTGTCCCCACTTTGAAAACAAAGTATGAGAAACTAGAAGTTTCCAGGATAATGGCATCCCAATCACTTCACAGATTCCTCTCCAAGAACTTTCCCTGACCTTGATTAAGTTTTCTATGAGAGTGTCTGTAGGAGTGATTCTTTCCATCTAAGACAGACTAGGTCTGACTACCCAGAGATCTTTGACATCAAGAATTTCTAACCTAAAGCAAAGCCTATGGTCAATAATGTGCTTATTTCCCCCTCCTTTTCCTGTCACAGAATCTGAGCAATGGAAAGGACTTGAGAGATCATCTAGACCTGGGTTTCCCTCCTTTCCCTTTCCTAGTGTATATTTATTCCTTTTCTTTATAACCTCAAGGCTACTCCAGTGGCTGAATACATAGTAGATCCCTAATAAATTCTTGTTCATTGATGAATTGATCCCTCAGAAAACTTTTTTTAGTTTCTATTAATTTCACAGAATCAGAAAAATTCTGAGACTAGAATGTTCTTTCTGTCTTGGGCAGAACTCCAACAAATGACCCATTCAACTTTTCCATAAAGAGTTCCAGCAAGGGTGAAACAATTGCCTCAGCCCACACTTCCTTTGCAGACTTCTGATTTTTCAGAAATACACCTTACAGTTAGCCTACATCTGCTTCCCTACCTCTTGTACTCATTGCTCCTAGTTCTATACTCTAGAATCAAGCAGAATATGGTGAATTATTGCTCCATTTTCCAATGATTTGATGATACTTAATATCCCTCTTTCATTTTGGGAAAGCAGGGCATAAACCTTTCTGTCACTTGTAGTGAAACCTATACCACTTAATGGTCATTTCCATGATGACCAGAACAATAGTTTTATTTTTAATAAATCCCTGTTTATCATAGAAACATGTTCAAAGAATTCTGGGTATGGTAGGGTGCAAGAGGAATGCTTCAAATTGAGATGTCTTTAGATCATAGGGTGAGAACAGAAAAGGACCTTTCTTTGGGCTCATTTGGTCTAATCCTTAAGCCTACAGGGGTAAGTCCAAGGATTGACCAGGGAATTATCTAACTAATCATCCAGACTCCCAATCCTATGTTCTTTCCAGGTCCCTGTGTTCCTTCAAAGGAAATATTGGATGAATATTTATTGGACTGAATTAATAATAACTCACAATTATGAAACCTTGTAAGGAGATGATGTGGTTGATAAAGAAAATGCTTTTCGGGGGTTGGAAAGAGTTGGATTCAAGTCATGTATGGGATCAATTATGACCAAACTATTTAACCCCTCGGGGGCCCCACTTTCCTTAAGTCTAACATGAAAGGCTTGAACTAGGCTTCTGAAGTTCCTTCCAGCTCTAAAGTTTTAATCCAATTATTCTTTTAATTCTCTCCCCCCCATAATTTCTAAAACCCAGGTACTGATGGATATCAGTGGAGAGTTTTCATATCAAGAACTGTCCAAACTGATAAAGACACACACACACACACACACACACACACACACACACACACACGCACGTGCACACACATCAGTAAATTGGAGTTTACTTAGCACATTCTTCTTGAAAATTTGGCAATGTGTCAGTTATGTACAACTCTTAGTGATCCTATTTGGAATTTTCTTGGCAAAGATCCAGGAATGATTTGCCAACTTCTTCTCCAGTTCATTTTACAGATGAGGAAACTGAGGCAAATAAAGTAAAGTTAATTAGCCAGGATTACAAAGTTAATGTCATAAACCAGACTTGAACTCACTAAGCTGAGTCTTCCTGATTCTGGTTCCAACACTATCTCCTCCTTCACCCAAATGCCAAATTTGGCATTACATCCCCATTTCACAGATTAAGCAATGAGGCCTTGGATTCAGAGAATATCTCAATGTTACAGATATATATATATATATATATATATATATATATATATATATATATATATATATGTATATATATATATGAAGACCAAGGTTTGAATCTAAGTTTTATCAGACTCTAGATTCAATGTTCTTTGTTTTGCTGCCTACCCCTTTTCCTAGTCGGAAATATTTATCACTTGACCTGAGATAGCCTGGGGTAGATCCTCTAGGTTGGGGAAAAAGAATAGCTCAAGTAGGTCCTAACTCTACCCCAAGGCAGAGATTCTGAATGAAAATGCATAAGGTGATTTCTCTGGGGAAACTAAGGTCTTGTGGAAACCTCTGCCTATTTCCCTTTGCCTCTCACAAAATGACCCCATTCAAGCAAAGGCCAAAGTACTTCAAATTTATCATTGCTTTTGCATCCAGAGACAGAAAGATATCTAGGGTGCTTCCTTATCTTTCCAATTTATTTTCTTTCCTCTGAGTCAGAGAAAGACAGCCTCCAGGCAAAACGTGCCCCACTTCCCCATGCTCTTTCAGGACAATGCAAGTAGTGGACTGGAGAGGTGATTGAAAAAAGATTCAATATCACTTTCTCTGGTCCCAAGGGGATCCACCTTTCTGTGATTCCCTGTGGCTTTTTTCTAGCATGCTGGATGCAATCTGATTGAATTCTGAAATGTCTTATTAATTTGGAAGTAATTTGTCAAGATCACCTGCAGCCTAACACCTTAGTGACTGACCACCCTTTGCCCCAGAAAGTAATGTAGGAAGGGATGGGGGAAAATTGGGTCACTAATTTATTCTTGGTGAAATTGTTGGACTAATCCAACCATTATGGAGAGTCATCTGGAATAATGCCCAAAGAGTTATTAAACTGCCTATACCCCCTTTAGGAACACCAAAGAGAATCTATGTGTTCTAAAATATTTATAATTACTCTCTTTGTGGTGGCAAAGGACTGGAAATTACAGGGATGCTCATCAATTGGGAAATGACTGAACAAATTGACATTTATGATTGTGATGGGATACTACTGCTGTGAGAATGAAATCAATGAATTTCGAAAAAACAGGGAAAGACTTGCCCCCAAAAACAAAGAAAAAAATGAGTAGAACCAAGAGAACTTTGTATGAAGTAATAGCCATATAGTTTTAAGAACAATTTAGAACAAATAAGTCATTTTTAACAGGTATGAATATCCAAATCAACTACAAAGAGCATGTGAAGGAAGATGCTGTCTGCATACAGAAAAAGAACTGACAAATGAAATATGAATACATTTATTTTATACACATGTATATAATTGCATGTAAATTATATATCTATATCTATGAATATAGATATAGATATCTAATATATATGCACACACACACAATATTGGGTCTTATAGCCATAATGGGGGTAGGAGAGGAATTAAAAAAAACCTAAAGATTGAAATGATAACTATATTATGTATTGCTAAATGAATAGCAAGTTGTACATAATAGATCTGCAGTTTCATGTGTGCAATCATTCTTTAATTATACTGTGCTACGGAAATGCTTGTTTTATTCCATAAATTAAAAATAAAATAAATAAAGTTTAGAAACAAAGCAACAAAACAAAACAAAACTAAGGTTGGCATTGATGGCATGAAGCCAAAATGAGGAGAAAAGAGAAAGATTAATTTAAATGGACTATTTAATAAGACTTAGATCCTCCTTTTATAAGGAAGACTGAGAAGGAGAAAGAAGATAAAGAAGAGGTGGAAATTATCTACAATTTGTTTTGGATCATTTGAAGAAATCAATGATATTCAGCTTAGAGAAGAGAATGCTAAATTGGGGCGGGGATAGGGGTGTATGTGTTTGCAAGTATTTCAGCTATCTTGCAAAATTAGAATGACCATGGGCGGCCAGGTGGCTTAGTGGATAAAGCACTGGTCCTGGAGTCAGGAGCACCTGGGTTCAAATCAGGTCTCAGACACTTAGTAATTACCTAGCTGTGTGGCCTTGGGCAAGCCACTTAACCCCACTTGCCTTGCAAAAACCTAAAAAAAAAAAAATTAGAATGACCAACACAGGGGAAAGATTTTAGAATTTACCCAGGGAGCAGAAGTAGAAGAAAGAAGCTAACCAAGACTTGATGTCAAAAATAAACAAAAATCAAACACAAAAAGTGGAATTGGTAGAAATGATTGGATGTCTTTGAGGAGAGGCTAGAAGGGAATTATAGAAGGGTTTCTCCTTCAAGTTTGAATAGGAATCCATAGCCTTGGAAGTTATGCTCAAATCTGAAAATCTATGCTTTTGTGATCCTGGGTTTTTGCACAAAAGGTACAGCCTTTTAAACTTTTCATTCAAACTGGATGAATATCCTTTTGTTTGCTCCAGTGGCTATTCCTGGTCTCATTGGGAGACTGTAGTAATGTGTGGAGAGGGGTTATTTAAAAGTAGAAGACTCCTAGGAAAATGGATAGTAAGCAGCCTTTCAATCATTGCAAGCTTTATTGAACTCATGCTCCATATGTAAAAATTGAGGCTGACATTTACATATTATATTAAGGTTTATAATCTATTTTTCATACATAATCTCATTTAATCCTCACATTGATGCTGTGAGAGAGGTGCTATTTTGAACCCCAATTTATATGTGAGGAAACTGAGGCATGAAGAGTTTCAGATGACTTGCACTTAGTGTTTGTGAAGGGGTTCAAAGTTAGGACATTCTCATCCCAAATCGAATCTTTTAAGTACTACACCACACTATCCTCATCTTTTGCTACAAAGCTTTTATCATCCTCCATATATTTTTTGGAATCTGGTTTGATTCTTCTTATCCAAAATCATTTGACCTAATTTCTCTCTGTATGAGGTCACTGTACCCTCCACATCTTTGATTGCAAAGGTCCTAGAAATTCTGATGCAAGAATACCTACAGGAAGAGTGAAACACTGAGGAGTTTGTTAAGGACACAATTTTATGACCAAGGCTCATTCTAAAGAAAACAAGGCAGCTAGGTGGTACAGGAAGCATGAATCAATAAGTCTGGTTTCAGATATTTACTATTTATGTGATCCTGGACAACTCATTTAAATATTGCCTGCCTCAGTTTCCTCAATGGTAAAATGGGCACCATAAGACCACCTTCCTCACAAGATAGATCATCAGTTACAAATAAGCTTATATTTTCAAAGTGCTTAGCACAATGCCTGTCTTGGTTTCTTGTCTCCCTTCACACTTCCTTAGCAAAGCCCTTTGACCACTCACAACACAATCTGATGCGCAAGAAGTTTTTAGCAGTGTACACAGCATAGGGAAATACATAAATATTCAAGTCACCGAGGTATAATAAACCCTCAAAATCACACTGTTCTGCCATGATGTACTTCCATACTCACTCTCCTCTTCCTTTGCAAGACAAATGGCTCTGTAAAAGTATCAAAAAAAAAAAAAAAAAAAAACAGTGGCTCTGTAGTTCTGACTTTGATATGCTGTTTCCCTTCAAATGGCAGAGAGGCTGGTACAGGCTTCATGGCAAATAATTTCAGATGCTACTTCCATTCTCCCCTATAGACCCTTTCATTCTCCCTGTCCAATTTGTGATAAGTAGAGTGAATGATCAATTGTTGGTACTAAGGAGATCCAGAAAGATCTCTTCTTATTTCCCAAAGGTAATCAATGGAGCTCATTTGCCTTCTTCCAGAATGTCAGTTCTTCATAAAATGATATTTGAATGGCCTCTTGCAGGGTCTCTATCTACTTTCTCACTATCTTTCTGTTGATGTTCTTTCCTATCCATTTGTGGTTGGTTTAAACTCTACTAAACCCCCTTCTTTCCTCTACTTTTTCTGTAGCTTCAGGATCTTGCCAAAAGGGTCTATACATCTCATTCTTGCATCTTCTCTCTCTGTGTTCTCCGTTCTTTGGAGTAGAGTCCAGAAGGTAAATATTTTGTACAGGAATTACTCCTTCCCCTGTATATTAGAATTCTTAGGTAATACTCATAGCAAGGGATGATGCTTGTTGGTTATATCTTGAAACTTCAGATTTCTTCCCATCTTGACTTAATAAATTCTTCCCTTAGTGGCCTTTTCTTTTTGCAAGACAATGGGGTTAAGTGTGCCCAAGGCCACACAGGTAGGTAATTATTAAGTGTCTGAGGCTGAATTTGAACTCAGATCCTCCTGACTTCGGGGCCAGTGCTCTATCCACTGCACCACCTAGCCAACCCCCCCCCCCCCAGTGATCTTGAAGTGAGCTCATGTAATATGATAAAATTGTGAATTACATATGTATGTGTGAAGAGAGAAGTGGGATAATCCTGCCCCCCCTGCCTAGAAAATTCCTCTGTGAGAGGTCCATTGTCTCAATCTTCATTCAAGGGATTGCCTTGTCTGTTGTACATTATGATGAGACCGTTTCTCCTAAAGCATAGATTCTGACAGGATCAGGGAAGTCACATCTAGAGTCACTATTTCTCTGGCTCATCCCTACTGCTATCTTCCCAATATTGTCCTACCTCATCAAGGATCAGTTTCTATAACCCAAGTCTACTCTATAGTTTCCATCAGCAGTAAAGATCTATTGGGACTCGAGGAGAAAATGATTCAGAGCTTTAGAGAATATTAGTATTTCCTTTTGTTTCATTATTGTTTGCATGTGTGGCTATTTTTTATCGTTTGATTATTTGAGGTTTTGTCTGTAGCTATTACTTTGTTTGCAGGATGATTTTTGTTGTTGCCGTTGCTACTGTTTCTGTTCCTGATGTTGCTACTGTTGTTATTGCTGCCATTGTTGTTCTACCTGAAATTTCATAATCAGAGCATCCCTGACTATAACTTCTAAATTTTGCTCTATGATTTATCTTTGAGGAATAATCAATCAATAAATCAATGAAATAAACTGACTCAATAATCACTAAATTAACATTCTAGCTCTTCTAAGTGTGTCTGTGTGTGTGCATATGTGTGTGTATACTTAATTTGGTGATTATTGAGTCAGTTTATTTTATTGATTAATTGATTATATATATATAAATATGTGTGTTTTTATATATATGTGATTTTAAGTATATATGTATATATTATATTCATACATGCCTGCACATGTATATGTGTATGCATTCATACATACACATGTGGAAACATAAATGCATATATAGAGGGAGATAAATAAACAAATAAAAAACATTTTGACTAACTGAAAATAAGAAGGGCCATCCTAATAATGACAACTGTACAGTAAATGAGGACTTCGAAGACTAGATAGTGAAAGTTTTCTGGCCAAGGTCGCATAAGTAATAAGTGATAGAGTTAGGAATTAAAACAAAGTCAATGGATCTGAAATACATTGCACTACCCAGTGTACCCAGGTAGGAGGTCATTAGGCAGAGACCAAGTGACAGTTTTCAGAGATGATCAAAAAGAATGTCCTTCTTCTGGTGGGAATTCCATTAGATGACTTCTAAGGTGCTTTTGACTAGGTGGCAATGCATTTTTCTGAGGAAGAGGATGCTTGATAGCAATGATTGAATGTCCTCTAAAGTTGTTCTAACAGCCGCAGGATCTATAGAGCAGCATCCCTGGCTTCTGGATATGTCTTAGAAAAACCATATAGCCATTGGTAATAGAGGGGGATTTTGTTTTTAGGTCTTTTCCACTTCTCCTTCAATAACAATGAGAGTTCTGGGACTTCGCATATGGAAGATTCAGTGTAAGAATGGCTGGATAAATGCATGGAAGACTGGTACCTCATGGATCATTAAAGCAATATAGGAAAGTTTGTTTCAGAAAAAGAACACTGGATTGTGAGTGAGAGTCCTAAAATTGAGTTCTAGCTATACAACTTGCTAATCATGTGATCATAGGTGTAAGTGGGTGGTTTAGTGGATAGAGCACCAGACCTAGAGTCAAGAAGATCTGAGATCAAATTCAGCCTCCGACATTTGTTATGTGACCCAGGGCATACCACAAAACTTTTATTTGCCTCACTTTCCTTATCTGTATATTGAAGATAATAATGCCATCCTCCTCCCAGGATTATTGGGAGAATCAAATGAAATAATATTTTTAAAGCACTTAGCTTTATACAGTGTCTGGCACATATTATTATTATTATTATTATCATTCCTTTAAGTCTTATTTTAAAGCTTCTAAGTTTTCTCAAATATAGAAGGGGGTTAAAAATGTTTCCATCACCTCTAATATGAGAAAAACTATTGTTCTAATTGTTAACTGATTTAGAAAGACGACACACAGTGGTTCTTATCAACATTTTTCTCTACTTTTCCACTCCATTTTTCCACTGAGGACATCCTGTAGGTTGATCCTGGATCTTCTTTTCAGAGACATGAGAGACCTGAGCAAAATAGACTAAAATTCTGCCCAAGGTTAGTGATTCTCCTCTGCTATAACAATCAAATGAAACCCAATTGAAATTACCCATTTCTACTCACAAGATGGAAATGGCATCCCAGATTGGCAAAATGCTGCTTTAAAATGGAGAACACTGTGTAACAAGTAGTTCTGCATGTCACTGAAATGGGCAATTAATATGCAATGTAGTTTAGACAGGATGGGACTGATATGTCATTCTTCTCTCTTCATTTCAAACATCCTAATTCCCACCTGGCTACATGTGCAGCAATCTCTTTCCTTATTTTCCTTTCACAAGAAATGTTTGCCAAGAAGTCATATATCAAGCTAGCATTGTTATAGCAAGTCCAATCTGTTTCCTTGCTGTTTTTTCTTTTCAAGTACTATATGGAGACAATCTAATTCAGAGTAAATATTATTACTTTGTTCAGCAAATTAAACTTCCTAGGGTGTGAGCAAGAGTCCAAAGTATATAGCATCTTGTGCTAATTAAAATTGTACCCTAACTGCTGATTGACAGCTGCACACTAATTGGCTTCCTGCCCCTTGATAATAGTCTCAGGAGGAGATCAGATGGGCTGTAGAGACTAAAAGCTCACTTAGGAATGTACTCATGTGGAATAATGGAAGGAGGAGGCTAGATAGCAGGTGGAACAAAAGAAAGGAGTTAGAATTTTTTCATCTTTGAAAAAGTAATTCACAGAACCCTAGGAATCATGTTTGAAGGTACTTTAGAGGTCCCAAATACAAACCCTTCATTTTTCAAAAAGGTCTTCCAGAGGTGAAGTGATTTGTCTAAGGTGATACCGCTAATGAGGATAAGTTAGTTGGGATGTGAACTGAGGTCTTCTGAGTCAAAAATCAGTGATTATTCCATTATATTACCCTATGTCAGCTTTGAACAAAAAAACTCCACATCAGGATTTCTTTAGGGACTCAAATGAAACCCTAAATAAGCAATTGATTGAAAACTCCTTTGTAAAAATGAAAACATTGAAGACACTTGGATGTAAAGGAATTTGTTAATATTAATTATCCCTGCATTATTCAAAATTGCTGGCTGCAGCAGATCTATGTGAAAGAGGCTCAGTTTTTGAGGCATCACATTAAAGATTTTGACAACTTGATTTATTATGAGATGATAGGCTCTGTCATTCTGTTTTTTCCTCTCCCCTTCTTAATGTGTTTTGTTTCATAGAAACAGAACTACTGTTTTAACAATGATCACTCAGTGCTTCAGTCTAATAAGGACCAAGAAGACATTGTCTGATGCCAAGAAGCAAGTACCTGCATGAAAACTTGCTCCTCTTTCAGTGAAAGAGAAAATTACTCTTGTCCACCCTAAGTGTGAAGATTACATAGCTTTGAAGATAGACTCTATTTCAAAAATCTGCCTCAGTTACATATATGCTAAACAAACCTGGTGGAATCATTTATCCTTTGGTTTGTCTCTCTACTCATCTGAAATATGAAAAGATTTTACTAATGGCCTCTAAGGTCCCTTCTTGTTTACATCAATAATCAGATTTATGCATTTTATAATTTAGTTATCTAATTAGAAGAAAATTGAACTTAGTTGGTATGTATAATAAATCATTTTGGTTGTGGAGCTTGTGAAGAGTAAAAGCAAAAATTGTAGTCACAGGTTACTATTTGCTCTTCCATTGGTTCATTCATTTATTCATCTACCCATCCATATTCATTCAATGATCATTTATCAAGAATGACTATTGTGGATGGAGGAGTACAGGATAGAACTCACATGAACTTTCCAAGAATTCAACTCCAGAACAACTTTCAAAAACACCTTAAATAAAATTTCAGAGTGGCAAAGTCAACAAAAGGTCGGAGGGAGGCATTTTCCAGAAGGTACAAAAGAAAGTTTTGTAATATTGGAGTGGGCATAGGCTTGGACCGTATCAGCGGTGGCCCTTGGAGATGGCCCTTATAGCAACAGCAGTAGGACTACTAGCACTAGTAGGTTCAGGAACTCTCATCCAAGAGATAATTAGTGGGTCACACAACTTGTCAGAAAGAGATAACAGGGGACTATGGAAGTAGGTTTAACTGGTACTGATTGGAAACTCATAAGAAACTCTTAAGTTCATAAGCAGTCTCAACTGAAGTTCCAGGAAGTAGAGGAGCACCGGTCATTATTAATAAGGGAGCAGGGGTATTGTTCACACTGTTTCAGGGTCAAAAATAGTACTTATCCTTGTGACAACAGGAAAGTAGAGGTCCTGGACACAGTTGCAAAGCCAAAAGGAACACCAGCACAGTTGATTTCAGGCAATGGGGCCCTTCCTGAATAAAGAACAGAGTGCATATGAGAACAGTGACCATGCTTATCCCAGGATCACATCATCTTGGAAAATTATCAAAAGCATATGAACCCATAGAACTAGCAGTTTTCACACCTGAAGCTTGGAATAATGCCTCCTTTCCCCTAGGAACACAGAGTCTAACATAAAGATAAAAGGTGATAAATAGACTGAGAAATGAACTAACAACAATAAAAGAACTAGTCCATAAAAAAGCTATTGTGGTAGTAGAAGAATATACATAAACTTATTAGAAAACTACAATGTGAAAATAGTTACAAGCAAAGCCAGAAAGAGAAATGCTAATTGAACCCAAACCAGCAAGAATTCCAAGAATTGTTAAAGAAAAAGATAAGCAATGGATAAAAAAAAAAAAAAAAAAAAAAAAAAAAACTTGAGAAAATGCATGAGAGTGATGCAAGAAAATGATGAAAATTATGCTTGGTAAAAAAGAAGCACAAAGATATTGAAGAAAAGAGTTCCTTTAAAACAGAATTATTCAAATGGGAAAAGTATAAAAGCTAACTCAAGAAAATAATTCCTTAAAACTTAAAATTGGGCAAATTGCACCTAATGATTTTATGATAATTAAGAAACAATAAAATCAAATCAAATGAATGGAAAACATACACAAATGTGTGATTAATCATTGAAAAATAGATAAATAATTGATAATTTAGGAATTATTGGGCTACTTGTAAAACCATGATTTAAAATAGAGCCTAGACTTCATATTTCAAGAAACTATTGAGCAAAACTGCCTAGATCTAAAGCATAAAAAGAAATGGAAGGGGCAGCTAGGTGGTGCAGTGGATAAAGCACTGGCCCTGAAGTCAGGAGTACCTGGGTTCAAATCCGGTCTCAGACACCTAATAATTACCTAGCCGTGTGGCCTTGGGCAAGCAACTTAACCCTTGCAAAAGCCTTAAAGCCTTGCAAAAAAAAAATAAAAGAAATGGAAAGAATCCAACAATCACAACCTGAAAGAGATACTAAAATGAAAATTCTTAGGAATATTATAGTTGAATTCTAAAATTTCCAGAACAAAAAGAAAATATTTCAAGCAGCCAGAAAGAAACAATTCACATATCTTGGTGTCATGGTCAGAATCAAGATTTGGCAGCTTTCACAATGAGATATTGGAAGGCTTTAAATAAGATGTTCTTGAGGGCAAAGGAGCTAGGATTACAACCAAAAGTTGTCTATCAGTAAAACTGAGTACAGTCTTTCAGGGGGAAAACTGAATATTTAAGGAAATGGAAGACAATCATGCATTCCTGATGAAAAGATCAGAATAAAGAATTTGGAATTAAAACAGAAGACAAAAAAGAAGCATAAAAAGGTGACTATGAAGGAGTAATCTTAAAGCACTCAATGGAACTAAACTGTATATATATATATATATATATATATATATATATATATATATATATATATATATTCCTAAATGGAAAGAGGATGCATGTAACTCCTAAGAGCTCCATCATTATTAGGGTAATTAGAAAGAGTTTGTATAAGGAGAGAGCATAGGTGACCCAGTTTTATTATTAAGATAGCAAAAAAAAAATGTAGAGGTGAAGAAGGGAAACTTTAGGTGAAGGCAGAAGGGAAAGGTAGAATGGGACAAATTTTTACACATAGAGAAAGCCAATTTTTTATATTAAGGAAGAACTTTTATAGTGGAAGGGGAAATAGAAAAATGGGATAGTGGTTGACAGTACATGAATTTTATTCTCATCAAAATTGGTCCAAAGAGGGAAGTATATATGTATATGCATATGTGTATATATATATATATATATATATATATATATATATACACACACACACACACTTAAATGTGTATAGAAATCTATCTTAAATAACAGATAGGAGGAGTAGTTAAGAGACATGGGGATAATGAGAAAGGGCAGGCTGAATTGTGGGAAACTGATCAAAAGAAAGATTAAGGAGGAACAGGATAAAAGAGAAAAAATAAACAGAAGAAAATTAGATATTCAAAGAAATGATGAGGAAGGTGATTTCATAAAAAAATTTTGCAAGTTCTATATGAACTTATGCAAAGTAAAGTGAACAGAGCCAAGAAATTATTGTGCACAGTAATAGCAATATTTATAATGATGATCAACTGTGAAAGACTTGGCTAATATAATAAATGCAATGATTCAAGACAATTCCAAAGAACTTATGATGAAAAAAATGCTATATATAACTCCAGAAAGACAATTGATAAACTCTGAGTGCAAATTGAAATATAATTTTCTCACTTTATAATTTGGCTTTTTTTGGTGAAATTATTATAAAGGAATATAATTTGCACAATTTTACACATATAATAAATATTGTATTATTTGCATTTTTGGTGGAGGGGGAAAAGGTAGGGAGAGAATGTGGAACTCAAATTTGAAAAAAGAACAGTATTAAAGTACATATATATATATATTTTTTTTTTTAGGGGTTTTTTTTTTTTTTGCTAGGCGATGTGGTTAAGTGGTTTGCCCAAGGCCACACAGCTAGGTGATTATTTAATGTCTGAGGCTGGATTTAAACTCAAGTACTCCTGACTCCAGGGCTGATACTCTATCCACTGTGCTCCCTAGCTGCCCCTAAAAATATTTTTTTTAAAAAAAGAATGAATTTCACATAGTACTTTGCCCCAGGAACCAGTGGAGACTTAAAGATAAATAATGTTCAATCCCCGTTCTCCTAGATAGAACAAAAATGCAGAATGAGCCAGGAGTTTCTTGTCTTTCTATAATGATTACATTATATGTTGACCAAAATTGTCACTGAAGAACTGAGCACCTTGGGAAGAGGGAGAAAAAAATGCCTATATAGTTTCTTGTGAGAACAATGGTTCTGGGTATCAGGGTTCAATTCAATTCACTTTTAAATTTCCTTTAATTTAATAAACACCTTTCAAGTGCTTTGATCATGTGTAGAATCATGTGTTGTGTAGCAGGGTAGTATTAGAATATAAGTTCCTTGCAGGCAGGTCTTGTCTTTTTTCCCCCCTTTGGAAAATACCCACCCTGGTTCCTTGTGGCCTGTAGTCACTTAAATGTTTGTTGAAACAAAATGAATCGAGATATGAAATGTGGATAAGAACTCTTTCTCTTAGAGAATAGTTTTGTGGAAAGGATGATATATAGAGAACTTTAATCCATAATATTCCATGGGATGCCCAACAAGTTAGAACCTCTCATGTGGCCTGAGAGTACAATGTACAATGTACAAGAAAGTACAATGAAAGCAAATATCCACCATGAAAATCTCAGCCCTGTATTCGATGTGGTAACTCAGTATATTACTCAATACATTCTCACCAGTATCAACAAAGACCAATTATCCTGTTTCCCAAAGACCTTTCTCTTTGTCTCTGTCTTCCTGTCTGTTATCTGTCTCACTTTCTCATCTCTATGTGCCTGTCTGGCTGTTGACTCTCTCTCTGTAAAATATGTGCTTTATCACTGTCCATTCCACCATTCATCTCAGGGGCTTCACTGGCAATTATATGTATTATCTATCTCTCTATCTCTATCTCTATCTCTATCTCTATCTCTATCTCTATCTCTATCTCTATCTCTATCTCTATCTCTATCTCTATCTCCATCTCCATCTCCATCTCCATCTCTATCTCCATCTCTATCTCTATCTCCATCTCTCTCTATCTCTATCTCTATCTCTCTATCTCTATCTCTATCTCTATCTCTATCTCTATCTCTATCTATCTCTATCATCTCTCTCTCTCTATCTCTCTATCTCTATCTCTGTCTCTGTCTCTGTCTTTATTTCTATATCTCTATCTCTGTCTCTATCTCTGTCTCTGTCTCTGTCTCTATCTTTATCTCTATCTCTATACCTAATCTATACCTATATCTACATAAATATAAATATAGATATATATTATGTGTCTGTATATGTATTACACATCACGTGTTCTATATATAGCAGAGACATATATTTATATATCATATAAACATATGCATATAGAATACATGCTTCAACATAATATGCACAATATACAGAGGGTCACTTAATAATAAAATAATACTCAGGTAATCTAAGTCATTAGAGGTACTGGTCCACAAAGGAGAAACCACTAGTGATCTCCTTATATTGTTTAAGAATAATTGATTTCTTTAAATTTCCTCCTCCTCTCCCCCACATTCCTTCAAAACAAGCAAGAAGGAAATAAAAATCATTTCTAATTAGAGAAGATATGACTGTCCATGCTTAGCTGACTGCCCCCCACTCCCACACCTTTCTAGGAATATTTCTGAAAATACCACTTGTTTTGAATCCTAACTGAGTTTATTTTAATAAAATTGCCTCACTGTTGAACTCAAAGGACAGTCAGTTTTGAAGAGCTATGCCTGCTTTGTCAGAACCTAGAAATTTAAAACAAAGCCTGACAGTAAATTGGTAATTCAAGGAAAAGATAAAAATAGAAACAAGAATCCCCTTTGAGTGTCAGTGCTGCATTTTCTCCCAGTGTAAAAAAAAAAAAGAAAAAAGAAGAAATAAACTTTCTTATGATCTCACAGCCTTTTCCTGAATAACTGGAGACAAGGATTTTGCTTTTATTTTTTGGGGGGTGGATGGGTGGTAATTTTAGTGGGGGATGTACAGAGGGAGGAGACGTAGATCAGGACTCTTCCCTCCTTACCACATTTAATGGTCTGACTCTATTGAATTTCAGTTTGAGGACAGAATGTTTAGGAGAGATTGAGTCAGGGAAGACTGAGACTCTAGTCAAGCTTGGATTCCTAATTACCCAAAAGGAAGAAGTGAAGACATTGTCATTCATACAGACAAATAATCGCCTTGTATCAACTTAATATTATTAGCTCAGATTGTTTCCATTGGGATCAGAGATGATAATAAAATAGTGATTGGAAGTTCAAGGATAAAATGTCTGGTCTAGTGGAGGATAGTTTTGAAATCAGGTTTAATTATTACTTTTTTTAAAATCTGTGTGAAATTAGTTATCACAACTTCTTGAGGTTTCAATTCCCTTATATGCAAAATAAAGGAGCAAATCTTGATGGCCCAAAAAGATTCCTTCTAGCACTACATGAATGATTCTAATGAAAAGAAAAGAGGTCAAGTGGCTATGGAGGGAGGGTGAGGAGAAAGACCGGGGAGATGGCACAGCTTGAATCCCATCCCTTCCCCAGGGGTGATTGATCATTCTAGATACTCTGGACAGCATTTCTTCAAGTATGCTCACTGAAAGCTATAGTGTAAATAAGCTTCTGGTAGAAGCTTTCATTTTTCATGTTTATATCTCCATCTATATGTGGATATAGATATAGATTAGATAGAGATAGAGATAGATAGAGAGAGATAGAGATGGAGATGGAGATAGAGATAGAGAGAGAGAGAGATAGAGATAGAGATAGAGATAGATGTATGTACATGTGATATGTATAGATCTTAAGCATATAGAAAAATAGATATCTATACTCACATATAAGTATATATATACCTACACATATACATGTTTTCAAAGGTTTTTTTTTTAACAACTTAACATGGGATTTTATACTTCATTCCAATGACAATAAGAAATCATTGGAATTGTGAACTTAAAAAAAATTATTTTGAAGACAACATGGAGAACTGAAACAGAAAAAAATAACTTGCCAAGGGAGTTTGATTAGGAGGCTGTGGCAATAATTTAACAGGGACTTGCTGGCAACCAAAAAAAAGATGTAGAAATTGAGGCAAAAAAAGGAAGGAAGGAGGGATGGAGGAAAAGAACAAAAAGGGAAGAAAGGGTAAAGAAAGATAGAAAGAAAGAAAAAGTAGAGTAAAGGGAAAGAAGAAAGGAAAAAGAAGAAAGAAAAAATGAATGAAAAAAGAGAAAAGAAGTAAAGAAAGAAAAAGAAAGATAAAAAAAAAAGAAAGATGAAGGAAAGAAGTCAGTAGACAAAGGAAGGAAGAAAACTCACTTGAACCTCACAAGATCTCTCAGTTATGAGGTGGGGGTATCATTTTCACCATTCCATGAAAGGTCATGTGTAGCCAGGGACAGAATGCTAACTTTTGAGTTAAGAACTCTGTTAATAACCCATCTTTGATACATGCCGCATACCTGAGCAAGTGACTTATCTTCTTAGTCTCCCAGGTAACTCTCTAAGGCTAAAATATTTGGAGAAATTACTGATATGTACCAATATCTCTCACTGGGAGAAGTCTACATAAATTAAATTTTGTCAGGAAAATTTTACAAATGAGGAAATGGATACTCAGGTCATTCAGAGAGAATGTAATGTTTCAACTCTTATTTAATTGCTTCCATGTCCAACACTCTTCCCACCATGCCATGTTGCCTCTGTATATGTATATTAGAAATATTTATTACAAACAAAAAATCATCATTGTAAAACAAAATTAAGTGCTTCTGACTTGAATTGAAAAGGCTTAATTTCCTATATAACACTCCAAATTTCCACCCACCTTCTTTATCCCTATGAATTATTCCAAATGTTCAGACACCCTCCTCCTCCTGAAAACCAAACTAAAACAAAGCTTCAGTTTTCTGCCCATATATTTCAGGTCTTCAAATGGTCCATAGGCAAATGAGTTTTGGAATTGTTGTTGAAGCTAAACCTTGTTATCCATGTGGTACAACTGAACTGGTCCTGAGCATGGCACATTGATGTTATGCCAGCCTATCCCTCACATGTCTTAAGAGAAATATCTTAACTAAGGGTAGAGAGTGGGGGGAAGAAACTGTACTGAACTAGAAAGAAGAAAATAAATTAAGACCTTTCTTTAGTGTCTGCCCAGAGCTCCTTCACAATCTCCATCTGCTGATAGCTGCTTCCATAGCTTCAAAGAATCTTTCTTCTTTCAAATAGCTGACCCAGGGTTTGAACACCATTTCAGATGACTAAATTTAACTCTGAAGGGAAAGAAATAGTCTGTTTTATTTCTGAATCTATATCCAGTAGCTAAACATTCTTGTAAAGGGCAAGAATATAATGAGGAAGAGAAAAAAAGGACCCAATAGAAATCCAGTTTCACTTAGCTAAGTATGAGTCTAGTGACAAAGTAGAGGTATCTCAAAGGGACATTCATCACAACTTGTCCAAAGGGTCAGAAATTTTTCAGTGACGACAACCATAAAAAATCATTAACTAAGTCTTGGAAAAGTAGTAATCTAGACTGTGGAGTGAAGGGTTTAAAATTAAATCATAGATCCTTAAAGTAGATTTATATATATCTCACCTATGTGGATAATTTTTAATAGACTCTCTTTCCTACTTAAAGAATGATGCATAACCAGAAACATCCACATCCATACACTCCCATTTTTTTGAGGAGGAGGTCCATACTTAAAGGTTTTAGAATAAGTAAAAGAGATGAGCTTCAAAAGCTTAGGGCCCTTTCTCTGAAGGTAAAAGTTATTTGTTCACCAATACACTTGTCAATTTAAATTCTTTTGGCATCTAAGAGTTGCTTAACTTTTACTTGCTTTGTCTCAAAAATGAAATTATAATTTGCTCAATGGTAGAGACTGTGCCTCCTATCACTATAACCTGTGGTCCATCTCTGAAGTTCTTTCTCCTAGTTGAAAACTGTCTCTATAGCATAACAGCTTGCTTTACTCCTACCCAACATAAGCCTGGGAACATATTAACTTGTTTTTTCTTTACCTCTCTCATGATGAAATTCAATAAATTTGTAACTAACTGAGGCTTTCATGGAATTAACTTAGAATAGGTTTAGTCAAAGACATCTGAAAAACAGAAAAGTTTTACCATTACCAAAGCAATGAATGGGGTGAAGGTGCATTGATACCTCTAACCTTATTGATTCTACTTTCAAACTTCCCTGTTTCTACTGAAGGCATCAACATCCTTCAAATGTTCCAGATTCATAACCTTAGTATTTTTCTTCACTATCCACTTTTCTTTATTCCACATATCAAATAGGTTGTCAAATCCTATCATTTCTATCACCACAATTTTTTTTTTCATATCTATCCCCTTATCTCTCTCTCCCCTTTTTTTTAAGGTTTTTGCAAGGCAAATGAGGTTAAGTGGCTTGCCCTAGGCCACACAGCTAGGTAATTATTAGGTGTCTGAGACCAGATTTGAACCCAGGTACTCCTGACTCCAAGGCCAGTGCTTTATCCACTGTGCCACCTAGCCGCCCCCGCCCTTATCTCTTTAAAAAATCACCACCATACTTCAGATCTTCAACATTATTATATTGTTATTACAATAGCTTCCCATTTGGTATCTCTGCCTCACTCCAGTCTATCATACACAAGGGTGATGAAGTGATTTTATTAAAGAAAAAGGTCATATCATTTTACTTCCATAATCAATAAATTCCAATAATGTCCTACTGCATTTCATATAATCTATAGACTCCTTGGTTTAGCCAGTAAAGTATCAATGTATTTTTACATTCTTATTATGCATATTCTCTCTTCCTCTCCCGTGTAATGCAGTCAAAGTGATTTCCTTATTGTTTCTCACTCATAGCATTCCATATCCCACCTCCACACCTTTGAATAATTTATTACCCATGCCTAGAATGCACCTCTATCTAACTTACTCTGTCTCTTAGAGTTCTTTCTTTCAAAACTGTACTCAGACTCCTATGTAGAGCTTTTCTTGATCCTCTCTGCTGCTAGCATGTTTTTCAGATAAATTTCCTTTGTGGTTATTTTATGAAATATATAAAATGATAAATAAATTAATATATAACACATATGTTATTATATAAAATATGTTTATATAGACACATATCTACATGCATATATATGTAAATATTTATAGATCTACAAATAGATAGACAGACGTGTATCTACCTGTTGGAACATTCCAACAGAATGCTAACTCTTCAAGAGGAGGAAGTATTTCATATCTGTTTTATACTGACTGAACCTAGCAAATTAACTGGTACATAGTATGGTTTAAATCAGTATTTTTGTTTGTTTTAATTGATTAAAAGATACCTAGGGGTTGGTCACCCAGACTTTAGTCAGAGACTTCCAGTGAAGTTCTAAGTTTCTGAAGCATTCTACTTGCAGATAGTCTTGACTATAGTTGTTATTTCTGTAGCAGTAGTTATATTTTAATCCCATTTGTCAGCACTTTACTCCTAGTTTCTCCTGGTTCTGCTTTCTGAGGCCAGCAAAATATATTGAATCTCTTTACCACGTGACAATTCATTGAGGGCTACAGTTTATATTGTCAATTTTTTGGTCCCCCTATGTCTTCTCTTCTCCATAATAAACATCTCCAGTACCTTCTAATTATTTTAATCTGAATTTATACTTGAGACCTTTCACTATTGCTCTCTTCTCGGTGTTCTCTGGCTTATCAAACACTGGTCTAAAACATCCTTGTAGAATTGAACATCTTTCTAGGATACCACCACCCTCCCAGTCATGTAGGTTCTAGAATGGTGTCATCACTCTTTTTCCCCTCTCTTCCTATTTCTGACCTGTTTATAAGACTTCTCCATTCTACATTTGTAGAAATCTCTCTTAAACATTCACTTATCACCTCTGAGATGCAACTCTGGTGCAGGCCCTCATCACCCTCCACTCAGACTATTGCAATAGCCTCCTATTCAAGCCTCTAACTACTCCATTCTGTCTTCCAGTGGCTCCCTATTATTTCTTTCAAGATGAAATAAAAATCCTATGTTTGACTTTCAAAACTCTGCATAACCTTAATCCCATCCTACTTTTCAGATTTCTGACATTTTATTTCCCCCTATAATCTCTGTAATCCAGTAACATAACACCTCTTTATTACTCACATTAAATACACCCATTTTTCAACTCTATAAATTGGTCCACTATGTCCAAAAAAATGCTTTCCCTCTTAACCTACAGCTCTAGACATTCTTGTTTTTTTTTCCCAAAGTTTCAATTAAAACCTCAGCTTCTGAAAGAGGCTTTTATCTTTTTGTTCTAATGCCTTTCCTTTGAGATTACCTGCAAATGATCCTGTACATATCTTTTTTTTTTTGTACATAGTCATTTCCATGTTGTCTTTCATATTACCATTATGAGCTCCTTGTAGGGACTGATTTTGCATTTTTTTTATATCCTCAGTATTTAGCCAAGAAAACTAAGGAAAGGAAAATGCCTGCCCATTATAAGCATCTAATACATACTTGTTGATATTCCAATTTCTCTGGCCTAAATGAGCAGTTCAGCTGTAACAAAATTAAGATTGTGCAAAACAATTTTTACTAAAAAAATCTATGTGAGGAAAATTTCAAGTATGAAAATGTAGACTCAGAATTCCCAAAGCACAGATTTCTCACGCTAATGGATTTTTTCCCCTGGATGATTTTGTAGGTCAATCTTATGTTATAACCATTTAGTCCTTTTTCTATCCTCAAGTTTCTTTTGACATGGCGAAACTTTGCAAAGCAAACAACTCAGACTTGTGGTTAGAATTGGGTTGGTACCATGGTAAAATCTGATGAAATTTCCCATTAAATGCTAATAAAATGATTGGAGCAAATGCTTTGGTTATTATTTATTTGTAATTTGAACTCATTGGTGAAGTGACTCAATATTCCTAAGTCATAGACAAGTAAGGCAGAGTATTAGATGTGCCTCTCCACCCAAGCAGGTCAGTTGATTTGATCACAAAATAGAAAATTGTATTTTAAAAATGCAAATTCTTTACTGAATTAGGGCAGTTTCATATTAACTATAAATGCACTTATGTTCCTAAGGCAATCAAAGAGTTTGAGAGTTGGATAGTCTGTTAAGGTGAATTAAGGCAGGAATCGAAAGTCAGGGAGGACATCAGTGTTCCATTTCTTTTTGAGGACAGGAACAAGAGTGTATTTATTCCATTGGCCATATTGTCTAGGAGTTGATCTATTTGCCCACAGGGCCTATGGAATATTGGTAATAAGCTCCAGGATGTGAGTTCTATCTATAATTCAACCAATCCGTTTGTCTTAAAAATGTTTATAAAGTTGGTAAAATAATAGTGATAACTCAAAGTCTAGACAAACTTGTTGATAGGGAGATGAGTCTGAATATAATTCCTCTGTTTAAAAGATGGGAAGTTTGAACAGGATAGGAGCAACCTAATATGAAATAAAGTTAAATTATCTCTGAGACGCAATAAAGCCACTCAAGGATCAAACAGTTCCCATCTGAAAAATATTTTTCAAGGTTCGATTCAATTCTTACATAATATAGAATGTTTGGATTGGAAGAAAGAGGTATATAGTTCACATATTACCTGGACAACTCTTAATGAGTGGTTGGTTATCTGGGATTTTCTTGAAGATTGATGTTGAAAGGGAATCTGACAACTTCTGAGTCAATTCTTTCCATATTGACTTTTAAGCCTTATATAATTTGAAATCTGCCTATTTGGAACTCTTATCTGCTATTTCAGGCTCTGTCCTCAGACAAAATAACATGAGTCTAATCACCCATACGAGTGAGTTTCAAACACGCTCTCTTTATGTCCTCTTCTCTTTCTATGCTAAAGATTTCTAATTCCTCCAATGGATCCTTTTGTTCTCCAATACTCTACTTTGGCTATCTTTTCTTGATATATTCTAATTTTCACGGTATTTTTAAGATGTTGCAACTAATTCTGAATATGATACTCCAGAAATAGTCTACCCAGAAGAGAGAACAAATTGACTATCAAATCTTTCCTTTTGAACACTACATTAGCATTAATGTGGTTGTTTCCTAAGGATCAGTATTTTTTTGTTTGTTTTTGTTTTTGATTTAAGTTTTTGGCTTGCCCAAGGCCACACAGCTAGGTAGTTATTAAATGTCTGAGGCTGGATTTGAACTCAGGTACCCTAAGGATCAGTATTATTGAGGCCTGTCCCCCTTACATGTCTGTCTACTATTTGTCTTCTGTTACCAGAGATAAAATTGGGGTATTAATTACATATACTGAGGTTGCTCAATGTCTCAAATTATACTCTATGTCTCCTTGGAAAGATCATTTTTTTTTCTCTCTTTGTCAAGTTCTGACAAGGTATCACAGGGCAAAACTGAAAAAATAGGTGGAAGTTAAGAAGAGATAGGTTTGGATCTGTAGAAGAGGAGAAAGTCACTCCTCTCATGACAATTTATAGTAAACTGCTCTTCTCATGACAATATTTTCAAAAAATGTTGACTGACCGCTAACTATATTTGTTGTTAAAGAGATTCTTTTTTTAGGTGCCAGACTAAATGGATTCAGAACCCCTTTGGCATTTTGAGATTCTGTGGTTTTTGTAAATTCCTTGTTGTGAGATGTGGAGGAGATGGAAGTATCTTATCAATTCCCATTTTATTATTCCCAATGTATTTTGCACTGGATAAAGAGATGTAGGATTACAATAACATACTAGCTACTCCCATCTCCCTTGTTTCATATGGTAGCAGCTCTCAACTGAGAGGATGAGAATTTTCTAGCATTGATTGCTTGCTCCTAGCCCATGAAGCAGGAACAGAGTCCCTGCTTGTTTAAACTACTTTGTTAATACAAAAACCTCCAAACAAACAGTCTGCTCATTGAACTATATTTCTAGTACATCAGGAACATTTGATGTCATGAATATATCACAATTGGAAGTGCCAAATTGTAGCTTGAATGTTCTTACTGCAACAAACTGAGGGCTACTGGATAAATTGCTTCTTTTTTCTTTTTTTTCAGAGAAAAGAATCTGTCATATTCAAAACCTATGGCACCTTTACAACTATTTATGGTCTCTGATAGTTTCCCAGGAAAGCAGGTCTATAAAATATGCATAGGTATATGCTTCACAGTAGGGGGTTTTAGCAGGTAGCTTCTGTTATGCTTCCTTTACCCAAAAAACGTATAGTTCAAGATGGTTTGATATGGTTACACCAGCACTCCTCAAACTTGCCACCACCCTCTCAACAACATTTGTTTTATGATTATGTTATTTCTCTTTTGTCTGCATCAATATTTTTCTCTTCTTTTTAACTGAACAATTGTTTTGACTTTTAGATGAAATACTAAGACAAATAACCTGATTATGCTCCAAGTCAGTGTACCCGAATTAAGTGGTTGATAAATTTTGTGGAAAGTTTGTTTGGAAGGTAAAATATCAGAGATTGACTGGGCTTTGTTATGACTGGGGAACATGAGGTGCAGAATATTGAAATGTGATGTGATGTTAGGGATCATAGAATCATTGGCATACAGCTGGAAGAAACCTCAAAAGCTAATTAGTCCAACCACATCATGTATGTATGTATATATTTACATTTTGATTTTAAGAAAGACTAAATAATATATGTGTGTGTATATATATACATATATATATATTTATATATCAGAACAGAAAAGCAGGATTATTCATGAAACTACAGATCTCTATTATGTACCACTTTCTTTTTGGGGGTTTGTTTTTAAATTAGATTTCTTTTTTATTCTTTTATTATTTTGAATTCTAAATTTTTTCTCATAATCTTGCTTTCTGCCCATCCCCCCACAGAAGGCAATCTTAGTCTTAGTCTTTACATTCTGTCTATAGTATACATTGATCTAAGTTGAATGTGATGAGAGAGAAATCATATCCTTAAGGAAGAAAAATAAATTATAAGAGATAGCAAAATTACATACTAAGATAACGGTTTGGGTTTTTTTTTAAATTAAAGGTAATAGCTTTGGATCTTTGTTCAAACTCCACAATTCTTTATACATTGCTAAAATATCCTTGTTTAAGAATAAGTATAATAACCCCTCCTTCACAAAAATATAGAATCTTATGAGAAATAATGTAAAAGAAAGAGCAAAAAAATGTGTTTCAGTTTGTGTTCTGATACCATCAACTCTGTCTCAGGTGGGTCACATTCTTTATCATAAGTCCATCACAGAAGTTACTTCCATATTTGTCCACAGTTGCTGTTGCTGGTTGTAATTTCTTCCATCCATTCCTCCCCACTACCATATATTATATTTTCTCTCTCCTTTCACTCTGTCCCTCTTCTAAAGAGTGTTGTAAGGTAACTGGCCCAGGAAAAGTCCATATACACCAAAGAGATCCAGCAAGCACCCAGCCCTGTGGTCCTGGACATACAATCCAATCCCAGCACCTTGCAAAAAGTAAAAAAGATAGTGTTTTATATCTGACTATTCTCTCCTATGATCTGTCCTCTCCTCTATCACCCACATATCCCCTCCTCCCCCCGTCCCCCTTCTCTCTTTTTTTGCTCTAGATGTCTAAACCCTATTGAGAATGTATGCTGCTTCCTCTCTGATCCATTTCTGATCAGAGTGAAGGTTCCCTCATTACCCCTTGCCTTCCCCTTCCATATCATTGCAAAAAAAATCTTTTATATGAAGTATCTTAGCCTATTCCACGTCTCTTTTCTATTATTCCCAGTATATATTTCCCTTTCAGCCATTGACTCCAGTTTTACAATGTATTAGATCTTCAAATCCAGCTTTCTCCTGTGTTTCATCTATAAAAGTTCCTTCTACCTGCTCTATTAAATGAGAAGGTTCATATGAGTATTATCAGTATCACTTTTCTATTTAGGAATACATGCAGTTCATCATCAAGTCCCTCATAATTTGCCCTTCTCCACTCTCTATGCTCCACCTGAGTCTTGTATTTGAGGGTCAAACTTTCTGTTCAGCTCTGGTCATTTCAACAGGAACATATGAAGTTTCCCTGTTTCATTGAAAGTCCATCTCTTCCCCTGGAAGAGGATGCTCAGTTTTGTTGAGTAGTTGATTCTTGGTTGCATTCCAAGATCTTTTGCCTTCTGGAATAGTATGTTCCAAGCCCTACAAGCCCTTAATATAGTTGCTGCTAATTCCTCTGTGATCCTGACTGCCACTCCACAATATATGAATTGTGTCCTTCTGGCTGCTTGGAATATTTTCTCTTTGACTTGTGAGTTCTGGAACTTGGCTATAATATTCCTGGAAGTTATTTTTTTGGTTCTCTTTCTGGGGTAGATTGGTGGATTCTCTCAATTTCTATTTTGCCCTCTGCTTCTAGGATATCAGGGTAATTTTCCTGTAGGAATTCTTTAAAAATGAGGTCGAGATTCTTTGCCTGATCATGACTTTCAAGTATCCCAATAATTTTTAAATTATGTTTCCTGAATCTGTTTTCCAGATCAGTTGTTTTTGCAATGAGTTGTTTCACATTTTATTCTAATTTTTCATTCTTCTGATGTTGAAGCATTGTGTCTTGATTTCTCATAAAGTCATCAGCTTCCTTTGGCTTCATTCTACATCTGAAGGATTCGTTTTCCTCAAAGAACTTTCTTATCTCCTTTTCCATATGGCCAACTCTGTTTTTGAAAGCATTCTTCTCCTCAGTGACTTTTTGAACTGTTTTATCTGTTTGACCTATGCTCGTTTTTAACATCTTATTTTCTTCAGCATTTTTTGGATTTCCTTGACTAAGCTGCTGATTTCATTTTCATGTTTTTCCTGCATCTCTCTCATTTCTTTCCCCAATTTTTCTTCTATCTTCCTTACTTGATTTTCAAAATCTTTTTTGATTCTGTCATAGCCTGAGCCCAACTTCCAATTTTCTTGGAGTCTTTAGATGCAGAAGCTTGTAATTCCTCATCTTCAGACTGACTATTTTGATACTCCTGGGGATCACAGATAAAGTATTTGTCAATGGTCTGGTTCCTCTTTTTTCTCTGTTTACTCATTTTCCCAGCCTGTGCCTGGTTTTGGTGTGCTTCCTGAGCTTTTGATTATTATTGGGACAACCCCCAACAAGGACCTCAGTGTGTGAGGCTCTGTCTTCTGGTCTGTGAATGACCACAAGTGTGCCACACATGGGGGTTGAGGGGGTCCCTGTTCTATTGGGGTACCTAGACTGTGATCATAATCTGAATGTGGTCAGAGCCCCAGAGTTTTGCTCCAGGGATGAAGGACAGACCTTAGAAGTCTCCCTCTACTCTCTTACCTTTGGTGGGCTGAGCACTTAGGGTTCAGCTACCTGGGAGGCTCCTGCTTGCCAGCTCCTTCTTGTTTCCTGGATATGGGCTGCCTTGGCCACTGGGCTGGGTGCCTCAACCACCCTGAGGGCCTGGGATTCGTGCTAGCTCTGGCAGAAGTCTTCCCACTGATCCTCCAAGTTGTGCCCGGTGCTCCCTGGGGTGTAGATCAGGAAACTATTTCTGCTGCTGGGAGTCACAGCTCCCAGGTGCCCTGGGGCTGTTCCCAGGAGGCTGAAGTTTCTTCACTCTGGCGGGCTGCCTCTCTAAACCTGTGGAACAGTTTTTCCACTATTTTCCAGGTTACCTTGGACTGGAGAATTGCCTCACTGTATCTTTCTGTGGGTTCTTTCTCTCAAAAATTTAGTTAGAATCATAATTTTAAGATTTTTGAAATATTTTGGAGAGAGCACATAGGAGAGGCTCTTCTCCTGCCACCATTTTGGCTCCACTGTACTACTAACTTTCAAAGCTGATTTACTTGTCTGTTATTCTTTCCTGCATTTCTAATTGTCTGTTTTGTAGATTTAAAAAAAAGATGCCTAAATATCTCTCTCTCTCTCTCTATCTCCTGGTCTTGCTCTGTCTCTGTCTAACTCTATCTCTTTGATTATCTGTCTCTGTCTTTCCCTCCCCCCCCATCCCACTCTGTTTCTCTGTTTCTCAGTTTCTCTTTCTTGGTACCTTTATCTTTCTCTCCCCTACCCTATACTAGTTTCTTTCCTTTTTAACACATTTACCCAGGGTGTAAATCCTCACTTTAGCCATACCCCCAAATTTAAGTCTTACTTTGCATCTTTGCATCTTGAGTATGTCATGTTTCTGTTGCAAGTTAAAAAGAATGGGACATAATCAGCTATCTGGAATCATATTTGGTCATTGCATTGATCAATTATATCTAATCATTTCAAACAATTTTGATGTTTTTATGAGTATATATGAACTGTCTATGTTGTGCTTACTTAATGCTGCATTTTCTTCAAGCAAGGCATCTCAAATTTGTTAAAAACAATTGCTTCTGTCATTTCTAAATTAGTACTAATAATCAACTTCATTCATATAGTATAAGCTATTTAGCCATTCTCCCAGGGATTTGTGGTTTACCCCCTTTGTTTCTTTTTAATAGTTTTTTTTTACTTATTTCCTTAAATATTTTTTAATTACAGGCAAAAACATTAGCAAGCATTTTTGACAATGTTCAGCTCCAAATTAGCTCTCTTCCTCCCATTCTTTCCTCCTCCTTGGAAGAAGATATCCATTATATGTGTGAAGTCATTCATATAAGCCATGTTACAAAAACTCCAAAATAAAGTTTTTAAAGAGTGCTTCAATCTATATTGACTTCTCTCAATTGAGTTCATGAGATCTCTCTCTGGAGTTAGATAGTATTTTTCATCATGGGTCCTTTGGCATTGTGTTGTTTCATTGTCTCTATCAGAGTAGTTGTCTCTCACAGTTGATTATCCTTATATTGCTGCTGTCACTGTAAATAATGTTCTCCTAGTTCTGCTTATTTCACTTTGCATCACTTCATATATAAGTAAGTCTTCATAGGTGTTTCTGAAGCTATCCTATCATCATTTAATATAAGAAAATAACATCCTATCAAATTCGTATACAACAACTTTTCAACTATTCCTCAGTTGATGGGAATCCTATTGATTTCTAATTCTTTGATATTACAAAAAGAATTAATATAAATTTTTCTGTATAAACAGTTCATTTTCTCTTTTCCTGAATATCCTTGGAATAATGGCTTGCTAATGGTAATGCTTGATCATAGAATGTGCAGTTTTAAGTTCTTTGAGCACAATTCCAAATTATTCACCAGAATAGTGGGGACTAGTTCACAACTCCATTGAATTCATTTTTCTATAACCTCTCTGGCATTTATCATTTTCCTGTATCATTAACTAATCAGATAGGGTAAGATTTCTCAGAGTTGTTTTAATTTTCATTTTTCTAATCAAGAATGATTTAGAGTATTTTGATTCCATTGATTTCTTTCTGAAAACTGCCTATTCTTATCCTTTGACTGTCAGTTGCTAAATGCCTCTTATTTTATAAATTTGACTCAATTCCATATTTAAGAAATAAGGACTATAATAGTGATTTTCCCCATTTCACTTTTCCTTCTAATTTTGACTGCATTAATTTTGTTTCTGAAAAAAGCTTTTTTTTTAATTTCATAGATCTAAGTAATCCATTTTACTTCCCACAATTCTCTGTTTCTTGCTTAGTTATAACTTCCCTTTTTTCTTGCTCTCATAATTTCCTTATGAAATTGTCATTTATGTCTAAATAATTCATCCATTTTTGACTTTATTTTGGTATACAGTTTTAGATAGTGGTCTATGGTTCAGATCCAGATCTCTTCCACATTTTCCTAACAATTTTTTCCCCTAATTTTTGAGTTCTTATTCCAAAACCTTGAATCTTTGGGTTTATCCAATACTAGATTATTGTGAGGGTAGGCAGGGCAATGGATAGAATTTTTGTCTTACAGTTAGGGTACTAGCCATGTGAGAAGTGTAGTGGATAGAATGCTAGGCCAGGAATTAGGATGCATCTTCCTAAATTCACTTCTTGCCTCAGATCCTTGTTAGCTCTATGACCGAGGGCAACTCACATTTTTTAAAAATAGCATTTAATTTTGCCTCAGTTTCCTCATTTGTAAAATGAGCTGGAGAAAGAAGTGATAAACCGCCCCAATATCTTTGCCAAGAAAACCCCAAAGGAGCTCACAAGAAGATAGACATGAATGAAATGACACAACAGCAACAATAACAGCAATAACAACAACAGACTACTATGGTCATTTATTGCTTTGTATTGCATACATATTATATTCCACATATCTACTACTCTATTTCCCAGTTGTTCAAGGTGGTTTTGATGATTACTAATTCATAATATATGTGAAATCTGGATTATTCCAAGACAACCTTCCATCACATATTTTTTCCATTGATTCCTTGGATGTTCTTGATCTTTTGTTCTTTATTTTTTCCCTGGTTCTACATAATAATGCTTCAATAGTTTGATTAGTAAGGCTATCTTAAGGTAGAATTGTTATTTTTGCCCCCCTATGAGCAGTTAATATTTCTTGAGTTGTTTAGATCCATCTTTATTTATGTGAAAACTGTAATTGTGTTCAAATAGACCCTGGGTTTCTCTTGGCAGTTTTTGTAATTGTGTTCTTATAATCCCTAGATTTGTCTTGACAGGTAAATTGTCAAGTATTTTGTATTATCTACAATTATTTTAAATGGAATTTTTTTTTATCTCTTATTAATGGCTTTTGCTTATAGGATTTAGAAATGCTGATGATTTATTTGAGTTTGTTTTATATCCTGCAACTTTGAGGATTTTGTTGATAATTTAAGTTAAATTTTAGTTAATTCGGTATGATTATCTAAGTATTTCAAAATATCATCTGCAAAGAGTGATGGTTTTGTTCCTTCACTGTCTAATTTTTATCCTTTTCGTTTTTTTCTTATTTCGTTATTTTAGAGTTATTCAGGGGAAAACGTTGAGAAGGTTCAGCTGAGTGCTTTCTGTGCTCTCATATTAACTCTGCCCCTAGGAGTCTCACTCCTTTAGTTTCTAGTTCACTGCCACTTCAAAAAAGTACCAAAATTATTCATACATACATACATGTTGCACAAATATACAAATGTATAAATGTAAGTCTTATACGTGCATGATTTTGTGTGTCCTTTTCCAATTTCTTTGATCTCTTTGGCTTTTAAGCCCAGGAGTGGCATCTCAGATTCGAAAGACATGGACAGTTTTTGACTTTTGTGCCATAGTTTTAAATTGCTTTATAAAATGATTGTACCAATTCAAAACTTTATCACTTCATTAGAATTCCTATTTCCCTATAGTTCCATCAATAATAGTCATTTTTCTTTTCTCTTCAACTGCCGATTTCCCCAATTTAATCAATGTGAGAGGTTGGACCCTGAACATGCTTTAATTTACATTTTTCTATTTATTAGTCTTTTGAAGCATTTCCCAACCCCCCCCCCCCCATATGATCACTGTTAGCTTGAATGGCTTCTTTTGAACACTCCATTTTTATATCCTTTGCATGTTTATATAATGTGAAATAGTTTTCATCCCTATGAATGTGAATCATTTCCTCTCATATTTGGGATATGAAATATTTATCAGAGAAACTTGCTAAAATATTTTTTCTCAAGTTTCCCCCAATTTTGAATGTATATTGATTTTTGTTCTCAAAATCTTTTATTAAAAAAAATATATGCAATCCATTTTATCTTTTGTGATCTTCTCTATCCCTTGTTTGGTCATAAACTTATCTATAGATTGAAAAGGTATTTTCTTCATTGATCCTCTGATTTATTTTGGTTCTTACTTCATTTTGAAGACTAGTAACTAGAGACCCTAACAAGTGACTTGCCCACGGTTATGCAAATGCCTTAAAGAAAGAATTCAAACCCAATTCTGATTTCTAATCCAGTATTCTTTATTGTAAACTATATGTTTCTCTTGGTTATTTTCCTTATGTTTGTGGTCTGTCAATCTATGTAAATTTGAGGCATGCTTTGCCTAAAAAAATATCATTTCAATTTTGTGGTGATTAACTTCTCTTAACTTTGGTAGACTGGACTTTACATAATAGCCAAATCATCTGTCATTGGGTCTTGTAGGATCTCCCTAAGCTTAAGTTAAAAACAAACAAAAATCAAGAAAGCATACACACACACACACACACACACACACACACACACACACACACACAAACAAACACACAAACAGAGTTTTTGAGAACTCAGTTGCTCTTAGCACAAGATAAATTTAAGACAGGACTTTGTTAGAGGGAAAAAGCTAATAATTGTCTTTTTCACCCTAACTTTACCTGTATAAATACTGAGTCTCTAAGGTAAAGATGTTAAATTTGGTCAGGTAGTATCCAGCCTTCCCACTTGTACTCCTTCCCTCTTAAGTTAGAGGTCCATCACCTGTTGTTCATATCCTGGGGTTTCCTCCCTCTCTTAATTCTCCAAAATGATGCTCATTATGAAAATGGCTTTAAGCAAGATATGACTGATTATGTCATTCCTTACTAAAGAAACTCCAGTCACTATTATTTCTGGGATAAAAATGTAAAATTCTGTTTAGGGTTTAAAAGTCCTTTATTCTTTGACTGTCTTTGGAGTCTAATTATACACTCCTCTCCTTTGCATATTCTATGATCTAGTCATACAGGCCTTGTCTCTGTTTCTCACATATTGTCATCTCTCTTCATCTATCTTCTCTCTTAGCTTGTTTATTGTCTGGCCTCCAAGCTTGGAAGGCATGACCCGCCTTCACTCACCTCTTGGCATCCATCTCACCCTTCAATACATAGCTCAAGCACCAACTGCTTCACATATCTCCTTGATTGTTAGTGTCCTCTCATCCAATGTATTTAATGACCTTATCTGTATTTTCTCTTTTGAGATTTATTCTTTATATTCTTATCTTTTTTCCTGTCTCTCCTCTTTGAATGTGAAGTCAAGAATAAAGATTGTCTCATTCTGTGTTCTTTGTATCCAAAGTGCCTAGTTCAGAGGCTGACATAATACATGTTTAACAAATGCTTGCTTGCATGTTTGATGGACTGAATGATTGATAGTTTCAAGTTTTACTCCCCAATCAATTCAAAGCATTGAGTTAAAGCTCAGATGCTGATAGAATTTCAGAATTCAGCCATCTGGTGGGGAAGGATTTGAAAGGAAAGAGGGCCTCAGAGCTCCTGAAATCACTCCAAAATGTGATTACCTAGACCCTTTTGTTAATGGCCATTGCAAATGGGTGGATAAAAAAGAGAGAAAAAAAATCTCGAAGCATTTTCAGAATATTAACAAAACTCAGGAAGAGGAGGAAAATGACACAGGCAGAAGATGGACCCAACTATAAAGATTCAGAATGCAAAAAAGACATTCCAAATGCAGACTGGGACAAATTTACTTTGGGGGGATAGTCTAAAGGATAGGCTGTCTGGGTACAAGAACATGAGGAGGTGGGGTAGTCTGTTCCTCAGGCAGTCTGGACCATTCTTCTATGGTATGATCCATGATCCTTGTCTGATTAGGGGACTCTGAAAGTGTGAATCATGGCTGGCCCACAGAGAAGAGGCAACAATGTCAAATTGCCCTGGGTTAGCCATGGATTATAGGGTATGTGACTGTAATATTACTGCAGGGAAAAAAATAATACCCCTCAATTCAGGTCACCTTACCTGAATTTACATCTAATGTAATGCTAATGCTAATGATATTATGACTTTATCATTGAAGCTAGTATTTATCTAGTACCTTGAAAATTTGAAACATTTCATGGGCATCTTCTCACTTGGCTGTCAAAGCATTCTTATGAGGTAAGCACCACAGGTATTATAAAGTCTATTTTAACAGATTAGGAAAGCCACTCTGCAGCTAGGAGAGTTTAAGTGATCTTTTTTCCTTTTAGGTTCATTCAACTAGAAACTACCAGAGGTAGGTTATGATTAAGTCTCCCTTAAATCCTAGACAGGAGTCTTTTCATAATGCCTTGCTGACTTTAGGGAAGCAAAGATGTACAAAAATGAATATATTTGCATCTGGTTTTCTGGAATGAAAGCTAGGGGAGACAGGAAAACTGGGTCTGACACAAACTAGTTACGTGAACATAGATACTCTGGGACTCAGTTTTCATATCTGTGAAATGAGAGCATAGATAATCACTAAGATCCTTTGTAGTAATAAAACTCAAAATCTCTTAACTTCATCTCTCAATCTCATTTTCTTCATCTGTAAAAGAAAAAAATATTAAATGGGGTTACTTCTTTTTCAACATTCTATGATTCAGCAATGGTAATGTTGGCTATGTGGTCATGTCTTCCAAAAGCAGGACTTGCAAAGTAATATCACTTACCCAGACTGTCTCTGTTACCTGAAATGTCTCACCTTTACACAGTATTTTGTATCTTTAAAGCTCAATTCAAATGGCACCTCTAACATAAGATTTATATCGACTACTTCCTTTCCAATTGATAATAACCACATCATACAGAAATTTCATATTATCTTTTGTATTTGATTATCTGGGTATGTACTGATCCCCTAATCCAATCCCACTTCCATAAGATATAAGCTCCATGAGAGCAAGAATTGATTTATTTTTGTATTTATTTCCCCTGTCAGTGCCTGGTACATAGTAAATAAACAGTTTCTTGCTGAATGAATGAATGAGTAAATGAATGAATGAATGCTTTCAACCTCTGGAAAGATGAATTTCCTATAAAATGATGTAATATTTTTTGTTTTTTAAACAATCTTCTATATTTGCCAGCATTTCCCTTTGATGGAGCAGAGGGACAAAGTAGGGCAAGTTTGTTAATTATAGAAACAATCATACCCTGTATTTATTTGAATGATATTGTTAGAAAATAAGGTGCTGCATGAAGCAAAACCTGTTAGGATTCAGGAAAGGAAAAAAGAGAGCCTCCTGTCAGGATGATTGCTTTATGTAACAGGCAAAGGAGGTACTCTGATGGATTGTTTTCTCCTGCCTGTGACTAATTCTTTGCTTCTTCTGCCTTCTTCTGGAATTTTGGAGCATGGCAAGGGGAAGATTTTATTTTTACTTCAAATCCAATGATATTTTTTTTTCCTTTTCAGAAAAGGCAAACTAGATCCTTAGAACTGTAATGGTCCTCAGATATTGAGCATTTGGGGGCACTGGTCTATTTACAAGAAGACCACTATTATTACATAAGAAGGCAAAGGGATGGGGTACATGATTCTTAGTAAAAGCAAGAATATTCATTTTCAAGATGAAAACAAGATATTCTTCACAAACCCCTATGTTTTGGGTTCCTATATTAGTTGGTACTTCCAAGCTAAATAATGAATGAGGAATTTTCTTTTTCCTGTTGGAAGGAAGGTAACTTAGGTGAATTGATAAGGAATTTTCTACAAATTGGGCATCAGGAAAGTTCAGGATAAGTTTTCAGAGGGAAGAGCAAAACAACTAACTGTGGTTGAAAATTACTTATAATTAATAAAAAGTGAGCTTCTCTTCAAACCAAAATGTTCTGGAAGGCTCTTCCCCCCTTACTCTGTTTTGTTTTTCTAATGAGGGGCTAATAGACAAAAAATAATCATTGGTAGACATTTTTTCTATTATGTTCTCCAAATGATTTGTTACTATACCACTGACATGCAACGTATTAGAAAAGAGTGGAAAAACTTTTATTTAAACCCTCATAACCCAAACACAAGTCTAAATGCTGAGCATGGAAATAGAAAAACTTGACTCTTCCTGTTCTCAAGTTACCCACATACTAATTGAAAGGAACAACCCATAAAGGAGGGTTCATATTGATGTTCTCTTTATGGCAGATGAAAGGTGAGATGGTGCTTGTTCTCTGCCAAGGGAAGCAACAAAGCAGATGGAAAGGTCTTGAGATCTTTGGAGGAAAAATGGCAGGATAATGGTATTCTAATAAGAAGAGAGTGGATGCAAAGATCAAATTGGAATACCAGAAGAGGTAGGGATAAGGGAGTCAGAAACCAGCTGTCAGTGGATATCCAGATGTGGGAACTAAGTGAGATTCCATCTGGTGGGAAATAAGTCGTAAGGACATTAGTTCTCCCTCAAAATGGCAAATAGTACCAATCCAGATTAGTAGACTAAGATGGCAGAAAGTTAGGTACCTGGCTAAATGGGAAATCTGATAGACCTATATTAATTCCACAAATTAAATGAATCCTGGGTTAATAACCATACAACCTGGGTTCTGATCCCAGTCCTAACTTTTACTACCTCTTTAATAATAAAGAAATCAGCTAACTTCTTTTTGGTCCAATATCTTCATTTACAAAATTTGGGACCAAAATTAGCTAATTCATTTCTAAAATCTTTTCTGACTTTGAAGTTATGATCTCTCTAGGAGGAAAAGGATTTGGTTTTCCCTCTATTATTAACTTTAAGCATAGTCCATTTACAAAAATAGTTTCTTGAGAAATGTATGTTAAATGAATGCATGACCTCTGTCACTTAGACTATTAAAATATCATCTTAATTAGTTTTCCTGACTCTAGTCTCTCCTTTCTCCAATCCATTCTTTTTATGTGTGTGAAAACAATCTAACCATGATATGGGTCTTATTATACTGTTATTTTATTTATTGAAATATTCTTTATTAATTATGGTAGTCGTGTCTGATACTTAGACCAAATATAAAGTTTTTAGAGGAAGACAGCCCATGATTTGATGTGTTATATTGGTTCAGAGGGAGGAGCTTTGTCTGGCCATGGGGTAGAAAATAATTCTTTGACACAGCTATTATCAGCAATACAATGATCTAAGGAAATTTCCAAAACCTTATGAAAAATGCTATCCACCTCCAGAAAAAAATTGTTAGAGTCTGAATGCAGATTTAAACATTCTTTTAAAAATTTTTTTCATTTTGTGTGAATGTGTATTTTCTTTCACAACATAACTAAGATGGAAATATATTTTGCATGAGTGCACATGTTCATCTAAACTTCTTACCTTCTAAATAAAAAGGAAGGAGGGAGGGAGGGAGAGAATTTGGAAATCAAAATAGAAAAAGACTTAAAATTTTTCATGTAATCAGCAATTTTTTAAAGAACATATTCTTTGTATCCTTTTATTGCATAAGTAATTGATCTATAAGTGATTTATTTAATATGATTCATTAAACTTTTATTCAGCTTAGAAGTGAAGTGTCTATGTCCCTTTCTTCCCATTTTTCTGAAATTTATTAACTTGACCATGGAATTTCTTATGTGAAGTTGTTTTTTTTTTTATTTTATTTTATTTTTTTAGTTTTTGCAAGGCAATGGGGTTAAGTGGCTTGCCCAAGGTCACACAGCTAGGTAATTATTAAGCATCTGGGGTCAAATTTGAACTCAGGTCCTTCTGACTCCAGGGCCGGTGCTCTATCCACTGCACCACCTAGCCACCCCATGAAGTTCTTAAAGGAAAGAATGGTGGCTTAAAGGAACCATCTTAAGACCTTGGGGTCTTAAGATATTACAAGAGAAAAAGAAGCCACCATTCTTTCCTTTAAGAACTTCATGGGGTGGCTAGGTGATAATAGATATTAAATAATTGTTTGTCAAACTGAGATAAATAGCTTGAATTTTGTGCCTCTATACCAAATGGTAGCATAGAATGCTGGAGAGAATGTTTATCTTATGCTTTGAAAGAACTGATTTCAACTTTTTGCTCTGACAGAGAATGATGTGTTTGACCCTGAGCAAATCTGTGCCCCAGGAAGTTCTTTAAAGTTATAAACCACAGAGTAGTGTTGATTGTGAACCTGTGTTGGTAAAGGGAGCAATGCTTGTGCTCCAGATTAGAGAGGTTATCCTGTAGGTAACCATGGAAGTTACCCAAAGCAATTGAACCACAGATCTTATAACAATAATAATAAAACAGAAAAGTTCAGTAGCTTTCACATCATGCTGCCTCCCTTGATGCTAGCAATGAAAGTGGCTGTAACTTCCAGATTTAAAAAAGAAAGAATGACATACTACCAAACCAATTATATTTCCTCTCAGTCAACATGAGCCAAATAACTTTCTTGTCAATTTGAGTCAAATTTGTTTTGGGGGTTTTGACAATGTGTAAGTTTTACTACCAAATAAGTCCAATCTCAAGAAGACCAAATGGATGGCAAAGGATGCCATATGCATGAGCAATAGAGAGAAAATGCATCCTCAAAGAGTTCTGCAGAATCCAATGGCTAGGGGTGGCTAGGTGGTGCAGTGGATAAAGCACCGGCCCTGGAGTCAGGAGTACCTGGGTTCAAATCTGGTCTCAGACACTTAATAATTACCTAGCCGTGTGGCCTTGGGCAAGCCACTGAACCCCATTGCCTAGCAAAAACCTAAAAAAAAAGTCCTGGCTTTTTTGCTTCCTAATTTTAGAAAATCCAGAAGACCACTTCCCATATACCTTTGGCGGCACAGCTGTCAATTACATCTCCCCATGCCACTCTTTCTGTGTTAATTAAGGTACCTCATCAGCAAGATTGCTTTAGAGCTTAATAGCCCATTCTTCTAATTAAACCATATGTTTTGACTGCTTTGTCATAAAGCATCAGAAAAAAAGAAAATGAAATCTACTGAATATTGTTATTCCACTTTAGAAAACACGAAAAAAAATCTGATTTGGTCTTAATTACAGAATTCTTTGTACTTAAACCGTCTCTTATGCCAAAGTACTTGGAATTCAGGAAGGGAAAGTTGCTTTATTTTAGTTGAAAGGAAAGATGAAAGTCACAGAAAAATATTCTTTTATAAGACACAGAAAGAGACATCAACTATTAATTCTAAACCCTCAAAAGCAACCTGTTTTAGATTAAAGACTCAAATAATCTCCTTTTCAAAGATGTAGTCTAGGCTATCTCAGAATGGCTACATCATCACAGACTTAGTATTGTTAGAACAGTACCTTTTCACTTGCAAATAGTAAGAAAAAGTTGCCTTGGGACAAAGGAAATTGTTGGGAAGAGATAGGCACACTAGTATTCACTCAAAAAACTAGCTTGCAATCAAAATCAACCAACATTTACTAAATACTGACTGTCCTGGACGCTATGGTGATAAGTGCACAAAGATGAACACAAAAAGCATTGCCTTCATTGGGGCTTACACTCTTTGCTTCCAATATTTTTCAAATGTTTGCTATATTGGGTAAGAGAGGCAGAAACATGGACAATTTAGCCACAGAGAAACCCAAACAACACAATACTCTTTTCCTTGATATTTGAGTTTGATTCTCACTCAGTATAATCCAAACAGTATACAATCGATAATTTGTCCAACCTGTTTAATTTCACTTTGCCTGTTGCACCACTGCTTCCAATATATATATATATATAACCAGAGCTAATGTTCCTACTTATGCTAATAATGCTGTTATATTTAGACCCCACTCCACTGCTTTCTCTAGCCCTAGTGCTGACCACCAGTTGCTCTCCATTGCTGAAGAGCTATAGCTATTCCTTTCATATTGTGATTTTCCCCTATCACAGTTTCAATATATAGAGGACTGACAGGAGAAATTAAATGAGATCTTTTGGGGAGTTTTATAGAAGTCACAGATGACACACCATCAGAAAATACAGAAGAAAACTCAGAAATGTATATGTGTAAATGCAAAATATGTGTATATTTTTATACAATATCAAACCAAATTTTAGAATAAGGTACTGTATGTAAACACCCCATAAAAGAAAAATAAAAGATTCAGTTGTTTTCTCTGGTACAAAGGGAGAACCAAACATTTTGAATGGAATTCTAGATCATAGGAGAATTATGTCCCTAAATCCCACAATATGGAAGGAATATCTATAATTTGTTTCTATAAAATCTGCTTCTCTCTGAAAAGAGGTAACAAGGAACACTTTGAGAAGTCTTCTTGAAAATCTGAAAAATAAAATATGTTTGTGGTAGGAAAAAAGCATCCTTTCATAATATGACTGATGAATTTTAGACATTCTCTATATTTTTTCCCCTTGAAAGGAATGGCTAAAGTTTTAGTTATTATAAAACATAAGTCTATTATGCTGCAAATCTATTATTCAGTTTTCATAATTAATAGAACAAAAACTTAAAAATTAGGTAAAAATCCTCTTTTAAGGCAATATGTTTAGGATAGTGTGTTGAAGGTAAACATATGTATAGAAAGAACTTGATATCACTTCATGTTTTATTGTGATATCAGAGAAAAATCATAAAGTTCAGTGGGGGAAATGATAAGATAAAAAATAGACTAAAAATTCCATTGTTAAAACTGGAACACAACTGTTAACATATTGCACTGTATATGCTTCTCTATGTGTGTTTGTGGTTTACATTAATCATTGTTTTGAATGATCAAGACTTTCTACAATATGATTTTCATCTGTTTCCATCTCCTCCTGAAAGACATCATAAAACAATGGTCTGAAGAATCAAAAAGACCTGTTCTCGAGACCCACCATCCACACATAATGTTCACGGGATCCCGAGAAAGTCACTTAGCATTTTGTGCCCTGGATAACTCTCTAAAATATTGGTTCTTGACCTCATTTTTTGATCATAGTTTCCATTGGCAAACTAATAAAACCTATGACCCCTTTGTCAGAATGATATTTTAAATACATAAAATAAAATACTCAGGGTAACAAGGCAAATCAATTATATTGGAATGCAGTTTGTTTATATTTTTAAGTTCATGGAAACCAGATTAAAAATTTCTACTCTAAGATAATAATGATAAGCTATAGAGAAGTGATGACTTACATAGGTAAAGGGACCTCATGTTGGTATTCCCTATATCAATTAAATGATATCCAGTCCTTGCATCTTTACTATCTTACTATTCAGACAAAATAGTGTTTCATGAACAATAAACTCTCTCTAGGACAGTATACATTGCTATGTTTGTTCAATTCATTTTTATGGCTGAAAATTTTCTCCTGGCCTAGTAGAAATTTCTACTTGCATTCTTGACACGCTTACTTCTCCTCCTGCCTACCTCTGCTTTGCTGGAGCTCACATTATCCATCATTCCTTCCCTTTCTTCATCAATTTTCTTCCCAGCTATCTTAAAAAAACACACAGCTTTCTCCCCATGTTCCACTAAGCTCTCCTTTGTAGCAAAACAAAATAGTTTAAGAAAACCAGTCAACATAGAGACCATCCAACACTGTACTCTATATCCTAAGTCCCATTTCTCTGCTGAAAGCAGAGATGTGTGTTTCAGCAGCTACTCTCTGATAGTGGAATTGGTCATTACATGGTATGCTAGTACATATGCTAATTCTAATTGTTTTCAGCTTACATCATTGATATCATAATGATTATCCAATTTTTGTTCATCAGCCCTTAGCAACAGTTTGTGGCATCCCTAGTTTCTTTTTTCTTTCTGAATATTTCCTATTCATTGTTTTTATTTTTTAGGTTTTTGCAGGGCAATGGGGTTAAGTATCTTGCCCAAGACCATACAGCTAAGGTAATTATTAAGCGTCTAAGGTCAAATTTGAACTCAGGTCTTTCTGACTTCCAGGCTGGTGCTCTATTCACTGTGCCACCTAGCTGCCCCCTATATTCATTGGTTCTTAAAGGACAAAAATATTCCATTATTAGTTAATAATGAAGAAAAATTTAAATGCCAGGTGCTTTAATAAGTTCTGGGAGTACAAATAAAGGCAAAAGAGAGTTTTTGCCCTCAGGGAGCTCACAGTTTACCAGAAAAAACATGAAAAAAGGTGAAAAACAATTGAAACTGGTATTGGAAATGATGAGACAGTCATTCTGGTGGATAGATGTGGTGGAGCTGTCCAATGTCTATTCTTCCCTCCTTTTAATCAGGTACAGGGAAGGATCCCAGGACAGGAGTTATAAATGAAGTATAAGTTTCAAAGTTGAGATCATTGTACAGGATAAGTTTCAGAACATAAAGAGTCCAGAAGAGTAGCTGTAGCAAATAGTAATTATATTCACAAACCAGAATTTATTCAGACTTGAACAAGTCAATGGACCAATACTTGGTTACCAGTATTCTTGCTCTCATGAAAAATGCTGATATAATTATACATGGCACAGATATGTGTTTATCAATTTTACAAAAGTTCTTTATAGGGTCAGCTAGGTGGTGCAGTGGATAGAGCACCGGCCCTGGAGTCAGGAGTACCTGAGTTCAAATCCGGCTTCAGGCACTTTAAAATTACCTAGCTGTGTGGCCCTGGGCAAGCCACTTAACCCCATTTCCTTGCAAAAACCTAAAAAAAAAAGTTCTTTATAGCATTCATTTGTACCTCGCAGAAACCCCATTAAATAGAAACTGAATCTATTATTGCAACAGTTTTATAAATAAGAAAACTATTACTCATAGCCATTTATTGACTTGCCTAGGTTCTGACCACTGAGAAGTATCAGAGGAGAAATTTGAAGCTATGTCTTTGTGACTTAAGGTATAAGACCCTATCTGCCATTATCACATTTTCTACGAATGGGTGCATATGTGTATATGTGCTTAAACTTTTGAAAGTATGCACAGCATATATATATATATATATATATATATATATATATGTATATATGTGTATATATATGTATAAGTATATATATGCATACATGTACATGTGTGTATACATATATAGATGCATAAATATATACATGCATAATACAATTCTATAATAATATGCCTATGCATACAGTATATAGACACAAGGGATTATATATATATATATATATATCTTTGTCTATTCATGCATGTATACATATGCACATATACAGACTCTGTTTTTGTTTTATTTTGTTTCCTTTTGTTTTACCCATTTAGAAATATATGTCTATATATGAATTTCATGGGTCATTTTTTTTTTTTTTGGTTTTTGCAAGGCAATGGGGTTAAGTGGCTTGCCCAAGACCACACAGCTAGGTAATTATTAAGTGTCTGAGGCTGGATTTGAACTCAGGTACTCCTGAATCCAGGGCCGGTGCTGTATCCACTGTGCCACCTAGCTACCCCTATGGGTCATTTTTAAGTAAAGAAAAGACAGTTATTTTAAGATTATGCAAATATTAACCAAGATAGATAGAAATAGCATAATTTAACCTCTCTAGTGGTTTAATTAAAAGACTTATCTTCATGAGTTCCAAGCCAGACTCAGACATTTACTAGCTGCATGACCTTGGACAGGTCACTTATTAATGCATAAATAAGTATAAGTGTATTACAGAATGCACATGCACATACATGTGCATGCATGTTATGTATATGCATGTGTGTATTTGTACATAAAGGTACAAATCTATCTATCTATCTATCTATCTATCTATCTATCTATCTATCTATCTATCTATCTATCTATCTGCATGAGAAAACAACCTGAGAGTCAGACATATGAAATGGAGAGAGAATGGAGAAAAAAGGAGAAAGTGATATTGAGGTAATATTGCTTCAAACACATTCTGAATATTAGAAAACAAATTACAAAATGTCCTGGTCAACTTCAGTGAAAAGCTAAGCTTGTTAACCCTAAACTCTTCTGAGCTATTTAATTTTTTTCCCCTTTTAAATAGGAAAAAACCCTAGAAAACTAAGAATATAAGCCATTTTTTTTATTTATGGAAAGGAATGATATAAACCAGATGTATAACAGTGTGATTCACTTAAATAGTTTACAAATGATTAATAATACTTTTATAAGTTTAGAAGATTTAAAAATATTCTCTAATTTTCCTTAGCTCACCAGAAAATATTGTTTAATTCGAGCTGCCATCTAGTGGATATATATGATGAATCAAGACTAACAGTGATACTTTGAAATAGTATGTCAGAGCCCAAAGGCATTCTAGAAAACTTCTAATCAATATGCTCTGAATCCCTCATTTTGGACATTAAAAAATATATCAAAGCCTCATAGCTATTCTGTGGTCCTGGGATGTCTAGTTCACCATGTTTTCTGTCAAACAAACATTTTTAGAGATCATCATTCTCCATGTCCTTTCTTTCATGGTAATTTTGGGGATTTTATTCCATTTCAGTTCAGCTATTCAAAAATTCTTCCTTCCAGTGGCTGACATGATCACCCTTCCAGGCTCAAAAGTTAATTTTTCTCCTCTTGTTCAAGTCCTTCTTAAACAAGTCTGCAATATCATCTCTCAAAAATAACATTGATTCCTTTCTCGCCACTTTGATTTCAAGCATTATAACTATCTCTCACTTTTTCTTTTTTTTGCCTTAGAAATTATTACAATAGCTTCTTTCCCCACCCCTCCCTCTTTAGATTTCTTTTTATATGCTGCTATTTGTGTGATTTTCCTAACATGTTGCTCTGCTCAGGTCACTAGTTCCTGTCTGGACACCAAATAAGGACCTAATCACTAATTAGGCCTTTCCATATTGTCCCATAATATAATCTTACATGTATTCTATGTCAGACAAATCAAATTTATCTGTGGCCTCTGTTCATAGTCTGTCATTTCTACAAGTATTCATTTCATCCAACATTCCTGAAATGTCCTTCTCCCGTTTCTTCTCTCTTATCTATTGAAGTTCCTTCTTTGTTCTTATCTAGGATCAGGTTTATTCCTTCTTTGAACACTTTTTGTGACTCACTTGCACAGCTTTCCCTCCCACAGCTTCAAATTTTTCACAATATTTTTTGGCATGGTTATCTTCTTTGTATACATAAACTTTGCCATATTTCTGAGTTGTTCACAGATACATACTGAATAAAAAATGATTATTGACAGGCACATAAAATTAGTTTACAAAATGCTATGCATATACTATATCATTTTACACTCACAATAATCCTTTGAGGCAATTATCATTACAATTTTACAAATGAGGAAACTAAGTCTGAAATAGGTTCAATACTGTAGCCGGAATTCAATACCAAGTTTCTACTGATGTCAAGTCCAATGAACTTTCTACTGTATCACATTGAAGAAAGTTATATTCCAAAGACATGGCCCAGATATTCTCAATGAATCAAGATGATATATGAACATTTAAGGTGTTTGAAAAGAATAAAAATAGCAACTCCTTTCTGAAAGCTTTCCCCAACCATACTAACCTCTAAGTGACTTCTCTCTAAATATTTGTAGTTTCTTGAATTGAAATATTTTATATGTTCAAAGAAAAGTTTGGAATATTTTAATCCAAGAAACTATTTAACAAATGTATAGGTGCTGTCATATTTTAAAGAATTATTTCAAAAATGAAAATATCTTTCACTTTACATCAAATTATAATCTTATCAAGGGCAGAAACCACATTTTTTTGCTTTTTACTTCTCTCCCATCTTTCCCAAGTACCTGTCATAGTGATGGACAAACTAATAATGTCTTTTATTAATCCCTAAATGCTGATATTCAAGATAAGAGCTTAAACATTAAAAAAAAGTAAAACAGGGGGAAAATGTGAATGAAGACTAAAATAACTTTTCAATTTTATTTTTCTTGCCTTTGTGACATAACTAATATGAAAATATGTTTTACATGTCTTTGAGAATATTATTATCACATTGCTTGCCATCTCAATGGATAGGAGAGGGGCTAAATGAAAGGAAAGAATTTGGAACTTAAAATAAAAAGTTAAATAAATAAATGATAAACAATAAAAATAAGAGCTCTTGATTTCTTAGGAAAGCCCTGAATGGGCTAAATGAAAGCATTTTTATGCCTAAATACCCCCCCCCCTCCGAAATACTTAGATGATGAATAAAAGCATAAATAATACAAGTAACTGGAAAAGATGTGATTTATAACTGTGGCTTAGGCTCAAATGAAAATAAGATAATATTCTTGCTCTCCCCCTTGTGGTTGTGTCTATGAATTTTTCTCTAATGATAGTATATTAGTCAGATTCAGTATTTTTTTAAAAAAGGTAAAGTATCAGTTGATCCAATTAAAAAGTTTCTTGAATGATAAATTAAATATATATATGTACATAAATAGATAATATAATATAAATGTAACACAAATATACAACATATAGATACATCATTATATAACAAAAGGTGGGCTCCTACAAAGAAGGTTGCAGGAGAATATTTGCATATTACCTTCATAACCAGCCAGTTAGTTCCCATTTTTGTTTTGCTTTGGTAAGTGAAGACCCATATATATCTGCCTCTAAGAAGCTGATTTTTGTCAAGACCGCAGCTTGAATACTTTGTGACCCCACAAGAGTTAGGGACCATGGGATTTTATATTGAGGTAGACACAAAGAGCTGGATCATTCAATGAAGGATATACAAATGCCAGATTTCTTTAAATACGGGGATGATGGAATTCCCTTGGAGAAAGTGGTTGTATGAATGGATAATCATTTGTTTTTATGATTGTCTTTCTTTGTATGTTGTCACCTTTTGACTCCTCCAATGGGTAAAGAGGTCCTTAGTAATCAGATGAGAACATGAAAGAAAAAAAAGAATAGATAATAACTTGGAAGCCAGTAAAGGATAAGCACAGGGAGAGAACAAACACTTAATCAATAAAGAATCAGACTGTCTGAGTTGATGCCCTTAGTGAAAGGACACTTTCAAGGTTAGTGTTTGGGACAATCAAAACATGAAACTCCCCTCAAAACCTTGTTAGTTTTATAACTAGAGAGAAGCTACTTAACTTCTCAAACCATCATTTTGTCATTTGTGGAAAAACAGAAATGATATTCATTCTGCATCATTCTTATGATTCCATCGATCCTCTTTGAGCAGGAAGAACAATAAAAACATCTGTTACACATGGTGGTTGTGAGGAAGCATTCTTTTGGTTTGAAATATGAATTACCATTTTAAATTAGGTAAGATGCTGGTGCCAGACAGAAGTTTTAGGCACAAGTTGAAGAGAAACAGTCCATTTTTCTGACTTTCTTATAGAGGTGTGCTAAAGCTAGCTTGAACAAACTTGAATTTAAATTTTCAGTATGAGCATTTCTAGCTTGAAAATCAGCAATTGCTACAAATCATGATTTGATTTTTTTGTTTTGCTGATTGTCTAGACTTAAGAAAGTCATACAAAAATAATTATAATGCAGATTAAAATTAAAAATATGGCTTTCTTTCTGGAAGAGTCAATTTTAAAACATTTACTAGCATAGCCATGCTTTCTTAATTCACATATACACATGATTTTTATATTTTCATTCATGATTGCTGTTTCCCCCTTTAGAGCATAAACTCCTTCCACCTAGGCTTTGTTTTTTTCTTTGTACTTGCATTAAGTAACTACTACAATGCCTTTCTTACCCTATATATGACAGGCACTTTTAAATTAATTGGGTCCCAATCAACATTTTCTGAATTAATTATAGTTGTTTTTAAAGCAAGGTACTGTTTGTCTTTACAGCTATTGAGTACTGTTCTCTCTATATGATTTTGAATTCAGAACTTTCTACAAATTGGACAATGAATGTTGAATTGGGTTTGGACAAAATGAAAGAAAAATAGGCAAAAGGAAGGGCTGAAGACATGGCGTATTGGTGAGATGTAGTAAAAAAAAACCTCTGGAATTGGTGTCAGAGGACCTTGGTATGAATGAATACCAATTATGCCAAAAGATCTTGGTATTAGTCAACAAACATTGCCAAGCTGCATAATATGGGCCATATCCTCTGTTCAGGGGTGAGAAGAACATAATTCTTTCATGCAAGGAGCTTACATTCTTATGGGGTCATGAAGAATTGGGCATGTCTGAAAAATAACTAAAAGACAACAACACCATGAAAATAAGTTTGTGCATATAAAACAGATGCAAAACAGAAGTTAATCTCAAACAAAGACTCTGAAAGTAGTGGGGCAGGGATTACAAATGACCTCAAGTAGAAGGCTGGATTTGAACTGATTCTTACCTTGAAGGAGTCTTGAGGTAAGGAGGCAGCAGTAAAGAACTAAAGAATTCCAGACATGCTGGGCTTAACAGATTTAAAACTTTATTATACTGTGGCAGATATCAAAACTGTCTGGTGTGACTAAGAAACAGATGATGGATCGTTGGAATAGATTACTGTAAAAGAAGTAACAGTAAATGACTATAGAGATCTACTGTTTGATAAACACAAAGATTTTAATTTCTGGGATAACTCATTATTTGTTTTGATTCTTTTTGTTCTGTTTTGGAAGGCAATGGGGTTAAGTGACTTACCTGAGGTCACACAGCTAGGTAATTATTAGGTGTCTGAGGCTGGATTTGAACTCAGTTTCTCCTGACACCACAGCCAGTGTTCTATCCACTGTGCCACCTAGTTGCCCAATAACACTATTTGAGAAAAACTTCCAGGAAAACTGGAAGATAGTCTAGGCATAGACTAAAACCTCATACCCTATATTAAGATAATGTCAAAGTGTATACAGAATTTAAACATAAAGGGTGATACCATAAACCATTTAGGATAACAAGGAATACTTTATCAGTCAGATCTAAGGAGAAGTAAGGAGATTATTACCAAGGAGGTAGAGAACATTATAAAATGCAAAATGGATAATTTTGATTTTATTAAATTAAAAAAAAAGTTTTGCACAAATAAAAACCAATGCAGCAAAGATGAAAAGGAATGCAATTTGTTGGGAAATAATTTTTAAGCTAATATTTCTGATAAAGGACTCATTTCTAAATTATTTAAAGAATTGAGTCAAATTTATAACAATATGCAAGTCATTCACCATTTGATAAATAATCAAAGGAAACAAACCTGGCAGTTTTTCTATGAAGAAATTAAAGCTATTAAAAGTCAGATGAAAAATGATCTCAATATTTATTGATTAGAGAAATGCAAATAAAAAACTCTGATGTATATGACACATATAAGATTGCTTAATATGACAAAAAAGGAAACACTCAATGTTGGAGGGGATATGGAAAAATCAGGACATTAGTACACTGTTGGTGTAGTTGTGAACTGATCCAATCATTTTGGAGAGCAATTTGGAATTATGCCCAAGGCAATAAAACTGCATACCCTTTGACCCAACAATACTATTACTAGAACTATATCCCAAAGAGATCATAAAAGAGGGAAAGATCCACATGAACAAAAATATTTATAGCAATTCTTTTTGTTGTAGCAAGAAGATGAAAATTAAGGAATACTTATCATCTGGGGAATGGTTGAACAACTTATGGTATATGAATGAGATGGATTACTATTGTTCTATAAAAATCATGAGCAGGTTATGAACTGAGACTGAGTGAACAGAAGTAGGAGAATATTGTGTACATTAACAGCAACATAGTATGTATCACAGTTTCTCTCAGCAGTACAATGATCAAAAGTTCTAAAAAACTTGTGATGGAAAATACCATCCATATCAAGAGAAAGAACCATGGAATCTGAATTCAGGTCAAAGAATACTATTTTAATTTCTTGAAATATATTTTGGTTTTTTTCTCAATTTTCCACCTTTTGTTCTGATTTTTCTTTCACAACATGACTAATATGGAAATATGTTAAACATGATTATATATTTATAACCTACATCAGATTACTCACTATTAAAGGGAGGAGGGAGAGAAGGGAAGAAGGTAGAAAAATATCAAACTCAAAATCTTACAAAAAAGTCAATGTTGAAAAGTATCTTCACATGTATTGAGGAAAAATAAAATTTAAAAAAAAGAATTCCAGACATGGACAGACAATGAGTGAAAAAGCAGGGAATCAAAGATGGAGGGTTGTGAATGAGGAAAAGTAAGGTCAGCATTTCTGAACCATAGAGTATATAGTGGAGAATATAAAGTAAGAACACTCAAGAAAGTAGAAAGGATCTAGGGTCTAAAGTTTTTTTATGAACTAAATATTTGAGTCAATGTTTACTCATTTCTGACTTTCCCTGACCCCATCTGGAGTGTTTTTTTGCAAAGAAACTGGAGTGGTTTGAAATTTTCTTCCTTAGTTCACTTTACAGATGAGAAAATTAAAGTAAACAGGGTCAAGTGATTTGTCCAGATAAACGGGTGTCAGAGACCAGATTTAAACTCATAATGTTAAATCTTCCTGACTTCAGACCCAGCACTCTATCTATTGTACCACTTAACTACCTCAAGCCAAACAGGATTTGATATGTCATCTGGAGGCAATAGGGAACCATACAATTCACTGAGTGGGAGTTACATGTGGCAAAATAAAAACTGTGCCCTAAAAAGATCACTAGCCCCTGAAAGACCTATTGGAAGGAGCAAGACTTATATCGGGGAAACTAACCAGAATACTATTGCAATGATTCAAGAAAAATCTGATAGGGATGAGCAAAGAGATTTTGTAAAAGTGAAATCAATCGTACTTGGTAATAAATTGAATATGTGTTATGAGCATAAGTGAATGGTGAAGAAGACATCTCACTTGTAAACCTAGGTAAATAGAAATATATTCAATAGTAGTATGGGAGTTAGGAAAGGGGAAGTTTTTTTGGGAAAAGATAAATTCAGTTTGGGGTATGTTGCACTTGAGATGTCTATGAAATATCCCATTCATGATATCCAATAGTCAATTTTGATGCAAGACTGAAGGTCAAGGGAGAGATTAGGGTGGGATTAGATAAATCTTTAATTCATCTGCATTGGAATGATAATTGAATGCATGGTACCTGATAAAATCATGAAACAAAATAGTATAGATGAAGAGAGGTGTATCAAGAACAAATTTTTGGGAGAAACTATGATTGGTGGTCCATCAAGTAGGAAGAACAGTATTATGAATACTTAGAAAGGAGATAGTTTCAAGGACAAAAGAACAATAAAGTACCAAAGGCTACAGAGAGGTCAGGAAAGGTAAAAACCCTTAGATCACTAAATCTGGCAATTGAGAGAATTGGTGACTTTGGAGAAGGTAGTTTCAGTTAAATGATTATGTCAGGGTCATATAAAAGATGGTTTGTCTTAGAATCAGTAGAAAGGAACTACAGGCATTAATTATACATGGTATTCTTAAGTAGTTTAGCCACTAAAGAAAGTAGAGATATAGTATAATAGTGAAGATACTCTGATCAAAGGAGGGTCTTTAAGGATGGGGAGAAATGGGAATATTTGTAGATAGCAAAGTAGCATTTAATTAATAGAGATTAAAGCTTAGTGACAAATGAAAATGATAGGGGGTCAATTGGCTGGAAAATATGGAATGAAATAGGATCAAGAGTGTGTGAGATTATTTTGGCAAAAAAAAGTCTACCTCATGTGATATATGGATAAAAGAGATAGTAAAGGATGGTATCTGACATGAGTAGATAAAGAAAGAAGAGAGAGCTACTGACAAATGGGTCCAATTGTTTCAGTGGTGCATGAAGCAAGGTCCTCAGCTGAGAGATGTAGTGAAAAATTCCAAGGATGAATGGTAGAATGATGGAAAGGTTTGGAAAAATCATTGTCATAGATAGGATAATGACTTGAATGAAGGAATGCATTATTACAATTCTTCAAATGTAAAACAAGGGAGCTGTACTCAATGTCTTCTAAAGTCTTCCTATGGTAAATCTATGATCATTTATTGCTTATTGGTGCTACCAGTATCAGACTGCTCCATAATTAAGAGCATTCTAATTGTCTATGAATAGATTTTAGTTACACGTAGCACCATGGAGGATTTCACTTATTTCCCAAAGTTTTGTCTTTTTGCCTATAACTTCTTCATGTAAAGAGAACTAATTGAATTTGAAGTCATGGGAACTGAATCCTAATGTCAGTACTACTTGTGTGACACTGAGTATCTTCAAGGGGAGTCATTTCTTTTGAGTGTGTGTGTGTGTTTCTATAGTTTATTTATTTTCATATTATTACAATAATCTTATTGTGAAAGTAAACATAAACTCTCCTGCCCCTTAAATCCTCAAGAGAAATGAAGTGAGAGGAAAAAAAGTGTATTTCAGTCTGTTCAGATTCCATCGGCTTCTGTATCTGAAATGAGTTGCCTTTTTGATCATTAGGCCATCAGAGAAGTTACTTCAGCATCTTTACCCACATTCACCATTATTAGCTATATTTCCCTCCATTCTATTCCTCCCCAATCCCATTTATTCCATTCTCTTTCTCTCTCTCTCTCTCTCTCTCTCTCTCTCTCTCTCTCTCTCTCTCTCTCTCTCTCTCTCCTTCCCACTCTGTCCCTGCTCAGAAGTATGTTGTATCTGAATGTCCTTTCCCATGGTCTTCCCTCTCTTCCCTCTCCTACTCCCCCTCCTTCCCCCCCCCCCCATTTCCTCTCATTTTTCTCTAGGGTAAGATAGATTTCTATATCATATTGAGTGTATATGTTATTTCTTCACTGAGCCATTTCTGATGAGAATGAAGACTCACTCATTCACCTTCTCCCCTTCCACTCCATTGCAAAGGCTTTTTCTTTATTATGTGAAATATTTTAGCCCATTCTACTTCTCCTTTCTCTTCCTCCCAGGACTTTCCTTTAATCATCCATTGATTCCATCTTTGTACCATATTATACCATTATATTCAACTAGCTCCTATGCCTTGTCTATATATAATCCTTCTATCTGCTCTTATAAATGAGAAGTTTCATATGAGTTATCAATATCTTCTTCCCATGAAGGAATACATACAGTTTAAAACCATTAAATTCCTAGTCCTCATCTACCCTCTCTATGTGTTACCTGAGTCCTGTGCTAGAAGATCAAACTTTCTGTTCAGCCCTGGTCATTTCATTGAATTGTTTCATTGAATGTCCATTTTTCCCCCTAATAAAGAATGTTCTTGTTTGTGAAGTAGTTGATTCTCGTTTGTAAACTAAGATATTTTGCCTTATGGAATATCATATTCCAATCCCTATGAGCCCTTAATGTAGATGCTGCCAGAACTTGTGTAATCCTGACTATAGAGCCATAGTAGCTGAATTGCTTCTTTCTGACAGCTTTTAGTATTTTCTCTTTGACTTGAGAGTTTTGGAATTTGGCTATAATATTCCTGGGAGATTTTCTTTTGGGATCTCTTTCAAGACGTGATTGGTGAATTCCCTCAATTTCTATTTTTATCCTCCTCTTCTTCTAGGCTCTCAGGGCAATTTTTGCTACATTATTTTTGAAAAATGAAGTCTAGGCTCTTTTTCTGATCATGATTTTCAGGTAGTCCAATAATTTTTAAAATATCTCTTCTGGATCTCTTTCCTATTTCAACTGTTTTTCCAGATATTTCACATTTTCTTCTAATTTTTCATGTCTTTGGTTTTGTTTTATTGTTTCTTGATTTCTCAGAAAGACATCAGCTTCCTTTAGCTCCATCCTACACTTGGATGAGTTATTTTCTTCAGAGAGCTTTTTTATCTCTTTTCCAGATGGCTAATTCTGCTTTTTAAGGCATTCTTCTCTTCATTTGTCTTTTGGATTGATTTTTCCAGTTGGCCTAAACTGGTTTTTAACATACTATTTTCTTCATTTTTTTGTATTTCTTTCACTAAGCTCCTGACTTGATTCCATTGATGTTTTTTTCCTGCATCACTCTCATTTCTCTTCCTAATTTTTCCTCTACCTCCCTTACTTGTTTTTCTAAGTCTTTTGTGAGCTTTTCTACTGCCTAAGCCCATTTCTTATTTCTCTTGGAGACTTTGGAGACAGAAACCTCAACTTTGTCATCTTCTGAGGATGTATTTTGATCTTCCATGGGACCACAATAATTTTCTATGGTCAGGTTCATCTTTTTCTGTTGTTTGCTTATTTTCTCAGCCTATCACTGATTTACTGCACTTCCAAGGCTTTGGAGGGTTTTGCAGACAACCCACAAGGACCCTAATTTTTTCCAAGGTCTCCAAGAGACTCTGACTGCTCTCTTGTTTATGCTTTGGTATGTGGACAATCACAAGAAATCCCCTCTGCCCTGTTTCTGTGAGGAGGATCCCTGCTTGCCTATGGTGGTATTGTGGGGGACCAGACTGTGACCTGGATGTGAGTGTGGGAAACAAGCAGAGTCCTGCACCAGGGAGAGCAGAGAGATCTCTGAAGTCTCCCCTGAGCCCCCCACTGTCTATGGGCTGTATGGCTCTGCTGATTTCCACTGCAGGTTCTCACCCCAGGGCTGCTCTGAGGCCACAGTCACTCTGGTGCACCAGAGTTCTCTCACCACTCCTTCAAACCATCCCTGTAATCCCTTGGCCAAGAAGTATGGAAACAGCACCCTCTGCCATGGACCCAGGAGCCCCACAAGCTGTGCCTGGAAGACTGGAGCTGGTTTGCTCCCACCCAGCTGTGCTGTAGTACAGCTGCACTGAAACTTTTTCCAACTCCTGGTACCAGTGAAACAGACCTTTCTTGTGGATCTTCTAAGTTATCTTGGACTGAGAAATTGTATCACTCAGTCTTTCTGTGGGTTTTGCCCCTCTAAATTTTAACTACAGTCATAATGTGATGGCTCTTGGAGTTTTTTGGGGAAGGAGTTTCTGGGAATTCTTGACTTTACCCTACCATCTTTGGCTCTGCCTGGGAGTCATTTCTAAAGTAAGAGAGTTGATTTTCACATTTTGTCTGTCTACTGATTTTAAAATTTTGTATAAGTCCAGTTTCATTCTTTCTAAAATGGTGATTAGAATGAGTACCTTAGTCAGTGTATAGTGTTATTGTAAGGTAGGGTTTTTTAAAAGTGTTTGTGTATAATAATAATAATACAGAACTGTAAAATAAAGAAGAAAAAGAGACAGAGGCAACTTTATATAATGTATCAAGAACTTTACTTAAACCACATTAGTACTTTAAGAAGAAACTGTTTACATGGACATGTGTAGACAGAGAAACAGACATGATATATATCTCAAAAGGTATAGATCAATGTATAGATCAGAGAGAGAGAGACAGACAGAGACAGAGACAGAGATAAGCAGACAGACAGAGAGAGATGGATTCAATTCTTAACAATAGTTAGTGGTGGGATTTATATGGCACTTTCAGGTAAATAGACAGTCTTCCCTTGATGTTCACTAAATATAAAATCAAAAAGAATATGAAAAAGGTGATTTTTGAAGATAACTAGATTAAGGATTTTAAGTTGTTAGAATGCCTTCAGAATTTTGAAGACACTGATATCTTCTTATTTCACACCATTTTTATTTCCAAATATATTATCCCCTACCCTAAAAGACTCATCCCTTGAAACAAACAATAGAAAAAATAAGAAAACTACAGTTCAGTGGAATTAACCAGCACATCAAATGAATTTGACAATGTTCCAGACCCATCGTCCCTTTCTTGCAGAAAGGAGGGAATTTCATTTTCTCTTTATCTTTTTTCTTGAGACCAAAATGCATTATAGAAAAGTTTGTTTGTATTACTATAAAACATAATTTACTGGCATATTGGCTTATTATTTATTGGAATATTTGTAGTTAGCAAGGAAGTAACTGGCTAATAGAGAAAGCTATTTCCCTTAAATTCATTTATGTTTCACCCAAATTGATATTTTTGTAACCCAATTAATCAGTGAATAAATATTTATGGAGTAACAACCATGTGCCAATCCCTGTTCTAAGTGCTGCTATGAAAAGAAAGAGAAAACTTTGTCCCAGCTCTTTTTTAATAAAAGATTCATTTTTTATATGCACATGTTCATTTTAAAGTTACATAATTTTCTTTTACCCTCCCTTACCAGCCCCCTCCCCTTAGCAGCAAACAGTCAGATTAATATTGTACATACACATTTGTGTTGAACAAGTTCATGGAATTGGGTTTAAAGGAAAGAAGTACATAAGAGAAATTTTTTAAAAAGTGAATGTAGCGTTCATCAGATTCTGAAGGTATTTTTTTGTTTTGTTTTTCTTCCTCTAGATGGAGATAGTATTATTTTCCATAGACAGTCTAATGCTGTTGTCCTAGCTCTCTGAACTGCTGAGTGGAGCTGCTTCCATCAAGGTTGATCGATTAACAATATTTTTAATGTGTTCATTGTTTCATTTGTTCTATTCCCTTCACTTAGCATCAGATCCTATAATTTATTCTATACTCCTCTAGAGTCTGACTATTTATGGTTTCCTATAGAGCAATACTATTCCATAGTATTCATGTACCATAACTTGTTAGCCATTCCCCAATGGTTGGGCATCCCCTCAATTTCCCATTCTTTTCCACTACAAAAAAACCTGCTATGAATATTTTGAAACATATGGGACTTTTGCCATTGTTTATGGTTTCTTCTGAATATAGGCCTGGAATTGGAATTGCTGGGTCAAAGGGAATGACCAGTTTTATTGCTCTTTGGGCATATTTCCATATTGCTCTCCAGAATGATTGGATCAGTTCACAACTCTACCAGCAATGTACCAATGTCCCAATCATCCCACAACCTCTCCAACAATGATAATTGTCCCTTTTTCTCATCTTAGTCAAACTGATAGGTGTAAGGTGATACCCTATAGTTGTTTTAATTTGATTTATGTAATCAATAATGATTTGGAGCATTTTCATAAGATTTTACACACACACACACACACACACACACACACACATATATATATATGGAGAGAGAGAGAGAGAGAGAGAGAGAGAGAGAGAGAGAGAGAGAACTTTAATTTCGTTTGAAAGCTGTCTATTCATACCCTTTTACTATCAATTGGGGAATAACTTGTAACCTTATACATTTGAGGTAGTCCTCTACATATTTTAGAAAGGATACCTTTATCAGAACTCCTATGAAGATTGTTTCCCAGCTTTCTGCTTTCCTTCTAATTGTGGAAACTTTGATTACATTAGTGTAAAACTTTTTTAATTTAATATAATTAGAATCATTCATTTTACAATTTATAATGTACTGTTTCTTGCTTGGTCATAAATTTTTTCCCTTTCCATGGATCTGTTAGAGCATTTCTTAGTCTAATAATTTATCGATGATATTGCCCTTTATGTCTAAATCCTGTACCCATTTTGACCTTATTTTGGTATAGGGTATGAGATGTGATTTTATGCTTATTTTCCAGTTTTTCCAAAAATTTTTGTCAAATAGTGAGTTCTTATTGCAGAGGCTGATGTCATTTGGTGTGTCAAACAGTAGATTGCTGTAGTCATTTACTGTGGTTTCTTTTGAACCTATTCTAATCCACTGATACCATTACTCTATTTCTTAAATAGTACCAGGTAGTTTTGATGACTGCCACTTTATGGTATAGTTTTGGAACTGGTAGAGATAGGTCACCTTCCTTTACATTTTTTTTTCATTAGTTCCCTTGATATTTTTTGACTTTTTCTTGCTCCAGATGAATTTGTTACTATTTTTTCCCCTAGCTCTGTAAATACATATTTGGTAGTTTGAGTCCCTGCTCTTAAGAAGCTCATAGTCTAATGTTTTCATAGTCTACTAATTACATTTTCTATAAACTACAACAACTGAGAATTTTGCTTTTCATGAGGAAATGCCAACCAAATGATCTACCAAGCATTTTGGTATGTTAAACATGGTACATCCAAGTTGGCCACACAATTTAGAGCCTGCTTAAAATATTCCCCTCTCCTCTTTTTCTGTTGAAGCAAATCTGTGATGTTTAAATTCATTTTAATGCAGTAACTATAAATATAGCAGATCAATTTTAGCAAGAATCTGGGAGTTGAGGAGTAGAGGAAATACCAAGAACAGAGGGGAAAAAAATTTCTTATTGAAGAGAGGCAGTAAGAGGCATTGGTTAAGAATTGTCTTCAAAGCCAGGTAGACCCAGATTCAAATCCTTCTGACATGACTATTTGAACCTGGGCAAATTGCTCAACCTATCACTACTCTAAATAACTCTCCAAGACTGTAAGTTGAATTGATAGAGGGGGGTTTCGTTACTCAGAAATTCGTCCCACCAATATAAACCCAGATCAGTTCCCTTTTCTTATCACTTATATAGGGTGTCCCAAATGTTTTAGTGCACTTTAAAAAAGTAGCTTTCAATGGCTTACAAGTGTATTAAGATTTTTGGCATACACTTTCTAGGTAGTTTTTTTCCTGATTAAAATATAAACTGATTCAGGACAAGGATCTGTTTATTATTTTTGCTTTCTTTTTTTCCCTCCTTTGAATCTGTAGTACATAGCTCAGTGACTGATAAAGTAGTTGCTTAATAACAATTTGTCATTTGATAAAATTTATGATCTTAGGAGAATTATTTAGGGGCAGGTTTATTTATAGGATATTGTATATTACAGAGGTAGGCTGCCTCATTATCCAGTGGATAGAGTATAATGGAATGGGAGATCTGAGTTCTAGATTTGCTTCAGATGATTTGCTAACTAACTGGATAATTCATTGAATTTCTTTCAACTTCAGTTCTCTAATATAGGTGAGATGGTGACAATAATAAAGCTAAGTATAAAGAATTATATTAGGATCTTTAAAGCTCTTGTCTTGACAATCCTTAAATCCTATATAAATGATAGCTATTATGCTGTTATGCTATATAGTCTCTATTATGATTTTATTTTTATTAGTTTTTCTACTACTATTGTGATTCCGATGACTTCTACCACCTACCACTACTATTATTACTATTACTAATATTAGTCCTGCCACTGCTGTTTCTGCTGCTATTAATCGTACCCTTAGCTTCCACTTATGGCACTGCCCTCCACTCCATCCTACCCCCCTTCTCTGGCTTTAGGCTCTCCATTACTCTTCTAATCCTTGAGCTCCCTAAGGGACTTGGTGTTCCAGTCAGGAGCTGAGTAGTGTTGGGCATAAGGGGAAAGATGACCTCACTGCCTAATCCTCTCCTGGGCAGTCCTGTGGAAATCATGTTAAAAATAGAAGGACGCTTACAAGCAGAAATGGGAAAAACATTCATCTTCTTCAGGAAGTCTTCTATTTTTTCAAAAGCTCTTGTTCTCAGCATACACATCTCTTTGTATCAATTTCCAGAAAGGGGAGGTTAAAATATAATTAATTTGCCCTTTTTTCCAAGGCTTAGTTCCTCCTGGGAAAAACTCCTTGGCCTCATGAGCCATCTCCCCCTTCTTGAAAACAAGGGATCTTTTGTGTTTCTTAACACGTAACTCTCTGTACCCTCACAATCTGAACAAAAAGTATTAGGAACATCTTTTTGGCCCTAAAGGGTCCTTCTAACTTGGGTACATGATAAGCTAAAAAAGCATTGCTGTTGCAAAGTTCAGTAAAGTTTCACAGTTTCATGATGACAGGAAAAAAATATATTTATCTCTTCTTATTACCTAGCAGAATTTTTGGCTCATAATAGAGGCTTTATAATTGTATACTTAATTGAAATCTGGTTTAAATTCTCAGTGATCTGATGAGAACATTTAAGGCTTAGAAAGGGTATAGTAGCTTTCAGAGAATGTTAGAAACTAACAGCCTATGCAATGTGGCACAGGGATAAAAACTCTGGATAGCAGGGTTTGGGTTCAAATATTTGCTGTGGAACTTACTATGTGAGTTAGAACACAATGGTTTGCCTCTCAGTATAAGGGATAACAGGTTGGACTAAATGATCTCTGACACCATTCTATTTCTTAATTTTTGGTTTTATATTCCCAAGATCTATGGTTAAAATTAAAATAGATTGAAGAAACTGAAGAAAAATTAAATAGGTAAATTCTTAGAATATATAGGAGTAGTCATTGTGTAACACTAAGAAAATTTCAAAAAAAAAATAACATCCTCTAGGGACATCCCAATTTTGTGAAGTCTTAAAAATAGCTTAGGGAAAATAGACTGGCATCTCCTCAGGTTAATGTGTCCATCTTCAAAACAGATAATGGTTCTGAGGTCATGCCTGAAGAAAGCATTCATTAGAAATACTCTGAAATATACAACATTATGAGGTGAGCAACCTTTATGGAAGCTCTCAACAGTCCAGAGAGCTTGGACAACTGTATTAGGCGCTTATGGACTACATTATCCCCAATCAGAGGAAGGGAAGAAAAACAAAACAAAAGACAGAGGGGGAAAAAAAAAAACCAAGCCTTCTGAATCTGAAGAACACTTTATAAAAATTATGTCTTATGTATCTCTTTCCCTCAACCCTAATTCCACATACCAAATATCACTAATTTGTAAACATGTTTAACAAAATATGTATGTAAAATGCTAACCTGACTCTTCCCTGATGGGGGAGAGGGGGTGGAGAGAAATTTTGTAACTTGGAAAAATGCATGTACAAATGGATGAAAATAGATTAAAAAAATTAAAAAAAGAAATACTCTGAAATAGTTTTCTTATGTCTTTCCCTTATGAAAGAACATCTCATGCTCACAATTAAAAATTGCAATAGATTAGATGCCTCAAATTCCCAGATCAAGAGACTGCTTGCAATCAATCAATCAACCAATCAACTACCATTTATTAAAGGCTTACTTTGCTTTTTTATTATGCTAAGCACTTGTGATACAAAGAAAGGAAGGCAAAAAACAAGATCTAAACCTTAAGGAACTTACATTGTAGCTTCCCAATCAGATTAGTAACCTTCTGCAAAGAATAACAAAGGCCTAGATAACAACCTGTTAATAGATTAAGGAAATGAAAGTTTCAAAATAATGTAATTTAAGTTAAAAAATAGGCTAATAAACAACTATGATGATAATTATTTTCATTTCTGTCACATATTACAGTTGGCAAAAATAACGTACATACCTTTAAACCTCACAGCAGTTCTGTGTGTGAGTACATGGGATTATTATTCACTTTGCCAAGAGAAATCCACAAAAGCTTAGACAGGTTGAATAACTTTCATAGATTCCAAGAGTTAGCAAGTACTAGAAGCAAAATTTTAATTCTGCTCTGTTCCAAACCTAGTATTCATTCTATTCACTCAACTTAAATGACACAGTTCCCTTACTATCCTTGGCTGGGGAAATGATGAAAGTTTTGTTGAATGTCTTGTAAATATGTTCATTGGTATTCCTCCATGGATTTCGGGGTCACACAATTCTTTATCAGTTAGAACACAGTCCATACTACCCTTCCTAAATATTTCTTATTTTATTTTATATATTTTTTTGTATAAAACCTCTATGCTGCTTATAATTAGACTTGGGTTTTTTTCAGAATTTTTATAGAATATAAGATTATTTTAGGAGAAGCACAGCATCCCCCTTACTCAAATCCAATTCATGTGCTTGTCATGTGCATGTCCCTGAAAATGGAGGACAAATATTGCATTGTGTAATTGATTGATCTTATTTAATTATTCCCCCCCCAAGCAACCCTTTCAAAGAGTTAGCACTATAGTGATTCACCTTATGACCCAGGGCAAGGGCAGACAATATTAGGACAGAGGCTGAAAATCCATAAAAATATCATTAGAAGACATACTCAAAAATAAAATAAAATTCTAGACTGGAGAAGGTAAGGAAACTGGCCTGAAGACTGAAGCATTAATGAAGTGAATGCCCAGAAACAACATTCTACAAATCCATGAGCTATAAACATTAGAGCTCCAAAAGTAGGAACAGCACTCTAAGTCTCTGGGAATTTCAGAGGCATTAAGAACCTGTAATTACCGACGCCATCTGCCTAGCACGTCTTGAGCTTAATTATGCATTTCAGAAGGAATACTTTTCATGTTTTCATTTTTCATATATATAAATATTTAGCTGCATTTTACTTATCATTTTCTTCTTCCTGCTTTCTCCACTGTTGGCTGGTGAAGTTATTTTTACTTCCAATTTACAATTTACTCAGAATTAACATGTGAGAGGATAGGGGGCAAGAAACTTCATTATGCAAACATCCCTATCTTATTTTTGAAGATATATAGAAAGCGGTTGGCTGAGGGAGAAGAAATTCATTTTATTTTTCCTGAAACAAATAGTATTGGAAAAAATTAAATATATTCTCGTGATGGAAAATACCATCCACATTCAGAGAAAGAACTATGGAACCTTAATACAGAATAAAGCATACTATTTTCCAATTTTAAAAATTGTTTTATGCTTTATTGTTTTTTAACCTCTCATGATTCTTTATTCCCTTTTACTCTTATTCTCCTTTTATAAGTATGACTAATATGAAAATATTTTTCACATAGTTATAATGTATAGCCTATATCAAATTACTTGCTGTCCAAGGGAGGGGAGAAGGGAGGGAGAAAAATGTAAAATTCGACCTCCCCCCCAAAAAAAACTTAAAAAAATGTAAAACTCAAAATCTTACAAAAATGAATATTGAACACTCTTTGCATTACATAAATAATTTTTTAAAATAAGATAAACCTATACTTCCAATACTATGCATCTTATTGCCCAGTGGACAAAAAGGGACCCTTTAATGAAATATGAATAAAAGAGATCCCAGAGACACATGGTAGAGGAAGAGACATTTCTGGTTCATGTTTTCAAGCAGAATTTTGTCTAATCCATCAGGACAACCAATAATAGATCAGAGGATCATAGATTTATTGTTGTTGAGTTGATTTTTTTGCTACTGTTAATGTTTTTCAGTTGCTCCAGTTATATTCAACTCTTATGGTTTTCTTGACAAAGATGTTGAAGTGGTTTTCCATTTCCTTCTCTATCTCATTTTACGATGAGGAACTGAGATAAATACAGTAAAATGACTTGCTTGAGCATCATAAAGCTGGCAAGGATATGACTGGATTTGAGTGAATAAGATGAGTTTTCTTGGTCTCCAGTTGAGTGTTCTATACAGCCACCCCTCTAATATTACCAACTAGGAAACTGGAGCCCAGAAAATTTAAATGATCCTTCTTTTGGAACCATGAAATCCCTCTTTCTTCCTTTAAGTTGCATCACTTCTATATGAAGCCTTTCCTATATCTTCCAACAATGAGTATCCTTAAACTACTTCGCATCCATTTATATTCTTTATACATAGATTCTGTGTATACAGATGTTTTTGTGTTTATTTCCTTTTCCATTAAAATGTAAAATATTTGGAAGTAGAGTTAATTTTGTTTATTGTATTTATGTACCCACATTAACTGATAAGTGGAAGAAGCACTATCAAAAGAATCACAGAATAAATTTCAATAGACTTCAACAATCATCTAGTTTAACTCAAACTAAAAGAATCCTTATCATAGCAGGCCCAATAAGCAATCATTCAAACTTGCCTTGAAAACATGCAAGAAATGTTGCCCTATAACTTCTTGAGATAAGTCCATTCTACATTTGGATTTATCTAATTATTAGGCATTTTTCTTCTTACAACCAGATGAAATTTGCCTCTTGGCAACTTCTACTCACTACTAGTTCTACCCTACAAGGACAAACAGAAGAGTTCAAATATCCCCTCAGTCTTTCAGATCTGAACATCTAGGACTATATTTTCTGCTAAGCTATAGGTAAACATCTTGAACTGCTCTTGGAATCTACAATCGGATGTTCTAGAAAAATCGCAAACTCAAAATATCCAAAATAGAACTCATCGTTCCTCTAAAACCTTTCTAATTTCTGAACTTCCCTATTACTGTTGAGATACCATTATCCTATTATTCAGACTCACAGTCTAAATGTCATCCTCAATTCCTCATTCTCATTCATTTACCTATCTAGTCTATTGCTAAATATTGTCATTCCCTTCTTTCAATATCTTTCATATAATTCCTTCGTTTCTTTTTACATGACCACCACTCACATTATGCTCTAATTACCTCTTACCTAGGCTATTGGAATACTCTTCTCTTTGGTATACCTGCCTCACATCTCTTTTCATTCTGATTCATCCTCCACTCAGATGCCAAAGTAATTTTTCTTTTTCCTTCTTTCCTTCCTTCCTTCCTTCCTTCCTTCCTTCCTTCCTTCCTTCCTTCCTTCCTTCCTTCCTTCCTTCCCTCCCTCCCTCCTTCCTGCTTTCCTCCCTTCCTTCTTTAATTGTTTATTCATTTATTCACTCATATATTTATTTATTTTTGTTTGATGGAACAAAACAATATTTTCATAATATAGTAAAATAAAAAGATTATTGCACACAAAACTGATAATGTAGTATATAAAATTTGATATTACTTCTAAACATATAATAAAATTACTACTTTATCCCCCCTTTTTCTCCCCTCCCCCAAATTCCCACAAAGAGATTTTTCTAGACTTATAGGTATGACAATCTCACTCAACTCTATTAGTGACCTCAGTGTTCCCTGCTATACCCATGAACTAAATAAAATCCTGTTGGACATTTGAAATACTTCACAATCTAACTTCTTCCTACTTTTTGAGTCTTCTTGAACATTACTACCCTCCCCAAATTTTACTATCCAGTGACCCTGGAATCCTTCCTCTTTCTTGAATATATTGCTCCATCTACCATAGCTATAAATTTCCATTGTCTGTCCCCCTTGACTACAATATAAAACTCCTCATATCTGCCTCCTGTCTTTTTTGGCTTCCTTGAAGATTTAACACAAATCTTTCCTATAAGAGGTCCTTCCCATTCTCCCAGCTGCTAAAGCCTATCCCTTTCAGATCATCTTTATCCATTTTATGTATATCATCTTTTCTAGTAGAAGAAAAATCAATCAACTGACATAGGAAGGTGAAGCCAGCTGAGTCGACCTTGTGTCTCTAATACACCTTTCTTTTTTTTTTAGGTTTTTTTGCAAGGCAAATGGGGTTAAGTGGCTTGCCCAAGGCCACACAGCTAGGTAATTATTAAGTGTTTGAGACTGGATTTGAACCCAGGTACTCCTGACTCCAGGGCCAGTGCTTTATCCACTGTGCCATCTAGCACCCCCTCTATACACCTTTCTAACCCAGCAGCATATCATCTACTTTATGTGCGTGTGCATATATATAATGTATATATTAATATATACTTCATTTACATATATAATTATGTAACTTTTGTGTAAGTATGCATGTAAGCATGTAGATATATGTATGTATTTATAAACGTGGGTAATTATTTACTTGCTGGTTCCCCAAGCAAGAAGATACACTTCTTGGGAGCAGGAAATCTTTTACATGTCTTTGTATCCCTAACATTTAGTGTAGTTCTTGCTAAGTGCTTAACAAATGATGACTGCCTAACTGACTATGATTACCAGATCCTTCCTCCTAAATGTAATATTTTGCCATTGAAATTACAGGAAGAGATGGTCAAAGTATAGTATAGCCCTCTATCTTATGAGATGCTCACAAGATAGAGATGGGTCTGTATTTCTCTTACCTTCTGCAGTCTGACTTCTTTAAAAAATGAACTCTTACTGATTAACTCCACTTCTAATTGTAAGAATTTGATTCTTAATATTGAGGAAATCTGGTTTAGAACTGGGATTTTAGAAACATGGAGGGAATATTTTGTTAGAAAACATTCTCCACCAATGTGAATTGATAATTCATTTGATTAGAGATATGCCACAAACTCTAAGAGGATAAGTGAATTACTTAAGATCACACAGTACTTCTCAAAAGTAGGCCTTAAGATTAGATTGCTATCTGTTTTACGTCTCAATAAATAAATATGAACTCTAAGCTAAGAGCATAATCCAAAATAGAAAAAAAATCTCTAAATTCTGACCCCCAGACTGAAAGGAAAGTGATTTGCCACCATTTTGATGGCATGTTATCACCTAGACCCTGAGTGTACCTCTCAGAGAAACATATGCACATTCTTTAAAGGGAAAAATAAAATATGAACAATAAATCATATAAAAGATGAACTTTCACTAAATGGGAATTTTTTTTCAAAAGGATCCATTGAGGTGTTTCTTTAACTCTTAGCTCTATACTAATGGACTTCACCATTTAGAAATCATAAACTATTTCATAGATGCAGTTGTTTGGAGAAAGAAATTTAAAGTCAAAATTATAGATGAATTTTAAAAAACCCTTTAGATCTGTTAGAAATCGGTATAACTCATATCAAATATGGGATTAGAGAATTTTGTTTGAGAGACATAGTGACTTAATGATCAGATGGGGTAGACAGGAGACTTTGGTTTGAATCTTAGTTGTAAACAGAGGCATTGAACATCCAAGTCTTAATTTCCTCAACTGCAAAATGGATGCAAGCAATAATCATCCTACTTCAAAGGGTTGCTTTAAAGAATATGTTTTACCAACCTAGAAGACTTACACAAATATGATCTTATACAGTTTTTGAGGCATTAATAGATTCATCAGTATTAAGTGCCTCCATAAACTATATCCTGGGTAAGGTGTTTAGAGATAAAAACAGGAAAATGAGATGTGATCTATGACTTCCAGGAGCTTATAATACAGTAGAAAGATAAAGTGTACTGACAGAGAAATAGAGAACAAATATGACTGTTAGAGGTCATGAAAATCCTTAAGAGATCAAATAAAACAGCAGAAAGCTTATAGCAGAAGGCAAGACTTTATGGAAAAGGCAGTTTTTGAGCTAGGTTTTGAAGAATGATAAGTAGCATGACAATAGATTGAGATGGAGAAAAAGGAACTTTTCTAGTAGAGGAAAATCAATCAACTGACATAGGAAGGTGAAGCCAGGAGAGGACCTCGTGCTCCCCATACACCTTTCTAACCCAGCAGCAGAAAATACTGGGACTTTATAAGTGGACCCTTTGCAACCTGGAGTCCTGGATAACCTTCAGGGGTCAATATTGCTTCAAAGCTTGTTTACTGAGGGCTTGATTTGAAGAACATAAGAATGAAAAAGATATGGTAAAGGCCACCAAGCTATTTATGAAAGGTGAGGAATTATTTTGGATTTACCATCATCCTCAGCCATATATATCTTCCCTGATTCCCCTGGAGGCACTTACTTTGAAAGATTTGAGTGTTACAAGGTTCTGGTGTGGCACGTAGACTACTGGCACCTCTCTGAGAAGGTAATGTACCATGATTACCTTTCCAAGAGGGAGAAATGGAAGAAAGTGGACTTGGAACGTTGGGATTGTGAGGTTCAGCAGTTGAAGGAGGAGACTCCACCTGATGGTTCTAAGACTGAAACTCTGCCCCACCCCAGCCTGAAAGGAAGGTGATTTGCCACCATTTTGATGGCATGTTGTTACCTAGACCCTGAGTGTGCCCCTCAGAGAAACATATGCACATTCTTTAAACTTTCAACATGAACACTGAATATGTAGGTACACATACTCTTGACATAATGAAGTTATTAACATTATGGACAAAAACAATCAACTGACATATACTTCTTAAATACATAGTACAATAAATGAAAGGGATCTACTCTGAATAAGATTATATTTCAGTAAGAAAAATTTTATATATATATTCAGATGTAAAAATATGATTTATATATTATATAAATTATTGTATATTTATATATTATTATATATCATATAATAATACATTATCGTATAAATATTATATATTTATAATATATATTTAATATATAATATAGTATGTATATTATAGTAATTATAGCATATATGTATATAATACATATTTATAAAATAGAATTGTCTATTGTATCATTGTAGTATAGTATGGCATAGTAGAGCATGGTATGTTGTGATATATATTGTATCACATTATATTTATGATCTGTATTGTATGTATACTATGTATAGTAAATAATATTAATATCACATAACTCTAAAGAGGATACATTCAATTATATGCAAACTATCTATAGATATATGTTTTTACATACTATAGCTATATAGCTATAGCTATAGTATATACTGTATACTTTGTATACTATAGCTATATAGCTATAGTAGAGATTTTGGGGAAGAATTTCACTAACAATTGAGGGATCAGAAACATTTTCATGAGAAATATGGAGTGCATGCCAGAAATGGATAATGACTGGTGTTAAAGATATAGAGATATTGAGAAACAGCTCTGATTACTTGTGTGTCAGAAACAGATAGGTCACTATGACTCAGAATACAGAACTGGGGAGAAATAGTAGTATGCAATGGAGCTGGAAGGATGAATTGAGGTAAGTTTGTGAAAGAATTCAAAGCTACATAAAGGAGATTATATTTTTCCTGGAGGAAATAGTGTACCAATAGATTTGATTGATTGGGAGATTCAGATTCAGATTTGTCCTTTAGAGAAAATAGCAGAAAAATAATTAGGCTTCATTGATGTGGGAAGAGACCCCCACTACTATTGACAATAATAATATTAACAATAACAGTTATCTCTATGGTCCTTTTAGGTTTTGGAACGTGCCTTAGAAAAGTGATCTCATTGTATTCTCACAAGAATCCTGGGAACTAGGTCCTCTTATTATCCTTATTTGAAAGATGATGAAATAGAGGCAGAGTAATCAAATGACTTGCTAAGGTTCACCTTTTGAAGGTCAGATCTGAACTTAGATTTTCATGATTTCAGATTCACCCCTCGATCCACTGCACTCCTTAGATGAGTCAGAGTTATTGATTAGGAAGTATCTGGAATCATTTAAATAAGTTAATAAAGACCTGAATTTGGGTGGTAGCTCTGTGGATATCATAGGGATGCGACATGAGAGATGTTATCAAGGCAAAAATGGTGATCATTGCCAATTAATTGGATATGTGCATTGGAGGAGAATGGAGAGTCAAGGATAAGGTTCAAATTTCAGAGGTTAGTGAGCAGAATTCAGATATGAAGTTCAATTTGACTACATCAAATCATGAAGTGGGAATAATTCCTCAGTACAAAGGAAAGTATGAAATAAGACAAAATTCTAGATGCGTAATGATCCTTTTATCAAAACACATTCTTTCCAAGGTATATGGGATGTTTAGATGATGTGAGGGCTTGACAAGACCTTTTCAAGACTATTCATTCACCTTTGTTGTCTCTATGGCTCTCAACTCTTTCCTGTGACCCAAAGAAGTTGAAAAATGTACAGTAACCATACAATCTTGGCAGATGGATTAAACCAGATTGAGTACTTAGAGCTTGGATAGACCTCAAAGACACCAATATCATCCATGGTAACTTGGCATAACTGGTCTTTTGTTCTGTCACTGAACTTCAATAATGCTGGAAGAGAGAGAGTGAGTTTGAGGACTTGTACATCTCTGCTTCACTTAAGTTCAGTTCATGATCAAATCAAGACATCTCCCAAGATATCATTATTCCTCTGAAAACACGGGCAACGACAATGCAATCTTTCCAAACAAAATGCCATTACTATAGTTCTAATATAATCTTTTACTTATGTTACTGAAATAATTTTGTACCTGGTCTTATTGTTTTCAAAGTATACATCTGACCCTGTTACGCTCCTGTTCAAGAATCTGGCTTGGCTCCCTATTATGTCAAAGGTAAAATATATTCCCCTTATTTTAGCATTAAAGACTGTAAAATTTGAATCCCACCTTGCTATCCCTGACTTATTTATTGATCCATTAATTAATTACTGGCATCAACATTTATAAAATAACTATTGGGAAGGTTTTCTGGCACAGTAATGGGGGAAAACTGCCTCTGGCATCAGAGACTATGAGTTCAAATCACAACTCTAACACTATCTATGTGACTGGGAATTTTTCATAGTCTCCAATTTAACCATCTGTAAAATAGGGAAGTTGGTTTGACTGTCCACTGAGTTCCTTTCTAAATAGATCCAAATCCATTATCTTACAATGAAAGTTTTTCAAGATTTTTTCATATAATTACTCATCAGGAACTACACGCTAGCCAAATGGATCTATCTCCTCTTTCCTATGACATATAAAAGATTTGAGACACATAGTTTCAGGAAAATTAATCACTTTATTCACAATGTTAGCATATCATTAATAAAAAGATGGCCATTTGGTCAAATTTCTTAGTCCCAAGACCCCGCATAGAAGCCATACAATGCTTATATGTCTTTGGAAGAGTACATGATCCTGAGAGTGAAAATTAACTCTATTTGATTAACAATTAATAAAAGTATGAATATTATAATGAGAGGTAGATCTGTTCTTAGAAGGTGTGATGTATGTGTCTTTGATCATTCAGATTTTGCTCAAAGACAATCTATAAAAGGAAAGATCCACATTTTCCCAGACTTGTCTGAATGAAACACAGTGGGTTAGAATCTATTAATTCACTTAGAAAAGATGGTCTAGGCTTAAGGTAAATTTTGATAGAGGTCAATAATGTCCTTCAAATGGTTGACTTCAAACAAAGAAATAGGATAGGGGAAAAACCTGGATCTGACCAATAATTAGTTATTAATAATTATTTCCTCTCATCCCTAAATTCAGGATACTTTCTTCACACCTTTGTAGATGACATATATGATGATTTCAATTGAGGAAATGCACTCCATACTTGTCTCTTCTCTTAGAGTCTTTAGTTTGCTTCTAAGGCCACTTCAGGTCATCTCTCCCATAAGAGTCTTTTATGATATCTCTGGTTTTTAGTGCCTTGTCCTTCCTTAAATTAAGCTTGTACTTTCATATCTTTGTTACTGATGTGATTATGATGATGATGATGATATTTGTCCTTCGCTTTTAAAAAATATATGACATCAGGGAGGTGATGTCATGACAAGTAAATGAGTTGGGTTTGAGTTGGGAGGGCTGTATTATGTTACAAATCTAACTTTCTTCTCCAGAGTCTTCTGGATCCAGTGGCCATATATGAATTAGGATGATTGGAGATAGCACTGCATGTAAGGCAATCAGGGTTAAGTGACTTGCCCAAGGACATACAACTAGTGTCAAATGTATGAAGCTGTATTCAAATACCCATCCTCATGACTCCAAGGCCAATGCTCTATCCACTTTCCCACCTAGCTATCCATTATACCAACTAGCTGTCTACTTTTACTGATGTATCTACAATTTCTATTCAGTGGCCACCTTTTTTTTGTTGTTATATCCATCAGACTCTTGTGCATAGTAGACACTTAACAAATGAAACATGAATTTAAAAGCAACCTGAATCTTTGAAGTCACTGAATGCAGCTCACAACACTCCCCAGGGTGAAATACCCAGGTTAACATGTAAGGAAAATATTTAACAAAATAAATAAAAATACAATAAATAAGACAATATTACATTATAAATTCGAATCGACACACAACATGTAGGGATTCTCATGCATAGATTAATGGGCCCTCATTTCTATTTGAATTTGCTGCCACTGATCTATTCCAATCAACTCATCTTCCACTCAAGCAACCTGAGGGCAATGGAGGAAAAGTGAACTTGTCCAAAGTGACATTGTGGCAAAAGTTGGATTGGAACTCATGTCCTTTCATTCCAAAGCATTTTATTGTTAACTGTATTTGCTATTATTGTTGTTAAATGAAAAGCGCCTCTGGAATCATTTTGTTTATACTTAATGATTGATTTTAAGTTGTCGTCTCTGAGACTCTCCATGGTAGTTTCTTCTTTCCCTGCAATTCATAGGCTGCGTTTGTCTGATATTTGAAGTCTGTTAGTCGACACAATAAAAACACTAGCCTGTTAAATAATACTTGCAAACATTATCTTTGGAAAGTGAAATATGGGACTTTGAAAAAAAAAGAAAATCATTTCATGACAATAGCTGGCTGTCATTTCTCCTGTTGAGATAGAATTTTCTCCTCTCCCCTTGTTCAACAATGCCTATTGGTAATATTATGACATATCCCTCAAAGTGATTCCATCTTTTTCTCTTAAAATCACCAGGCTGTTTTTACAATTGGAGAAAATTATGCCACTCTCAGCAACTGATCAAACAGAAAAATGGTTTGTGCCTCTTATGCTTGAAGATGATAATTATTTGGGGAATTCATCAGATTGTAACTGCAGCATTATTGTGGCATTGTTATTTCAGGAAAGCAGTGGGGGTTATCTTTACTACTAGGGAGTTCTCCTTTCAATTCTAAATATTCTCCTATGGCTAAACACAGAGATGAATGATTCCATTCATGGAGAGTATGTGGCAGAGTAAATGCAATCCAATAGATTGAAAACATCTGGTTTCAAATTACACCTTGGACAGGTAGTAATTGGGCATCCTTGGGCAAGTCACTTAGCCCTTATCTGCTCTCATCTTCACAGCTATAAAATGGGGTTCACAAAAGTAATAATCTCGCAGTACTGGGAGCATCACTGTATGACTCAAGGGGGAAAGAGTACTGAAGTGGGAGTCAAAGATTCAAAATTCAATTCCAACTCTATCAATTACTAGCTGTGCAACTTTGGGCACATCAGTAAGCATATCTGAACTTTAGTATCTTCCTCATCTGTAGAAAAAAAGAAGGAAAAGAGGTAGAGCAATAATATCTAATTCACAAGGTTATAGGGAATCCAGAAGTTAACTTTGGGGGAAAAACTTTAATTCTGTAATCAGGAGACATAGATTGAAATTTTGCCACTGATATTTGTAGATTACATGGTCTTGAAGAGCCATTTCAACTCACACTGATTTAGTTGTCTCATCTTAAAAATGAGGGGATTAGCTCAAATAAGAACTTTTTTGCAGGGCAATGGGGTTAAGTGACTTGCCCAAGGTCACACAGTTAGGCAATTATTAAGTGTCTTAGATCGGATTTGAACTCAGGGACTCCTGACTGCAGGGCCAGTGCTCTATCTACTGTGCCACCTAGCCTCCCCTCAAATAAGATCTTAAAGTCTCTTGCAGATCTAAATCATTGATTTTGTGTAAAATACTTGGTAAACTTTATAGAGCTGGGTAAAGATTAACTATGGCTTTGTAGGGGATTTATTTTTTCTCTTCACTGTTGCTATGTAACTAACTACCAAGACTTGGATGCAAGTGTGTGTTGGCATTTTCTTCTTCTGACATTCCTGGCCTCATATCTTTTCTTTTTTATACTTTATTTTACTTTATTTTTCCCCAGCTACATGCAAAAACAAGCTTTAACATTCATTACTTAAACTGTAAGTTCCAAATTCTCTCCTTTCCATCCTGCTCCCCTTCATTGTGAAGGCAAGTTATTTGACATAGGTTAAAAATGAGTAGTCATGCAAAACATAGCCATAATAATCATTTTGTGAAAATAAATATAGCTTCCCATAAAAAATTAAGAAGAGCAACTTCAAGAATAAAGAAGAAATGCTTCAATATTTATTCAAACATCATCCATTCTGTCTTTGGGATGGATAATATTCTTTATCATAAATCCTTCAGAGTTGTCTTGGGCCATAGCATTACTAAGTTAAGTCATTCAGAGATGATCAGCCTGCAGTATTGCTGTTACTTTGTATATAATACATTTCACATTGCATCTGCTCATGTAGGTCTTTCCATGTTTCACTGAGTGCATCCTATTAATCATTTCTTAAAATAGAATAGCATACCATCATAATCATATATCACATTACCCAACTGTTGGACATCTCCTCTATTCCCAGTTCCTTGCCACCAGAAAAGAACTGCTATATAAGTCTTTTACCCTTCTATTTTTAATTTTTTCTGAGATGTAAACCTGGTAGTGACATTGCTAGATCAAAGGGTAGACATGGTTTTATAACCCTTTGGGCATAGTACTAAAGTGCTATACAGAATTGTTGAATCATTTCAAAACTCCTCCAACAGTGCATTCATATCTTACTTTCCATACATTCCTTCCATTTCTCATTTTCTCTTTCTTTCCTATTAGTCAATATAATAGGAATAAGGTATTACTTCAGAATTGATCTAATTTACATTTTTCCCATCATCAATAAGTTAAAACATTCTTAAAATTTGGTCATAGATAGAATTGATAACATTATCAATTGGGGACTGTCTCTTGTTTTTTTTATAAATTTCAACTCAGTTCTCCATGTTTGAGAAATGAGGTAGGTCTTTAACAGAGAAAACTTGCTTCAATTTTTTTCCCCACATTACTATTGCTAACTATATTTTCCTCTCTCCTATTCTCCCCACAACTATTTATTCTATTCTCTCTTTCTTTTCATCCTATCCCTCCACAAAAGTGCTTTGCATCTGACTACCCATTCTCACATTCTTTCCTCCCTTCCCTCCCCTTTCTCCTATCCTCTTACCATTCCACTTTCATCTAGGGTAAAATAGATTATTATACCCTATTGAGTGGATATGTTATTCCCTTTCTGAATCAATTTCTTTGAGCAAGGCTCACTCATTCCTCTTCAACTCCGCTCTACCCTACAGGAAAATCTTTTTGGTACCTCTCTTATATGAAATAACAACTCTTTACCCAAATACATTCCTCTCTCACCCATTAGCTCCATCTTTTAAATTTATTATCCCTTCATATTCAATTCCAACCTGTCCCTTATCTATATATACTCTTTCTAACTATCCTAATAAATGAGAAACTTCATGAGTTATCAGTATCATCTTCCCATGCAGGAATATAAGCAGTTCAAAATCATTAAGTTCCTTATGATTTGTCTTTCTAGTTTAGGTTTTTATCCTTTTCTTAAACTTCATATTCAAAGATCAAATTTTCTATTCAGGTTCTGGTATTTTCACCAGGAAAGTTTGGAAGTTCCCCATTTCATTGAATATCCATCTTTTCCCCCGAAAGAGTAAGTTCCATTTTGCTGGGTTGCTGATTATTGATTGTAATCCAAGATCTTTTGCCTTTCAGAATATCATATTTCAAGCCCTATGATTCCTTAATGCAGAAAATACTAAATCTTGTGTTAATTCTGACTGTGGCTCCATGATAATAGAATTGTTTCTTTCTAACTGCTCGCAATATTTTTTCCTTGACTTCGGAGCTCTGAAACTTGCCTTTAATATTTCTGGCAGTTTATGTTTTAAGACCTCTGTCAGGAGGTTGTCAGTGTATTCTTTCTATTTCTATTTTACCCTCTGTTTCTAGATTATGAGGGTAGTTTTCCTCAATAATTTCCTGAAAAAAAGATGTCTAGGTTTTTTTTTTTATCATGGTGGTCAGGTAGTCCAATAATTTTTAAATTAAATCTCCTGGATTTATTTTCTAGGTAGGCTGCTTTTCCAATGAGATATTTCACATTTTCTTCCAGTTTTTCATTCTATATTATTATTTCTTAATTTCTAAAAAATTCATCAACTTCCCTTTGTTTTATTATGTATTTTAAGGAATTATTTTCTACAGTGAGCTTTTTGTATCTCCTTTTTTATTTGGTCTTTTCTGCTTTTTTAAAGTATTCTTCTCTTCATTGACTTTTTTTAGGCCTCTTTTTCCATTTGGTCAACCTGTTTTTTTTTCCCATTTGGCTGAGTCTGGTTATTTTCTTCAGTATTTTTTTGAGTTTCCTTCATTAACCTGCTGACTCAGTTATCATGATTTTCCCACATCATCTCATTTCTGCTTAATTTTTCCTCTACCTCTCTTACTTGGTCTTCAAAATCCTTTATGAGTTCTTCCATGACTGAGACCATTCACATTTTTCTTGGTGGTTTTGGATGTAGAAACTTTGACTTTATAGTCTTCTGAGTTGATTTTCCTTATGCCCATAGTGACTGTCTATGGTCAGATTTTTTTCTTCTGTTGTTTGCTCAATTTCTCAGTCTATGACTTGATTCTAACTCAATGTTAAAGTGGAATTCTGCTTTCAGAGTAGAGGATGCATTTTCTCAAGCTTTGGGAGCATTTTCAAAGCTGTTTTCAGAGTTACTTCTAGGGATCTACAAGTTTTCAATTCTTTTTTTTTTTAGGTTTTTTTGCAAGGCAAATGGGGTTAAGTGTCTTGCCCAAGGCCACACAGCTAGATAATTATTAAGTGTCTGAGACCGGATTTGAACCCAAGTACTCCTGACTCGAAGGCCGGTGCTTTATCCACTACGCCACCTAGCCGCCCCTCAAGTTTTAAATTCTTCTAAAGTATTTTGATCTAAGGAAAAGTTTGTACCACTCTCCTGGCTTGTGGTTTATTCTGTGGGTGACCACAAGACTTCTTTCTGCCCTGGAACTGTGAGGAGGGTCCTCTCTCCATTGAGAAAGTAAGAGCTCTGTGGTACTTCTACTCCTTTTCCTGGGACTGGGACTGGGACCCAAGACTGAGACCCAGGTCTGAGTATGGACAAAACAACAGAGTCCTGTCTTGGTGATAGCAAAGAGACCTCCTTACAATCTATGAACCAAGACCTCCAGAAGCAACTGCCACTGCTAGTTCAATGAATCCAGAGGCTGCCATTGTCCTGTGCTGACAGAAGGGAAGTTGATTAATCTGAAAGAAGAAATTATGATTGAATCCCTTTGGTATGTGGCTTCCTTGGTGTTAGAAGGCTTATAGAATTGGGATTAGTCACCCATGGAAGATGATGACTACTCTTTCTTTAACACCAAAAGAGTTATGAAGTAAACTCTAAAATTGGAAATCATTTAAACATGATAAAATGAATTTGATCATTTAGGCCAATAACCTCAAACTCAAATTATATGTTACATTTATGGCTATAATAATAAATAATTTGAAAACTTAATGGTTATATTTTTTTTCTAAAATAGGGGAGGGAAATCAAAAAGCTGCCTAATGTACCTTAGAGTGCTAAACTCAATCTCCATAAAGTAGTGGAATGAAATAACTGATCTGGGTCAGCTGATGGTTGTCAAGGATTTCCGGAAATCCTTGTAAGCCTGACAAAAGAGAGCCCATTCTCTGCCCACCCATTCCCAGTCTTCATTTTAATATGATTAAATGCAAGAACACCTAGCTCCCTTGGAACTTCACCTGTGTTAAAGAGTTACCTGCCCTAAACTCTCCCTGGCCAAGGAGCTGGATCATCATAATGGCAGTGGCAGCTGCTTGTATGATTTCATAGAGTCACTACTGTTAAAGGAGCTCTTTAGACCTCTACTTCACACCCTTCCCAATGCATAAAATTATAAATTTGAAGCTAGAAGGTACTTTGTAGACAATTAAATCCAATTCTCTCAGTTTATAATCGAAAAGACTGTTAGAGATAGTTAAAGAAACTTATTCAAGTTGTAAATGAATACATTGAATTGATCATCTATGGAAATTGTATTATGTTTCCCTTCATATTGAGGAACATGGCATGATTTTTTTGAAACAGATTGTTATTTCTGGAATTCTTTTCCAGGTTGCTTTCCTAGCTTTTCATTTTTTCCTCCACAAATTTCTCTGCCTTTTTTTGTTACATTTAAAAAATTTTTTCTATTTTGTCCTCCACTCAGCTCCCTAGTAGAATGTAAGTTCTTTGAGAGAAAGCACTATTTCATTTTTTAAATTCCTGTGAGTTCTCATCACTCTAGTGCTGTATCTAGCTTACGATATAAGAGGTGCCTATTAAATGAAAGTTGAATTAAACTACAGGTAGTCATTGTCTTCATTACTCTGATCTCTAAGAGGGAATTTTGCTTGTCAAAATGGATTATCATATCCCAGAAAATCCCACATGATAACTGAGATGTGCTCTTTCTTACCCCTCTACCATCCTTCCTTGAGTTCTTTCAAGACTGAGATCAACTCTTACCATCATCAAGATTTTACCGGTTTTCTTCTCCAATAACAGACTGACTGCTCCTAAATTATGCCTTACAAATTTCTTCAATGTAAAGATGATCATATTGCCTTCTGTGGGGGGGAGAGGTAGGAAAGGGAAGGTGGGGGAAAATTGTAAAAATTCAAAAACTTTACAAAAATAATAGGTAGGAATTTCTTCTTCAAACTTTTCCTTCTATTTCCTTCACAAAGAAGAGTTTTTCTTCCTCTTTTTAGGCTGACATATGTTATCTATTCAACAAAGTTCAATTCATGGAATCAAGAAATCTGAGAGTTGAAAGATGATTCTCAGATTGGACCAGGTATGACTGACTGGTCCCAATTATCTAAAAGTCTTCAAGTTTTCTGATACCAGAGAAATCTCACCTCAGTCCTCATGGAACCCATATTTGAACAAGTACCCCCCCCCCCCCAGGGTAGCATACAATGACTTTATCACATCATTTTTTTCTTGAATATCTCAAGTGAGAGGAAGCTCATTATTATCTTGAGAGCTAACACACTTCATTTGAATAGTTCTAATTGCTAGGATTCAATATGTCCAAAAAGATTAATAAATTAATTTGATTACTTTAATATATATTGATTGCTTTCCCAATAAATCAGCTCTTTAAAATTTCCTATTTCTGTGAAGGGTACCACAATATTCTCAGACATCTAGATTCTCAAAAGAGTTGTTAAAATCAAACTAAGTAATATTTATAAAGGGTTTATCACAGTGTCTGACATATAGTAAGTGCTAGGAAATTCCAGTTACTATTATTATTATTATTATTATTAATTATCCTTGAGATAAATTATATAAGCCAAACATATCTAATCATTCACCAGCTATTGCTATTTGCACACTCCTAACATTTCTTGGTCCACTTTATCTTGATCCCAAACTACTGCAATAAGTTACCTAATTCATCTCCCTGGCTCATGCATCTTCCCACTCCAAGCCATCTGCCACAGTTGCCAAAGTGTTTTTCATAAAGTACAGGTCTGACTATGCCAACCTCCTGTTCAATAAATTTCAGAGATTCTCTATTACTTCCAACATAAAATATAAACTTCTCTGGCATTTTAAGTAAGAATCGTTTTATCTTTATCACATTATTACTTGTTGTCATATACTATGTGGTTCAGTCAAATTGCTCTTAATATCAGTCATCCATGATACTTCATATTCTATCTATGTTCCTTTTCATTAGCCGTACTCCTTGAAATTCATCTCTTCCTTATTTTTCTCTTTCAGAATCCCTTACAATCTCAGCTCAAGTGGCACCTTCTGCCCAAAGTCTATCTTAATTTCTGCTGTTGCTAACTTCCCCTTCTAATGACTATGACTTAGTTTTTAATATATTTTATGTATATCTGCATTTATATGTATACACACACACACACACACACACACACACACACACACATATATATATATATATATATATCCCCATATACATATATGAATAGGCAGGGGTGTTTATATATGAATAAATGAATGCTTACTGATCAGTTTATGGATTGGTTTGTCTTTCCTGATATTAAGCCTAAATTTGATTCTTTGGAGATTTCACATAATGCTCCTAGTTCGTTAATCTGGGTTTAAATAGAAGTCTATTCCTTCTTTCTTGTGATGACCCTTAAAATACTTGGAGACATCTACAATTGTCAAAAGTCATTTCTTCTCTAGACAAAAACCCAGAGGTCTTATTATTATATAGTATGGATTTGGGATCCTATAATTCTCTAATCAATGTCTTTTTCTATGTCTGAGACTAATATTATGTTCCAGATGGAGTTTAAGTGAAGTACAGGAATTTGATCGTAACCCTATTCCTGGACCTTTTATGTCTTTTTTTTTCATGAGGTCTAAGTTCTTATTATTTTTCTCATCTGCTACAGAACACTGAATATTCATAATAAATTGATGGTCTCTATAACTTGCAAACCTTTTTTTTTGTTTAGTATGTCATTTGGCAATGTCAGTAAAACCCTATCTTTTTTCATAAGACTTCTGGATCACCAAAGAATGAAGAGATCACAGTTTTATGACATTTCAACTGTCATTATGTCTAGCTACTCAACTATAACAAGATTGTTTCAAGAAGTCAAAAATATAGGACATTTTTGTTCATTACCATTAGAATTGTTGCTTATTAAATTTTAATCTCTTCTCAATTATATTGTAGTCCTTATTTTAAGAACAGATCATCACTATCATCATCTTCCTCCTCTTCCTCTTTCTCCTCCTCTTCCTCCTCCTCTGCTTTCTTCTTCTTCTTCTTCTTCTTCTTCTTCTTCTTCTTCTCCTTCTTCTTCTTCTTCTTCTTCTTCTTCTTCTTCTTCTTCTTCTCCTCCTTCTCCTTCTTCTTTCTTCTTTCTTCTTGTTTCTTTTTCGTTATCTTTTAATCTCCCATAGTGAATTATAATGAAACTTTCATGTAACTGATACTGGCAGGCACATAATAGATTCCTAATGTGTATATGTTGATTGCTGTTGTTTGTCCTTTGTGTTCAAAGAGGATCATCATGATTTCAGGGTCAATGTATAGTTGTGACTGATCATACCAATAAGAAGTCAGATAGTTCTACCATAGTCAGACTCAAGTAATTCGTGTGATCATTTTGAGGGGGGTGTCATTACATTTTTGCATCTATGTTTATTTGTTTGTTTTTGAGCTATTGCAATTCCACATTCCTAATAGAGCACAGCATCTGTTCATTGATGTGGGTACACAATGCTGAACAGTTTTGAACCCATGTCTTCCATGTCTCACAAACTATATTAAAGTCCTTCAGAAAGACATTGAAATGCCCTTATATTGATTTTTCTGACCATCATGTGAGTGCTTGCCCATTTTTGAAAAAAATCTCTTAAGCAAATGCACTTTTTCATTCAAACAACCTATCAGACTGGCCTTTCAGAGTTGCATTCTCTGTAGAAGAGTTTGAATGGTTAACAGTTCAGCTTAAGGACCTTAGTGTCTGCTACCTTTCTTACCAAATGATTTTCTAAATCTTCCTAAGAAAATTCAAATGCAAGTGATTGAATTTTCTGGCATAGTATTGGTAGATTGTCGAGGTTTTACAGAAATGCAATAATGAGGGCAGCACAAAAGTTCTGTAGGCCTTCAGTTTGGTAGGCAGCTTAATGACTCTTCTACATATTCTTTTTGGATCCTCCTGAATGCTGACTTAGCTCTGACTGTGCTTGAGTAAATTCTGTGTGTGTGTGTGTGTCTGTGTGAGGTTTATGAGGTGGTAAGGAGAACTAACACTTCTGGTACGAGGGCTTGCTAAGCCCTTTTTAGGACTGCTGATTCATCTTTGATGTCCAATCAGTCACCCAACTCTCACCTGTGGTTCCAAGAAGCTATAACATAGCAATAGTTATATTCAGACAAAACTATCTCAGCACATGGGGCAAACCTTGTAGATGGGAATTGGCAGGCCTTAAACTCAAGCTTATAAAGACTATTCCAGTGGAATAGGCAGATGAGGACAATTTGTTCCAATGGCCATGAAATCAGCTGAGTTTGGTCAGACATCAATGACACCAAGTTCATCCACTGCATCCTGCTCCACTGCCAGTCATTCTGACTTTTGTCTTGCCATTGGACTTTGATGACTGTAAAAGAGAGGGCGGCTGATGATTCTGTACAGCTCTATCTCACGTAAATCCAAATCCAAAAAATCCTCTTCAAAACAAAGAACAATAACATATGTATATGAATGTACATATAGGTGTGTTTATATATTGTTGTGTGTCTAAAATCACCTTAGCCAGATACTCAAGCAGCTAATATGGTCCTCCATAAAACAAGAGAAGAAATCAAGCCAATAAATTGTTCTATAATATTTGGTGTTTGATTTGCCTAGTTAAAAAATAGTTCCCTGGATAAAGGCATTGATGAGTTATTTATAAAATTTCATAATCTCGTAAAACTAGAAGGATTACCTAGACATTGGAAGACAGTCAGATAAGAAATATAATTGAAAGGCAAGAGTCCTGGACTGAACCTAACAACATGAATGAAATAGAGATGAATGCAGTGTTACACTTGATAGTATTATTTTCAAATAAAAAAGAACAACGTCATAAGAACAAGTTAGGAAAGTTCTGGCTAGACAGTAATTCATTTAAAAAAAAGCATATGGGGGGCAACTAGGTGGCACAATGTATAGAGCAGTGACTCTGGAGTCTGAAGGACCTGAACTCAAATTCTGCCTTCAACATTTAATAATTGTCTAGCTGTGTGACCTTAGGCAAATCACCCCATTGCCTTAAATAAAATGAAGAAATTGAAAAAAAAAACTTAAGGGGGTGGCTAGATGGTTCAGTGGATAGAGCACTGGCCCTGGAGTCAGGAGTACCTGAGTTCAAGTCCGGCCTCAGACACTTAATAATTACCTAGCCGTGTGGCTTTGGGCAAGCCACTTAACCCCATTTGCCTTGCAAAAACCTAAAAAAAAAACTTATGGGAATATAGTAGATAGCAAATTCAAGAGACTGGGTAGCAGACACCTATAAGCTGTTTGTGTTATGATCAAATGAGATGTTATGTCAGGTACTTGGCAAACTTTAAAATGTCATAAAAATGTTAGTTATTTATTATGTTAAAATCAGGACAATAATCAAAAAGCAATTCATTTAAACAAATGTAAGTATATTAAAATAAATCTTTTCAAAATTATTTCTTTAGCAGAATATGCAATTTTCTGCAATTTCCTGGGATGAGGGTGTAATCTGGACCTATGGTTTCATTGATGTAGTAAATTCCTAATGAAACTCCCTTCAAAAATACAGCTCTGCAACATCTCTTAAAATCATAGTTTAAGAACATTAAGACATTATATGTCAAAGGTATGATCTGAACTCAGGTATTTCTGACCCCCAGAATTTTTCTAGCTCTTAGCACACCATAGAACTTTCTCCAACTGCCTTCATGACAATTGGAACAAATTATCCTCATCTGCCTATACCACTGGAATAGTCTTTATATACTTGGGTTTAAGGCTTGTCCATTACCATCATCTTCTAGGTGTTTTGTCTTCCATATAGTGAACAGTAAGTAAATGTTTTTTCATTGAATCTTCCTCCAAGAATCTCCATTTTAATGAGTTCATGCAGAGTACCTTGTCTTTCTAGGTTACTCTCTTGACTCTCTCATGAACTTTTTTTATATTGCAACTGAGGTAGTCAACTCAATTTCCCCACTTCCTTTCTAGCTTTTTTTTGGTGGGTTGTTTTTTCCATTAAAATGAAAGCTTCAGAGATCATCCTTCTTTCTGCTTTTATGTGTATCCTTAGGGTTTATATACTTAGAACAGTGCTTGATTCCTACTAAGAACTTAGGAAATAGTTGATTGTTTGACTTGAATATTGGATACCACACCTATCAGTTCAGTTGAAGGCTTTTTAGCTAATTTTCTTAACTTTTTTTTTAGATTTTTTTTCAAGGCAAATGGGGTTAAGTGGCTTGCCCAAGGCCACACGGCTAGGTAATTATTAAGTGTCTGAGGTCGGATTTGAGCCCAGGTCCTCCTGACTCCAAGGATGGTGCTCTTTTCCACTGTGCCACCTAGCCACCCCCTTGTCCTAACTTTTTAAACATGGCCTCAGAGTTTGCATCTGTAAATATGTAATAGAAGTGATCATGGAAAACTCCTTTCTAAATTGCCCCAAATTGCTTTTGTAGAACCAACAAATACATTTACTTGAGGGGGAACTGAAATAAGAATGAACATTTTCTCTTGCATTGCTTATAAAAGCCATCTTAGCCTAATTTGAGTTTTACATTAAGGAGAGAACCAGAAATCTGGATTTTTTCCCTTGGTTTCTCCTATCCCTTTCCCCAACAACAGAAAGTAGTAAACATATGGGATCCTGATCCAACCAGCAGTCTAATTAAATATGCACATATCCAGACTTTCTTATCTTTCTCTTGCAAGTGATGAAAATGTAATGATTCTGCTAAACTGGAAGGAAAAATTTAAGTGGAAAAAGTACCTTTGTTTCAATTGATCTTAATTACTGTACTTCAATGGACTCTTCTCTTCAGCAACTAAATTTAGTGCTTTTTTTTCCCTTGGGAGCTGTCCCTGGTTGTTCCAGACTATTGCATCAGCACTCTCTGTCAACATCTCTGACATGTTCATCAAATTGAAAGAAATCTCATTTACCTACTATCTTTCTGAGGCTCTCAGGTCTCTTTAATGTTCACATGATATAGCTTTCTGCCATCCAGACAATATCATTCTCTATCAAGTTTCTGCTCATCCTGAAGTGAAATCTAGAGAGTATTTTTAAATTCCAAAAAAAATCAATTCCCATTTGTGATCTCAAAACCAATTTTTCAAACTTCCAATGAGACAAGCAAGGTTGTGTCCAAATTATGAAAACATATTCTACCATGAATTGCTTTTCTCTTTATTTGGGTGCAATTAGGAAAGTTGATGATGGGTAATTTTCATCATGCATATGCTTTCAGTTTGTTGATTTATAAGTATGCATGAACATAATTAGGTGTGCATGTGCATTCTTACAGCTTAATATGCCCTGCTTCTGTAGTAATTAGCAGACTCGGCATGGAGCTAATGTTGTCCTTTTTCAAGCCAACTTATGAGAAGTTCAGGGGATTGGCTAGTTCAAACATCCTTCTAGTCATTTCAAGAGTCATAAGAAGACAAATTTGGCACTACTCTTTTCTTATGACTGGAAAACCAACTACTTTCCTTCCTAATCACATACAGGAATTGGGGATTAGGCAAGTGTGTATTCTGTACTCCCAAAAGGAATTAATAAATTCTTATCAAATTGCAAAGTACAACATTATTTTACTTTCATTGTATATCTGAGGCAACTGATGCCCAGCGACATTTTCTGAAATTAAGGGTCAAAGAAAAACAGAGCAACTGAGACTATATCAAGAACAAGAATTAGTCATATTCCCAGATAGGAGTTGAACTCTTTTGCTCCAGAGCCAGTTGTTCTTCTTTTGGAAATATAATAGGATGAGAGAAGTGTAGAATTAGGTCTGAAAAAGCCTTCCAAGTTTCCAACTCCCTCATTTTTTATATAAGGAAATTGAAGTTCATCAATATTAAATTCTTGAAGTCACAAAGGCACTAGTTAGACAAACAAAAACAAATAAAGCATGCTGACCCTTTTTTTTCAGGTTGAATCATTATGTCAAAAATTTAACTCTTTTCAAATCTTATTACTCCACTGAAGATTTTCTCATATGAATAGGTGAGAACTAGTGCAACTATTCTGGAGAACAATTGGGAACTATGACCCAAGGGCTGAAAATTGTGTATAATTTTGTCCCTGTAATTCCACTACTTGATCTGCATCCCAGAGGATTCAAAGAAAAAGTAAAAATGATTAGAGCAACTCTTTCTAATGTGGTAAAGAACTGGAAATTAAAGGGATGCCCATCAATTGGCAAATGGCTGAATGTGGCAAAAAATTGTGATGTCATACTATTCTGTTATAAGAAATGATGAGTAGGATGGTTTCAGAAAAACCTGGGAAGATTTAGATGAACTGATGCAGAGTGAATGAGTAAATCCAGGAGAACATTGTATGTAGTAATAGCAATATTATATGAGGATCAACTCTGCAGGTCTTTATTTTGATCAATATAATGATCTAAGAAAGTTTCAATGAACTTCCCATGGAAAAAGTCATCCAACTCCACAGAATGGAATCTGAATTTAGGTTGAAGCATAATTTTTTACCTCATTTTACTTCATTTTACTTTCATTTTTCTTTTTTACAATGTGGCTAATGTGGAATATGTTTTTCATCATTTCACATTATAATTGATATCAAATTTCTTTATCTTCATAAGAGGTAGGAAAAGATTAGTAGACAGGTAGAGTATCCAGAACTCAAAATTTAAAAAAAAAAGACTGCCAAAGACAAATAAACAATGAATTTATAAATATCTGTGCAATATAATAAACATCAGCTTCTTTTCCTCATCACTGATGCATCTATCACCTCAAAGTCTCAGAGTTCTTCATAATCATCAGATGCCAAGTGGCATTAAGGCACTAAAAGTTTAATTAATTTAAGAAACTATACCAACAGTCAAAGGTACTTTGCTAAACTTGACAAAGGGCCCTGGTTCATTTTGGGGTCAGAAAGCACCATTCCTATTGTCATGCCAAATAGGATGCTTCCTATGGAGTCAGAGGACTGACAGTTTGACTCTGGGGCAGTCATTAAAGTCCTCTTTACCTTAGTTTTTTGACCTGTAAAACATGAGGGATGGACTACATTAACTCTAAATCTCTTTATGACTTTAATTCTAATGATCACTTAAAATTTGTCACAATTAAAAATACCTCATTCAACATTTTTCAGAAAATAATTCCACATCTTAAATATGTCTCCACATATGCAGGACTGGAATTTTTGCAAAGTACTATAGCATATATATATATATATATATATATATATATGTATTTATATTTATACATCTATCTGTTAATAGCTATGTCACCTATATCTGTTTCTGTATCTTTATCTAAAGGAATGGTATAAAACTTAAAGAGAAATGGAGAACACTAAACCACAAATTAAGATACCTATGGGCTATATGTGGATTTAGAAAGTCACATATTAACATTTTCTATGATTCATTGAAATTTTATATATTTTGTTTAAAATATCCCAAGTTCATTCTAATCTGGTTCAGGCCAAACATGGGACTGTTGTAAGTAAAACAATAATTCTTAAAGTCTCTCTTCTTGATCTATTTTCTAGTAAGTTTTGTTTTTTCCATTGAGACATTCACATTTTCATTCTTTTAACATTGTTTTATTTTTTCTAAGTAATTCATGGAGTCATTATTTTTACTTTCCCAAATCTAATTTTTAAGGAATTATTTTCTTCATTGAGTTTTTTTACCTTTTTTTTTATCCACTTGAACAATTCTGGTTTTAAAGTTACTTTCATCAGTGTATTTTGGTACCACTTTTTTTGATTTGACCCATTCAGTTTCTTAAGATGTTATTTTTTTCTTGAGATGTTATTTTATTATTTTTGATGCTTCTTTTACCAAGCTATGCTAATTGTTTTCTGTTCATAATTTTCTTCATTTGCTTTCATTTACTTACATTTTTATTGATTTTTTTTTACAAATACATGTTATGAAAGTTTTTCAACATTCATCTATGTGTATATGCATATTTTTAAGTTACAAAATTTCCTTCTAACCTTCCTTCCCACCTCCCCTCAGTGGCAAATTTGGTTTAACACTGTACATACATATTTGTGATAAACAGGTTTATGGATTAGTTATTTTCAGTATGAGGAATTAAGATTAAGGGAAAGAGATGCATCAGAGATATTTTTTAATAAAATATTCATCAGATAATAAGGTGCTCTGGTTTTTTTTTTATTTTGGTTTGGGTTTGGGTTTGGGTTTTCTTCTTCTGGATGGGGATAGCATTGCCCATTGCCAGTCTAATGCAATTGTCTTAGCTCTCTGAACTGCTGAGAAGAGCTGCTTCCATAAATTGATCATCTCACAATGTTGTTGTTAATGTGTACATTGTTATCTCAGTTCTGCTCCCTTTGCTCTGCATCAGATACTTTAATTCATTCCATGATTCTCTGGAGTCTGACCATTTAAGGTTTCTTATTGAAAAACAACATTTTATAGTATTCATATACCGTAACTTGTTTAGTTATTCCCCCAAATGCTGGACAGCTTCATTTATTTACCTAATTTTCCTCTATTAATCTTATTTTCAAAATCTTTTCCCCTCCCAGTTCTTTCAGGGATTCTTCTTAGGTTTAGATTCAATTTATAATTTCCTTTGAATCTGTGCTTGCGACTATTTTGGCTTCATGTTTACAGTGTCTTCTTCTGAGCTTGTGACTTGAACTCTCCTATCACCAGCAGATTTTTGTAGTCAGATTTTCTTTCTTTTTTTCAGTTGTTCATTTTTCCAAACTTTTTCTTGATTTAGAATTTTATGTTAATATTGGGTTCCATACCCAGAGTATATAGGGAGAAATGGAGGGAGAAGGAGAAGGGCCACAGACCAGTTATTATTTTCATTGCTGTTTTCAGAGCTGGTTTGAGGGTGGGTTTGGAAATTTTAGATGCTTTCAAGGTAATATGATCTGGTGAGAGGTGTAGTCACTGCTCTCCTTTTCTGTACTCTCATTCTTATCCAGGAAGGATCCCTGGTCCCTTAGGCCTTAGGATTTCAATCAGTCCTACTATTTAGGACTCTTCTTCCCTGGAACCGGAAACAGTTTAGAGTTCCCTTTAGAGTTTCCAATCCCTCTTGAGCAAAATTTCTCTTCTTCTCCATTGATTAATGACAGAATCAAGGAAGTTGCTCAAAAGCTTCTGGTCCAGTGTATAGTGCTAGTACTAGGATCACTTTTAATCCCTTTCTGACCATTTTTCAGATCCCCTTACAGTCTCTGGCTTGAGAATGCCCAAAGCTGCTGCTGTGTCTAACACCACACCTCTTCCCATCACTGACATTTCATTCACCTGAGCTCCATATGAGCTTCCCCCCCCCCATTTCACAGATTTCTTTTTTTAACCTGTTATGATGTCTTGCGCTGGAAGAATATCTCACTTTGACCTTTTGTTGTATTGATTGCTAAGGAATTTGATGTGAGGCATTATTTTAAAGTTGTTTGGAGTGGAATGTATAAAGAGAGCTCAGTTGAGTAGTTTCTCTACTCTACCATCTTTGAAATATAAATTTCTTGAGAACAGTGACTCTTTTTGTCTTTATATCCCTAGTACTTCCACACCCAAACACAGGCCCAATACCGACACCTACACAAAACATAAGTGCTTAATAAATAATAATTGTTGATTGATTTACACCTTTAAAAAAGGCATTCTTTTTTTTTTTTTTTTTTTTAGTTTTTGCAAGGCAATGGGGTTAAGTGGCTTGCCAGGGCCACACAGCTAGGTCATTATTAAGTGTCTGAGGGTGGATTTGAACTCAGGTACTCCTAACTCTAGGGTCGGTGCTCTATCCACTGCGCCACCTAGCTGACCCTAAAGAAGGAATTCCTGAAAATTCGAGGCATCCCCAGGATTCCTAAGGGGTCAAAAAGGTTCATTAAAATTTTGGCATAATCCATGTGGCTCCCAAATCAGTTTGTTTTGTTTGAGATAGACAAAGCAAATGATTAACTTTTATGGCTGAAGATGGCCCTACTTAAAGGCAATGCCTAAAGGAGAGATGGAAAGTAAGATTATGTTCCTTCTAGAACTACAACAGCATCTTCTTGTTATGCATCTTATGCATCTCAGAAAAAGAGGGAACTTTGTTAACAATCCAATGGTATAACCACTCTGAGCTATAAATGAGGAGTTGTCTAAGAGAAATTTCAGAAAGTCTATACATTTTCCTAACCTCTTTATCATTCCCCACATGGGTTAATGCATATGGACCATGTGTGCCCAATCTCTAGTTGAGCCTTCTGAGTTTTTATTGGACTGATCAATCACTGTTAGAAACACCAAACATTGACTCAAACATGGGGATATCATTTGGTACTCTTTGAATGTAAAAGATAACAACCAATAGCCCACTTGGCCCCTTAGAAGTGAATGAGTGGATTTAAAGAAATGTGTCCCTAATGTACCTTTTACTTATTTGTAAAGAATAGGTATTGGTTTGGATGTCAAAATAGGATAGTCTGCACAAGAGACTGAGAAATTTTACTTTTTCCATGAGGAAAATAGCACCATGACATACTTTGACCATTAATCTATACTTCCTAGTACAACTTCAGTACCTTTTTCAGGTAAGACCCAAAGGACATGACTGCCATTCCCATAATGTCCTCCTACTGTTCCTATCCCCTGGGATCTCTTGAAGTCATTTAAGCATTTTTTTTCCTGGTCTAACTACATGTTGTCATAAGAAATAACCCTAAACTTGGAGATCTTCTGGATACATTTTATTAGCTCATTCTGCAATTGAGCTCCCGAAAACTCAATTTTCTCACTTATAAAATGGGGATAATTATTTGCACACTACAAAAAAAAAAAGAGTTATTGAGAGGACTAAATGAAATCAAGTATGAAGAATAGCTATTTCCTCCTGAATATAATTCTTTTCTTGGAGTCAGTAAAGCATGCTGTCGGAATCTGAACTATGATATTTAGTAACTTTATAATGTTAGGAAAGTCACAATTTCTTAGAGACTCTATTTTATTAATTACAAGTAAAGAAGGTAAGCCTCTCTTAGCTCCAAATTGATAATCCTATAATTCCAGGTAATTCCATCCATTATATTTCTATGCCAGATCAGGAGAAAAGATTCACAAATTTAAGAGCAATAAATATTTAACTAAAAATGGAAGAATAGCAATAGAAATAATGAAGAATTCCTCATGGAATATATGTTATCTGGCTCTATAACAAGATATATGTCCTTTCCTATGTTTTCAAGGGAATAAATAATTAAATTTTCTTTCATACACTCTATATACTTGCCTTAGCAGGAGGATACAGTCAGTTGAAGTTCATTGCACCACTGGTGGAGGTTAGTGCTCAATGCTGTTGGTTCTCTCAAATTCCTTTCCTCAAATCACAGACAGATTATTGATGATATAAGACAAATGCTCCCTCTGGTACCACTGCCCATGATCAGAGCATTTTGACAAGCTCTCATACATGGTCTTTTTTCCTACTTACTCTCATGTGTAGTTTTACTACTCTGCTCTTGTTCTCACAATTCTCTCCTCTCCATTCTGCTCTATTATCTTTGTTTTTATGGTTCCTTTTTTGTTCAAGCTTTGCTATTGCTCCTGGATGCCTCTCATCCCACTTGCCTGCTTTTAAGTCTTCATATCTTGTTCTCTCCACATGCCTTCTGCCTCCTCAGTTTGCAATCACATTATGTAATCCCATTTTCTGGCAAAGTCCACATCAGAACCCTTTCATCCCTAAGATTCCTTTAACAACTAATATTTCCACTTACATCACTGAACTTACTAAGATATACTAGAAATTATTCAAGATAGAGACAACCCATGTCTATTTTACATGTGTGTATAAAAATGGACACTATTACTAGTCTCATTTTGATCAGTTTGGCTGCTAGATATTTTTCTTTATATTCATAGCCATCTAGAAAAAGAAATTCTCTAATGTCAATTAGCAGTATATGAACTCTATAGACAAAGATGAAAGACAATGTGCTGACCATGGAGTTAGAAAAGCCTGAGTTAAATCCTCTGACCCAGAGGAGATATGTGACCATGTGATCATTTAACTTCTCAATGGCCAAGGGATTTAGCTGACTGTAAATTACCCAGAATTTTTTTTAATTAAACAATTAAAAGAGCTTTTATCACCAGGAACCACTCCCCCACTAAATTGATGAAATCAGTTGAAGGCATGCCCTTCCTCTTTAACTCTTGCACCTTGGAAGGGGGGGAAATGTGATAAGTTTTAGAAGCACAAGGTAAAAATCATCATCATCATCATCATCATCATCATCATCATCATCATCATCATCATAATTGCTATCAGGGAACTTATAGTCTGCAAGAGAATAACATGTAAACAGTTCTTAAATGCAAGATAATTTGAGTAGAGAGAAAGCATTATCAAATGAGGAAATCATGAAAGGCTATAGTACATTAACTATGTTCTGAAGCAAAGTAATACAATTAAAAATAGGTGAAAAAGCAAGGAAATCTAGGTCTCTCCTACAGCCTTTGTAAGTAGGAGAGAGGAAGAGTTGATTGTCAGTTGAGGGTCAGCTGGTAGTCCAGATCATTTAGAATGAGGAATCCTGGAAGAAGATTAATGTGAAAGACATCTGAAAGGAAACATGGGGACCTGGTTATAGAGGGTCAAATTGAGAAGGTCAAAAACTGATTTCTTCATTTCATTTGTATAGAGAGTGGCCAAAAGAGGTCACAATGATGGCAAATATTTCTTATCCAATGGTGTAAAATCTTAGCCTACAATCCCAGACTTCTAACAACTCATTCTAATTTCTTTCCCCTAAACCCTTTCATTTCCAAGGAGGTAAGATGAAGGGATATTTTTGGATCTCCTAAGTCATGAGGGTGGGTGTGGTCATATATAAGAGAGCAAAATAACAAAAATATCCTTGCAATCATGGTACCATAAGTTAGAAAAATAAGCATATCTCTAGAAAGAGAAAAAGCATCTGATAATTTTATAACTGATTGATGATACCATTTTCTACATCAAACCTCATATTCCTGAGGCACTGTCCACTTCCCACAGGCATATATAAAGCCTCATGTACCCAGATGTTTATAGATAGAAGCTAAATGTTAAGAAGGGAGAAATAAAGATCATCTTTCCTTGTGGTTTAGCCTATAGGATGTGACTAGAGAATACTATCTCTAAGACATTTGAATTTATTCTCTACATGGTAAATACTACAGAAATCATATGTTTTGACTGGATCAAATCCTGTTATTTTTTTCCTTTCCACCTTACAAATGAAGTTCATTCTCGGGAAGAATTTTGCATAGAGTCAGCCATGATGGATATTGGCTAGGGTCAGGAAGGAATCAGTTGCTCCTATACTTCTGATTAAGTCTAGGCTTTTCTTTAACTATGAACCCCCCGCCCCTTATGCACTCTCTATTACCATGGGTTCCAGTTTTCTCATCTTTAAAAATTTGGAATTGGGTTGAATGTGCCATGAGGTTCCTCCTAGATTTAGAACTATGATCTTATAAATGCAAAGCTAGTCCAGGCTTCTGGACTGGTGATCCTGGACTGGTCTTTATACTGTAGAGGTCATTTTCCTTCCAGAAAGTAGATCCAGATAGGACTCCCAGGTGGTAGAGCAGTCTGTGATTATCTTCCTTCCTTCTGGCTTTCTGTTCTCCCATACTATGTATGTTCCTGGGGAGAAACTATACTATAAAATTAGGGAGTCCTAAGGTACAACATATATCAAAGGACAGGGAACTGATGATTCTAATACATAAAGTTCACCATGTGCTCTTGAATATACCTTCTGAATCATCTTTTGAGCTCTTAGACCTGCCTCTTTCCAGAATTGTGTTATGGGAGTTTGATTTCTGGTTTGAAAGCAAAAATAAACAAGAAATGCCTGTTGATGCTATTTGTCAATCAAAGATGATTCCAAAAATGTTTTGCAGGACATTAGCCAGCCAAAGTAAATGGCAACTTTGGAGTTCTGATAGAATCTGAGAGCCCAGCGCTAAGACAGTCTTGGTAAGCTCTCAAGAACACCATTGGAACAAACAGGAGAACTCACAGTCTTCTGTGGCTTTTCAGAGAACAATTAATGGAAGGCAGATTACAAAATGCCATTCACTATCACAAACTTTCAACAACACTGAAGGTCACGATTGAAAACATGCAGCTATTTTAAGAGATGACATTGTTATAAGGCACCATTATGGAGACATTTTGAGATGATTTAAACATTGTTCTATAATAGGAGATAAATTGTTCTTTCAGGTCCAATGAGGATTGTTTGTGGGTTGTGGGCACTGTGTGGGAGGTGGGGACTAGGGGTCAGGAGAAGAGCTCATTTTCATCCTTCTTTGGTTCACCTTATGACGTCTGCTTATTTACCCGGCGCTTGCTAAGCTCCTTCACATTCTTTTCTTTAGCTGGGCATCTCTGAATCATTTAATTTGTTGAGAAGAAACTTTCTCAATAGCACTAATAAAATACAGGAAATTGGATTTTTCCCCTAGTTTTTAAAAGAGATCTGTATATTGAAACATCTTTATAAACAGAGGCAAGAACTAACTAACCATGACCTTGGGATAATCATCACCTCTCTGGGTCCCATTTTTCTCATTTGTAGAATGAGGGGGTGGCATTCTAAGTTCCCTGTCAATTAGAATATGCCATAATTCTTTGCTTCTGTCTGTCATACAGTACAGCCATTTTCTCTATATCTTCACTTCTCAGGAAAGGCATTTTGTTTTAAGCATCAGCTTTCCAAATAAATGGTCTGGTTTAGTTTTGGCTAATTTCAAGACAGTTCAATACATTTTTTAATAAACACCTACTATGTCCCAGGTGTGGTCAAAAAATCTAAGTTTTCAAGAAAAAAAGTGGGATGAAAGGGACCAGTAACTGATCATAAGAATCTCACAGTCTAAAGGGGAAAGAACATAAGACAACTATGAAAAAAGATTATCCTGGATAAACTGGAGATGTTCAGAGAGTGAAGCTATTAGATTAAAAGGGATCAGAAAATCAGGGGAGTCAGGAGATAGAGACAAGGAGAGAGAAAATCCCAAATGGAAAAAAAATAAATTTTTAGATTTGGAATTAGAAGTTGCTGTTCAGCTGTTTTTCAGTCATGTCTGATTCTTTGTGATCCCATTTGGGGTTTTCTTGGGAAAGATATTGGTATAGGTTTGCCATTTCATCAGATTTTTAAATCCACTTTCATTGTTTTAATTAGCACTTGTGTGTCTTAGGATAGGGAGGTCATTCAATGTCTCTTGGGTTGTTACCTCATTTGTAAAATGACCAGTTTTAGCCTTTAAATAGAAGAACACTAAGATCCCCTTTATCACAAAATGTATGACCCTAAATATGATTTAAAGATATTACCATACATTCTATATAGGAAATGGAACCAATAGTATCAATTAAAATAATCCTTTCAGTATATACTGATGAGAACAAATCAGAAAAAGGTCCTATATCTACTGACACTATATATGTATATGTGTGTGTGTGTGCGTGTGTGTGTGTGTTAGAAAAGCAAACAAACAAAAAGGACCATCATCAAACAAAATATTGACTTATTTTGGTTCAATTCAATGAATATCCACAATGTACCAGACACTGTCTTAAGAACTAGGGATATAAAGACAAAAGTGAAAATAGTTGTAGTACTCAAGGAGCCTGTAGTCAATTCAGGACATTTTTGTTTTCATTTCTTTCAGTAGTATCCAATACATCATGATCCCATTCAAGGTTTTCTTGGCAAAGATACTGGAAGGGTTTGCCATTTCTTCTCCAACTCATTTTATAGATGAGGTAATTGAGGCAAATAGGATTAAGTGACATGTCCAGGGGCTCACAGCTATAAGTAACTGAGGCCAGAATTGAAATCAAGATGAGTCTTCCTAATTCCACATTAGCACTCTATTGATTGCACCATCTGGCTGTCCATGAGTTAACATATCCATTCATTGGTATAAACAGTTTAGATATGAATCAATCTTACAGAGATAAGGACTGAGAGAAGAATCATATAATGAAAAAAAAACTCACTGAGGCAGTAAATTAGATAAGTGAAATAACTTTAAATTATAAATGAGCCTTTTAAACTAGTGACTTCTTCATATCCACAGTACAAGGGATTTGGGGCCAGGTGTCCATTGGAGACAGAATGGTATTCTCAAGGGAGGTTGAAAATTGAGTATTTTTCTTTTATAATTTTTATCTTTTGTAGGAGATCACCATATTGAAACCAATCTCACATATAAAAATAAAATGAGCTGCCCTGTCAGGAAGTATGCTCTGAGATCTTCAAGCAAAGGCAATTTATAGTCTCTCAGAGTTGGAAAATACCAGAGTTCATTTAATTTGACCTACTTTGCTAGGGCTTTCATACTTTGGTTACTTGAAAGTCTCCATCTTAAAAAGTGTTCTTTTATATATACATATATATATATACATAAACATATATATTATATTTATATAGCTGTATGTCTTGTCTTATAAAAATAAACAAACAAAAGGGACCAACAAAATTGCTGAGTTTAACATGGATTAGAGGAGGAGCTTAAGTGAAGAAAGAATGATAGCTATGGCTTAAATTTGACCCCTCTTTCTTACTTCCTGTGTGACCTTGGATAAATCATTTAACCTTTCCATGCTTCAATTTGCACCTTTCTAAAAGAATGGTATTGGGGTAGGTGACCTCTGAGAACCCCTATAACTTTTCATCCATGATCCTTGATTCAAATAAATGTTTATTGATTGATCAATTGATTGATTTAGCTAGAGATTCATTTTTAATTCCTTTGTGATAATTCATTTCTGAAATTTTAGGTTTCTAACTCTAAAATCTGGTGCAAGCAATCATTTAGAAATATATATATATATATATATATATATATATATATATTTGTTCCATTTCTTTTGACTCCTTATTTTACAATCAAATGAAATATTAAGTATTAAAATGTTTCATTCTCTAAGTCCTTTTTATAGGAATGAGTAGTATTTCAAATTTAAAAACAAATGGATATTCAAATTCTATTCCATATGCTTGGGTGATTTTGAGCTAATTGCTTAATTTCTTTGCATGTTAGTTTCTTCCTCTAAAAAAAGGGCAAAATAATAATATCCATTTCACAAGAGAATTTTGGGATCCAATAGAGCCACCCAAACAAAGGCCATCTCACCCTGTAAAAATTCCTTTTGGATCTGAACTTTTATAAACATTCCAATATATTTATATGTGACTTGATGGATGATTATGTCACCTATCTGGACTTATGAGAGTTCTCATTGTATTGGACAGTTTGAGACTAGGGCCTGTTAAGATTGTTCTGTCTCAAAGACTTGCTTTACTTAGAAAGTCTGGGAAATGCCTTCAGTACTTAACATTTGAGTCAATAATGTGGTTTAAGAGAGCCCCCCGTCCCCCCACTTCAATGTTCATTGTCTGCAGGCTCAGTACTATACCCTTATTCATCAAAAAGATTGCAGAGTTTTGCAGATATGACAGGATGGCTGAGAAAATCTCTTTGACTAGTGAATCTGCCACACGATGGCAGTCTAGGTTAACATTAAGACTTGCCAAGACAAGGCCAGCTCAAACCCATTGACAATGAGGTTTTGTTAAAAACTGGCCTCCTCTTCTTCACCCCCTCCTACCCCTGTCTCTTTGCATCAAAGGAAAGATGGCAAATTAGAGTTCAGAAAGGACAACAATGAATGCCAACCCATACAACATACTTATAAAAGACCCCTAAACAAAGAAAGCCAGAGCATAATTACCCACAAAAACCACATGTAGCTAACCTTTAGTCAGGGCTGATGAGTGGCACTTCAAAAATAGATGTGGTTAGCAACACATGGTCAGTAACCTTGACTCAACAGCCCTGCTTGTCAATAAAGTCTTTGAAATGTAATTGTCTCATTGGCAGCAGATTGGCATGAAGTTTGGAAGGCTTTGTATATAACCAGACTTTTATTGTTTTATCAGTGGTTGGGATGGGGGGCCCCAAACAGATATGGCATTGAAGGCTGATTACAAAGACAAGTTTGAGAAATCAGAGGCACGCTCTAGAGATGCTATAAAGAAGAGCCAAGAAAGCTTTTTGGAATTGCCAGACTTCACAGGCAGTTGTGAGACACATCACTACAATAAGGATGCATTATAGCTTTTTAAAGTGAGAGTTCCCTCTAACCAACTTATAACTACTTGTTAATCCTTAAGGAGGTGCAGAGGAGGGAACCCATGGCCTCATTAGATCTCACATTTAAAATTGTAGGAACCTTAGAAGCCATAGCATCCAGTGCCTTCATTTCACAGATTAGGAAACTGAAACTAAGAGAGAGAGAGATGAAGTGATTTGTCCAAGGCAACACAAGTAATGTGACTGAAATGGGTTTGGAACCCAGTTGATCCAAAAGTTAGGACTTCTTTCTACTACACCATGAAGACTTAGGATCAAAGGATTTAGTACAAGAAAGACCTGAGATTGCCATACCCTGACCTCTCCTTCTATAATGGAGGAAACTTGAGAAAGTGATTCATCTAAAGTCACTCAGATAGTAAGTAAAAGACCCAGTATTTGAATCTACAACCAGAGGTTTCAAACCCTCTGTGTTCTGTGCTGTCTCTCCATCTTTCCCCATATATATGTGTGTGCATGTGTTCATAATACACATCTAGAGATTTATATACTCAAGAATATATACTTATATACAAAAATGAATACAAATATAATATGCATGCATTTATATATTAACATAACTTACTAAGAGATTCCAACCATATAAGCCTCTTTTATTATTCACACATGTCTACATATAAGTGGATTGCCTGTTCACACATGTGCACACATATATGTGTATTTATGCATGTGTGTTTGCACATTTACACAAAGCAACTTTTTTGTCCTATCTGACAAAGTATGCCTTAGGAGGCCTGCTTTACCATCTTTGAGGTCAAAATTAATCACAATATTTGTCTTTTTTCTTTTCTGTTGGTGTTATTGCCTAAATTATTTCCTTTAATATCCTTATTTTGTCCTATAGTAGTTGATTTACATCTTCTCAGGTTTTTTTTTCTTGAATTCTTTAGATTCATTACTTCTTGTGATGAAATCTATCGCCCTGTTTACTTTCAACTAGGTCATATCCCCTCTTTTTGTCCATAATCTCAGAGCTAGTAATTATTTGGAAAAAAATTCATACCCACATATTCCTAAAATACTTGGATTGAGTTCTAGGCATATACTCTTTAAGTGAGGAAAATAAACCTTCTCTGAATAATATCGCAATCAAACTTCCATTGAAGGATACCTCTGACACTTCATTGTGATTGAAGATGATCCCCTCTTCCCAAAGCTAGTAAATACTTTCTAAGTTCGAAAACTGGTAAATACAAAGAACATGAATATTGTCTGTCTGCTGGCAGAAGATTCTAGAGTTCCATCATCAGAAGCTTAGTGGGTAGGTGATTCATACCAATAATGCCTTATCCAAGAGGGTCATTTACTGAAGTGAGGTGAGATTAAAGTCTCTTTCAGTGGCAGGGATAGCAAGGCAGCTCAGTAGATAGAGTGCCAGGCCTGGAGACAGGAACATCCATCTCAGTGATTTCAAATCTGGCCCTAGACATTTACTAGGCAAGTCATGTCATCCTGTTTGCCTCAGTTTCCTCCCTTTTAAAATGAGTTGAAGAAGGAAAAGGCAAACCCTCTCAGTAACTCTTCCAAGAAAAACCCCAAATAGGATCACAAAGTTTCAGATTGAAACAACTAAACCACAATAGAGAGTAGCCAGATTGGAGAAGTTGCCTCTTAGAATCTCTGGTTTCCTTCAATATTCTGCTAAATCCCCACCTTCCAAAGCAGCTTTTTCCTAATCCCTCCATCCACTAATGCCCCATCCCAATGGCCTTTTATCTATTTCATACACACTTATATGTATGTATTGAAGTCTCTGATCAAATTGAAATTCCTTATGACTAAGAACTGCGTGGTTTACATCCCATGTTTCTAGCACCTTCTTTGGAACTTAGAAAATGCTTTGTAATTGATGATGCAACTCATAAAGCTCTATATGGATTAGAATTCAGTACATGCTTCATCAATACTGCTGATTACTTTATTGAGTAACAACATGGAAGAGTGAAATTATCCTTAGACTTGAAATCAAAAAGTCACCTCTGCCACATAGAAGCCTTGAGACTATGAGCAAGTTACAGTGTCTCTGAGACATCATCTATTCTTTGTAAAATGAGATTAACATTATTTATATACTCCATAAATCACTGTGTTGCTGTGAATGACAGATTGAATTAGTGAATGCAAAGTCATTCACAAAAGGAAAAAGCAAGACAATTTCTGTTCTCAAATTTACACTTTAACTTGGGCAGAGGACATGTGAACAAAATTTCAACAAAGGACAGCGGAGGGGTGAATAGTAAGTAAAAGCTTTCCAAAAGGAAAAGTTTTCAAAAACCATTGAGGAACAAATGAATCATAAAACTCAAATTATTGATTTCTTTGTGTATTTGTTAGTCCTTGGTCTCTTGTAAGATGTGAGCTCATTGATGGCAGACTGTGTCTCATTTTGATCTTTGAAACCTAGTAGCCAGCTGAGTGACTTGCAAAGTGAGCTTTTAGTTGATCTTCCTAGGGTCAGACTATATTGTATTAACCATGTCATTTTCCAAGTGTGGATCCACATGAAGGACTGACTCTATCCCAAACCCTCAAGTAACCTTGTCTGTAACTTGTGGAAGCAGAATATCAAGGTCTAAAGGGGCATCTCCAACACAGTCTGTGAGCAGATCTTGTTAGGGACATCTGGGGAGATGCATTAATGCATTTACTTTAACCAACTCTTGCTCTAGGTCAAAACAAACACAGGGCCTTACCTGATAAAAGCAATAATCTTAATATTGCACTCTGAACCCCAAATGGGGAAGCTTGTGGGCTTGAAGAAAATACATGTATTTGTGAATGCATCTATTGAGGGTTAACAAAGAAAGCCTTTTCTCATCCCCATGGGGGGAAACCATCTTTAGGCTGATAGCACACACATCTGAAAGTTCAATGAACTTCTGTTAGTTGCTATGCCAACCAACAGAAGACCTGTCCAGATATGAATTGATCACACAAATAAAATCTCCCCAAAGATGATGCTTGTTTGGCTTAAGGGCACAGTCTTTGTAACAACCCTTGACAAATCATAGAGCTGTCATTCAGAGAATTTATTTAGACCATTGTCCAAATTTCCTTAGCCATTATAAAACTGCAAGATTTTCTCCCCATGGGATACTGGTTAAATAGTACAGCAAGGAAACACCCTTTGTCCAATCTCTTTCGATAGCAGTTATGCCAACCAAAGTGGAACTACACCGACTGTTTTTCCTTTGGGAAGGATTAGGGACTGGAGGAAGAAAGTAGTATTGGTTTATCTTCTTGTTTCTTGGAATAACTTTCCATGTTCAAGGAAAAACTTTGCTCAACTCATTTTCACTCTATTTTTTCTTCCTCTTTTCCTCCCCTCATCATAGGAACATGGTATTTGGGCAGGAAAGTACTTTGTTGCAATTCAGCCATTTCAATTCTTTGTGATCCCATTTGGGATGTTCTTTGCAAAGATGCTGGAGTGTTTTGGCATTTTCTTCTCCAATTCATTTTACAAAGGAGGAAATTGAGGCAAACAAGATGAAGTGACTTGCCCAGGGTCACATAGTTCATAAGTGTCTGAGACTGGATTTGAATAGAGGAAGATGAGTCTTACTAACTTCAACCCTAATGCTCTATTCATGACACCTGTAGCTGTGCATAGTCAATAAAGGTAATTGGTTGGGAGGCATCAACAGTTGGAGAATAAGGAAAGGCTTTATGTGGGAGAAGACAGTGAATTCTAAGGAAGCTAGCCAGGAAATTTCAAGAGAGTTAAAACTTTTTCCAGGCTCAATAGTGATAGACTCTAGGGGCCAAGCTGTAATCATTCGACTTCTACTCCATCTTTTACATGAAAGAATTGTGACAATTGAAAGATTTGACAGCTTTGACCAACAGGCATTATTCTGACCACTGATACATAGGATTGTGCTATAAAGCTTCCTCCACTCCCTCTTTCAAAAGGTTGAATTGAACTATTTTGGTTTAAAAATTATGATTATCATTATTATGTTTATATGATCTATAATTTTCTCCACATGGAAGATGTCAGAAACTTTCTCTACCAGTGCCAATTAGCAGCTGCTCAGATGTATATAGAATCAAAAGGGTAAAATGACTTGTCCTCAGACTCATAACCACAGAGGCACATTGGTCTTCCTGAGTCTGAATAATAGGCTATCTATTTATGATGCCATGCGACCTTGATTTAAATATGAGTGAGACATTCCAATGGGAACAAGAAGTACCAAGATTGGAGAACAAATGATTTCAGGTAATATAATTATGACTAGAGATGTGGAAGGGACTTAAATCATCATCCAGTTGAACATCTTCATTTTACAAATGAGGGAAGCAAGCCCCAGGGGTGATAGGTGATTTTCTCAAGATAACAGAGATCAGAAGTGGAATTGGACCTGAGGTTTGAAGATCCTGGAGTCAACTCTCTTTTCACTGTACCATGCCTTATCCTTAGAAAAGAAGTCAAACAGAGCATCCAAGTCTTAAAAATGACATCCTGAAAGTTAATATGCATCTCAATGTGTCTCATTGACACAGAAGTAATTCATTTCCTCAATAGCATTTCTTTCTAAAATATGAAAATGGAGAATTTGAGTGTCATTGAAGACAGTCATGATGCTAAGTGATAGGGAAGCAAAGAAAAACAAAAGAGAGTCACTAATCTTCAGAAGCTCCTATTATAATGAAATGATTGAATCTATGTCTCTCCCTCCTTCCTTTCTTCCTCTCTTCCCTCCCCTTTCCTTCTCTCCTTTGGTATCTCTCTCTCTCTCTCTCTCTCTCTCTCTCTCTCTGTGTGTGTGTGTGTGTGTGTGTGTGTGTGTGTGTGTGTGTGTGGCTAGCTCTATTATCATTGGGTTTTGAAGCAGCATGAGTATTATGATTGGTGCAAGAGAAAATACCTCTTGTAAGACAGTATGGTATGTGTTTGGGGGTACTATGTCTTGAACTTGAGTATTAGGAAGCTTGGGTCCAAATAGCTCTTCTGAGAATTTCTGTCTCTATGTAACCCATGTCACTCCTCAAAGTCTCAGTTTACTCATTTACAAAATAACATCCATAATAGCATCTATCAAAAACTCAGATAAGGTCATTACATGTAACCACTTTGTGAATTCCAAAGCACTGTATCTGGTTCTGTTTTATAATGCATTTGTGATTTTATTAATCTAAGGAATTCACATGGAGAAACTTCTACTAATGGAAGTAAGGATCTTCCTGACACTTTGTATTCTTACATTTTTTCCTAGGGGCATGGGATTTGAAATGGCTTGAGAGAAGTGAGACCCAATGAGATAAAGTGATTTTCCCAAAGCACCAGAGATCAGAAGTAGAATGACCCTAAGTGACTTGACCAGTGTCACAAAGTCAGCATTCATTAGAAGCAGGACTCTAAGGATAGGTTTTGATCCCTTGTGCCATAGTTGTCTCTTGAAAGGTTAACTTTCATTTCTATGTTGATAATTATCTCTGAAATTAATTTGTTTGGTCATCATTAAAGGGCTTTGAAACCATTACTAGGAACCACTATGCTTGTTAGAATGTGGAGAACTCGATGTCAGTTGGCATTTCCTAAGAACCCAAACTTGCCACTACATCAATAAAACAATACAAAAGTGACTTGCTGGAGACTGAAACATTATTCATTGATTTTATAAGTTTAATATTTGTTCTTTCATTAATTGAGATATAGGAAAGATCCAAAGGAAAGTCTACCTATACTGAGAAGACAAGGCCAATAGTTAAACAAGATTAGTTATTTAATGCCTCAGTTTCTTAATCTACTTAACCAACTGATCTCTATGATCTTTTCCAGTTCCATGTTTATGATAATATTATATGTAAATGACCATTGTTATTGGTTGTATGGGCATATTTTACAAGAAAGTCTACCTACTGAGGAGGAAGTACTTGAGACAAAGTTGCCTCATTTAGTAAATTAGTATTTATATGTTTTGCAGTTTGTAAAGTAATTTATAAATAGGAATTGATTTTATCTTCATAATAATCTTGAGAGCTAGATGATATTATTATCTTCATTTCATAGAGGAAGAAACTGAGGCAGGTAAAAGTGAAACGACTTGCCTTCAATCACATCTCTCATAAGAATCTAAGGTTGGATTTGAATTCAAGCTTTCTTTACTCCATGACCAGTGTTCTATCCATTTTCCTATCTAGTTGGCTAAAATTCACATAACAGTAAACTTGGAAAATATTTGAAACAAGAAGTACTCTGGATAGTAAGGGTTCTGAGAACATCTCTGAATCTGTTTCAAATTGATGAACCTTACTCACTTCATTTATGAGTTAATGTCCATTGTAGGAAATGAATAAGGATCGGATGTGGGTATTTTTTTAAGTGAAGTCAACAAGTAATTCCAATTTAAGTCTCTAGAATAGATAGCATGATTTAGTTTCCTTTTATTGTGTCTAATGGATGTATGTTAAACAGATGTGTCTCTCTTTGAATTCCTCTTTATTCATATCCCTAAATGATGCACACCTTGGGGCTTTAGTGGAGGGAATAGTCATCAAGTTCAATGATGTTAATGATGCAGATGCTTGATGACCTAGTCAAGACTAAGGCATGAGTTTGGGGTTTTTTCTCTGAAATGATCATAGTTTGTGGGGGGAGTGTTTGTTCATCAATGTACTGAGAAGGCACAGAAGTTTGATTTGTACTCTACCTCTGGCTTAACCAGCTTTTGATCAAAGTTCCATTTCAGTGAAGTTATTCCACTAGATGGCTCTAAAGTGTCAAGCTTCACCTTCCAGGCTGTATTACAGTGGGAGTGGAACCAGCTTTCTAATCTTTATCCAGTGCCATCTTCCTATGTTTGACCCTCCCACTCGACCACAGCTAATGCTTCATTTTTACTCATATTCTCTTCCTAGAGTGGACCATCATGACTAAAGTCCAAAATATCCAGATAGATATTTTCTTCTTTTAATTATAAAGGACCAAGTCCTGGAAGAAGACATCATATATTCCCAGAATAATAGAAATGAATTCTTCCTCTTCCCACTCCCCCATCTTAATTTCTCAGTCTAAGGTGCCAGGTTTTTGGTAATTAGAGAGTGTACCATATGAAAACAGACCAAAGAGCACTACAGGCTAAAACCTGAAGAACAATCAGATGGACGTGGGAAAGCAATTTTCTAGTACCTTTTTTCTTTGAAATCCAAAAGAATTCTTTAAAATTTCAGAAGGACAGGGACTTGAGAGGTAATTTTAACTTTATTTGACTTGAGGTAAAACATATTTCCTATTTTGGAAATTTGGGTCTGGTAAATCTTATCAGAAGGAAATACATCATATGTGAAGAATGACAATAGAAAATAATCAACCAAAAGAAAAACAATTGGTGAAACCTCACTACCACCACTGGTTTGATCTAGCTCAGATATGGTCAACCAAAATTCAATTATGGTCACATTGGCTCAAGCATGAGGCTCTCTAAGATTAGTATTGTGGTTTCCATAGAAAGGAGGTTGAGGGTGAAACTGTTCAGATTCTGACTCTATCAACTTTGCTCTCCTCCCCATGTCATCATGTCCTCACAGTGTTTTCCTTTGGTTTTCAAAGGGAATAAGGTATCATTGAGACTTCAATTGTATACCTTGAAAAAGAATAATGGGAAGAAATGTATAGTGTATGAAGAAAAGATAAGAGCTGTGAAGTCTGAAAAAGGAGAGTAAAAAGAGCAAAACATTTAGAGCGCAGAAGAAATATACAAGGTAGAAGGTGGAAGATTGCAAAAATATTATTTTGGGGGACTAGAGAAGCTGCAAAAGAGGAAGGAGAGTGGGAGTAGGTTAAAAGATGAGAAATGAGAAGTGGTCACAGGGAGACAAAGAAGAGTAGTTCATTGAGACAACTGGAATGGAAAATCTTATCTCCTTTTCTCCAACCAGGCTGACTGACCCTTTTGATGAAATCAACCTGCTTTGACATGCATGACCCAAAAAGTCAAAGTCTCTCTTTTCCTGTAAGTCCATAAAGATGATTTCAGTGGTATGCCTATTATGGGGGGTGGGGAGGGACAACACTATAAGCATGAATCTTCTCTGAATAGAATGGTTCCTCAAAGATGAGGGTCTGTTATAAGTGGTATCTAGTATTAGACTTAAAGGACAGGAATTTCCTTAGATTTCCTATGTAAAGTATCTGGCAAAATTTAAACTTTTATTCAACCAACATAAATATCCTTTATCCATAGCCATTCTGGCTATTAAGAAAATCATTCAAATGAAACCAAGTTTTTTTGTTTTTATTTTGTATTTTCCAGGGATGGGGGGTGGGTAACTATGTCACAGCTCCCATAATGTGTTTTGATTAAATTCTTGAGTTCAAAGTAATATGCAACTCTTCTTTCAGCCCCAATTTTACTGTTTTGATCCCCATGATTCTAGTAATGGAATGGTTAGGTGATACAGTGGTATAGAAATGTCATGATATTGTAAAGGGATATAAACTCAAAGGCCAGTCTCTGGTAATGGTCATCAGTTCACTTGTATTAGATAATTTTTCTTTTTACTACCTTTTGACCATTTAATCCATTATTCACTTTCTTTGACTCTAAGGTTTACTGTTTATGTCTGCTTATAAAGATTTACATAATTTTTGAAAGACTTTTTTGATTGAAATTCAATTCAGATTGGGATTTACATTTTAGAGTATTGGCCTACAGCTACCATTTTCTGGATCACATGCATTTTGTATGCTGAGGATCATCTGTACGCCAAGGATGAAGTGGCATGAGTAGGAGAGGATCAGGATGGTATTTGAGAGCGTGGGTAGGACTGATGAAAATTCTGGGCTATTCAAAGTTTTTATGGGTTCACAGATGATTATTTTTTAAAAAATCTCTTGCCAAGCCAAATTTAAGGTGGGCGGTATGCTCAAATTATCCATTTTTTTCTTTCTTCCCATATGTCTCCCTATTATTTCCTCAATATTGGCCAGGATATCAACTGACCAATATGAAGCACTAAGACCAGATGAAAAAGCAGGTAAATTGCCTGAGAGTTCTCATGGATTTCCCTGTTTCAGTATTATTCCCAGTGGGTGGGAAATCAATTCAGACCTTGATTGTTGAGCACAGCTTCACTGTATTGGAAACCTTAATTATGTTTTTTAAACAAAGGAAATGTCTTAGCTTTTCAGCAAGCTGTTTATAAATTGATAATATATATTTTATGTAACTGAAAGAAGAATTTTTGAGGTTGAGGTTCTGCTTAGCTCAGATATTTCTTATATTTTAACCCTGTTTCAAAATGTGTTGTTTTCCTCTGACTCATAGGAAACATAACAGGAAGGAATCTTCAAGTTCATCTGGTCTAACTTCCAACCTGAAGTTGAAATTCTCTCTAGAACATCTCAGATAAGTTTAGTGGTCCATTCTTTTTTATATATTTTCAGTGACTGAGGATGTACTACCTGGTACTATAACTGAATCTACTGTTCAGCAACCCAAAGATTTAGGAATTTCTCCCTCTCTGAAACTTCCATTCATTGATTCTAGTCTACTTTCTAAGATCATATAATGTCAATTTCTTCCTTCACATGAAAATCTAAACTATGTGAAGATAGCTATTATATTCTTATTAACTCTTCCATTTCCAGATTATGTATCTCTAGGTTCTTGCAGCAGTTCCTCATTTAATATGATTTCTAGATTTCTCAGTATCTTCTGAATATACTTTACCTGGGCAATATCTCTGGTAAAAGAGGAGCTAATGATTGAACTCAGGCCCCTCAATTTGTTTTGACCAGTACAAAACTTTTATAGAAATGTGAATATAATATTTGGGGAGAATGGCTTCCCTTCAGTGATATCTTTATCATTCTATTGATGTTTGATGTAATTGTTGTATTTTTTTATATATGAATTTCTTGATCCTGTCTTGTCCTTTAAAAATGACTTGAATGAAGCCATAGGAGACATCATGCTTATCTAATTGGGATAACACCAAAGTAGGTGGGGAAGCTAATATATTAGATAACAGGATCAGAATTTAAAAGATTTTCATCAGGCAGGAAATTGAATAAATTGTAAAAGATGAAATATGTTCTTCATTGGTACTGAAGTCAAGTGCTTAAGACTTTGTGGGTCTCCATTTTATACCGTAATAGCTTCTCTCTGATATAGATTTGAAACATCATGATCTTTAATGTAATTTCTCTCTCTTGACTCATTTTCCCCAACCAAGACAGAAAACTTGAAATTCTTAAGTCTCACTCTTCAATTGTCACAATTCTAACAGATGTTTGACCCTTAGGAAATGCTAAAAAATACTTGGTGATTGATTCATTGATTGGGGTAAGGAACACAACTGAAACTTGTAAACACTTAACTATAACCAATCATTATTAGTGTGCCTCAAAATAATATCTCCCACAATTTTATATGACAAGTTTCTTTCTCTTTTCCATTGCCCCTCTCATCATAGAATAGTTTGGGACTCAGCCTCAGACTCAGACTACTGTAAGCAGTAAGCATCTTTTGGATGTTGTCTCTCCCAATGAGATTATAGGCCCCATGAAATCAGAGACTCTTGCTTTTATTTTTACCCTCAGTACTTAGCATAGTGCAGTGAACATAATAAGCAATAAATGTTTTTAATCATCCACCCATCATCCACCCATCATCCACCCATCATCCATCCATCCACCCATCATCCACCCATCCATCCCTCCATCCATCCATCCATCCATCCATCCATCCATCCATCCATCCATCCATCCATCCATTAAGTAATTACTGGTTCTAGTAGTGAAAGAATCAAATAATTCACTCTATATTGTTGGATGATACTCTTGGATGGTCCCAAGGTTAGGAGTTAAGACTTTGGTGAAGGGTCCTGTCTGCATCTAGGCTACTGTGTCTCCCTTTTTGTCATACCCCTGTGTGTATTCCACAATCAACTTCTCTGCATAAGGTTCCCAGTTAGAATATGTGACTTTCATTAAATTAAGTGCTGCTTTCTCACCTCTGGCAGCAAGGGAAAGGTGCCTCTCCTCTTCCTGTTCACATATTTAATACCCTTCTCTTCCTCTCATTGGGAAAAGATAGAGGAGAAAGCTCTACATAGGGTCTTCATGCATCTTAAGGAGATGCCAGCTTTATCTTGACTTGTGCAAAAAATATATTATAAAATGAAATAACCTCAACAATTTCTTCCAGTTTTAAAGACACAATCCTCTGACCTATCACCATAAGATTACTATAAACAATGTATATCTAACTATTTATATGACTCTGACCATAGGTGAGGAATTATCTGTGCCTCAGTTTCCTTATCTATGAAATGAAAGATTTAAAACTAAGTGACCACTAGGTCTTTTCCTACTCTCAATCTTATGATTCTAAGCTACTGTTACTGTGATATATGCATGGCAAACAGGAGTCTTAACAAGATAAATATACCTCATCTAAGTCCCTTTTCAAAGGAAAGAAGGGGCAAAACTGAAAAAAAATTCAGACAGTCATCTCAGTAGTTCTCATATGGGATGTCAGTCTTCTGGTTATACTATCTGGTTATACTATCACTCAAATATTAAGACATTTCCACTGTGTTTATTTTGTTTCATACCTAGGCAACATTATATAGATGGGATCTTTATGATATTTTGCTGTGTTGGTTCCTTTCATTCATTCATTCAACCACTTATTTATTCATTTATTTATCTATTCATGTCTCAAGTAATTGAGAGGTTTTATTTAGGATGTAGCAGTAGTAAACAATTAAAATATTTCAAACAGGAAAGAGGATTAAAAGAAAATAAATTTTGATTTTTTTCTTATAGTCAAATTAAGCTTTATTCATTGAAGGCCTGTTTGACCCCACTTCTCAGCTGTATATGAAAATTTTAATGTCAGTTCTTCCAAATAGCATCCTCTGCCCTCAGAGATCACCATAGGAATGACTCCAAACACTGTCTGCATACTGGCATTTTTTTAGAAGTCTTTGAAAGTCAATATTAATTACTGAGATTGGAGTCTACAATGTAACTTTAATCAAATTGTCCTTCCAAAAATGCTACTATTAATAAAACCCAGAATTTTTAAAAATTAGTTAAACCCGCAAGTTCAAACCCAACTAAACAAGTCTGTCCATTCTAAGACATGATTGTATAACAAATATCCTCTGGCCAGGCCTGCATATATGGCATTGGTACCATTTTTAATTTAAGTTATATGCAAATCTGTTTCAAGGGGCTGGCTATCTATCTCTGCTACAGTCTGCAAAGCTGATGATCCCAAATAATATTTTCAAGCTGTGGAGAGGTTATTGATGTTCTGAAGCAATCTGGAGATTCCAACTTTAAACATCAGTAAATAGGTCAAACTACAATCACTCCCCTTGATTGTTTCCATTTCAGAAATAGCTTTGGCCTTCCCACCCTGCAAGCTTCTGTCCTTGTAAACTACTTAGAGGATTTTGGAACAACTTGACTACATCAGCCATTCTTCTGTGGCAATTAACATTCCATTAGATGCTACCTGGGTAATTAGCAGCATAATCCAAGCATTGGGATTCCCTGCTTCCTTTTCTTCTCAGCCTGGCCAAATAATTTCATTTTACTTTTTATGTGCATATGTGTGTGTATGTGCTTTTGTCTTTTTCAGCATTGATGCTAATAGAATTCTCCCTCTGTCCTGTCCCTCCCCTTCAGTATTCATGCCTGGCTAAGGATGAAATTGATTATTTATTGATTGGGAAAAGGAAGGCAAACTCATTTAGGCCTTTGATTAATTGTCTCATTTGCAGATTTTGCAAAGTCCACTTTGACCCATTCTACTTTTAAATGAGGAAATTCTGTATTCCTAAACCATTCTTATGGAAGAATGACTCATACTATTTATTCATCTTATAACCAACAGCGTCATTTGCACTTTAATACCAATGGTTCATTTCCTCTTTGGCTCCTTTCCCTCCCTTTATAATTCTGATGATCATTCAGAGCTGGCAATGAACCACTAGAAAAAGGGGGAAAGTTGCTCTTTGATTCCAAAAGGGTCTCTGATTTCATTGCTATGGCTACTTCCTCTACTCCACAGATCACATTTCTCCCAAGGATGTGGGGATGTATCTGTCACCTGTTTCTGCGGTTTGTTGAGGTAGTTTTATGGGTTTATATGGCCCCCAAATATCATCTGATGGTCAGTTCTTTGTCAGTGAGCCTCTCTTTAGTTAGGCTAGGTTAAATTCTTGAATGATATGTGATTTGTAACTGGGGCTTGGACTCTCTTTATCATAATTTGTTCCGGTCAAACTATACTACTTATCATTCGGCAATCTCATTTGGATTTCTTCTTCTCCTGCATGTTAGTCTAAATTAATCTAACTTTGACTATTTTAAGGTTGAATAAACCCCAGTACTTTTGATGATGATATCTTTCCTTCATTCTCAAAAAAGATTGTGACATCAGGGAACTGATGCCATAACATGAAAATAAGCTGGATTTGAGTGAGGGGGTTCTATACTAAGTCAACAGACTCACTTTCTCCTCAGAAACCATCTGGGTCCAGTGGTCAGATATGGATCATGATGATTGGAGATGACCCTGGATGCAGTGGGAGACCTAGTTCTTTTAAAAACTGGATCTTTCCCTGGGCATAGTTTGATTGAGACAATGCCCACTCAGTCATTAAGATTAGGGCAGAGAGAGATGAGGAAAAAAGGTCAAGAGTGACCACTTCCAAAAAAATAATAACCTAGTGAATAGAGTACAAGAATTGTAGTCAAAAAGACCTGAGTTTGAATCCTGTCTCAGTTACTTACTACATGAAGCTAAGCAAAGAGTCCAAGTTCTCTGGATCTATAAAAAATAAAGGTTTTTGCACTCCGTTTCAAGATATTTAAGAGTTCAAAATTCATGACCATATTGTTGGTAAGATTAGAGCAGAAATGTCAACATGTGACCCACAGAACCATTGTTGTGGACCAAACCATACTAAAAAATAATTGGCAAATATTTAACAAAATAGATAATGAAATAGAGCTACTATTCCATTCAGTAGGCAACCAACAGGGATATTTATTGTTTGGTGGCCCTTCTTTCTATTTGAGTTTGACACTACTGGTCTAGAAAACTTTAAAATGAATGTTTTTATCATAAACCACAGAGAAAAATTGGTATTAAACCAGCTTTCCCAACTAAACATTCTAAGAAATTACTTGGCCTATGGGCTAATCATAATGATGGGGTATTTCACCTCATAAAAATTTAGAATAGCTCAGTGCAGATTTTTTCCTGCTACCAAATGGCTAGAAAATCTCAAAAATAGCCTGAAACAACATGGGTTTGACTGAAGCAGAACTAGGGTTTTGACATCAAAATAATGATGAGATCTAGAGGGCAGGGGCTATATTTTAATTTCTCTAATATCTACCTTGTGACTGGCACAGCTCTGGGCTATAGTAGGTGTTAATAAATACTAATTGATTGATTGATTTTATACTTGACAAATACCAATATTTGCATGCAAAAAGCAAATAATTTCTAAAAATAGTTTCCATATCAAAGTTGACAAAAGCCCGTTGTTAGTTTTTCTGTAGTAAGGTTTCTTTAAACAGCTCTTTCTATGTATTGTAATTGTTGTGTTTTTTTCCTTAGGAGTTCTTTATAATTAGGTAAATTTATATTATTTATTTTCATTGTTCAAGAATGGGTGATCATTATGCAAATGAATTCATCAGAAAACTAAAGTGTCAACTGAAAATGTAGTAAATGATGACAATCCTTTCCCTAGCTACCCCTAACAATCCAAAGTTCTTATTTAGTACAGAATTGGACAAAAGTGATGGTTCTCTCCATTGTCTGTAGACTCTCTTATATTGGGATCTGGAATCTTTTTTTTTTTCTTTTCTATTTTTATTCACCAGTATATATGAAGGACTTCATGCTTTTTTGATATTTTGCTCATAGAACAGAATGTCTAGGTGTGGGCCAGGTGTGGGCCATAGGATGTCAGTGTAAGATGGGTCTTTGAAAGTCATTCAGTCCCTGATAGAGAATACACAAGTGGTTGTCAAGTGTTTGCTTATCCATGAGTGAGAAGAAAACAAAACAAAAACATTAGCTCCTAAAGTTGCTCATTCTTCCCCCAAGAATTATATCATAACTTTCCAAAACCTAATAGTCTATAGTTGCTCAGAGATCAAAAATGAGCTGGTAATTAAGGAAAAGTTCTTTATGGAGGCTCAAACTCTGTTTCCAGTTTTTTCAACTTCCCCCTGAGCAATCATTCACCAACAGGTTAGTATAACAACCCTGTGGAAGGGTTCATATATAGAAAAGAGGCTAAATTTATTCTCTTAGGTCCCAGGAGACAGAAGTAGGTTTGGTGGGTGGAACAATAAATAGGGAGAAATATGGTTGCTGTAAGGCAAGACTTTCTAACAATTCAAACTATTCCCAAATGGAATGGGAAACCTTGGAAAGCAGTGATTTAATTTCCCTCTCATCAGATCTAGATTAGACTAGAGATGACCTCTGAAGGCTTTTCAAACTGTGAAATTTTGTGCTTGGGTAGATTCAAATCCTACAGAATTATTAAAAATGGGAAACTGGAGAAAATAGTTGATGGACTCCTCCCCATTCTCCAGCTATAATTCTCTCAAAATTTTTAAAATTTCTTCCTCATATTAAACTGGGGTGAATGGTATTCAGTTTTGAATCATCTAGAATACATCTGCCGAATCTGAAGAAACTTTCAGATAAGAAAGCACAGTCTAATCCATCCAGTATTCCTGATTAAAAAGTGATTTCTACTTTAATTGAAATGATCTTCATTAACAGCTGCTAGGTGAGTTGGGAGAATGTGGGTGGATGCTCAGATCTGCACAACAGGAAACTGCTTAGAGAGGTCTCTGCCAGTGGAGGCCAGATTCCTTTCTGCTTATTTATTTATACTTTGGGGCAGTCAGTAGGATGCAGTAAGACTTATCTTCCTGAGTTCAAATCCAGTCTCAGATACTTACTAAATGTGTGATTCTGGACAAGTCGCTTAATTCTGTTTGCCTCAATTTCCTCAAATGAACTGGAGAAGGAATTCCAATAACTTTGTCAAGAAAACTCCAAGGGGGTCACAAAGAGTTGGAATCTCTAAAGAATAAAGGTATTCTTAGGAGAAAAGAAATGAATATTTAACACAACTTACTCTTGAAGAAATGGAAATGTCATGAAAATATTTCTGCATCAATTTGAAAGCATTTATTGAGCCCCCATTGCTTGCATCTCACTATGTTAATTGCAGTGGGACATGCAAAGTTGTTCAGGCAGTTTCTGCCTTCATAGAACATATCAGACCTCAATTTTTTCCATCTGTATACTACTAGTTCATCTCTACATCTGAATATTAGGTAATCTGAAAAATTCCTTTCCTTTTTATTATAAACTATGCATTAGAGTATCAAATCAAAGTAGGGGCAAATTAATGTAGGGGCAAAAACTGTTAATCAGTTGGCAACTCAGAGAAGGTTGCCAGGAAGAAGGAACATTTGAGGGGGATTTTAAAAAATGAGCAGGGATCTACTTGGGAAGTTGGATCAAGTAGGTGATAAAAGTAACTTATGATGACAGGAGAAACTTCATGGAGCCGGATAGACATTTTGTATAAACACCAGATATGTAGAGAAAGAAAATAATTGAAATACTTCTTGAATGACATCTTTTACAAAGTTAAGAAAATGGAAAGATGAAGGTAAAAACCCCTCTTTGTAAAAATGGGATTATGTTCATTTTTGTTGTATTTTTTGGTCAATGGCGTTCAATTTTTGGAAATTTTTTGGTTTTTACCTTAACTGCATCACAGGTTCAAAGGAATGGAAATGACTTTAGAGATCAGCGATCTTTACCCCAACCCCATTTTATATATAAGAAAATTGAGCATAAGGGAAAGAAAATAACTTGCTTAGGATTCCTCAACAAATGACAGAGAAGAGTCCAGAACCTAGATTTCTTTTTAATCTATTCTTTCCTATTCTACTAGGGATAGAGGAAGGCTATCCATAAATAGAATCTAAACTACTTGGCTTATTTTTTGGGGAAAAAGACACCATTGAGATCTCTATAAACTGAAAATAAACTTTTACTTATAGCACATTCATCATTAAGATGGAAGCATATTGAAAACAACAGGAGAAATTATATATCAATTATCCTCCAAACAATCAAAAAAGGAATTTTAAAGTGGTTACTCAGTATCAGGACCTCAACTAAGTGATAGGGCTGTAAGCTTACCTTCAACTATGGATGCATGTTGCTTTTGATGTTTGTTTGACTTTATTGTCATCTGTCTCTTTAGAATATCCATCTACCTTACTTATTCCAAGGCTTAGCTGAAGTACCACATTCTACAGAAGATATTTCTTCATAATTTTAGTAGTTAATACCCCCCCAGTAATTTACAACCCCTATCCCCTATAATAGAAAGGGAGCCATATTAAATGTCAAGCTTGCTTTTAATCTTTGCCATCAATACATGATAAATCAATAGATATATTTAGTCTGGGCAACTCATTTAATCTCTGAGGACCCCCAGGAAACTCCAAGACTATACATACAGAGCTAGCACCAATCTAATTAGGAATTTCTTCACTTGTAGTTTCCTATGCCAATGAAAATACAGGACTGACATCCACATATTTTGAATTAAACAGCTTCATACATCTTGTCTCCTCCATTTAAATATGCACTACAGTGCAGAATACAATGCAATATAGAATAACATTCGAACATTACTACAGAGAGTGCAACTATAATGGGCTGGACATGTTAGAATGCCAAATGTACACTTGCCAAAAGAACTGTTTTATGGAGACCTCACACAGGGCAAGTTCTCACAAGGGGGTCAGAAGAAGCAATACCAAGACTCCCTGAAGAGCTCTCAAGAACTTTGAATTGGAGGTGGCTAGGTGGTACAGTGGATAGAGCACTGGCCCTGGAGTCAGGAGTACCTGAGTTCAAATCTGGCCTCAGACACTTAATTACCTGGCTGTGTGGCCTTGGACAAGCCACTTAAACCTGTTTGCCCTGCAAAACCCTAAAACAAAAACAAAAACAAAACAAAAAACTTAACTTTGGAATTGATTGTACAGCATGGGAGACAGTGGTACAGGACTGCTCAGTATGGCATGCCCTCATCAGTGAGAAGGCTGCCCTCTATGAGGAAGACAGAATTGAAGCAGCTCAACCATAAATTTGGAATAGCCATTCCAGATGTTTCCATGGACAATTTGTGTCTGATCTGTGGTAGAGCATTCCAAGCTTATACTGGTCAGATCAGCCACAGTAGGACACACTGTAATTTGTCTCAAATACGGTGATGTCATTTCGGTTTTCTTTAATCACAAAGGACAAGAACCAACCAAGGAACCAACAATATAGAATACTTAATTTTGCTTTTATAACTCCAACACCTAATATTGTGTATACATAAAGGTTTTCAAAATTTGTTTGCTACATTGAATTTCCTTACCTCATGTAATGTATTTTCCCTTAGATTTACTTTCATTCTTTGGATGGTGATGTGTTGTACAACCTCTCATTTTCCATGTTTTCTATTTTTTTTAACTCAGTGAGCAGTTCAAGATAGTGACTTACTTTTTTCTCAGACAGAGAACATCATTTTAAATTAGTTCCTCTAATTCTCCTGAATATTAGAATTGTAGGTCCATGCCTAAGTCACATTAATTCATCATTTTCCACTGAAACAGAAAGTCTAGCAGAAAGTGCATTTTCAATAAATAACTCATATCACTATAGCACTCTCAGAATTTATACTATACTTTCCTCATAACACGTCTGGAAGATTTTCTCGTATAACATAGGTAAGTGGAAACATGATTACCTTCATTTTCCAGTTAAGGAATGAAAGACTCAGAAAGAATAAGGGATTTGCTCAGGGTCACAAAGGGAGTGCCAGAACAGCAATTTGAACTCAATTCTCTCTACAAATTAGTGTCCTTTCCGTTCCATGTCGCCTCAATCAAAGCTTCATGAAAATTATACAAAAGAATTAAGAACATTAATCTTGGAATGGAATTTAGATCTCTTCTAGCCAAATGCCTTATATTGTAGAGGAGGAATCTGAAGTCTAGAAAAATTAAATGACTAATTCCTCAGATGCTAGCAAAGTGCCTTCTTTTCAAAGGTTACCTACCTTCCCTTCCATATTTATCTTGCATTTATAAAGTTAAGATACTTATACATTATCTTCTCTATTAGAAGTGAAGGTCTTTGAGAGGAGTCTTACATTCATTCCTTCCTTCCTTCCTCCCTCCCTGTCTTCTTCTTCTTCTTCTTCTTCTTCTTCTTCTTCTTCTTCTTCTTCTTCTTCTTCTTCTCTCTCTCTTCCTCTCCCTCTTCCTCTCCCTCTCCTTCTCCTTCTCCCTTTCCCTCTGTCTCTGTCTCTGTCTCTCTTTCTTTTTCTTCCTTTATTTCTTCACATTCTTTCTTTTACTCTTCAAAATGAGTTCTCTTTTTTTTTTTAATTTTTTTTTGCAAGGCAATAGGGTTAAGTGGCTTGCCCAAAGCCACACAGCTAGGTAATTATTAAGTGTCTGAGGCTGGATTTGAACTCAGGTACTCCTGACTCCAGGGCCAGTGCTCTATCTTCTGTACTACCTAGCTGCTCCCTCAAAATGAGTTCTTTAAACTTCCTTCCCCTTTGTTCCCATCATACTTTTGTCTCTCTTTATTTCTTCCCTCCTTTCTTTATTTCTCTTCTCCCCAATTTTGAAAAGTATCTGACCTATAATCTATATACAAGAAAAAATTGCTGCATGATTTATTATAGAGAGTCATTTATTATTCTGTTTATAGAATAGAAGATAGAGTCTAAGCCTCCTGACTCCCAGGATGTTATCCACATCTTTGTCTCCAAATTTTAGGAAGAGCATTTGATAAGCTAAAGAGCATGGAGAGGAGGACAGCCAGTATAACAAAGTATCCCTGAGGTCATGTCAAATGAGAAATAATTCAAGGAGTTATAATCCTTTGTGTCCTAAAGGTGAGGCTATTTAAAATAGCTAAATTCAAAAAAAATTGTAATAGTATTTAATAAAAAAGATCCATAATTATTTTTTTGACCCCAGAGGGCAAAACTAGGACTAATAGATTTAGACCCTTAGAGGCAAATTTAAGCTTGATGCTTGAAGTACTAATAATTTTAACTCTGAAAAGCATTGTGGGCTATCTCCCAGGATCTCTAGAAGGCCTCAAGGAATGTATAGCTAGTCATTTATCAGAAATGCTATGAAGGGGATGTCTATTCAGGCACAGGATCATCTAGATGGACTTGGGTCCCTTTCATCTCTGAGATGACATTCCTTCCCCACACCATATTGAATATTCAAAGATGAAAAGAAAATAAATCACAGCTTCAGAACTGGAAGTAATGTTGGAGATGATCAGTTCCTCCTCATTTGAAAAAAATAGGAAAACTGGGGATCAGAGAATGTAACTGACTTGCCCAAGATCACACAGTCGGCAAGGTAGGGTTTTGAAGTTGGGGACTCTGAGCCCAAGTCTTCGCCTTAAATCTCTGCTTTGCTTCTCCTCTCTGCTTATTTCCAGAGCTGAAGTTGGTTGTAATGATGTAGGGGAAGAATTACTGGAATCCTCTTTGGTGAGATTTTTCATGAGAAAATTGTGCAGCATATTTAACCAGTCGACCAAGAAACAACAGCTGCTTGTGTATGAAGCATCAGGAAAGCTGCTAAGATTTATATAATCTTTAGCATTCAACAGATTGTCAGCATTTATAGGAGAGTTAGCTTATATCTATGTTCTTATGCAGCCATATAGCCATACCCACTGACTTTGTACCTGCCTTGGAAAGAGAGAGGGTTCCCTCTCTACCTCCCTCATTCCTAAGCCCCCACTTCCAAGATCTGAGTCACTGAGTGGCTGGAGGTGAGGCAGTGACATTTGGAAGTAGATGCAGCCCCTGGAAATGGAACATAATTAACTCTGCCTCTTCTTACATCTGTATAGGGCTAATAAACTTGTCTATTTGCCAGAATTAGAGCTCACATTTTTTATAGAGCTTAAACAGTTGCAAAGCACTTTTCTCAAATGTAACCTGTGCTGTTAGTTGCATAAGGGTAATAACTCCCCTCCCCATTTTGCAGACTAGGATTTGAAGTTCAAAGAAATCACTTTGTTCAGTGATATAGGTAGTAAGTGTCTGAGATCAGATTTGAACTCAGGTCCTTCTGACATCAGGACCAGTTGCTCTATTCATTGTGCTATCTAGCGGAAATGTGTGAAATTCTCCATTTGTGAATTGAGGAAACTTTACTAAATGATCTCCTAAAGCCCTATCCAGGTCTTCACCTATGATTGCATAACATTCTACATTGCAAAAGCTAATTGATTTTTATTTTCTATTTGTCTCTGTCATTGACATTCATCAAAACACTGGGGCCATATCTCCATGATGGAGCTGCAAGTCCTGTCTCCTAGTCAATTTTTAAAATATTCTTACTTCTTTCTTCCCTCTACCCCATAAATTGTTTTTTTCTGTCCAAGATTATAGCCCAATCCCCACCCCACCCCCTCTCCTCCCCCCAGTTATCTCAGCTACTTGCTACTTTTACTTCTCTTAACAGTCACTCAGATCTGATCTCTGAACCTTTCCTTCCCTCAAGGTTGAGGACATATTTCTAAGACTTTTCTTGAGTATCATCAAAAAAGGCAGTAACTCAAATTCTTTCCCTCAAAATCACTTCCTCTCTTCCCTGTTTCCATTAATGACACTGTGATCCTCTTTATCCTCTAGATTCAAAGACATTGTGGCAACCTTTTTCTTCACACAGGCACACACACATTCAATTGCTAAGCCTTGCTATTTGAACCTTTGTAATAACTCTCCATTCTTTCCAATCTCATTGTAGCCATCTTAAAGGAGCTCCTTAACTCCTTTTATTTAAGGTATTTGTAATAGCCTCCATTATTTTCATTGTTTAAAATCTCCCTATTCTACCTCATTCCCTCTTTTTCATCCCTATATAGACATCCTACTGATCATGTCAGTCCATTCCTCAAAAACCTGCTGTGGTTTCCAAATATACTTTAATGCATTCACAATCTCATCAGGTTAGATATTTCTTTTATGAACAAAGATTGCAATCCATCTCCTGTCTTTTTATTCTGTTTATTTCATTCTTTCTTCATCTCAATTAAAATTGTAAACATCCAGAGAAATGTAACTCCTCAGGAGAAGGAGCAGCATAGTTTAGTACTTTGCATATAGAAGACACTTAATTAGTGTTTATTGAATAAAGGAACTAAAAGATTATTAACACTGGATTACAGTTTTTAAAAATATACATTTTCATTTCTTATTTCATTCTGATTACTGAAAAAAGTCAATCCTTCTATCAGCTCAAAAGTAGCTTCCCTTGGACATTGTTTCCTCTCACATCAAAGGATCTTGGGAAGGGCAAGATGACACAATAAAAAGATCAATGTAGCCTGGAAGGATTTGCATGAACTGATGCTGAGTGAGATGAGAAGAACCAGAAAAACACTGTACACCCTAACAGCAACACAGGAACAATGATCAACCTTGATGGACGTGTTCATTCCATCAGTGCAACAATCAGGGATAATTTGGGGGTATCTACAATGGAGAATACCATCTGTATCCAGAGAAAGAACTGGGGAGTTTGAACAAAGACCAAGGACTATTATCTTAAATTTAGGGAAAAACCCTGATATTTTATTGTCTGACCTTGCTATCTCTTAGACTTTGTGTTTCTTCCTTAAGGATATGATTTCTCTCTCATCACATTCAATTTGGATCAATGTACAACATGAAAAAATGTAAAGACTAACAAATTGCCTTCTGTGGGGGGAGGGGGGAGGGAATTAAGACTAGGGGAAATATTGTAAAACTCAAAATAAATAAAATCTTCAATTAAAAAAAGAGATCATTGACTCTCAAGTCAAAGGAACAGAGTGTGAATCCTACTTCAGATGTTTAGAACCAGTCTGATATAGAGCAAGTTATTTAACTCTCTAGAACTCAGTTTTGTCCTCAAAAAAGGGACTTTGGACTAAATGTCATCTGAGTCTTTCAGCTCCCCAGTTTTGGTATCACAGCTTTATAGTTAGGGGGGGGAACCTTTTGAATAGGATGATATGAATAGAAAATTAGTATAGTTACCACAAAAATTCCCAGATTTAAAGTGATAGCCAGAGGCAGAGTCATTTTACATGTAGTAAGTCAATCAGATTTGATCATTAGTAATGTAAAAATCAAACTGGCAAAGGGGCAAAAGCGTGTTCTTTTTTTTTTTTGCTCAAGTATGCTTGGGGAATAAGCTCAGAATGCAAATAGAATAAAATTGAATTGCAGTCAACATTGCTGTCGGAGAGACATTGATGAGGTCAGATTGATTAATATGAAAAATTCTGCCATAACTTTAGCAAATTCCATTTGAAATTAACTTTGTCAGAGAATTCAGTTCCATAAAACTCTATATGATTGAGGCTCTTTCTACCACACACATATTCATTCTACAGCTAAATGCATTGGAGAGTGATGATCCTAGTTTAACAATGGTCAAATGTTGAATTTAATTTTCCTGTAGTCATGGTGAAGGAATTGAAACCCTAATGAATTTAAGTTAATGTAGCCAGAACCTGGCTATTTGTTTAACTGGAAAATAATTATAGAATGATTCAACATAGATTGGATTTTGGAACTTGCTATCTTTCTGGTTTTGCAGCTGTCTGAACCTCTGTTTCCTCAATAGGAAATTTTGGGAATTTGACTGGATGATCTTTGTGGTTCCCTTGAACTCACTAGTACTATATGACTGAGCAATCTAACATTATCTGATGCGAATCAAGATGGCTGAATCTGAAGAAGCGCAAATACTGAAACCAAAGCCAATCTAACTCAGAAGGAGAATTTGGTGAGAAAACATCACCAATATTAGCTGGAACAAGGAAAAAAGAATTAAGATAGTTAAGATGGAAAAAGGAAGAATCTTGGAAGTAGGGAAGATTTAGAAGCAATCACATCTCTTTGCATAGTAGAGTCATATTAAATGCCTTGCTCAAAGAACAAGATCTAGGGTGAGTTCACCAAATATCACTTACTAGTTAAAAGGAAACACCAGAGACAATATATTGAAAATTCAAAGTATATGGATATCAATTTATTTTCTTGGAGACTTTCACACCTCCAAAAAATATTATAGGATACAAGAAAAGAAGGAAGAAAGGAAAGGGGAGGGAGGGAGAGAGAGAGAGAGAGAGAGAGAGAGAGAGAGAGAGAGAGAGAGAGAGAGAGAGAGAGACTATCTTTATTTAAATATCATAGATATAGATGGAATTTCCTTATAGTAATACTGACTGATACAATGAAAATAGTTGGATTTATAATCAATGTAACTAAGTTTAGACAGATTTTGTTCCTTGCTGCCAATATAACCTTGAATATATTCTATGTTTCTTCTTTTGTAAAATGAAAAGGTTTATCTTTTTTTCTAGAAACAGTGTTTGTATCTAGACTTAATTGTACTATTTCCATGACCCTATGAATGAAAAACGAAGAGAAAGAATAATTGAAACCTCATTGTTGTTGCTGTTTGTTCTTCATTCTCAAAGACCATGGTATCAGGGAGGTGATGTTATGTCTTGCAAGTGAGCTGGAGTTAAGTGAGGGAGAGCTGGATAAAGACAGTAGCTTCACTTTCACCTCCAAAACCAAGTCAGTAGACAGACAGGAATCAGGATGATAATAAACCACTAGGTAGCACAATGGATAGGTCACTAGACCTGGGGTCAGCAAATTCTTGTTCAGCTGTATCAGTTGTGATTAACTCTTTGTAAACCCATTTGGGGTGTTTTTGATAGAAATATTAGAATGGTTCCACTTTTCTTTTTGATCTCTTTTTACAAAAGGACTAAGACAAAGAAGGCTAAGTTTGTCCGAGTTCATACATATAGTATCTGAGACAATATTTAAACTCACAAAGGCATGTCTTCCTGACTCGTGACTGGGTACTCTGTTCACTTTGCTGTCTGTGATCAGGAAAATGAATTTAAAAATCTCACCCTGAACATCAGATGTGTGACCCAGGACAAGTCACTTCACCTTTTGCTTCCATTTCCTCCACTATCAAATGGTGATAATGATCACACCTATCTCCTAGGCTTATTGTGAAGATAAAATGAGATAACTATTTGTAAAATAAGTGCTATGCAAATGCTACATTATTATTATTACTATTATTATTATTATTATTGGTACATGAAATTACTAATAAATGTGCTGGATATTTTCTTCAGGATGTCAAAGAAACTAGAGATATTTTATAGAAAAAGTGAAGAAAGAAAAATTTTTATGGAAAAGATTTTTTGGTAGAAAATTATAACAAAAAGATGACTCCTTCCAAGAGAGTACCTTCCCAAGGGACCTTGGAATCTAGGTTGGACAAAGTGGAAAGTACATCAGGCTAAGTGATTTGTTCCCCTTGCCTCCCCACCTTGCCCCCAAGGCTTTCTCTGACTGACTTCATGCATTATTTCTATTCTGAATATCAGTGACTTCCAAACAGTTTCTTGGTGGGGTTCCAGAGCCCTGTTGGAATTCAAGAAGACACCAATAGATGATTAATCAGAAGGAAAGGGAAAAACAAGAAGTTTCAAAATGGATTACCATGTAAATATTAGCTACTTCTTTAAAAGCCTAGAGTCCAACTCTTTTTCTTCTGATCCTGAAAGGAAATTTTTTTGCAGGTGTCTCGGTTTATGGCTCCTCTGCTTACCATCTAGTAGTGACTATTTGGGGAAAAAAATGTTTCTGAAACCTTATTTTATTATGTCTTAGTCATGTCAGAAGATAATTCTCCATAGACAGAGTGAGTCAAAGGGAAGTCATGATTAGCATAAGTATCACGGAGCCTATCTCCTCTTGGCTAGCTTATGATTGGCATGGAGAGAGGGATAACACAATCAGCCAATATTTTTGCCCTCTTTCACTGACACTGATGGGAGATAAACTACTATTATATCACATAAGCAGAGACAGAGAAGTCAAATGCTGAGATTTGTATCTTGAACTGTTGGAATCTTTTGTAGAAAGCCACCTCACCCCCTACACACATACAAACACACACACACACACACACACACACACACACACACACACTCACACACAATTGTATTTCCTGTGAAGTGGTTTAGAGAAGGTGTACATTAAACTTGGAACCAAAAAACCTGGGGTAAAAAGTCTTACTTTTGACAGATAATAATTATTCTATTATATGTCTATTTTACATTCTTTAAGCTTCAATTCCATCATCTGTTATATAGGGCAGTCATCCCTGGGTTCTCTATCTCAAAGGGAGGGGTGAGACATAAAGGAAATCATACTTGTAAAATATATTACATATTAAACAAGAGTTGATTAAAATTGTTCTAGGCAAAAAAAATGATGAAAGACAGTTTATTCACTACGTAGCAAAAAAAAATGAGAGTTTTCATATTGGTCTTCCATCACTCAAAATCATAGATTTAGAGCTGGAAAGAACCTCACAGATCATTAAATCCAGGCTCCTTTTTTTTTTTTTGCAGCTGAGTGAAATTAGGGCAAGAGAGCATTAGTGAATTGTCCAAGATCAATTAGAGCTTAAGTGGTAGACCTAGAATTTAAATCCAGATCACCTGACTCCATAGTCAATGAGTTTCCTATTGTGCTATGTTACCTTCCTACCTACCCTAAAGTTTAGATGCATTAGATGCAAAATAAATACCTGCTAAGCAAATCTTCTTCCACCTTTCCAGAAGCCAGTATAACAGTGGTCAATATTAAAGTGTTCCTCCATTTTTTATTTTGCACTGCATGGATTTCCAAAATCTTTACAAAGTAGAGTGTTAATTGTACACAATGTCACCAAAAATGGAAAATATTCAGTGTGCTTCCAGAACAACCTGAATTCCTTGAAATCAGGCTCATGTTCCATGAGCAAAGGGAGGAATGCTGAATTTGGAATGAAAAGAAACTGAGTTTGAATCCTGGCCATTACTTTTGTGTCAATTTGGACAAGTTACATGAGCTGCCTCAGACTATTTTTCTGAAAAATGAGGAGATTGGACTTGTCAGTAATTCTCAAAGTGAGGTCCGTGGATCCTTTCAGGGAAGCTCTTAGGGCAAAATCATTTTCATAATAGCGATAAGATATTTCAATTTATAATATAGTACATATGGAGCAATTTAACCAGATAAACAAAAGGTCTTTGTAGTCCTCAATAAGTCTTAAGAGTGTAAAGAGAAACAGAGACCAAAAATTTTGAGAATTGTTGGACTAGATGGTCTCTAAGGTCCTTTTTATCAAGTTCAATTTATTGCCACAATAGGCTATTTATACTTACTGTCTTCGTTGTTCATCCCATCGGAACTTCTGTCCAATCAGTCTTAGAGTCTGAGTGAATTTTTCCCCAGTCTTTTTAGGAAACCAGGTCACCATGTACTTCCCAGCCATTTCCAAACTAGGGAGCATACACTCTGACCCTTCTTATTTTTTTTTCTCCTATAAGGACTTAGACTTTTTGATCATGGACTCTGATAGGAGAACTTTTGCCTTTCCCTTTCTGGAATTCCAATCACCATCAAATTCTCAACCATTGAGGTTACTCTGACTATAGCCTTCCTAGCTTCTTTCCAACTATACATATTTCTTCCTCTTGAAGAATGTCAGTACCTTGAGGTCAAGGACTACTTTGCTTACTTATAATATTTGTATTGTCAGTGCTTAGCATAATGCCTGGAGCAGAGCAAGCACTTTAATAAAAAAAAAAATTTCCATTCATTTCATTTCATTCTATCTCTAAATTACTTGATCCAAGAAGGTCCATCTTTTTTAACATTGATATTCTCTCAGTGATATTACATATCATGCAACACCACAATGTCTGATGAATCAGAATAGTTGGCGATTCAAAGGACAATAGAAAGGCACATGGTGGGTGTAAAGAAACAGCAGCACATTACTAATGATGACTTGTATGTGGGAAGTGGTCGAAAAGATATCAAGTGTATCTTTGACCAGAAAAGGAGATAAAGGAGGAATCTAGCAAGAGGAATAGACAACAGCTGGATAGTCCTCTTGTCCCACTGACTGGGATCAGTCAGAATATGGCCTCCAGTACCTTTGATGGACTCTCTCTGGAGGATTTATAGAAAGACATGGATAAGGGTTGCACAAGATAAGATGAGGATGCAGCATAACCTGAACCCAATATGCCTGATGGAGTCAAAGAAGAATTACAGTAAGTACTAGATATTTTTAATGCAATGAAATAGTTTCATTTCTGAGGTTTTACTTTCCATTATGCATTTTTCCTCCCAGTAACAGAAAGACTGGTTCTTTCAATGACTAAATAGCAGTATACTGTTGAAATGAATTTAAGGGGAATTTGGGGGAGTTCAGGGCTCTGGTCTATATCTCAGCCTATTAGAGTGTTTCCCATAGTCTCAGTTATTGACTTCCCCTTTTGGGTTTCTCACCCCAACCCAGCAACCTCATTCATGTTTCTGGAAACCCAGGGATCACCATATCCATATTTACCTCATTTAAACTAAGTTCCACACTTCATAGTGTTCAACTTTATTTGAGAGGAAGAAAAAAAAGAAACTAAAAGTCAGAGGAGTGCTAGATTTTGAGTAAGATAACAGAGTTCAAATCCTTATTCTGCCAATATCTCCTTGGACAAGACACTCACCCCTCGAGTCTAAGTTTCTTACACTATGAATGAGTATGGGATGATCTCAAAGAACATCTCCATATTTTTGTCTCTGATTTAAAGATATTCTTGAAATGCAGTTATGATATTTATTAGATGACTGATGAATTAATTTCTTTATCTTCTTAAAGCCTCAGTTTCTTCATCTGTAAAAAGGAGGAGATTGGATTAGATGGTTTGTGAGACATGACTCATGTATATCTTTGGCTCTTTGACTGGGTGGCTTCTAGCTCTAGGAGGTAATGATTTGAAAGTAAAGTGCTCCCATTTCTTTACATCAATAAGTCTTAAACTTTTTTTGTCTCATAGCCAGGTCACATACTTAAAAATCATTGAGGTCCTCAAAAATCTTTTGTTTATTGCATATTAGTATTATTATGAAAATGGTTTTGACATCACAGCCCCCTAGAAATGTTCTTGGGAATACCCAAGGGTCTGTGAACCACACTTTCAGAACTACTGCACTAGACTGAGGGAAAGTACAAAGTAATAGGTATGGATCAAATTACCAAATTTCTGCTAATTATAAAGTTTTAGTGGTTAATTTGGTTTTCCTTAGGGCACAGACTAAACTAATGAATGTGCTATTCTTCAGATGGCATGAAGTTTTCACCCCATTTCTCTAAGAGATTCGTGATGGATTTCTTTTGGTGGGAAATTTAGGCATTGGATTAGGGTGGTGGTAGTAGTGTTATTTCAGCTCTGGTGGACCTATCACATTATATTTTGGAGTTGACTATATGTATTCTTTATACCAATTTTGAACACTTCAAAAACAAAAGGAGCATTCTATCATAGAGAAATTTATTTAGAAGACTATCAATTTGTATTCACTAAGATATGACCTAGATTATAAGTAGAATCATAGTATAAATATAAAAACAAAGAAACTTGAAAGGTCACTGGATCCAACTTCCCCTTTTTCAAATAAAATGTCTGAGGCCCAGAGATAACTAAATAACACCTATAGGGTCTGAGAAAATAAGTAGTCAGAATTTGAATTCATGTCTTGTGACTTCAAATCAAACACTTTTTGCATGTTACCAAGATTTCCTGGGACCTTGGAGAGGTCCAAATATTTAAGCAAATAGAGATCCCTATATTTTAAAAACTTCCTGTTTGTGTTGCTCATTTCTCTCTCTCTCTCTCTCTCTCTCTCTCTTTGTGTGTATGCGTGCGTGCGTGCGTGTGTGTGTGTGTGTGTGTGTGTGTGTGTGTGTGTGTGTATTCTCTAACTTTGTCCATTAGTACAAAAATACTTCAAACATTGATCAAATCTTATAAAATCCAAAGCAAATCTCTGCAATTCTCTTGTATTTAGGCCCTTGAGATCAGTGAAGCAGAGAGGAGTCTTAGGGTCAGGAGAAGAGATTCAGAAGAAAAGGAAAGAAAAAGATACTTTCATGTGAATGAAGATTTGTAATACAAGGTTGAGAGAAATGATACAAGTGTTCTTGATTATTTTAGTCTCTGTTAGCACATCCATGAAAATATCAAATGCCACATGTGACCAGGACTGAAAAATAATTAGTCCTTGACATGCACAAAAACAAATACTTAAATAATAGGCTACTGGAATTTATTCTGTTCCTCCTTTCTGTGCCATAGAAACTTAGTTACGGTCTAGTCTACTTCATGTCTGACCAAGAATTCTCAACATGACTTAAAACATAGTCATTCCTCTCTCCAGGTAAAATTCTACTGTATCAGATCAAGCTCTTCTTGAAACAGTTTGGAGTTTCCTTCAATCCATCCCAAATCTCTTTTCACCTTCTGACCAATTCTTCTAGGTCTTCCTTATGAATCCAGAACAGCTAGTTTCAGCCTTCTTTGATGTTAAATTCCTTAAGCTAGTTAAGGAGAGTTATCATTCTCCCCCAACTCTTTTGATTTTCATAATAAATATCCAAATTCATTTAAGCAATTCCATCCTCCACCAAATCTCCAGTTTTGTCATCCTATTACCCAACTTTGGGCACAGCTACTTTCTTAAAAATATAGTTTCACAAACTAAATACAGTGACAAAGAAGGAGTCTGAGCCAGGATAGACTATATGGGACCAGACTTTCCATCAGTCCTGACAGGAAAAGTTCTAGTCATAATAGAGATTTTTATGTTATTTGCTCTCTTGTCTAATGTTGCACTATTTATTCACCCGAGACTGAAATTAAGCAATCAACAACAAGCCCTTGTTACATTTCAGATATTGGTCTATACCCTAGGTATAGAAGGAAAAAATATAAGCATTCTCATCTCAAAGAATTTGCATTTTAAACAGGAAAGAATCTGAAACATTTTCCATGCAACTCTCATCCAGGAATGTTGCTATTTATTTTTTGAACCTGAGGGTTACTCTTTTCATTTGTTTTATTTTTCTAAGATTTGCTTCTAAATATTTCTTTGTGTACCCTGGTTCAGTCAGATAATGCTTACAATTATTAGCCTTTATATTTTGGTTGCATGGTCTCCACTGTTGCTAGGAAAGCTATAGAATTAAAGGCTATGGAGATAGTTCTATCTTTCTCCTTAGTATTATGGGTAATAGGAGCTCAAGATAGGGAGGAAGATTTGGGAAAAGTGGGGAAAAACCAATTACATTGGGGGAGGGGAGGAAGAGAAACATATGGAAGTTTCCCATTATAATCATTATAATCATTTGTGGAATTTCTTTTCTGGGATTTTTGCCAATCTAGCTGACTTGAGTTTTTCTCATCCTTTCCCTTCCCTTGCAAAAAAATTCTAAGTTAATAAACTTTGGGGAACTAAAATAATGGCCAAAAGACTGAAAGAGGAGAAATCGGTAAATGTTAGCTAGCAAAAACAAACAAACAAAAAAAGCTTTGACTGTCTTCTGTTGAACTCCAGAAGACTCATCTTGGAAGATAGAGTTATTTTACTGGATATACTTTATCCTCCTGTCTCTGGCTTTCCTCAAGATCATCTCAAATTCTAAAACCCTCTTTGAATTCTTACTTAATTCTTTCAATTCTTAGTGCATTTTCTCTGAGTTATTTCTAATTTACACTTTATATTTCTCATATGAATATAGTTGTTCTCACATCCTTTCTTCCTATTAGAATGTGAGTCCATTAGAAACAAAGGTTATGTTATTGTCCTTCATTTTATTATCAGAATTTAGCAGCATACTTAGCACACAGTTGACCCTTAATAAATTCTTGATGATAGTGATGACAATGATGATAGAAATTTTTTCAGTGTCTATCTTTGTATCCCATGATCTGGAATCATGATAGGTATTTAATTTATGCTGTTTGAGTGACTATTTCAACTCTTTTATGATTCATATCCTTGAAAGGAAGAAATTAGTTTTGAGGGGAGACATTATTAATAAATCTACCAATCTGCATAACTCCTAGGATGAAAGAAAGACATTTCAGGGTAAGCAAACATTTGTTTTTTTTTTTTATCAATTATCTGGAATTAATTAACTTTATGGGATCATAAGTGTGTGTATATGTATTTGTGTGTGTGTGTGTGTGTGTGTGTGTGTGTAGAGGAAGACTAAGCATTTCTTTAGCTGAGGGATAAGAGAATAGAACATGACCTATATTTGTAAGAGGAGACAGAGTAGAAACCTTCAGACTATTCACAAAAGATTATCAACATGTCAATCACTTGCCTGTGATGCTATTCTCTATGTAATTCTCCTATCTAAAACATCCTTTCCTGATTTCATCTATATTTCTTATCTTCCTCAACAGATGTATCTTGTAGAAGCAACTGGTGATTGAGTAGAAAACATACTGGGTCTGGATTTAAGAAAAACAAAGTTCAAATCTAGCCTCAGACACTTGATACGTGACCCTGTACAAGTCACCTATCCTCAATTTCTCCAACTGTGAAATAAAAATAACTGCGCTTACTTACAGAGTTGCTTTGAGAATCAAATGAAATATTTTGAAACATGTTAGCATATGACTTTCACACATAATAGGCCCTATATGTTTAAAAGTAGGAACTGTCTTGCTGGCTCGTATTTTTATCCCTGACAAGTTGGGTGCCTCATTTCCATCTAGTGAAAGTTAATGATGTTGATTTGGCTTTTAGAGGCACTTCAAACCTTGTGGTAGCCAATAGATTCTGGATTCAAATTCATTCCCCTACTTGCTCAGTAGAAGCATTTTTCATTCATTAAATGTTACCAACTGTGTCATCACTTTTGGGGAGGAGAATGGAGAGTGGAGAGTAGAGGAATGAAGAAGCACATTTCAGCCCACTCCATGGGGTAGCATCCTTGTTCCAAGGTTTTTCCAATATTGACTGCATCTAAGAAGAAATAACAGAGTTGAAGTGAAACAAAATGTGAATGATCTTCTCCAAGATATAATAGACTTCTTCCAACTAAAAGTTTTCAAGAAAACCAGAGATCATACGCATCAATGATATTTTAGGCTTTTCAGGTTCAGATTGGACTTGGTGGCCTATAAGGTCTATTGTTACACTGGAAATTAAGCTTTAAATTAAGTTTAATCTTGTCAATGAAATTCCCAAATAGTAAAGGAATTAGCTGATAAAATATATTCTTTCTATGAAACTCAGATACTTAATCATTCTTCTAAAATTGACACCCTTGGATAAAGCTCCAGGCACCCTATCTTTGTTATGACTTTGCTCTTTTTCAGCCATCTGTTTTTTTTAAACTTACCACAAATAAAAGGCTTTAGGTAGCCTCTCTTTTTACCTATTTATATCTAAAGCACAAGGTGTGGGAATATTTTCAAGGTTTAAATTAACTTTTTTCCTATGAAATTTCAAAAAGTAAGGATCTACTCCTATTGATGTCTCTTTCTACCTTGAGTTACTCATTGTGTTGAGTTGGAAAGGAAATGAGATTGGATGATTTTATTCAAGCAGTTAGTCATGTCCCAATTATGCAAAGCATGAACTTTGAGTTTGGAGGACTTTTTCACTAGAATTGTTTAAAAGGGAAGGGGAGAGAGAGAGAGAGAGAGAGAGAGAGAGAGAGAGAGAGAGAGAGAGAGAGAGAGAGAGAGAAAGAGATCTTTCTTTTTTGAAAATGGAAGATTTTCATTGATGGATGGATGTCCAAAATGACATCTGATTTCTTTTTTTTTTTTTTTTTTAGGTTTTTGCAAGGCAAATGGGGTTAAGTGGCTTGCCCAGGGCCACACAGCTAGGTAATTATTAAGTGTCTGAGACCAGATTTGAACCCAGGTACTCCTGACTCCAGGGCCGGTGCTTTATCCACTACGCCACCTAGCTGCCCCTGATTTTCTTTTTCATTTTATCATTGTTAGTTAATTTCCAAGAAAATATTTTGGCTCTATTTGTTCCCTTTTGTTATTATTGTTGTTTTGATGGCTGTTAAATCTAATTGTGTTTGTGTGTGTGTGTGTGTGTGTGTGTGTGTGTGTGTGTGTGTATCTCCTTGGCAAATAATGGAAATGGACTCTATTTTTATGATGAACAGTTCCACAGTGAAGATGAGGCTCCTACTACTCATCACATGCACTTGAGGGCTGCCTTGGACCTTTGAATCACTGAAAGGTGTCATGTGGGCAATGAAAAAACCCTAAAGAGTTAAAAGTGTTTGTTTCACAGGAAATTGGAAGAAATTTATGTGCGCAAGTGAAACTGAAAGGTCGAATGTGTGACTCATATCTATTGACAGATGGAATGCGCATAACATAAGCAGACAGTGACTAGAAAACAAGCAGGTTGTGTGAAAGTATTTTTAGAGACTAATTTCTACCCAGCTGTGTCATCTATGAATGGAAGAAGTTTGAGAAAGTTACCTAGGGGCTGCCTCATTTCCATCTAGTGAAAGTTAATGATGTTGATTTGGCTTTTAGAGGCACTTCAAACCTTGTGGTAGCCAATAGATTCTGGATTCAAATTCATTCCCAGGGGAAGAGGATTGATCCTTCAACAAAATTATATAATGTCCCATGATTCAGTTTGAATGAATCCATAAAACCAAGATAATACTTTTGAAGATTCTTTTTACCTTAATTTAGAATAGCTCTTTACAGTTCTCAAGCTTTCATATCTATCTATCTATCTATCTATCTATCTATCTATCTATCTATATTTATATATATATCTATATCTATATCTCTATATCTCTGATAGATAGATAGATAGATATAGATATATAATTTTACTTTGATTTTCATAACATTCCCCATAAAAAGATATATTATCTAGATATATAGATCTATACATCTAGAAATATATATTTTATATATATATCTAAAAATTTAACCTTGATTTTAGTAACATTCCCCATAAAAAGATACAATGTTTAACCTGAAAGGAAGCTTGGGGGTTATTGGGTCTCATTTCCTTATGTTTGAATCTGAGATGAGGAATCTGAGATTCAGAGAAATTAAGTGACCTAACTTGAGAAGCATATGTGAAATACTAAAAAGAACTTGGAATTTGGTATAAAAAGAACTGGTTCAAAATCTAGTTTTGACACTTATTCCTGGTGTGACTTTGGGCAAATCACATCTCCTCTGGATTCAGTTTCCTTATTTGTAAAATAATAGAGCTACATTATGTTAAGTGTAAAGATGTTTCCTGTTCTAAATATGTGATTCTAAAAATCACATAGCTAGTTAAGAGACAATATTAAGGTTTGATCTCAGTCTTGTCATAGAAAAATATAGTGCTCTCTTTGTGAGGTAAACAGAACAATGCCCACTTTTCACAAGATCATGTTCAGAGATGTTGAGTGGCCTTGCCAATGGAATCCCTAGAAGTAAATGGTAGAACCAAAAGATTATTTTAAATTAATCTCTCAGCTTCATTTATAGTAAAGATGTAGGAATTGTATGTTATTTGTTATTATTGAATTCTTTGGAGAGAGACAACTTCAAAATCCCATTCTATCAGTGTCCTGATCAGTTCAAAGTACACACTGGTAAATTAAGCTCACCCTCTGGCATACCACTCCCACTGTCATTTGGGTAATCCTATCATCAAAATTGAACTTGAACCAAACATTCAAGGACACCTGACATCAAGGATTTCCTTACAAAAGAAGGAAAATATAGCCCTATCTCTCTCTCTTCAAAAATAAACAACTTAACAGACATCTAGATGGTATATGGAAAGGACAAAATTGAGAGAGATTTTTTTCTTTCCATTTTTAACTGGATTTTATTTTTCTAAGACTTAAGACGAACATAATTAACAATTATAATTTCAAAAGAAGAGAGTAAGATCATGTGCTCCTTAGAAATATACCTTAGTTAAAAGTATTGAGATGACACACTTGGCAATGTTGTGTGAGCTTTCCTTCGTCACTGAGAATTTCCAAGATTTACATCCACTCTACAGGCTGAAATTGAAGACCTATCACAATTTGGTCCCAACCTACACAACTAAACTTAATTTTTTGCTATTCTCCAATGCATAATCTCAATCCACAAAGACTTTCTTCTCATTTTCCACCCTCTTCCCCAAACCACACAGTAACTTTGTGCTTTTCACCCTTGTCTTCCTCCTATTTGAAATATTTGCATTGTTATTAATAGTTTATAATTATATATGATCTATAATTATAGAAATGAAATCTTACAAGGTGTGAGGTCAATGCTGAATTTCTATGGTTAAAGAAATGGAATGAAAGGATTGACAGATTGCAATGATCTCAATGTGCTTGAAGAATGGACTTACTGAGGAACTACAAGGGGTCTTTTTGAAAATCATATTTACCAAATAGAGAGGTTCATCTTCAAAGGGTTGACCCCCAAATATTAAAACCATAGAAATTCATTAAAGTATTTCCTAAGGCATGGAGGAGATGTCTTTATTAGGAGAGACAGTAGCTACATTCTTAAAATCACAGATCCTCCCTACCAGTTCTAAAATTATATTATAAAGTATCAGTCATCAAAACTGTCTGGTATTGGATAAGAAATAGAGTGGTGGAATAGACTAGGTGCAATATCAGGAAATGATTATAGTAATCTGCTGTTTGACTAACCCAGAGTCCAGCTATTGGGATAAAAACTGTCTCCAATTAAAAACTGCTGGGAGAATTGGAAGCTATTATGGAAGAAACTTAGATTAGACCAACACCTCACACCCTATACCAAGATAAGATCAAAATGGATACAAGATTTAGACATAAAAAAACAATACTATAAGCAAACTAGAGGATCAAAGAGTAGTTTACCTGTCAGATCTATGAAAAGGGGAAGCAGTTTATGACTAAAGAAGAGATGGAGAACATCACTAAAAACAAACTAGAAAATTTTGATTACATTAAATTTAAAAGCTTTTGCACAGTCAAAACCACTGTAACCAAGATCAAAAGAAAGGTAGCAAAATGGGAAACAATCTTTACAACTAGTATTTCTGAAAAAGGACTTTAAAATATACAGAGAACTGAGTCAAATTTAAAAAAAGTCATTCCCCAACTGACAAATGGTCAAAGGATATGCAAAGGCAATTTACAGATGAGGAGATCAAAGCGATCTGTAGTCATATGAAAAATTGCTCTAAATCATTACTTATTAGAGAAATGCAAATTAAGGCATCTCTGAGGTTCTACCTCACACCTTTCAGACTTGCCAATATGACCAGAAAGGACAATGTTCATTGTTTGGAGGGTTGTGGGAAATCTGGGACACTATTACATTGTTGGTGGAGCTGTGAACTCATCCAACCTTTCTGGAGAGCGGTCTGGAATTCGGTCCAAAGGACAACAAAAATGTGCATACCTTTTGGTCCAGCAATACCACAACTGGGTCTATACCCTGAAGAGATGATGAAAAAGGAGAAAAGCATCACTTGTACAAAAAATATTCATAACAACCCTGTTTGTGGTAGCAAAGAATTAGAAATCAAGTAAATGTCCTTTAATTGGGAATAACAAACTGTGAAATATGTATGTCATGGAACACTATTGTTCTATTAGAAATGAGGAGGGATGGGAATTCAGGGAAGCCTGGAGGGATTTGCATTAACTGATGCTGAGTGAGATGAACAGAACCAGAAAAACACTGTACACCCTAACAGCAACATGGGGGCAATGATCAACCTTGATGGACTCTCTCATTCCATCAGTGCAACAATCAGGGACAATTTGGGGCTGTCTGCAATGGAGAATACCATCTGTGTCCAGAGAAAGAACTGGGGAGTTTGAACAAAGACCAAGGACTATTAGTTTTTATTTAGGAAAAAAACTGCTATCTTATTGTCTGATCTTGCTATCTCTTTTACTTTATATTTCTTCCTTAAGGATCTGATTTCTCTCTCATCACATTCAATTTGGATCAATGTATACCATGGAAACAATGTAAAGATGGGCAAATTGCCTTCTGTGGGGGGGGGGAGTAAGATTAGGAGAAAAATTGTAAAACTCAAAATAAATAAAAATCTTTTTAAAAAATCACAGATCCTTGGAGTTATTATCATAAGCATCAACAAATCTTAATTAATTGCTTATTATGTGCAAAGTACTAGGGTATATTCTAGGGATGAGAAGACAGACCAAAAATATCCATTTATATATTATCTGGCTATTACAATGTGCTTTATTATGTCCTCCTTTTGTAGTTGCCCAAGTCCTACATGTCCTTCAAGGTGCAAGTCAAAGTGCCCCCTCCATCAAACACTGATTTAATGACTGCTTTCATCACAAATACATATCTCTGACCAACTGGGGCACTTTATAGTACACAAATAAATAGTTCTTGAACTGAGTAATAATTCTAGTATTTAGTCACATAGTGTCTCATTTTATTAACTAATTTTTATATTTGAAATAATAAAATTGAATTATCATAATCAGAACTGGAATCAAATTTAGAAAGTATCTGGTTTAGCCTTCTCATTACACATATCAGAAAGCTGAGGCCCACAGAGGAAAGTAGCTCAAACTCATACAACCAGCCAGTCAGTGAGTCTAGAATTATATTGACATTTGATCCTCAAACATAATTCATTGCAAAGGCTCTTCTCACCTTAAAGATTATAAATTCATATAGGATGATAGTAAGAAGAATGAAAATAAAAAAGATGATGATAATATAGACAATAACAATGACTTTCATTTAGATAGTATTAGATATAGATGTGGTCTCATTGTTCTTCATAGCAACCCCATAAGGATCAGGATTCTCCCAGAAAGACCTGAAAAGACTTAAATGAACTGATGCAAAGTGAAATGAGCAGAATAAAAGGAACATCATATACAGTAACAGCAATGTTTTACAATAATTATCTGCAAATGCTTTAACTATTCTTAGGAATACAGTGCTCCAAGACAATTCCAAAGAATTCATGATGAAAAATGCTTTGTATTTCTGGCAAAAAATCTGGTGAATTCTGAATGCAGCATGATGCATACTTAAAAAAAAAAAACCCTTTTTTTTAATCAGTGAAAAACATTTCATATTCTCTTGAAGAGAAATGCACTCATTTTCCAAAAAGGGCAAAGGCCTTGTTATGTAGGGTAAAACTATTCAGTTTGAATCTTTTAGTAATTTGAGACATGAGTATTAATAATATTCATTATAAATTCCTTGTACTTTAGGGGTGAAGTGGTGTTAAAGATGGTGACAGTTATAGGTGGACTCAAGAAAATTATTTAACCTCTCTAGGCCTCAGTTCTCAAAAGAAAAATTAGAAGATTGGACTACATGATCTTTCGACTCTAAAGGTAGGATTCATGAGTCTAAAACTGAAAGTCCAAAGAAGAGAACTACTTTATGATAGTCAAATATTTCCTCCTCCTCCTCCTCCTCTTCCTCCTCCCCTCCCCCTCCTCCTCCTCCTCTTTACCTTCACTCACCTCATTTGCCTTATAGAACTCACTGATATTTTTTATGTGATAAAGAGGGCACAAATTTAAAAGATACTTTGAATAGGTAACAGGCTTGCCACATCCATTCACTCAGTTCCATGATTTCCCTTCTTAAGTCCTGGCATTCTTATTTGCAGCAGAGCCCTGCAGATAGTCTCTATCCACTTAATAAGAAACCAGATTGCTCCTTCCTTCTCCCCAAAATTTCTTTTCCTAATGAAAATTTACAGACTTCAATGGGAGGTATCATAGTGGGAAAGAGCTGGAACTAGAAGCAGAGGATTGGAATTGAGATTTTAATTCTACAATTTAGCTTCATTTAACCTCACTAGGTTTTTGTTTGGGCATCTATATTATAGGCATAGGGTGATTAGGTGGTGCAGTAGCTAGAGCACCAGACCCAGAGTCAGGAAGACCTGAGTTCAAATATCGTCTCAGACACCTACTAGCTGTGTGATCTTGGGCAAGTCACTTAAGCCTATTGGTCTCGGTTTCCTCATTTGGAAAATGAACTAGAGAAGGAATTGGCCAACCACTCCAGTTTCCTTGCCAGGAAAAACCCAATAAAGGGTCAGAACTAGTTGGACACAACTGAAAATAACTAAATACTAACAATTAGAGGTATAATGCTAGCTGTCTAGCATCTATCAGAGTTGTGAGAAATCTAATGAGTTAATGGAGTTGAATCTAATGCATTCAATAAATTCTAGGAAGTCTCATAGATATAAGAGACTCATTGTAAACTGAGCAATAGAAGAGGTTTTTTGGAATCTTTCTCCAAGCCTTGGCTCTCCTTTTGTTTCAGAGCTCATCCATTAGTTTTCAGCAAATAATTTCTACTTGCCGAACCTGTTTCTTCATTCACAAAAGGAAATGAAAAATGATCCTTGAGGTCCCTCATGGCTATGAATATCTGCCCAGCATACTAGCTAGGGAGCTGAATGTTTAGAATGTTAGGCCTAAAGTCAGGAAGAACTGAATTCAAATCTGTCCTTAGACACTTACTAGCATTTCCTAGCATTATAGTGAAGATCAAATCAGCTACCTATGAAGCATTTAGCACAGTAAAAGCTAAATACAGTTAATTATTATTGATAATAATTTCCTATCTTCAGGAGACTGGAGGAGGAAAGGAAAAATTTTAAATACTTATGTGTCAGATTTTTACAAATATTATTTTATTTGATCATTATGACAATTCTGTGATATAGACACTATGGTTATCCTCATTAACAGGTGAAGAAACTGAGACAAACAGAGCTTAAGTGACATAGAAGACATACAGAGACTCCTTGAAGTTAAATCTTCCTGACTTTAGGCCTAATGCTCTACGTTCCAGATATGAATTATTGCAAAAATTTGTCTTTTTCTTTGTAAGTGACATTGACTGGGCCCAAGTCAAGAATGGGGATAATAGAAGGGATTCTCCAGTTTTGAATACTATGTTCAGTCAAAGAAGCTGAGAATAGTAACTAAATGGATTGCCATTCATTCATAAATGACTATTAAGTAAACCCCACAGTTCTTTGTAGGCAGTCCATTCGAGTCATTATAGAAGTTTGGCCTACTGAATTCTTCCAAAAATTAGTCTCCCTACAAAACTTTCTCCATTTTATTATCCATTCACTGAAAACTGTAAAACATTATAGAAGATGGAAAGTCTGGAGACCTGGTTCTTTGGTCTTTTTTGAGTAGAAAATCCCCTTCCTCAAAATGTTAACAATTCACAGATCTTCAATTTCGTTGGGGTGTATCAGAGCTAAAAGTAGCCAAAGTGAATACCCAGCAACAAAATTAGCTGAACAAGAGGGGTGAGAAAAGTATGGTGACATATTTTGGACATAATTGCTCCAAAAGGGAGAGGTCAATCTTTTACAGAGTCACAGGTCTTTGCTCCTGTATGGAGCAGACTGGAAAAGAGGAACCTGGGGAGGGTAGTCTAGTGTTTGGTCTCTGAATATGGTCACTAATGGATATTTGTATCTTGTGCCTCTACACAAATATGAAGATAGCACTATGATTATGATAACTGCTCTCCCTGGGCTACTCATTGTACCTGGTATGGGCACTTCCTCCATGGGTACAGATTTCAGCCCCTCTAACTATAGTATAGAGAACAATAGCTATTCACATTGTTGTATAATAGAAAAATCTATCTTGAATCAGACAACCTACCTTCAAGTGCCAGGTAATAGAAGTCAAGTGACATGAGTGACTCTCTAAGATTTTAAATGACAGAGTGGTATTGATCTGCATTTGTGGTGGTGGTGAGAGGTCCAGACCTTCTTGAAGTTGCCTAAATGAAATCACAGAAGTCTCCTATGTTCTCTACTTCCCTTATCACCAAGAACTAATGGCAATTTTAAAGTTATTTCTTAAACATATATTCCTTAAATATCTCAGTGGGTGAGGCACTGCTAAAAATACAAAGATAAACTAGACAGTGCCTTTCATGACATCCAAACCAGTTGTTCATTGAACATAATAAGATATGAACAAAGAACAAATTACACAAATTTAAACATTGTAGTCGAATCATTTCGGTTGAGTCCAAATCATTGGGACTCCATTTGGGGGCTAATCTTGGTAAAGGTACCAAAGTAGCTTGCCATTTCCTTCTGTAGTTAATTTTTGCAGATGAGGAAACTGAGACAACCAGGGTTAAACAATTTGCCCAGGGTCATAGAGCTAGTGAGTGTCTGGATTTAAATATATGCTACTGAGTCTTCCTGATTCCAGACCCAGTGCTCTATCTACTACACCACCTAACTATCCATTTTAGAGAAAATACACACATAAAAGTTAAAATTGTGTGGGATGAATTTAGAAGGGGAGGAGTCAGTGTTGGGTAAGAGTATCAAAGAAGGCTTTATGTAGGGTAAAGCGATTGAGTTGGTCCTAAACGATTATTGAAATTTCAAATCAATGTGCATATGGTCATGAATGAAGTCCCTGGTAAAGCTTGTGTGACTTTGGTCTGAAAGAGGGGACATTGAAAAGAACTTTGTGCAATTATTATCATTCATCAGCTAGAGATAACTTTGACTATAATTATTCTTAAAGCTATTAAAAACTTGTATTCATTCATTTAGGAATGCTTTTTTAAAAAATAGGAACCAGTCAATTCTATTATTCCATTCTTTATATTTTTTTTTACTGTTTTCAAACTAATCTTGGTGTCTACTATGCAAACGGATTGGGCTTTCTCTTCATGTTGGAGAATATTTTAAAATAAGTTGGGTACTATGCAAACACAAGATGTTGCAATAGAGAAATGCTCTATTTAAAGATTCTATGTGGTTTTAAAAGTGGGCTTACTGTAAAATGTGAGTGTCAGAAAAGCTTCTGTTTATAGCATACTGTAACATCTTATTTTTTAACAACCATATTTCATCTTCTATCTATCTTAATACTGTAAAGCTAGTGGAACTATAGTAGCACTGTTTAATTTGAGATGGAAAAAATAATTATTGGTCTCTTTAATAAGGAAAATGATAATGATAATTATAATATCTCTTAGAGTTATCACTCTGTTTATGTTATTCTTTAAGATTTAAGAAATTCTTTACTTGGCTTAGCTCCATTTGATCATCACAGAAAACCTGTGAGTTAGCATTATAGGTATTATCATCTTAATTTTTGTTGATAAGGAAAGCAAAATGCAGAGAGGCCAACTAAGTTAGCCTTAGTCACACAGCGAGTAAGGGCTGGAAGCAGAATTGGATCACATGTGTCTACTGATTCCAAGTCCAGAACTCTTGCTTCCACAATCATGCTTCATTATCCATATGATAGATGACTTAAGTGGGAAAATAAAGAGCAGTCTATAAACAATATAATGTAGAGATGAGAATGTGTCAATTCAAAGAGACTATGTGAATTGTCCAAGATTGATACAGAAAAGTTGTCTCAATAACATGTCTTAGAATAATGGAATTGAAGTGGTCAGTCATCTCTTCAATGAGCATTTATTAAAGACCTTAAAATGTACCAACAGTTTTTCCTAGACACTTAGAATGGCAGTCCAAAGAATGGAATATCTTTACTTATAAAGAGCTTACAATCTAATGGAAGAATCAATAAGTATATTGTGGGATATGTATGAGTGTGTATAAATACATACATATTTGCATATTCATATATACATTCATATATTTGTGCAATATTAGATAATCTCTTTGATGTAGGTAGCTTTTGGATGTAGCTCTTTTTCCCTAAAAGTCCATTTTAGATAAAGGAGGTAGCACTGTCACCCCAGTCTATTTATTAATGCAATATTAAGTATTGTTTCCTTTTTAAGCATTTTATCAATCTTTGGAAATTGTTCAAATGGTACTAACCTAATATTTATCTTTACTTCTGATGAGTTACTGTGACAATAGGGTTGTTTTTCCTCAGCTCCATGACTTTCAGCATGTGAGAGCATGTTACAGATGAAATATCATAACTACTAAGTAAAAATGCTCACATAAATAAAAAGTAGTTTGATAATACAAAGTAGCTTAAGAGGAAGGAAACTAACAGTTGGGTAAACTAGGAAACTTCAGACAATAGATATTGTCTGAACTAAGTCTGAAAGAAAGAAAAGAACTCTCTGAGGCAGAGACAAAAATGGGAGTTCATTACATGCATGGGAAATGGCCAATGAAAGAGATATTAAATATAAGGAGCTTTATAATTATCAAAGTTCAATATCAAATGGCAGTTTTGGTTTTGGCTATCATCATTATTATCACAACCAACCATCAAGACCTCCACTACCATCATCATCATTGGAATCAAAACTGACTCTGGAACAAGAAGACCTGATTTTCATTCCTCTATCTCTTCATGTCTCTAAGACATTGGATTGGTCACTTAACCTGAATGGGTCTTAGTTTCCTCACCTGTAATGATCTCTAAGGTCTCTTCTAGTTCTCTATGATTTTGACCTTATAATGTTGACTCTATCTGTACCAGCCCCTCCCACAACATCTTATTAAATGAATTTAACAACACACACAGTTAATAAAGTAAAATGTGTCCATAAGGACATAGCCTGATATGAGCCATTGGAGATTACTTAGCAAAGTAAATAGCCATTACCAAGGTGAGTGCTGAGAGTACTCTGACTAAATGTACTAATTTAAAGTTAGAATATGTTTAGGATACAATTTATATTTAGTTTCTACTCTCATGGTTCTTTTAGGCTCGTAGGACTTGAAAAATTTCAAGAAAGTCAATAAATGAATTGGGATTATATTACTTGATATATCAAAGCAAGACTCTCCAATTTCCATGTGAAGCCATTTTTCTATCTTACCACATTCTTCCCTGCCTCCTTCTTGTTCTCTACTTTATCTAAATCTCATCTAGTCTTTAAGATTCACTTTAAACTCATCTTGTTCCATAAGACTTTGACTGAATAATGGAACTCTAACTACACATACAATTATATGTTATAAATTCTGGAGTCTGGGACAAGGGGTACTGGGATGACTGAGAGATATCTTGCTATCATCAAGGCTGGTCTGTGTCTTTAGGCTGGTGCATCAGATAATGCCACACAAGCATGAAGCAAGTGTGCCCTAGAAGAGGACCTAAATTTCAGATAATGGTGAACCTAGTTCAGAGAAGAAATGGAGAGAATCTTGCATCCTTCCATAAGCTGAAAGTTTGTGTGTGTAGAAGACCAATCTGGCTTCCTCCCCGTGGTCTTCCACCTTCTTTTACAGTTCTCTGCTAGCCGTATGTGTAATCAAATAGCCTTGTCTCCCTGGGAAGGATGCACCCATCACTTGCCCCATCTTCCACCATTGTACATAATGTCTGTGCCCTCTAAAGACGACACACAACTCCTCCAGATATAATGAGCCCTTTGGCAATGGCACTTTGGCCCTCTACTAGTCATATCTAAACCCTAAACATGAAATGATTTCTCTTTTGAACTCCCATTACTTACTTATGTCAATCATTTCAAACATAACTTTATGTTGCTGGTGATCATTGTGGATTCTTATATCTTATCTCCTCAATTAGAATATGAGCTGCTTAAAAGCAGGTCTTCCTCCTCATTGTTTTATGCATTGCCTTACATATAACAGTTGGTCTTAAGCTACTTATTGGTGAAAATGTATAGATGGATGAAGGAACACATTGGTTACCTAAATCAAATTCCAAATTTTAAAGGATCAAAATTAGTACATGAATAGCTGAGGCTGTGAGGTAGGGGTATGTTGTGTGAGTGTGTGTGTGTGTGTGTGTGTGTGTGTGTGTGTGTTTGTATGCAAGTATACATATATACATGAATGGAAAGTGGGGAATGGTAGAAAAAAGGGAGCATGGAGGTAAAATGCATTTCATTAAAACTTCAGTACTTAGTCAAGAGGTTCAAACAAACATTTCTGAACTTAAAAAAAGAAAAAAAAAAAGAATCTGGGCTATCATGAGTACTTCCTGCCTTGGTTTTGTGTCTCAGCCAAAAATCTCAAGCCTTATGCCATGCTGCTGTGTGTCAAGGTGCCAAGTGAAATGAAAGTTTGGCCAATGATCTACCTCAATCAGGTTGAAAAAATGGGGAAAAGACTGTTAGAGAGGAAACATATTTATTCTTTCCTTTTCTTTCATCTCATTTCTCTGATGTGTTTGTTTGTATCCCAGGACAGCTAAATAACAGGTGGAAACTTCTCACCACCTGTCTCTGGAAGCATCATTGAAGGTGGGCTGTGGCCTTAGTATAGATCTGACTTTGGGATGACTCAGCACTAACCTCATTCTTTGGTGTTCCTGGGATATTTGAGTGACTCATTCCCTAAGCTCTTCTGTCTGTGCTAAGTCCTGGATAAGGTGGGGAGAGTGTTCTGGTTTATGCAGTTATGTCTGAAAGGGCTCACTTGTTTCTTTTAAATTAGTTGTCCTTAATCAGTCTTGGATGAGGTCATTGGGATCATAGAGTTGACACGAGAAGAGACCTAAGAGGTCATTGGGTCCCAGTGCTTCATTTTACAGATGAGGAAACTAAAAGGCCTAGGAGATAAGGAGACTTGAAAGGCAATAATTGAAAAAAAAAACCTGGGATTTCCATCCATATCCACTGACTCCAAAATCAGAGACCTATCAATTAGGCCATACCATCTCTAATATGAAGGAGTAACTCCATGCAAAATTCCTGGAGCTTTTGCTTCTGTCTGGAGTGTTCAGGAAAACTGAGGTACCATTGAAATGAAATAACCCCAAGTTTGTCTCTGTTTATGAATGTGAACAATAAGACTCCTAGAAGATGAGTCAGTTCCTCCTTCCTCTATCTCTTCTCCTTTTCTCCAAAACATTAACCCCTTTTCAATTTTTCTCCATTCTTCTGAACAATTCAGAGCTCTTGTCCCATCCAATTAAATCCAATTTAACAGCTCATTTGATAACATTCCTACCAATTGCATTGTGCTTGACCCTGAGGATTCAAAACCAACACAAAACTATGTCTGTTATAGAATAAGTGATCAATTCCAAAGAAAAACCAAGGGCAACCAAAATTCACATGAAGGTAAGGAGGAGCACTACCAATACAAGATTTTAAGAAAGACCTCATTTAGGAAAAGGCAACTGAGTTTAATATTGAAGGATTCTAAAGGACAGATGTAAAAATGTGCACAAAGACACAAGGTAGGAGATGAGAAGTCTCCTAGAAGGAACCAAAAATAGGAAATAGAAAGTAGGCTAGAATGAAGAGTGTGAGAAACAAATCTAGAAATAGAGTCCAGATACAGGTTGCCAAAGGACTTAAAAATGCCAACCTAAGAAATTGATACTTTCAGTCTGATGGCAAGAGGGAGCCTCCAAAAATTCCTGAGTAAGGAAATGATCCAGTCATCCTTGTGTTTTAGGGCAATTATTTGGATTGCTTCTTAGAGGAAGGATTAGAAAAGAAGACAGATCAGAGGTAAGGTGGTAACTGTGATTGTTCAGGTGAGAGATGGGAGGATGTGATTAGGATGATGCCTCTGGTAGTAGAATAAAGAGGAAAGGTATGAGAAATGTTGTGTGGATAACCATTGGCATCATCATATCCAAAGTTATGGATATGGAGATTGGTCACATCTCAATCTGGATCAACAAATTCGGAGGATTCTTTTTTATATTTAAAAATAGAATATACTCTATTCCTTAATTCTAACTTCTTGTATTCCTTTTCCAAAATGGTAATTGCCCCATAATCATGGTCATTAATCGATGTGTTAACTTGACTTTTCTAAAAGACCAATATGTTGCCTGTCTCTGATTGTCAAAGACTGAGCATAAATATAGTGCTGTGATGTACCTCAGAGGTCAACTACTTCTACCTCTCACCTGCTCCCTTTCTTTCTTTTTCTTTTTTGCAAGGCAATGAGGTTGAGTGGCTTACCCAAGGCCACACAGCTAGGTCATTATTAAGTGTCTGAGACCAGATTTGAACCTAGGTACTCCTGACTCCAGGACCGGTGCTCTATCCACTGCACCACCTAGCTGCCCCTAGTTCTACCCCTCAGTGATTTACTCACAGTTAAGAAGGTAAAAAGATGTGAGATTCGAATTCAAATCTCTTTAATCCTAAATTCACCATTCTATCCACACTACTTCTCCAAGGCCTCAGTTTCTTGAAAAAAAACAACTGCTTTGCTTCATGTTTTACATATCCTCGTTTAGCAGGGATGCCACCATGGGTGGAGGACACTCTCCTGGGATGACCCCCACACAGAGGGAACCCATTCACTTCATATCTCAAATAATGAGATCTCTCCCCTCCCCTGGGCCAACACACTATGTACAAATTTGTTTTTCTGATGCTTTCTGCACACACAGTACCTTGCCCCCATCCACCCCCTGACAGAAGGAAAATGACAAAGCAGAAAGGAGTTCAGACACCCACCCACTCCTCGCTGGCTGTCTGGGCTCGTTCCTCCTCAGCCTCATCTACCACTGGCCCTCAGGATCTCTGCCTCCCTCTGGCCCCCACTGGAGTCATTACACAAGTCCCCAGTTTCAATGTTCTTAGGACAAAGAATCACTCTCCCCCTTGCCTTGAACAGCCAGTTCTGATCCCAGCAAGAAGAAATCTAAAAATCGTGATGTTTGTGCTTTTCTGAATCCATTATTCAAATCCAAAGACACCTCTAGCATTTAGATGGGAACCTTAGAGCCTACACCCTCTGGAGACTGTTAGTCATGCAAGTCACCGATTGGGGGAAAAAAGGAATAAAACAAAAATCAATAACTCCTTTAGAAAGGAGACTTCCTGTTGGACTTGGTCCTCTCTGGCTAAGCCTGGAATCCTGGCTGCAAGGGGTTAAAGAGCTAACCTAAATGGCATAGCAAATGCTGGCTTGTCTAGCTAAGCCCCAGATGCTCTTAAAAAGAAAAAAAAATTAAAGTGATACTCTCCCTGATAAGATGGGGACTGATCAGCTCCACTGAAGACAAAAGGGGGAGGGGGGTGCAAGAAAGAGTTAACAAGATTGCTTCTAGCACTGAAATGTGATGTGTAATGCTGCAAATTCCTAATCACACATCAAGGCTGAGCAGCTTCTGGTTTGTAAAAGGAGGAACAAATGAGAAAAAAACCCATCCTTAATTACTCTTCCTATGAATTGGACCCACAAAGCGCAGGGATGGGGAGAGAAGCATTCCTGTCAATATATTTTTAAACAGGTAACAGGTTGTCAATCCTCCTCCCATTACATACATGCACACACACATCCATGCATCTAGGTATGTGGATTGTGTACATGTATATTTACATACACACAGACCCCACACATAGATACCCATTTTCCATTTTCCACTGGCCATTTCTACCCAACTGGGGAATTTTTGAAAGGTCAAAAAAATTCGCAAGAAGGTGGGAAAATAATCAACCTAGCATCAGTCTTAGTGCTAAGCTACGGGGAGCAATGGAGATCAACCCTGACTCATTGACACAGAAGCCAGGACTAGTTTGTACTGGGGGAACCCCAATAAACCTCTCTATATTTGTCTGTCTCCCCTCTTTCACTCCCTGCCAGAAACAAAGTCTAATTTTGTACTAGGTGAACCCCAATCAACTTCTCTCTCTCTCTGTCTCTGTCTGTCTCTGTCTGTCTCTATCTTTACCTCTCTCTCCTCCTATGCCCCCTCTCTTTTTCTCCTCTCTTTCACTCCTCCCAATATAAGGAGGAAACTATAGCTGGGTTCTTTCTCAGGTCCCGTTTTCTTTGCTCCTCCTTCTCCATCCCAACCCCCCAACTAACCATTTCACTAGCAAAAGCACACCGCTCAAAATAATGACGAGTCACACGGCATCTTGTCAGCCTTACTGAAGCTTTCTTCTTCCCCAATTTATACACATATCCTTGTATATGTATACAAATATTTATATTCATCTTTAGCTATGCATATTTATAACAGACATTTGTGAAACCCCAAATATATGCATGAAAGATATAAGGATATTGAAAGAGATAGAGAGACAGATAGATAAATAGATAGATAGATAGAAAGATAATAAGACAGACAGACATACAGGTGACAGATAGAAAGACAGATGGACAGACAGATAGATAAGACAGAGACAAACAGGTGACAGAAAGATAGAGAGACAGACAAACATTGAGGCTGTCTAGCTGTTATTATAGGTGAAACCCCATATTCTCTGTGGATAACAATATTGCTTTAAAAATTAGCCTTTGTTGCTGTTGTCTTTTATAGAAATAATTAGTTTTTTTGCCTTAGCCTCACTGTCAAGCAGTTTTCATAGCTCATATGGAGGCAAAGGGTTAGACACTTTCAACACACTATCCAGCAACTCCCAAGAGAGAGAGAGAGAGAGAGAGAGAGAGAGAGAGAGAGAGAGAGAGAGAGAGAAAGCTATGTAATATTTATTTCCTCCACAGAGAGAATTCATAGCTTTGGCCTTCATTCCACATACAGGGCTTTTGTAAAATGAAATAATCATGTTTCCTTGAAAGAGAAGCACAGATCACGATTGGGTTTGTATGTGGTAATTGGCTTTGCCTTGTAAAATCTCTAACCATTTTGGTATATTTTAGAAAAAAATATAATGAACACTCAAAGGAAACAAAGCAGGCACGCTGAAAAATCTCTCTTTTGGTCTGTCTCTCTGTCTGTCTCTGTCTCTGTCCCTCTCTGTCTCTCCGTCTCTCCATCTCTCCATCTCTCTCTCTCTCTCTCTCTCTCTCTCTCTCTCTCTCTCTCTCTCTCTCTCTCTCTCTCTCTCTGTCTCTCTCTCTCTCTGTCTCTCAACATGTAAATGAATAACTAAGAGATTGTTCAGGATTTTCTGGGCTTTTGTACCCTTTCACAAAGATGGTGAATTGTAGATCAATTAGTTTCCAAAGACTGGAAGTAAAAAAGTATATATCTCCATTAAAAAATCTGATGATTCTTCCCTCTACCCTGACCCCTCTCATTGACCATCTCAATTTCCTTGATGACTCTCTTCTCATCTGTGCCTCCAGCTATCTGTGGCTTCTTTCCAGGCTACTATCTCCACTTTAGTAGGAAATGTTCACTGTGCCCCTCAAATTCATAATGATGATATTTCCAGTTTATCTTGTTCATAATTTGTTTTATATGGTTACTTGTTATCTCAACCATTAGGAGGAGCTCTTTGATAGTAGGCACTGTTTTTGCTTTTCTTTGTATCATCATACCTTAGCACAGTGCCTAGCATCTAGAAGATTTTTAATAACTTTTTTAAAAGCCCATTTCTCATCTAGTTATAGGTATACATATGTGTGCCTGGAGACATATCTAAATCTATTATCTATCTGTCTATCTATAGATTTACAAAATACACATAAATTCACTCATAAGTCTATCATTTATATATTTTATGAATATGCATATTTATATTTATCTAACTAGAGAATGAGAACAAGATGGATATTCTGATTGTTAATTGTTTGTTAAACTTATACTCATTTCTTTTTTTTGAATTATAAAGATTTTATTTATTTTGAGTTTTACAATTTTCCCCCTAATCTTACTTCCTCCCCCCCACCCCCCCAACAGAAGGCAATTTGCCAGTCTTTACATTATTTCCATGGTGTACATTGATCCAAATTGAATGTGATGAGAGAGAAATTATATCCTTAAGGAAGAAACATAAAGTACAAGAGATAGCAAGATCAGACAATAAGATAACAGTTTTTTCCCCTAAATTAAAGGTAATAGTCCTTGGTCTTTGCACAAACTCCACAGTTCTTTCTCTGGATACAGATGGTATTCTCCATCGCAGACAGCCCCAAATTGTCCATGATTGTTGCGTTGATAGAATGAGCAAGTCCATCAAGGTTGATCATCACTCCCATGTTGCTGTTAGGTGTACAGTGTTTTTCTGGTTCTGTTCATCTCACTCAGCATCATAAACTTTTATTCATTTCAAGCAAAAGGATCAATTTCATCCAATAATTCATTTGATTCATGTATAAATGTGATAGAATACTCTTGTGCTATAAGAAATGATGAAGGGTATAGTTTCAGAAAAAATCTGGAAAGATTTATATGAACTGTTGCAAAGTGAAGTGAGCAGAACAAGGAGAACAGTCTGTACAGTAAATATAGTCAACTATGAAAGATTTAGCAACTGATCAATACAATGGTCCAGTATAACCCAATGTATTCATGATATAAAATGCTATCTTCTTCCAGATTGAGAACTGATGGTCTCAGAGTATACATTGAAATGTAGCTTTTCTTTTCCTTCCCCCCCCAGAAAATAACTAATGCAGAAATGTTTCCCAGGAATTCATTTGTATAATTGAAATCATGTTTCTTATTATTTTAATGGGTGAGGGGATGGAAGGAGGGAGAGAATTTGGAGTTAAAAAATTTTAAAAATAAAGAAATAAAATTTATTCTTTGAGAGACAGGATGGCATAGTGAATAGAGAACTGGTCTTAGTCAGCAAGTCCTTGGTCCAAGTCTTGGCTCTAACATAAGCAGGATATGACTTTGGACACGAGAGCTTTGCAACTTATCAAACTTTTACAATTAATTCAGAATTTGAATACAAGACCCTTGACTCCAGATACAGAGATTTTAAACTATATTATGGAAGGACACTTCCACAATGAGTTTCCTCACTGATTAAAAAATAGATGCACCTCATTATAAAATAATATCAATGTATGTTCCATTGCGCATTTTTCTTACATGTTCTGTTTTATATATGTTTGGGGGTAGTTTTTTTCCTCTGTATTTCCAGAATTTAGCATAATTCTTGGCATATTATTAAACACTTAGCATTGCATGCTAACTGTTTATTTACTTCATATTCTGGGAAAGGAACTGTACCTAAATGTTTTATATATTTTGATTGTTGTCATTGTTTTTTTTAAAATGGGAGTGTTTTGCTATTCTTGCTATTTTCATGATTTTTTTTATTTTTGTCTAGAGGTTTACTGACAATAAGAAGATAAAAAGAAAACCATTATTTTTTCTTAAAATTTTTGCATTCTACTCATAAGATTTGATTGTAAATTAGAATTATAATAGAGAATCATTGAATTTTAGCTATGGAAACACTTTGAAGTCCAAATAAAAGTATTAGGTTGTTCAAGATGATAGAAATGCAACCACAATGGAGGCAGGGCCAGAATTAAAATATCCTGACTTCTTCAGGTATCTTTCCATTAAACTCTACAGACTTTCCAGAACAATAGTATATTAATCGACTTATAGTCAACTGATCTTTAAGCTACAAAGGACCTATATGACAAATTGTGCCCCAGGAGAGAACAGATTCACTCCCCCTGCCCAATCAGATGGGAATAATGATAAATTCAGTGAGTCTGAATTCATCAATGGCTCTATTTTTTTTACTGATCTTTTTCTTTTTTATTCATCTTTCTACAACTTTAATCTTTCTTTAATCTCTTTGTGTTTCCTTACCCAACCCACATAAGCAGACTGACTTTTCTTTAGTTCTTGATTGTAGTATTTGGCCCTCTACATAACTGGAATATCTTATAGTATCTCAGAAGCTTTGAAGGTGAGAAAAAATGTAGAAATAAAGAAAAATTTCTGACCTTCGTTGGATGCCTCAGTTATCTAGGTTAAATTTCCAATATGGAAGCTCATACAATCTTTTGGAAAATGCCTGTTGCCATTTTTCTTCCAATTTCATTTTCAACATACCAAGAAGTTTCAGCACAGTCTCCTTATCTTATTGGGAAGTAAACTGTGTTTCTCATTAGTTATATATTCCACAAGGAGAAATAGGTACCAGAAAAGGGACATGACAGGGCATTGTTGAGGTCTATCTTGGGTATTGGGGCAAGATTATTAGGCAAAGTACAATGAAAGGAAAATAGAAACATTAGAAATGGATAAACAGACACTTGACATTATAAATCTGCTGAGATGCATTTATTTGTTCTTTCCAGTATTTGGTAAAACTAGTACAACACAAAATAGAATTGCAGCATTTATTTAAATCAACCCAACTATCCTTTATATTATGAAGGTTTAAGTGAAATAAGAGGTAATAATCTTTTTTGAAAATCATTATAACAGATCTTTCCAAAGAAAGGATCCATCTTTTGAGGTACATGTGGAAAGCACATTGATTCTGGGATCAGAGCAGTTGTGTTCAAATCCTACTTCATATGCTTATTAGGCAAGTAATTTGGCAAGCTAACTTAAATTCGCTCAGTTTTAATTTTTTCGATTGGATATAACAGATATAATAACAGCACCTACCCCCAGGGCTAGCATGACCATTAAATGTGATCACAACATGTGTAATTTTGTTGCTTAGTTGTTTTCAGTTGTGTCTGATTCTCCATGACCCCATTTGGAGTTTTCTTGACAAAGATGCTAGTTTGCCATTTCCTTCTCCAGATCATTTTTCCAATGAAGAAACTGAGGTAAACAGAACTAAGTGATTTGACCAAGGTCACCACACTTAGTGAATTTCTGGGACTGGATTTGACCTCATGAAGAGGAGTTTCCCTGAAGTCCAGTGTTCTATCTACTGTGTCACCAAGGTGTGACCAAAATGTGTAAAGTGCTTTGCGCATCTTAGAGCAATATATAAATGCTAGGTGTTATTATCAACCATTATTTTAAATCCAAGGGAGATGAGAATGACAAGTTTTAGAAAGATTTTAGCTAGGTAAACAAGAAAAATGACTAAAGAGAGATGTGGAAGGGGGCAAGGGAGAGAAATGCATGAAAAAGTAGGAAATGGTACCCTATTAGGTTTTATTCCTTTGGTTACTGGACAGCTGGATGATATGATGGAAAACGGACCAGGAGTCTGGAAGTCACTCATCTTCCATTCAAATCTGGACTCATACATTTACTAGTTGCCGGATTCCAGGCAAGTCATTTTACTCTGTTTGCCTCAGTTTCTTCATCTGTAAAATGAACAGGCAAAGGAAATGGCAAACCACTCTATGATCTTCCCCCAAAAAGACCCGAGTGGGGTCAAAAAGAGTCAGACATGACTTGAAAACAACTGAACCACAATCTTTGTCTACTATCAGATTGCCAACAAACCTATCTTGCCCACCCCACAACTCATCCCAGTGTTAGACTTTCAAACACTGATGCAGCAGTATTTTGTAGAAGCTCCATCCATTTGGTGCCAAGAGACAATACTTTCTGCCAGGAACTGAGAACAGCAGTTGTCCAACTGGCAAGTCATCCTACCCTTCCCATTCCCCAGCGGATTGGTCTATGCTGATGGACTGTGGGCTGGCAGTGGAGGAGGAGGAGGAGGAGGAGACAGTTTTGGGAAATAGATGGGGAGAATTGTTACTCTTCTTGATTTAGCCCTTTGTTGTTTACCTTGAGTTCTATTTTAGGTAAAACTTCTTTTGTCTGATTATGATGTCACCTGATTAATTGGGGCAGGTTGGGTAGTGCAACAGTAAAGGGGGCTCTTAAACAATTGTTTGAATGCTATGATCATCTCAAATTGAGGATGAAGGTTCTAATTTTTAAAATTTTTTATTGATATTTTATTTTTCCAAATACAGTTATAAAAGTTTTTCAACATTCATCTGTATGAATATGTATATTTTTAAGTTATAAAATTTCCTTCTATCCTCCCTTTAGACCCCCCTCCCCTCAGTGAGGAACAGTCAGATTAACATTTTAGATATACATTTGTGTTAAACATGTTTATAGATTAGCCACTTTCAGTGTGAGGAATTAGGATTAAGGGATATTTCAGATTCTGAAGGGGTTTATTTGGTGTTTTTGTTTTTCTTCCTCTGATGTGGATAGCATTGTCCATAGCTGGTCTAATAGGGTCCTAGCTCTCTAAACTGCTGAGAAGAGTTGATTCTATCAAGGTTGATCATCTCATAGTGTTGTTAATGTGTACATTGTTCTTTTGGTTCTGCTCCTTTCACTTAGCATGAGATCCTGTAATTCATCCCATGCTTCTCTAGAGTTCAATAATTTATGGTTTCTTATAGAACAATAGTATTCCATAGTATTCATATAGCATAATTTATTTAACCATTCCCCAATTGATGGGCATCCCCTTGGTTTCTAATTCTTTGCCACTACAAAAAGAGTTGCTATGAATATTTTGGAACATGTGGGATACTTCCCTTTTCTTATAATTTCTTTTGGATATAGACCTAGAATTGGAATTGCTGAGTCAAAGGGAATGAAAAGTTTTATTGTTCTTTGGGCATAGTTCCATGTCGATCTCCAGAATGATTGAATCACTTCACAACTCCACCAGAAATGCATTAATGTCCCAATGCTCCCATAACCTCTCCATCGTTGATCATTTTCCCTTTTTGTCATTTTAGCCAATCTGATAGGTGTGAAGTGATACCTCATAGTTGTTTTAATTTGCATTTCTCAATTCAATAATAATTCAGAGTGTATTTTCATGTGATTATATATAGCCTTAATTTATTAATTTGAAAACTGTCAATTCATATCCTTTGACTATCAATTGGGGCTAAAGGTTCTAATTATTCAATAAACACTGATTTATAGAAATGTACTGTGTTCTAGGGACTGTGGTTGATTGAGAGTAGTAAAAAGAAAAAAAGAAACCATCTTGATCCTCAAGGAGTTTACATTCTATCTAGGGGAAAATTGCACTTTTAAATATGTAGGGAATATCTAAAGATATCTGATTGTTACATCAAGTCAAAAGATGTCTGATTGTAACACCAAGTCATTAAAGCATGCAAACAGAAGGAAAGGAAAAGGAAAATAGGTCGACTTTTTCATCAGTTCCAAACCATATCACATTTTAATTTACTTTATTTTATCAGAAATAGAACTGAGGATCTTGATTTGACAGTATCCCATTTCCATCTCCTCCTTTGATGAGATAAATTGTAAAATTCTTCACATTTTCTTCTCCTGCCATCTCTCTCATTCAGCCTTGCTTAAATTAATATAATTGTTCTTTATATTATAAAGTTTCACAGTGAATTAATAATAATGATAATTAATATTACTATAATGATTACAATGTCTCAGACACTGTGCCAAACCTTTTATAAGTAATATCTCATATAATCCTCACAACATTCCTGGGAGTTGATTGCAATTAATATTGCCATTTGACAGATGAGGAAACTTAGGCAAGTAGCATTTAACTGATTTAACCTGTATCACACAATCAGTTGTGTAAAAGGTAAGATTTGAACTCTAGTCTTCCTAACTCTAAGCACAATGATGCTAAGGAAAGGAAATGATCTTTCCAGAGAATTGCTAATTCCTCATAACATTGTGAAGCTAATGATTTCCTTTTGCCTCTAGAACAAATAAGAGCACCTCAATTTGGTATTTAAAGCTATTTATATTCTAGTTCCTTCTTCCCTTTCTTTTTCTTGTATGCTACTTCCTAATATTCTCTAGTCTAGTATGTATGTATATGGATTTCCTCACACATAACATGCCACACCCAACTTCTGTATCTTGGCATTTACCAATTTCCAAGTCAGGAAAAGATTTTTTCTTCCTCTCCTCTCAATATATCTCTCATTTCTCCAAATTTTGGTTCAACTATAGCCCACCTTTCCCCAAATTCTAATGGTGTTCTTTAGAAGATTTTATACATACACTTATGTGTATACAAATACAAACATATATATTTACATGGATATAGACATATATATATATACAACCCACAATGCATATATGTATCAGCAAGCATACACGTGAGTAGACAGTGTATTTATGTTGTTTATAATGTGCACAATTTTTATAATATATATTTTAATATATTTATTTATATTAACTACAATATATTATATTTATATATTAATTTATAATATATTTCATAACATAATATAATATATAGATATGCTTATGCACACATGCATTGTTTATTGTATATGTGTAATAATTATATATGTAACATATATACACATATAGTTTTTTCTGTTAAAATATAAGTTCTACAATGACAAAAAATAATATTTCATTTTTTCTTCAAATTCTCATTGTCTAAAGCAAAACTTTTCACATAATATGTGGTTGATAAATATTTGTGGATTGACTCAGTAGTTTCCAGCTTCCTACAGAGAGGTAAACTAATTGTTTCTTGGTAGAAAGGAATAATAGACTAAAACTTTATGTGAATTCAGCCATGGCCAGAGGAGGGGGTTACTGAACTTGGATTGGTATGAAACCAAAACTTAATTACTTAAAATGAATTAGCAAAGAAATGAAGCTAAAAGAGAATATGACCTGGTTCTGAGGACACTCACATATAAGACTAAACTTAGTAAATTCAAGATTTCTATAAACCTGCAAACTTACTTTTATTTTTAGCATCCCAAATTTAGATATGTAAGAGATTTCAGATTCCAACTGGTGCAATTCTTTCATTTCATACCTAATGAAATGTGAGTTTCATGAACACTAAGGGCTCAAGATCATGCAACTGCTAATTGTTAAAGCCAGGATATGAATCTAGGTCTTCTTCTCCCCAATCCAGCTCCTTTTGCAGTTTTATTTCCCTAAGCTCTTTCCTTTGATTTAATCATGTTGATTGGTGAGTGGGCATTTTGTTAGGCAGCATAAACATCTGGGGAAAGGAGGTTATTTCATTTTTGTCTTAACCTTCCTGGTATCCAGCATTGAACACAGCAAATGCTTAACAAATATATATTGTTGGATTGAAGAATCCAGAAGGATGTACTCTCTAACAATTTTTCCTGCCATGAAGTTGAATCTGAGTTTTCAAAGACACTAGCAGCAGAACTCAAAATCTTGCCAAGGTCAAGTTTCAAACATATCAATTCTGCCAGGCAGAAGAGACTTCAGGTATGTATTTGAACATGGGTTGTGTGACTTGGTTGAGAATAAGACAATTGAAGTCACAGAATAACATCATCAGTTTGGCTTTACTGGGGGGAAAACTTCATATATAGAGACATATGTATATACACATATATATTTCTATAGATATATAGATATGTTATCTAGATATCTAAATATATAATTTTATATTAAATATAATATCTAGATATACAGATATATAATTTATTTAATAATTTATTTTCCAACTACATGCAACAATAGCTCCCAACAATCTTTTTTCCCCAGGTTTTGAGTTCCACATTTTTTTCACTCCTTCCCTTCCCTTCTCCTTATCCCTTATAGCAAGTAATCAAATATTGGCTATACATATAAAACAATGTTAAACATAAATACAAATTAATCATGTTATGAAAGAAGAACCAAATTAAAATGGAAAAAAAAACATTAGAGAGAAAAGCAGCATCTTACAAAAAAAGGACTTAAAAACTGAGGATAGTAAGTTATGACTGGCATTTAAACACCACAGTTCTTTCTCTGAATATGGATGGTATTTTCCATCACAAGTCTTTTACAATTTTATATGATTACTGTACTGATAAAATGAACTTATCTTTCATAGTTGATCATCATCCAATGTTGCTATTAATGCGTACATTGATGTTCTGCTCATTTCACTGAGCATTGGTTCATGCACATCTTTCCAGGCTATTTTGAAGTCCCATTCTTCATGATTTCTTATAGAATAATAGTGTTCCATCACATTTATATATCACAATTTATTCAGTCATTCCCCAATTGATTGGGCATGCCCTCAATTTCCAATTCTTTTTCACTACAAAAAGAACTGCTATAAATATTTTTGCACTTGGGGATCTTTATTTATGTGGTCTCTTTTAGATATAGATCTAGTGATGATATTGTTAGATAAAAGAGGAAGCACAGTTTTATTGCCCATTTAGGTGTAAATTCAAAATGCTCTGCAGAAAAGGTGAAACAGTTCACAACTCTACCAACAGTGCATTATTGTCCCAGTTTTCCCACATTTGCTCCAATATTGATCATTTTCTATTTTAGTCATATTAGTCAAACTGATTGGTATGAGGTGGTACTTCAGAGTTATTTTAATTAGCATTTCTCTAATCAACAATTATTTAGAGCATTTTTCATATGACTAGAATTAGCTTTAATATCTTCATCTGAGAATTGCCTTTTCATAACCCTTGATGATTTATCAATTGGGGAACTACTTATATTCTTATAAATTTACTCAGCTTTTTATGCATTTTAGAAATGAGTCCTTTTGCAGAAACATTAGTTGTGAAAATTGTTTCCTATCTCATTTCTTTCCTTTTAATCTTGGTTGCATTGGCTTTATTTGTGTAAAACTTTTCAAATTAATATAATCAAAATATCCATTTCACATTTTATTATGTTCTTTATCTTTCCTTTGGTTATAAAGAAGAATTTTCTTGACATAGCTATGGTCAAGAATGACATTTACTGAGTCTTAGAAAGACCATATTTTTCATCTAGGAGGGAATACTCAAATGTAAGAAATCATCAAACAATTTCTAAAGATGTATTAAGTATAGGAACTGTGTTGGGTGTAAAAATAGTGATGAAATATTATCTGACTTCAAGGACCATATACTCTATTTGGAAGATAGCATGAAAATATAATAAAATAGCAATGATGTTGACAATGATAACACAGCAACAACTAGCATTTATATATCATTTTAAAGTTGGCAAAACATTTTACATATATATATATATATATATATATATATATATATATATATATGTCTTTATTATCACTTTGAAATAACTCTTTCGAGTAGATGCTATTATTTTCTTATTTTCCAGATATGGAAATGGAGGTTTACAAAGTTCAAACCAGGGGAACTAGGTGGCTCAGTGGATAGAGCACCGGCCTTGAAGTCAGGAGTACCTGAGTTCAAATCCAGCCTCAGACACTTAATAATTACCTAGCTGTGTGGCCTTGGGAAAGCCACTTAACCCCATTTGCCTTGCTAAAAAATAGTTTAAACCACTTCTTAAGGGTCATATACTTAGTGTCCAAGAAAAAAATTCAAACTTTTCTTCTTGTCTCTGAATTGAGCTCCCTTTTGTTGACAATATACACTCACATACACATATATACACATGTGTTTATGTATTCATATGGATGTATATCTACATATAATTTCTTCTACAAATATATATTTCCTTTATCTGTATATATTTATACACATACATATATATTTCATATATATCAACAGAATAAATATATAAATCAGGAATAAAAAATAAGCTTGAGATATACTTAAATATAATATACTTAGGTAAAAATGAATTTGAAATTGGGTGGAGGGAGCGAAATCAGTTATAACCTTGTATAGAATGTGATGTTTGAACTGTATCTTAAAGGAAGTGAGGAATATTTTTTAACAAGTATGAGAAGAGAGCAAATTCTAGGTATAAATGACACAGAGAGGGCAGATGAAATTCTATGTGTAAAGAAAAGCAAAAAGATCAGTTTGGCTGTACTTCAGAATATAGAAAGGAGAGCAATCCCTGAAGGATTTAAGTATGGTTCTTTGACTTATGAAATATTAAAACTGGTGAAAACAAAGGTGTGGGTGACATGCTTGTTTGTTTTTTTTTATGGGAAAAGTCACATAGATCAATCATGAAATTAAAAAAATTAATTTTATGATGTGTCAGATACAAGTGCATTGAGTACACAAAAAGAGACAAAAAATGAGTCCCTGATCTCAAGGAGTTTATAATAACAAGCAGCAATGGTGGAATTTGAACTCATTTCTAAGTTCTAAGATATTTTTCCTTTTATTGGATAGTCCTAACTCCTTTGCATCCACCGTTCCAACTTCCTCCCTATTTATTCACTCTTCCACATAACAAGTCTTCAAGTGTTTGAAGTAGCTTCCATAAATCTTCTCTTTCCCAGGCAGACCTCATATACCTTCAACTCTTAGGAGCCTCTTTACCATCCTGGCTGTCCTCCTCTCCATACTCCCTAGCTTCTCAGTATCCTATGGTATTGTTATTGAATTGTTTCGGTCATGCCTGGCCCTTCATAACCCCATTTGGGGTTTCTTGACAAAGATATTGCAGTTGTCTGCCATTTCCTTCTCCACATCATTTTAAAGTTGAGAAACTAAGGTAACCAGGGGAAAGTGATTCACCCAGGGTTACATAGCTAGTAAGAATTTGAACCAAGATTAAAAGTCATAAAGGTGAGTCTTCTGTCTCCAAGGCCACTGCACAATCCTCTACATCACCTGGCTGTCCACAGTATGCTTATAGCATACCATATCAGTGTTGTTCAAGAAAGATAAACTTTCTACAAGTACTCTTATGAGTACTTGTAAATGTTAGTCTGAATAGGTCAGACTAAACAAAGGGATATCATTTCATTCTTCCTGGAAAAGATGCTTTTCTTAATGCTGCCTACCTCAATGCTACCTACAAATGCATTAATGATCAATAGTAGCAGTGTATCTTGCTTTATGTGATAGATGTGTCTCAGGAAAAAAAAAGGTACACAAATTGTCTATAAGCCAAATAATATTCTAAATGCATTATGAAAGGTTGTTAAAAGAATCCTGTGGTGAATCCTTTTTTTTGTTAAATGAAGAATTCTCCTCTAATTGATCTGTTTTGCAAATTCACATTTTCATGGAGATTATCAGCAGATGGTGTCATTTTTTTCCCCTGAAAGTGGGAGTCGATCTGTGTTGTCACATTGAACTACAAGGTTGTGAAAAGTCATGACTCAAGGATTGCCAACCATAAGCATGTCTGAAAGGAGTAAGGCAGGAGTAGACTCTAATTTTTTGTCTTTATGTAAGGGAGGGGGAGTTGGGGGGTACATATTTGAGAGCACAGATGAAATGAAAGACAGGTGCACAAACTATAGTCTAAATATAATCAAAAGCATCAAAACAGAGGACCCAACAGAGCATAGGGAAGGATTGCCAAAAAATGGGTTGGGAATGCTTGAGAAAATAAGTTATACAGAGCCAGGAGAATATGAAGAATAAAGGGCAAGATAGGGTTGAAAGGGTTATGGAAGCAATTTGTCTGGAAAAGCTTAGATCTGTCAGACAAATTAATGTATAGTGAACATTTAGGGTAGTGAGGCATACATTCTTTTCTCCATAGTACCTGACTCATAGTAGAAGCTTAATAAATTTTTATCAAATGGCTTACTATTTTTCAAGTGGAAAACCCACCAGGAGGCAAGAAGAAGGCAAGGATGACTTTTATCTGGAGAAATTCTTTCATTTCCAAGAACATTTTTTGTTATAAAGTGAGAATTCTTCTTTAACCATTAGGTGGCATTGCCAGTCACAAACCCTATCTTTACAAAAGACTTGTTCTATGGGAAATGCCATATCCACCTTGCCATAGAAACTCCACTCTAGGATAGTGAGCTCAGAGAGTAAGTGCTCACCTCTCCAATATTCTCAGAGAATAGTCAGCCTTAACCCCTTTAACTCTGTTTTTTTCTCATGTTGTCTCATGTTTTTCCTAACTACAGGGTTAAGTTAATATGAATTTGTCCAAAAAGAATTAGCTCTTGATTCCCCAAATCCAATTAGGTGGCACTATAGATAAAATGCTGAGCTTGGAGTCATGAAATCACATCTGTGTGATTCAAATCTGCTTGTAGATAGCTAGTAACTATGTGATAAATGACATCACAATCCTGTTTGCTTCAGGTTCTTCAGCTGTAAATTAAACTGCAAAAGGAAATGACAAACCAATATGCCAAGAATGGAGGCACAAAGAGTCGAACACAACTGAACAAAAATAATCTCCAATTCCCCAAATCCTAAAATCTTGACTCCACATTGAAGCTAAAATATTTCACTGAATGCTATGAGCACATTCTTGTCATAATGGAGTGAACCACCAAACCAAATAGAAATATGAACATGCTGTCCAGAGTATGCTTGTATTTATATCGAACCAACAAAAGAAATGATACAACACATTAGAGAACATCAGCTATGAGTCTATTCAACCAAGCCTTCACTTATACTTGGGCAACTCCCTCAAAAATAAGTTAGCATTCTCTGAAAGTGAGAGTTTTAGAACAGAATTATACCAAGGTCCAGGGCTCTGCTGGCGATTCCAACCAGGGGAGTTTTGGAATGTGATTCAAGGTACTTGGGTTTTTTCTATTCCAAATTTAGAAATAGAAAATCCTTTCTTAATATGGTTATTTATTCATTTCAGATGATTTGTAACCACATTTTGGGTTTTCTTGGCAAAGATACCAGAGGGGTTTCCCATTTTCATTTTCAACTAAATTTACAAAAGAAAATTGAAACAAACAGGGTTAAGAGACTTGTCTAGGGTCACATAGCATTTCTGAGGCTGGATTTGAACTCAGGAAACTGAGTCTTCCTGATTCCAAATCTAGAAATCTATGCCATCAACCAACTAGTTACCCTTTCTTAATACAGGATTTAGCAAATATCCACAATGCAGTTTCTCTTATTCTTCCCCATTTACAGACTGGGTCATCTAGATATTCCCTGGATTCCAATTGTGACTATGGAGGCAGAAAGCCAAGCAGGTCAGCAAAAGACATCTAAAAAAATTCTATCTCCTACACCATTTTTCTCTGAATTGGCCCAGCTAATGTGAAACCAAGAGCCACAGTGGTAAATTATGACTCAGGCCATTGAATGGCAGGGACAAGCTTGTTGGGAATCATTTACTGCCTAAAACTTTCCCCAGATTCTCTTTGGGAGGGAGGGATCATGTGGAGGGTAGTTAACTAGAATATCTTCTTGTAGCTGTTAAATTGTGAATGAAATAGATGAGAACCAACAAGCCAGAAAATGGTTGTAAATGTGAATGCCAATGTGTTTAATGATCCGGGAAAACAAGTTCAATTGTAGCTTGTAGGATGCAAATTACTCAATGGTTTGACCTGTCCATAAAAAGCAAAGAGGCAGAAAATTTGGGCATGCCAGTATATTATGGATTACAAATCAAGAGATGGCTCATTCCGTAGGCTAAAACAAAAACCTCTGAATTGTGTAAGCTTGGAATGCGATGACAGATATTTTGTTTTCCTCTAAGGACTGAGAGAAAATGATTGCAAGTAGTATGGAAGAAGTCAGAGCCATAGGTAGGATATTTTCATTTAAGGCAAAAATGTTTGAAGAGGTTTTTTTGGTGACAGCAAAGAATACAGTTCTCTCTCTCTCTAATGAAGTATTCTCCCAAAGGAGACATACTCTAACCCTCATCCTGTAGGTAGACTGCACAGTGCCTTGAAAAGAGTAAGTGCCTAACAAGTTCTAATAGGGAAAGGTACGACGTGAGAAAGAGGATGGAGTTCAGGGCTAATAATGCTAGATTAGTGCAATAGCATGAAATGAGGGAGTGATGATAACTTTTTCATCAAAGAATGTCAAAGCCCTTTGGACCTGTTAGCTAGATACAGCATAGTCTATAGAGAATTAATCTTAGAGATAGAATGATCATGTGCAAGTTTTGCCTCAAATGCATACATACACATGCACCTTTTAACCCCTTTAGATAATACAATAGTTCCTCATCTGTTCCAGGCTCTCAATGATGAGAGACAGTTTAAATGGAAATGATTCAGTTTTATGACATAGTGCTGTTAGACTGTCGAGGTTTCACAAACATACAACAATGAGGTCAGCACAATGGCTCTGTTGACCTTCAGTTTGGTAGTTAGTCTAATACCCCTTCTCTCCCACATTTTTCTGTCAGAGTCCACCAAATATTAGCACTGACAATGCATTTGTCAACTTCATTATCAATGTGTATCTCCCCGGAAAGTACATTGCCAAGATAAGTGAACTTGTCCACAATACTTAAAACTTCTCCATTTGCCCTAATGGATGACTCCACATAAGAATGTTGTGGTGCTGCCTGCTGGAACACCTCTGTTTTCTTGGTGTTCATTGTTAGATTAAAATTAGCACAAGTAGCAGAGAATTGATCCATATTTTGCTCCATCTCAGCTTCAGAGTTTACCATGATTGCTTGATCATCTGCAAATAGAAGATCCTGCACCAACACTCCTTTCACTTTTGTAGCCTTTTCGAGTCAAAGAATTTGTCATCAGTGCAATAGCTTACCTTGATGCCATGTTCATCCTCAGTGAAGGTGTTTGATAACATGGCTGAAAACATCCTGCTAAAAATGCGTGGAAGAAAGGACATACAATTTTGTTTTACTCGATTGGTGACTGGGAAATCTAGAGAACATCATCCACTATCCAGAACCCAGGCATGAACACCATTATGAAATTAATGATTAACTTCTCCAGGCAAGCAAATTTTGACACAATTTTCCATACTGTGATGACTGACAGTATCTACAAATGGTGAATACAGACCTCTATTCTGCTCTTGGCATTTTTCTTGGAGTTGTCTGTCAGGAAACATCATATCAACTCTTCCTGGACCCTTCCTGAAACTACACTGGCCATATTCCAAGTAAAAGACCAGGCTTTTGAGAAGGACAATGGCAAGAATCTTAGCAGCAATGACTAAAGAGAAACATCCCTGTGGTTGTCACAGGACAATCTATTTTCTTTACCTTTACAGAAATGAATGATGAATCTTTGAATTCTTGAAGGATAACCTCTTCATGCCATATAACTGGAAAATTTCAGTCAGCTTTTTGATGAGCAATGAGCCCCCCACCTTGTCGATCTCAGTTGGAATGGTATCAATACCAGGTGCTTTGCCACATGAAAGGACTGAAATGGCATTCAAAACCTCTTCTTCAGTTGGAACTTCAGCTAGGGACTGATTGACATCAACTTGAGGTTAAAGGTCAATGACTTCTGCATTGATTGATGATGGTCTGTTAAGAACACTGTAGAAGTGTTTAGCCCATCTCTCTATGATCATGTCCCTCTCATTAATCAATGTAGCTCCATTATTACTGAGAAGTTGAGCTGCATCCTGCAGGGCATAATAAAAGAACTTTGGTTTGTCACTAGATGCAAATAACTGAATTATATCTGTCTTTTTATTGAGCCAAGAGTCCTGCATCTCTCTAATATTCACTTGTACTTTACTTTTGTTGGAATTAAATGTTGCTTTCTTGGAAACAGATCGACTATCTGATGGTAAACTCTGTGGAGCTCTTGTTTTTCATTTAGCAGCTTCAGAATTTCCCCATCATTTTTATCAAAGCAGTCTTGATGTTTGCAAGGGTTCTGACCTAGAAGAGCAGATACAGAACTGTACACCAGAACTCTGAAAACTGTCCACTCTTTTTCTGCTCCACTGTTATCAGCTGTGTGTTGGCTTAGTTTTCTTTCCATGTTAGCAAAAAACTGTTCCCACTCAAAGAGGAACTCTAAACATATGACATTAATTCTTCTAGTAATCATTTTGCCTTGGGACCACTGCTTTAGTTGAATGTGAACCTTTAGCTTAGAGAGGATGAGTTTGTAATCAGTCCAGCATTCTGTACCATGCATTGTCTTTGTCACTCTCACATCACAAAAACATACGCAATATATGCCAATATTTGCTAGAAGGGTGTATATATTTTATATATAGACATGTGCAAGTATACACACCAGCATCCACACACATACACATAACCACATACATATCTGTATATAGTTTACTACATCTACACGTATACATATTGGCAAGCATATATGGATATATGTTAAAAACAAATATGGAAAGTTAGCTTTTCAATCTGTAAAAATGGTCTATTAGGAAGAAACTTATTATCTTGTTATTATTATCTTCTTCAAGTAAGTACATAGTGTCTGTTGCATAAAACATATAATAAGTCATGACACATAGTGACTTGAAAGCTATTCAGGTAAGTGGGAAAGCTTAGGATGGCAAATTAATTTTGGAAAATGGACTTGCTGAAGTTTAAGAGGAGGCCACCTATCTAGATTCTCCTCATTTGTCTTCTCCAAATCTATTCATTGCCTTCTCTGGGTTTCCAGGTACTCTGTCCCTCTGCTGCAAAGTATGGAAATCCATTAGGAAGCTAGTTGTTATAGTAGCTAGAGGTCTGAATTTGGATCTTTGCCTCAGATGCTTAACATATGAAATTCCTCCCTTCAGTCTTTGTTTTCTTATCTAAAGAAAGGGGATAATAATAGTCCTTACCTCAGGGAGTCCTTGTGAAAGTCTAGTGAGATAACTAAAGGTCCACATAAACAAACAAACAGTCCAAGAAAGAAGTAAGCTCATACACAATCAAACAAATGAGGGATTAATAAACAAATAAATGGACTGACTGACTGACTGAAAGGATAGATAAATGAATACATAAACCAGTTAATGACAGAATAAATAATTACATAAAAAGAGAATTAAATAAGTAAATAAACCTCAAGGTCTACATAAATAATAAAAATATAATGATAATTACTTGTGAATTCTGTGACCAGAAACACCTTCCTCTTTGCCAGGGATAAATAATCTTAGCTTCAATAGAATTATCTCTATGATTACAATGGGAAAACTGAGATTTCTGTTTCTACCCATCAAAATAGAGTCTGTCTTATGGAGAATGCCTGAGGGTCCCTCCTTTCATTCAACCTTAGAAATACTCTCTAACCTGTGTGAGATGATGCTGAGCATTGGTGAGGGGGAAGGGAGTGTTGGAAATTTTAGGATGGAAGAATCACTGTCTCTAAGGAGCACCAGAGTATTCAAGTGAAAGCCATTTGGCCTTTTGACTCTCTAATCCTTCAATACCAACATCCAGGGTAATGGAGTCAAGTTCTTTCAGAATGTGATGGCTTCTATGGATTTTTTTTACTAGAGTTTCTATTGTCCTGGAAGACCATCATTTATTAAATTGTATCCGAATTGTATCCAAATCAGAGTTCCTCAGATTTTTATAAATCAGATCTGTGAAAAAAATCTATTTATTTTATGACAAATATTATATCTCCATTATATGAATATGGAATATGACTTCTAGCTGCTCTCTAGCTCTTTCATTTTTATCAAGGCAATGGGGTTAAGTGACTTGCCCAAGGTCACACAGCTAGGTAATTATTAAGTGTCTGAGGACTGATTTGAACTCAGATCTTCCTTACTCCAGGACTGGTGCTCTATCCACCATGCCACATAGCTGTCTCTGCTCTCTAGCTCTTTAAGAAGTGGAAATGGTCAGCACCCCTCCATTAAAAAAGACACTGAACTGGAAGTGGATTCATTGTAGTAAACTCACATCTTCCTTAGCCTTTAGCCCACATATCTCAATTTTTCCTTGTCTTTTCTGACCCTAGCTCATTAGTAGCTCTCCTTTTCTTTTTAGTTTAGGATCATGGCTGTTATAATCTGTCTTTGACACTTTGATTCTTAGGTGTGAAGATGTTATTTCTCTTAAGATTCTATTCTAAATATACCTTTGCTTTTCTGACTTCCCTTCCCTTATCAGTCATCCAGGTTAAGATACCTCATATCTTCCTGAAAGGGGTTCAACAGCCAAATCAATAATTTGAGATTTAGAAGCCACTGTTGAGTGACAGCTGTTTTGGCGGTATGCTAAGTGTCTGTGATTTTCTTAATGTGGAAACTCTCTCCACCAAGACATATCATAATCTGAAAATAACTTAAAAGAGATGTCTTTCAAAGTTTTCTAAGTCTCCACGAAGTTAAAAGAATTTGTAGAGGGTCATACAGCCAGTATACATATAGTCATGACAATTATGTACCATTCTAATACTGAATTGCTCTAGGTTTTATTCATTTTATAACTATTTACCACTTGAACTGGAAATTAAAAGAACAGTGGACTGGTTCATAGTAAATGTTTACACAGGCTTATTGATTAATTGATAATACATTCACGTAAAAGAAATGAAATTAACGTATCCAAGCATACTTCAATATATCAAAGAATATGAGATTATCCCCCATATAATATTCCCTTTGGTAGTTCAAACTGTGATCCATTCATGCTTTCTCTAATGGCTTAATTTTGGTTTATGCTTATCCATGTATTCTTCCTTTAGAAAACACTTATTACACTGCCATGTCTTTTAACATTCTATGATTACCAGAATTGTTCATCTGCTATCCCATTTAACCTTTTCATTACCTATTACAGCATACATTTCTTAATATATTTCAAAGATGTTTTTTTCAGATCTTCTGTTCCATGTGCTATGATATACTCCTTTCCATCCTATCTCTTTTTGTCATCATTTGGGATACCAAAAATTTTGATTCTTCACAGATTATGATAATCCAAAGTTTGTCTACACAGAAAAACCAATGGAAGAATGGGGTGATAAGAAGGATGGGTTTTTGATACAGGGAGCAACATCGATTCACTGAAATTGATGCACAATTTCCAAATTTAATTCAATCTAAATTCTTTCTCTGGATAAATTTTTGTCCAATTCACTGTGGTTTATCCCCCTGGATGTATCTATGATCTAGCTATGATCTAGCTATCTCTATCTATCTATCTATCTATCTATCTATCTATCTATCTATCTATCATCATCATCATCATCATCATCTACCTATTTATTTCTTTCTATCTTTCAATATCTATCTATATAATCTATTTATCTATCTTTCTATCATCTATCATCTATCTATGTATCATTCTATTATATATCATCCTATTTTTCTTTCTTTCTATTCTTTATCTATCTTTCTTTTGTCCATCTTTCACCTATCATCTGTCTATCTACATCTTTCTTTCCATCATCTATCATCTCTATCATCTATCTATCTATCTATCTATCTATCTATCTATCTATCTATCTATCTATCATCTGTCTATCTATCTACCTTTCTATCTATCTATCTATCTATCTATCTATCTATCTATCTATCTATCATCTGTCTATCTATCTACCTTTCTATCTATCTATCTATCTATCTATCTATCTATCTATCCATCTATCTTTCCATTTATCTATTCATCAATCTACCAAGGAAGAATATTAAATAAAGAAAACATTGAAATTCTATTTTGATCTAGGCTCAGACTCCATCAATTCTTCCTCTGGAAGAGGATAGCATTTTTCACTCTTCATGTTTTGGAATTATTTTAGATCATTGCATTGCTGATAAAAGCTGTCATTCACAGCTAATAGTCTAATACTGTTGCTGCTATGCATAAAGTGATCCATGTTCTGCTCACTTTACTTTATCAGTCCATGTAAGTCTTTTCAAATTTCTTTCTTTTTTTGGAGAATGTTCAAGCAAAAATACCCTTGTGGTTCCATCTAAAAGGAATTTTGCATGATCTTGACATATGACAGACCCATAGCTGGCAGAAAGCCTTCATGACTGATTTTGCTAAATTGAGCCAAATCTTTACTTAATACAAACAAGGAACACATAGCAATCTCATTTTCCCCTCAGAACTAGCATGACTAGAAGGTGAAAGGATAAATTGACAAAGTGAATGTGTGACTGAATGAAGAAACAAATGAATGAAAAATTATTTATTAAATGTTTCTTATTTAAAAATAAATAATAAGGACTGATGATGCAAATATCAAAAACAAAACTAATCAAAGCCTTTTACTAATCTTTCAGTAGTAACTATCTACCATATCAGGCACAATTTTAAATTCTGTGAGACAGGTACAAAAAATGAGAGATGAGGAGCAAAGATCTATTGATCGATCTGTCTATCTATCCATCTATCTATATCTATCCAGCTTTCTGTCTTTTTATCTCTCACCTATCTATCTATAGCTATCATCTTTCTATTTATCCATTCATCAATCTAGTAGGGAAAAATCAAATAAAGAAAAATTTAAAAATTTGATCATATTCAAAGATTTAAGAAAAAAAAATTATGAGTAAATGACTTTCATTTCAATTCCACAAGTAGCACTTTTAAATACCTAGAATATGTCAGAAATTGTTCTACATACTGAAAATAAAAGATAAAAATAAAACAACCCTTGTCCTCAAGGAGTATACATCGGACTATAAATGAGTACAGTCTTAATAAAGTTGGATTAAGTAGTTTTATTAATGTTAATGATGATGGCAATGTTAAGAACTCTTGTTATCATTACTAAAAATTATTTTTATTATTAAGACTACTTAATCTTGGAAGATAAAGGTTGAAAAAAGAAATAATAAAAAGTTATAAGTTCGAATCCTATAAAACTAATATCAGTGAGCATCCTTTGAAATTTTCAAATGTTCATAGCAGGACAAATATAATTTTTATAGGTAGAAGCCAAAAGAAAAACAATAAAAATTGTAAAATCTAATCACATATAGTAAAGCCTGTGACTAGACTTTGAAATTGCAAAATAGTAAGACAAAAGAACTAAAGCAGGCAGATACTCAGCTTATGGAGATAATTTGCTACCAAGAAAACATGAAGACTAAAAATAGAAAAATAAACTTTTAGATAAATTCATAAGGATATGTTCAGAGAAATTTATTTTTTTTTAATACACTGGACCTGTGCATGAAGTAGTTTTCTAAGGGGCTCACTGTGGCACTAAAAGAGACTTATATAAGCATGTTCATGAGTGAACTTTGTCAAAGCATGAAAAAAAACAAATTTAAGAGTAGAATATCAAAACTATTAAAATCCTTTCTCTGGTTGTGTCTATAGAACAGTGAGAGATGTGTTAATTTAGTTTAAAAAGAAAATTCAAGGAGACTTTTCTTGGAGATGTATGGGTAAAATCATTTAATTAATTGTTCTTTTTATATCTCAATCAGTTTTAGCATCTTGTTGACCCAAATGGATGTTTTTCATTTGTGTAACTTAATGTTCTCTAATGCTTTATTCATTTTATTACTTTATTGAAGTGATTTTTTTTCTCCTTTTGATTTCTTGAATCTTCTTCCATGGGAGGGGTTTTTTTTTTCCCAGTTGGGGAAATAAATCCTTTTTGCGTCATAAAACCATCATCCTACTTGGCATGAATGAAAGGATAGTTCAAAATGTCTCACAAATGGGAAAGTGCAAAAATAGGAAAAAAAAGTTAGCATTTAAAAATAGATCTTAGTTTTAAGAGAAATGCTGTCCAGTCAGGTTCCAAGAGAGTAGCAGCAGATGCAGAGGCTGGACCATAGGATTACCTTTGAAAGCTATGACGCCTAATCTTAAACTATGTAAAGGTACTGCCCACAGTGTGAGTTGGTCCAGGCAAGTGGCCAGCAGTCTTATGCTGGCTGTCAGTGGAGAAGGAAAGCAGATGATGGAACATTTGGGATCTATTTTTCAGGAACTAAATGGCTCAGCTAGTGACAAAGGAGGCCCGAAATGCCCCCTGTTGGAAGGTGATAGGGATTTCGCTTTTTTTCTCTTTTTCCCCCTCCTTTTCCCCTCTTTTCTTTTTTACATTCAGGGATGGAGGCTGGGAGAAGGCACACAATCTGTCTAAGCATCTGCTACCTCCACCTCCCCTATTGTGACTTTTTTTTTTTTCTGTTTTCCTTCTCTCATCAGAAATGTAAAGCTTTGGAACACACAGACATACACATACACATACACACTCAATCCACATCTTATTTTTATAAGCAATTCCCAATTTTTTGATTTCCCTTTCTTTTCCAAGGGGGAAAACAACTATATTAGGAACATAAATGTAAAATTGGAAGAGAGCTTAGAGGTCATCTAGTTCCCAACCTTCATTTTGAAGGCTAAGAGATTCATTGGGGTCATACAGGTAATACATGTCAGCTGTGTATATTTACTGGAGACAGGTAGGTGGCACTGTGTAGAGTACCCACTCATCTTCCTTAATTCAAATTAGATCCTAGCCACTAACTAGTGATGTAATCCTAGAGAAGTCATTTAATGCAGAATGCCCCAGTTTCCTTATCTGTAAAATGAGCTGGAGGAGGAAATTTGAAAATGACCACCATATCTTTAACCAAGAAAACTCCAAATAGAGTCCCAAATTGAACATCCCTGAGATGACTAAACGCAATAGTAAGAGAGAGAAATAAAAAATGGTGGATGAGCAGGGGGGAGCCCTGAGGGACTATGTGGGATCTGCTTGACAGTCCCATATTTTCCCTGATTATTGTTTTTCTGTTTTCTCTTCTTGTCTGCTTTGGTTCACTCACTTCTACGCACACATTTTGAGAATACCATATAATCTTGTGGCTTCCTGTATATACCACAAAAAGCTGTAGGCAGGGGCCATTATTTTCTACATGCTATTTTGCATACTAATTTTCCACTAAAAAGAAAATTTCCAAGTGGAAATATAGTGAAAGGGCTTTGCTTATGACAGCTAAGCTGTGCAATGGACAGGGGTCAGGGTCCTGAGACAGAAATCTCTGAGTCTATATCCAACCTCAAAAGCTTATTAATTTTGTGATTCTGGGCAAATCACTTAATCTTTTTCTGAGTCAGTTTCTTCCACTATAATGACTGATTCTTATCCTTTGTAATTGAAGAAGTCTATGACATTAAATGAAGGATAACATGACATGTATATTATGTGATTCTCACTGTCTCTTCCGGAACTGTCTTAGCCAGTAGCCGGATAGTATAGGAAACAGATCATGGATCAGGATACATGGCCTTTTAGCTATATGTCTTATCTATATCATCTAGTCACAGTGTTATGGTTACACCAGGCTGAGGGGTTTTAACTTAGTGACATTTAGTTAAAATTCAACAACTTGTAACTGGATCCTTTTTGCCTATCTCAATAAGGATATCCAATGTTGGTGATGTCTTTGTCACTAGATACATTTTATATATGGAATGATGGTTCTACTTGTAGGTGAAAACATTGGCATGGTAAAATTATCCTAACCTGTTTTATGATGGTCTATTTTATTCCCTTGAAACCATACTCCTCTTGGAACCCCAAAACTTCGATTTCCTGGAAGCTGCCCAGTGGGTTACGGAAATAATGCCACCATATCAATAGCTGGCATCATTTATGGTCAGAGCTACAATGGTGTCTGATCATCTTCAGTCCTCTGACTTTAGTTCTTCATTTATGAAAGCATTCTTGGAAAATACTTTCACAATGTAAATAGCAACAACACCTACTTCATAAGATTGATTGGGATAAAATTTGTAAGCTACTTAGCCCTCTCACTTGTATATTACAAGTATATAATAAATACTTCTATTCTTGCCTTTCCTTTATGGAGAAGAGGAAATCCTTGGAATTCCAAAGAAGGAAATAAGAATAAGAAATGTCATCTTATGCTATTTAAAGTGTATTATTCATCCACATTGAAGAGGGTCAACTTGACCACAGAGGAATAATACTGAAGGCCAAGATGAGAAGATGGACTAAAATTAACAAACAGATGGTAGAACAAATAGAGATTTTGGTCAAAGTAGTGACAAATTCAAGTTAAATGAATTGGAATGCATTCCATGCCATCTTTTCATTGATGTAATTATGCCTAAGAGATTTTCTCTCCTGGCTCATCACTTCTTCCTACACTCATAACGAGCCCCTCCTTCTGAATGAGGAGATCAGTCTTTTCTTGGATTTCATTATTATGGGTTCAAATTCTGCCTTTGATATTTACTAGTTGTATGGACATTTGATAGAAAGTAAACTTGGTTGGGGTTTTTTGTTTGATATTTTGTCTTTTTGTTTCTTGTTTTTTTTTTTTTGCTTTGTTTTGCTATTCAGCATCCAGAACAATACTGAGCACATAGCATTTAATAATATGTTGATTTGTGGGCAAGTCTTTTAACCTCCATAAACATATTTCTTGATGTGAAAAATGGAGATATCTCTTAAATTTCCTTTGTAGAATTGTTATGAAGGGTAAGTACAATTATATATACATATACATATATATATATATATATAAAATAGTTTATAAATTTAAACACTATATAAATGTCACATAATTTTTATTCATATGTCAGAGGGCCATGGATTGAAATCTGGAAATGACTCTAGATTATCTGTTCCAAAATCTGTCCCACTTAACAGATAATCAAATTAAGTTACAGGAAAATTAAATAATCTGTCTATCATCAAACTTTATACAGATGGCAAGCATTAGTGAAAGAATCTGAAGCCATTGTCACCAAGTCCATAACTAGTCCCCAATCTAAGAAGTCATAAACCCCCTTAAATCTTCTATTGGATTATAATTTCCGTGAGAACAGGGATTATGCACTCCATAAAGTCTAATGCAAGCATCTGAACATATTAGCATTCCATAGACAAATGTTGAGTGAATGAATATATCAATGAATGAATAGTTTTAGTCCCAAAAGCTAAATGGTCAATGAATTTCTTTGGACCCAAGAATGTTCAAAACAAATCAATTCAGAAGATAACAGAGAAGATGGAATGAGCTCTTAGTTTTAGTTATTTGAATTCTGGATTAAGAGAGACCAATTTGACCCAATTGTATTTCATTTAGACTTTATTTGGCTTCTCTGTGAATCTTGAGGAAAATTGTTTAGGACAATTTCTAGAATGGTTTTACATTAAATAAAAAAGGTGACTAAACAAGTCACACACAACTTTCTCTACCTAGGTATTAGAGAACAGAGGAAGTCCACTGTCTATTTAAGACTCTTGGTCTTAAGATGGCTTGCCAAGCAGAAATATTTTAATTGTATTTTTGACTAACATAATAACTTTTAGTCTTAGAGAGAGATCCTTGGGATTCAGAGGGGCTAAAGAACTTCTGCTTATTCATACAGTTAGGAAGTAGGATTTGAGTATGTCATTCTGACTCTTCATATTCTCTCAACTGGGTGATGATCTCTTATCCAAAAAAGTAGAAATTATGTAGAGAGCCTTTTATCTTTCAATTGAACAAATAAATAACCTTTTATTAGCTCATATAGTGGTTAATTCTTGAAATCATTCTTTTTGGGCATAAATGAGCAACATGTCCATCAAGAAGCAGGCATGATGAGGAAAGCTATGGTACATGCATATGGTACATATATCTAAACATGTATTCACATGTGTTTACATGTGTATTACACAATGCATACAGGCATGGATTTATGTGTATATCCATATATTCACATCAGTGTGACTATATGTATGTATGTATGTGTATATATATATATATATATATATTTAAAGTTTATAAGCTGTTTACATATACTATTTCATTTGGACAGAAAAACATGGTAACAGATGAAAACAGTTTTGTTTTGTTTTTTTCTCATCACAGACTGACCAATAAGGAAACTGAAATTCAAGAGTATGTACCTGTTATCATAAAGCTAGAAAATGTCAGATGTGGGATCTGAACCGTGTTCTTCTGATTGAAATTTTACTACTCCTTCTACCTTTCCTGGCCTGGACTCAGCTATTATAATTAAAGTAGTATTAAGAAATTCTTAAGAAACATACTCATTTAAGACGATGAGGTTGAGGTCTTCTGAGCTAAGCTGCTACAGAAAAACAAAACAGTTTTTCATTTTCTTTTTTTTTTAATTCCAGACCAGTGATTCCATAAGTATAAGGAGTTCTTCCAATGAAGATCAGTGATTTTTCTGTAACATTTAATCTTAGAAAGTTCTTGAAGCATTGTGAGCTTGTGACCGACACAGGTACAGACTATGAGGCCATGCCAGAGATAAGACTTGATCCTAGATTTTCCCGACTCTGTGGCTAACCATCTATGAACGATGCAAAGCTGCCACCTCTAAATTATAAATAACTTTCATTATTCTCAATCCTCCTTTCCAAATCTTGTTAACTGACATGCTTGCTGAGGAAGTGAATGCTCCTGGGGTGCCTTCCCTTGGAGTGAAGGGTTCATTTTAATTGAAAAGGGCCAATGATGAATGGCCAGTAAGAGAGAAATAGATCAGGGGCCAGATTGCCATTTTTTTAGGATGTGCGTTCTCATTTAGGGAAGAAAAAATGGTTAAGTTTTAAGCACGTAGACCCTTTCCCAGAGGTGAGTTACCTTCCTATTGTCTCAGGCTCCCCAAACAAAAGGGAGATGGACACTCATCAGTTTATTATCAGAGAACATTGACAATAGAAAGGATTCATTTAGGAGACTCTAAACCTTGTAACTTCAGAAAGAACACACACACACACAACACACAACAACACATATATACACATACAACACACATATATTACACAGTACACACACACATATATACACACACACACACACACTCATACACACAAAGCTATTTACAGTAATAAGACCAAAGGGACAGCAGAGGAAACACCCCTGCAGTGTAATCAATGGTCAATACTTGCACATAAGTCAAAACGGCCTAAATTGCTCCAAATGAGGAATAGCTGATGTCAGGTCCTTTCTTGGTTCTGGATTCTCACATTGTTCACAATGATAGAATAATAACAAATTCTGTTTATCCTGAGATATTATCCTGGGTTTTATTTTTAATTATCAGTATTCATATACTCAAATTATGAAGTGATCAGACAGATATTTCTTGAGAGACCTTAATGACAGATCAATCTTTATACTATTAGCAGAATATGACATTAGAGAATCAATTAATCTTACATCATTGAATATCTGTCTTCTGTCCAATTTGTAGAGCCAGATGGGAAAATTGCAGCTCTCATCAGAAATTGGTGAGTCCAGAAGATCCACCCTCAAGTCACATTTCTCTGGGTCTATGCCCCCTTGATGGTGTTTCTGCCCACCCCTTTGGTCACAAAACTTGTAACCACAAAGGAATTATTTTCCCCCAAAACACAGAAGGTCAACTTTGGGAGAATCCTTTTCTTTATAAAATATGATCCAGGAAAAAAATAGCAATTTTGAGGTGGTTGTGGATGACAAGAATTGTAACTCATCTTTGATTGCCAAATAGAAATAATTGCCACATTGCCAATAATTGCCAAAAAAGAAAATGCTTTGACAACATTCATGTCAACTCTCCATGGACATATGATATGGGGGAAGGAATGAATTTAGAAGAACCCATCTTAGAAATAGAAATTGAGGGGTGAGAGTGGGAAGAGTCATGTTCACTTTTTCACAGATTTTCCAACTGTGCCCCTTATAGGACCAAGGTGACCTTGGTTGAGTTATTTCAACATTCAGTCGGATTTCTTAAACATAAAATGGAGATGGTAATTATGGATTATGGTGAGACTCAAATGAGAATTAAAGTGCTTCGTAAAATTTAAAATACAATATGAACAGGAGTTATTTTTATGAGAGACATTTTACTGTATAAAATGGAGTTGCAGAAGAATTGAGTTCAAGATCTATCATTTATACATTCTGGTTATGTTGACACTAGCAAAGTCAAAGAACTCCATTTTCTAGTTCTCTCTTTAAGACTATAATTGAAAATTACCTCTCAATCTGTAGTGATCAGATTTTCTCATCAAACATTTCTTGGGTAGATGAAACCATACATCTAGACTTTTTCTCCTCTCTCCATTTCTCTCTTCCCTTCTTCCCTCCTTCCTTGGATCATGCCAATTTGGATCATTGTATTTCTGAGAATAGCTAACTAATTCACAAATAATCATTTTATGAGATTGCTATTATTTTATATATAGTACATTTTCCTTCCCATCAGGTCATGTAAGTCTTTTCCAGGTTTTTTTGAGAGCATCCTAATCACCATTTTGTTATAGTACAATAGTATTCTATCACACTCACATAGCACAATTTGCTCAACGACTGATAAGCATCCTCCCAATTTCCAGCTACCTGCCACCAAAAAAGAGCTGCGATAAAATTTCTACACATGTAGATCCTTTCCTCACTTTTTTGAAATCTCTGTTCAGATACAGACCTAGTAGTAGCTCTGCTAGGTCAAAGGATATGCAAAGTTTTACAGTCATTTTTGCAAAGTTCCAAATTTCTCTAAAGAAAAGTTGTCAGTTCAGTGTCTCTCTCATCTCTCCCACAAAAGTCTCTCATCTTTCCCACATCCCTTCAAACATTTATTTTTCTGTCCAATTAGCATATTTAATAAGTTTGAGGTCATACCTAAGAATTGTTTCCATTTAATTTCTTCTACTCAATAGTGATTTAGAACACCTTCTCATATGGCTATAGATAGCTTTGGCTCCTTCATCTAAAACTGTGCATATCTTTTGATTATTTCTCAATTGGGAAATGGCTCCTATTTTTATAAATTTAATTCAGTTCTCTGTTTATCTGGGGGAAAAGACCTTTATCAGAGAAACTGACTTCATTTTTTCACAATTATGATTGCTGAAATGTATTTCCCTCCATCCCATTTCCCCATTTATTTTCTCTCAATTCATCCTGTCCATCCTCAAAAATATTTTGCTTCTGATTTGTATCTCCCCATTTGTCTTTTCATCTATCAACTCCCATTCCCTCATTGTCTTATCCCCTTAACCTCCTACTTTCCTGTAGGGCAAGATAGATTTCTATATTCAATTGAGTGTGTATGTTGTATATCTTTACCCCAAATCTGATGAGAGTAAAGTTCACTCTCTCTGCTATTTTTCCCATCTTCACCTCCATTGTAAAAACTTGCCCTTGTCTTTTTAATGTGAGATAATTTACCCTAATCTACCTCACCTTTTCCCTTTCTCTTTCTTTCCCCTTAATTTTTTATATATCAACTCTTCATAGTCATCTCACACTTGTGCCTTCAGTCTATATATTCTTCTAACTGCTCTAATGATGAGAAAATTTTTATGACTTACTTTTCATCTTTCCATGGAGGAATGAAAACAGTTTAACTGTATTAAGCCCCTTATTATTTCCCTTTCTTTTTTTTAATTTTCATTTGTTCCATTTGTACATGCATATTTCCAAGTTACAAAATTTCCCTCCACCCTTCCTTCCCACCCCCTCCCCTCAGGAGGGAATAGTCAGGTTAGCATTTTCATATATAAATTTTGTTAAACATATTTGCAAATTAGCAATTTTTAGCATGAGGAATTAGGATTAAGGGAAAGAGATACATAAGAAATAATGCTTATAAAGTGTTCATCAAATTCACTAGGTGTGCTTTTTTGTGTTTTGTTTTGTTTCGTTTTGTTTCCTCTGGCTGGGGATAACATAGACCATAACAGTCTAATACAGTTGTCTAAGCTCTCTGACTGTCAAAGGAATTGCTTTCATCAGGGTTGTTCATCTCATAATGTTGTTGGTGTGTACATTGTTCTCTTGGCTCTACTCCATTTTCTCAGTATCAGATCCCCTAAGTCATCCCATGCCTCTCTAGAGTCTGACCATTTATGTTTTCTTATAGAACAATAATATTCCATAGTATTCATGTACCATAACTTGTTTAACCATTCCCCAAAGGATGGGCATCCCCTCAATCTCCAATTCTTTGTTACTGCAAAAGCAATATGTAGAACTTTTCCCATATTTTTACAATTTCTTCTGGATATAGTCCTAGAATTGGAATTGCTGGGTCAAAGGGTAGGAACAGTTTTATTGCTATTTGGGCATAGTTCTATATTGTTCTCCAGAAAAGTTGGATCCATTCACAACTCCACCAGCAAGGCATCAATGTCCCAATCCTCCCACAAACCTCTCCAGCACTGATTATCTTCCCTTTTTCTCATCTTGTATAATATAATAGGTGTGAGACAATATCTCATTGTTGTTTTAATTTGCATTTCTCTAATCAATTGTGATTTGGAGCATTTTTTCCTATGACTATATATAGCTTTAATTTCTTCTTTTGAAAACTGTTCATATCCTTTGACCATTTATCAATTGGGCAATGATTTGTGATCTTATAAATTGGATGCAATTCACTATTTAATTTAGAAATGAGACCTTTCTCAAAACTCCTGGTTGTGAAGATTGCTTCCCAGCTTTCTACTTTTTTCTACTTTTGGCAGCATTGATTTTCTTAGTACAAAAGCTTTTTAATTTAATAAAGTCAAAGTCATTCATTTTGCAGTTTATAATGTGTTCTAAATTCTTCTTTGGTCATAAATTTATCCCTTTCCCAAAGATCAAATAGATGAGTAATTTTAGTCTATTAATTTATTTATGGTATTGCTACTTATGTCTAAATCCTGTATCCATTTTGACCTTATTTTGATATAGAGTGTGAGATGTGGGTCTATAACTAGTTTTTGACATACAATTTTCCAGTTTTCCCAACAATTTTTGTCAAATAGTGAGTTCTTATCCCATAAGCTGATGTCTTTGGATCTGTCAAATAGTTTACTGTAGTCATTTACTGCAGTTTCTTTTGAACCTATCCTAATCCATTGATCCATTATACTTTCTTAACAAGTACCAGGTAGGTTTGATGGCTGCTGCTTTCTAGCATAGTTTTAGATCTGGAAGAGGTAGGCCACCTTCCTTTTTCATCAGTTCCCTTGCTATTGTCGACCTTTTGTTGCTCCAGATGAATTTTATTACTATTTTTTCCTAGCTCAGTAAAGTAGTTATTTGGTAGTTTGATTGGTATGGCACTGAATAAGTAATTTAATTTGGGTCGAATTGTCATTTTTATTATATGAGATCGACCTAACCATGAGCATTTGACATTTTTCCAATTATTTAGATCTGATTTTATTTGAGTGAGGAGGGCCTTATAATTGTGTTCATACAGTTTCTGGGTTTGTCTTGGGAGGTAGATTCCAAGTATTAAATGTTGTCCATAGTTATTTTAAATGGAATTTCCCCTTCTACCTCTTGTTCTTGGGCTTTGCTGTTCATATATAGAAATGCTAATGATTCATGTGGGTTCATTTTACATTCTGCTACTTTGCTGAATCTGCTAATTGTTTTAAGGAGCTTTTCAGATGATTTTCTTGGGATCTCTAGGTATACCATTATATCATCTACAAAATTCCCATTCCTTTTTACCTATTTATGCTTCTTTCAGTCTTAAATTTTAAGATCAAATTTTCTATTCAATTTTGTTTTTTTTAATCCAGAATGCTGAAAAGTCTCCTATTTCACTAAATATTCATTTCCCCCTCTAAAGTATTATACTCAGTTTTACTTGTTAGGTGATTCTTGGTTATAATCCAAACTTTTTTGACCTCCCCAATATTGAGTTTCAAGCTCTGACCCTAAATTTTGTGCTTTCCTAATTCTGACTCCACAATATTTGAATTGTTCATTTTTTCTGACTGCTTGCAATATTCTATCTGACTCAGAAAGTCTGAAATTTGTCTATATTAATCCCGGAAGTTTACATTTTGGGAATTCTTTCAGGAGGTGATTGGTGAATCCTTTTAATTTCCATTTTTCCCTCTTCTTTTAGACTATCAGGACAGTTTTCCTTGGAAATTCCCTGAAAGATAATGTCTAGGCTGTGTGTGTGTGTGTGTGTGTGTGTGTGTGTGAGAGAGAGAGAGAGAGAGAGAGAGAGAGAGAGAGAGAGAGAGAGAGAGAGAGAAAGATCATCATGGGTTTCAGGAAGTTCAATAATTTCTAAATTGTGTCTCCTGGATCTAGTTTCCAGATTGTTTTTCCAATGAGATATTTCACATTGTCTTCTATTTTTTTCATTCTTTGGGTTTTGTTTTATTGTTTCTTGTTTTCTCATAAAGTCAGCTTCCATTTGCTCATTTCTAATTTTAAGGAATTATTTAACTCAGTGGGCTTTTTTTAGATCCCTTTCCAATTGAAATTTAAGAAATTCATTTCCTTATTGACTTTTTGTTCCTTTTACCATTTAGTCTAATTTGTTTTTTTGTTCAGTATTTTTTTGTGTCTCCTTTATCACGCTGTTGACACTTTTTCCATGATTTTCCTTCATTGCTATCATTTCTCTTCCAATTTTTCTTCCACCTCTCTTATTTGATTTTCAAAATTCTTTTTAAGCTCTTTCATAGTCTGAGACTATATTTTTCTTGGAGGCTTTGGATATTGGAGTTTTGACTTGGTTATCTTCTTCTGAGTGTGTGTTTTGATTTTCCTTGGCACCAATGAAATTTTCCATAGTAATTTTTTTTCCTATTGCTTGCTCATTTTTCCAATGTATTTCTTGACTTTTAACTGTTTTATAAAGTAAGAATCTGCTTCCAGGAGGGAGGGTGCACTGTTCCAAACTTCAGGAATTTTATGTAGTTGTTTTTAGAGATAATACTATGGAACTGTAAATATTCAGTTTTTTCAAGATGGTTTTAATGTATTTTTTTGCAAGGCAATGGGGTTAAGTGACTTGCCCAAGTCCATACAGCTAGGCAATTATTAAGTGTCTGAAGCCAAATTTGAGCTCAGGTCCTCCTGACTCCAGAACTGGTACTCTATACAATGCACCCCCAGCTTCCCCCTGAGATGGAATAATCTAAGGAGACATGTGTTGACTACAGTCCTGACCTGTGCTTTGGACTCAGAGTGACTACAATCACTCTTGTCTGCCCAAGAAATGTAAAGAGGGTTCCTGCTCCACAGTGACTGTAAGTTCTGGTGTGCTAGTGCTGTTCCTCACCCTGGCTCTGACACTTACTACCGTGACCCACATCTGAGTTTGGAAAAAGTAACAGAGTCTTAATACTGGTGCTGGGAAATATACCCCTAAAATCTCCTTTTGATCAATCTCCTTACCATCTAAAAATAGAGCACTCCAGGAGCATTTGCTGCCACTGCTGATTCAAGGTCTATTACCACTACCACTACCATTACTACTACTACTACTACTACTACTACTACTACTACTACTACCACTACCACTACCAGTGCTACTATTGCTACTATTACTACTACTACTACTACTACTACTACTACTACTTTTTATTCTTTTCTTTTCTTTTTTTTTTTTTAGATTTGTTTTGCAAGACAATGGGGTTAAGTGGCTTGCCCACAGCCACACAGCTAGGTAATAATTAAGTGTCTGAGGCCGGATTTCAACTCAGGTACTCTTGACTCCAGGGCCAGTGCTCTATCCACTGTGCCACCTAACTGTTCCCTTACTACTATTAATACTACTACTACTGCAATTACTACTACTACTACTACTACTACTACTACTACTACTACTACTACTACTAAAATGTACTCCTGGGTTGCTAAGATTGGGTGTGTGTTGGTGTGGCCTTAGCTCTATTGTGCTCTATCTACTCTTACCCACCTACAAGAGACCTTTCCTGCTACTCTTCTAAGATTTTTTTTAATAGAAAATTATTTCACTCCCCCCTTGGATGGGTTCTGCTTCAGTAATTGTTTTATGCCGTAATTTAAAGGTTTTCAGAGGAGTTTAGGTTAAAGCTCAGCTGAGTTGTTATCCTGTCTCTACCATCTTAGGTCTGCCACAGTGACAAATTTTCTTCTTTCTCACTAATGTAATTAGTGTGACTTAGCCTATTGAGCATCTGATATTATACATTGAATCCCCACATCCACTTTGACATTTTTTTTCAACAAAGCTATATCATATACATATGCAGGAATTTTGTGTAGTTGCTTTTAGAGAAAAATTTTGATAATATGTATTTGGAAAAATAAAATATCAATAAAAAAGCTACATCTCAGAAACACATAGGGAAAGTAAGTTCTGACTCTATATTGGGCAGGCATGATCATAGAATACTAAGCATGTCTTCCTGTGAATTCTAGTAAATGGAAAATTTTGACTGGCATGCTATCTGTGGGGTCACTGACAACCATTATTCCTACTTACTGGGAACTGATATTCATAGTTCAGTGCTGAAAACCTCAAAGATCTTGAATTATCTGGCTTTTTTATATTATAGTATTTGGAATATTCATTGTCAAATGGTTGAACAAAGTATGGTATGTAAATGTAATGGGATTTTTGTTGTTCAATCATGTCTAAGTCTTCATGAATGCATTTGGGGTTTCCTTGTCAAAGATATGGAATTAGTTTGACATTTCCTTCTCTAGCTCATTTTATAGAAGAGGAAACTGAAGCAAATAGAGTTAAATGACTTATCCAGGCTAATAAGGTTTGAGCACAGATTTTGAACTCAGGAAGATGAAGCTCCCAGACTCCAGGTCTATTCCTTGTACAAACTAGCTACCATTGAAGAAATACTCTGAGGATGTAAGAAATAATAAAGGAATGACTTCAGAAAGATATGAGAAAACTTCTATGAATTAATACAACGTGGAGTGAGCAGAAGTATTTACCCAGTAGGAGCATCACAAAGATAATCAGCTATGAAAGACTTGGTAAGTGATCAGTGCATTGGCTCACCATAGTTTCAAAGCATTCATGTTGAAAAATGAAATCCATCTCCAAAGAGAGAACTGAGGGACTCAGAGGTCAAATTAAAGCAAATCATTATCTTCTTTTTTTCAGAAAATGACTAATGCAGAAATTTAATTCATATTACTTTGTATTTGCAATGGATTTTGTAATTTTTGCTTTCTCAATGGGTAAAAGAAGGGTAGGAAAGAATCTGGAACTGAAAATAAAAAAATGTAATTATTTTTAAAAGGAGTCTATGACTTTCCCCTTAGATATTCTTCCATATTTTGGATTTTGTTCCATTGCTCTGCCTTGGCTTTATTCTTATTCATGTGGCTCTTCTTTATCCAACTCTTAGAAGTATATATATATATATATATATATATATATATACAGAGAGAGAGAGAGAGAGAGAGAGAGAGAGAGACCTTTGGTAGTCCCTGAAGTTTTTCTTACAGTCTCCCAATTATTCCATACATAATTTGCACAATTTTTAAACATTCTCATCTGTGTGTGTATTGTTTTCACTCAGTAACATATAAATTCCATGAAGGCAGGGACTATTTTCTTCTTAGTATCCTCACCACTCAACATAGTGTCTGTATACATTAAACACTAACAAAATACTTGCGGAAATTGTTTTTGCTAATTACTATCTCTGTTTCTATTTCCTTAACTTCACAAATCCAGTCTACTCAGGATGATCCTTAGAAGAGATGTGACTAGTTGTATAAAGAGGAGAGAGGAGGGGAAGAAAATGAAAATGACATCTGTCTCTCCCATAATTATGTTGGTTTTTATATTAGACAGATGAATGTCAGATTTGAAGTCAGAAGATGTGAGTTCAAATTAGACTTACTACTTTCTTCTATATAACCTTCAGGAAGTAATTAGCAATCTAGACCTCATTTTTCTCATTAATGAAATGAGAGACAATAGCAGCCTATATGGCCTTCGATGTCTCTTCTAACTTCCAAGAGTGGATCACTGCTGGGTTCTCCATAGATGAAAAAGAAGACTCTAAACCACTTCTGTCTTTGGGACTCCCTCCCAAACTGTTCCCTCTTTCTCCTGTCTCATCACTCCCTTGGGAGATGAAGTTTACCTGCCTTTAAGGCAGAATTTCTCGAAACCTTGGGGTTGCTTACTCATTTTCTCTGGCATTCTTGGCGGGGAATTTCTCAGAGTCTGACAGCAACATGGGTCTGGAGGGCTCAAGAGATTAATAATGTGCTACAAAACCCTTCACCTCTTAGTCACAGGCTCAGATCTAACCCTGCCTCAGAGGAAAAGAAAGTCATCGTTGGCAGATGCTGTTTACATCTCCAACTGTTCCAGTTGAAACAGAATGGTACCTCATCAACGCCAAAATATTAACTGTCTATTCACCTGCACCCAGCACTCTGGAGTATTGCCAAAATCCTAGTCTGTCTTGGATAGGATTCAATATAAGGTGGGCTCCCTATACCTAGAATGTGCTCCTAAAATGTACTTTTTTAAAAATGATGACTCTTGGGGGTGGCTAGGTGGTGCAGTGCATAGAGCACTGGCCCTGGAGTCAGGAGTACCTGAGTTCAAATCCGGCCCCAGACACTTAATAATTACCTAGCTGTGTGGCCTTGGGCAAGCCACTTAACCCCATTGCCTTGCAAAAAATAACTCTTTCAACATAATTAATTGATAATATAATTCAATACAATTTCAATTGATTTCATTTTAAATCATATATATATGTCTATATACACATATATTAATGGTTTTAAAATATCATTCTAAGAAAGGGTCCAGAGAATTCAAGGGATCCAGAACATAAAAAAGGATAAAATCCTCTTATTATGTTTTATTCCTAACAGCTAGTGCTTCCTTATTCTGCCTTCCAAAGTCATTGCCTTTATCTTTCATATACTTATAGTATCTAAAATTTTTGATGGGGGGAAAAGTTGAGAGTGCCTCTGACCCCATGTAAAAAATGTTATATCATAGATGAGAAGGGCATAACTATGCAAGACTGTTAATGTTTAAGTAAAGAAAGTTCTTAAGTTTCTTCTTCTTATTCAGTTCATTATATTAGAAAACACTTCACGAAACAGTCTGCGTGAATATGTTAAAGCTAGACAAGTCTAGAGGAAAATTAGGCCAGACAGTTGCCATGACTATTACCGTGATGGCTACTTCCTCCCATTTAGGGAAAAAAGGACAAACAAACAACAACAAAAACTCAACCGCAATCTTCCGAATTGTCAATGAACAGTTTTGACTTTTGTTTTGCTGGACCCGAACTTGTCAAAGAGCATTTCTCCCTAAAAAGGGGGAAAAGCATTTGTGCTTAATAAATAGGTGATGCATACTTCAAACCCATCGATCAGTTCATCACTACAGATTCAGTAAGAACCAGAGTGCCTAACAGTGTGGTAGGTGATAGGATATAAAGGCAAAAATAGGAGTCTTTGTCCTAAAATCACAAACCTTCTCTCACAGGAGATAACGTACACACACACACACACACACACACACACACACACACACACACATGCACACACACGCACACACATACATGAACAGGGTCCCTGGACCATATCCTAGACTCCAAGTCCTTCCAGCGAGACTAAATCAGGCTTCAGCAAAAAAGTTCATTAAGATGTCATAATAAGAATAGATGGTACAAAACTTACCTGCAAAGGTCTAATGCCCACAGGAAAAACCGATGTGAATTTAAAGAGTACAATGGTGATAAGACTTTCAAATATGGTACCCATGGATCAAAAGGATACAATTACAATATTTCTTGGTATCTAAATGTACTTTTTTTGAATCTATAGTTGATATTCTTTTCTACTTTTCTTTTTTTTTTCTTTAAATTTATTTAAGGCAATGGGGTTAAGTGACTTGCCCAAGGCCACACAGCTAGGCAATTGTTAAGTGTCTGAGGCTGCATTTGTACTCAGGTCCTCCTGACTCCAGGGCTAGTGTGTCATCCACTGTGTCACCTAGCAGTTCCCCCAACCTTTTTTTTTTCTTTTCTTCTTTTCTACCACCCTCATTAAAACTACTTTTCCCCCTTCATGGAACCCTTATCCTGTATCTAATTATTCAATTGCTTTTTCATAGTATGTCTCTTGTTGCTTCCAAGCAGATGCATTTTTCTCCTGATGATCTAGTGATTCTAATGACTAATTAATGGTGGGAGGAGGGAGGACTAAGAGATCTGTGGACTTCTATATCAGACACCAGTCTCCAGTTCTCAAACTGGAATTTTTAACTCTTGAATGTTAAGTTCATTTAGCTTTCCTATCATTTCTGCAAAGCATTCATCTCATACCTAGGATAAAGCTCATGACCAATCATGAACCAAGAGTTCGTGAACTTTGGTGATCAAGGGGACAACTTATTACATTCCATTCATCAAAATGATGAACTAATTCTTTGTCTCTTTCAAGTATATAGCTATGTAGAAAAATAAATATAAGGTAATATATTTACATATATAATATATATTATATATAATATATAGGGCAAAAGTACTAGTAGTTGAAAATGGGAAAGGTGACACTCAATTTGATTTTTGAAGGAAACAAAGAATTCTAAGAGGAAGATATGATAAGGAAATGCTTCTCAGCCATGCCAGATAGCCTGTGCAAAAACACAGAAAAGGGAGCTAGGAGTATTGTGTAGAAGAAAGCCAAGTTACTTGGATTGTGGTAATTTTATAAGGGAATTAAGTGTAAAATGTCTGGCAAGGGAATAACTTGGAAAGCTTTGCATGAACTGATGCAGAATGAAGTGAACAGAACCAACATTATTCACACAAAGAGCAACATTGGGCAATGATCAACAATGATAAACTTGTGCATTTCAACAGTACAATAATCAACGATAATTCTAAAAGACTTTTGATAGAAAATATCATCCATATCCAGAGAAGGAACTGTGGAGTTTAAATACAGAACAAAGCACACTATCTTCAATTTTTAAAAATTGTCTCATGATTTATGAGACCATTTTTTATCTCTAAAGTTTCCCCCCCCCCCCATTTGGATTTGATTCTTCTTTCACAACTTGACTAAAATTGATCTATGGTTCACATGGTTATATATGCATAGCTTATATTAAATTTGCTTTCTGTCAGGGATGGAGGGGTGGAGGGAGAAATATGTAAACCTCAAACTCTTGCCAAAAAAGGATTGTTGTTGAAAACTACCATTGCATGTAGTTGGAAAAATAAATGAATAAAATATTTAATAAAACTGTCTGTATAAGTAGAATGTTCAACAGAGAGAGTTCTCTATTGGTGGCATCCATTATAATTATGTAATATTATAATTCAATTTAATTCTTTTAAGGAATTATGAGTCTAGATCAGTGGCATCAAAGTCAAATAGAAAAGATTACTCTATGATTCATTTATTGACATATAAAACCATATTAATGCTTTCTAAAGTCTATTTTATTTTTATCTATTTTGTTAAATAAGTTACATTTCCATTTGAATCTGGTTTGGGACTGTGGCTAGGGTGGCAATGTGGCCCGTAGACCCTTTTTTAATACCTCTGGTCTAGATGGATTTAGATGGAGGCTGTAGTGATAAGGAAGATCTGAGACATTAGATAAACTGAGGAAATCCAGCAACTAGGAAGAAATGACTTTACAGGGAGAAGTCCATTTAAAGACATCTAATACCACATCCCTGGACAAACTGTGAGATAGAACTCCAGTCATTGAGGACTAAGGGGTAGGACAAGAGAGCCACCCCCAGTTCTGTGGGAGTAGTATGACAGGTAGGGGTCAAATGAGCGATTCAGCATGAAAAGATGACACAATGACCTACAACTAGAACTGTTGTATAGCCCTGGGATTTTGTGCTAAGAAGCGAGGTAAAGGTCTGCTTACTGAAAAGGGAGTGAGTCAAGATGTGACCAAACAAGGGGTACAGAGGATTTTAAATGTCCTCAACCTAAAGTTGAAGCTGGACTCAGAGTTTCAAACAAGGTTAAACTATTTTTGATGGGAATTAAAAGGGGCCCCATCTATGGGTTCAAAAGGAAGTCAGACTAGTCATTACTATTGTTATGGTGTTACATCAAATCAAATGATCAGAAAATGAAACTCAGATCCTCAAGTTCATGTAGCACATTTTAAATATTTGAAAACTGAGACTTGTCAAGGCTAAGTAACTTGCTCAGATGATAAGGATATGTCATAGAAATTTGAAACCCAATTTTTATGACTCTGAGTTCAGTTATCTACCTACTACACCAAACTGCCTGTAAAAGAGTTGACAGAGAAATTAAACCCAAGAACTATGAGACCATCTGTCAACTCCTGGGCTTTCCTAGCAGTCTTTGTTTTAAAATTGAATGAGACTCTGTGTAGATTTTTTAAATGGCAGGCTTTTTAAAAGCTTTGTTATATTCACTATGGCAAAAAGCAGAAGTATTTCTAGATGTATTGAGCATTATTAAAATTACTTCTAATTGATTTGCAGACAGGTTGATGGATAAGATAAAAGATAATTTCATGATGAAAATGCATTCTGGTTCCATAGTGATAGCAAGGTAAATAAAATAGCTGGACAGCCCGTGCATTAATTGGTGACCACATAATGAATGTACTCAAATACATTGAATGGACTCTATATTTAGCATCACGAAGGATTTATGGGAGGTCATGTACGGTGGCTGGGTGTTGTAGAAGATAGGTGCCAGATGTGGAATTAGGATGACTAAAGTTCATGAGTTCAATTCTGACTTCAATCCATTTATTAGCTGTGTGATCCTGGGCAAATCGCTTAACCTTTTGTGCCTCAGTTTATTCATTTGTAAAATCTGCTGGAGAAGGAAATGGCAAACCAATCCAGGATATTTGCCAATAAAGCTCAAAATGGGGTCACAAAGAATTGGACATGATTGAAATGATTGAACAACAACAATGGAAAAATCGTATTGGAAAGGGAGACATGAACGTGTATCAAAAGTATTATCTATCTCCATCAATAAGATCACAAATAAATCAAATCATGACATATTTGAGTTGGGCAAAAAGCTTCAAATGAAGATTCCAAGCCAGAAATAGCATTTGTAATACCAGATGGGGTGTATATGCTTAATGTCTTACCCGTTGGGCTGAGGAATTCACCTGCTACTTTCCAAAGATGAATTAATGGCTTATTAAAGAAGCTAGGGACCTTTGCCATCTCCGTATTGATGAGATGGCTATTTTTAGCCAATGTGTAGATGAGCATCTGGAATACCTTAGGTTGATGCTTAGTGCATCCTGTAAAGCAGATTGAAGGGAGGAAACACCAGGCATTTACCTGTCAAATTTTTTTTGGGGGGGAAGTGAGATTCAATGAACGTGGAAAGAATTATGGACTAAGGATCATAAATTCATAAATTTAGAGCTAGAAGAGAACTTCAAGACCAACTAAGTCATTGTAAAGATCTCATTGAAAAAGATTTATATTTCTTTTATTTTTACCTCTCTCCCAGAAACCCATCCTCTTCTTCAATAAATACCCATCCTTTATATCAAAGTGTAAAAAGAAAAAGAATATTAGATGAAAAAAACAGCAAAACCAATCATCTGCTTAAAAATGATGTTATATGCAATTGGCTGCCCCCTCTCCCCATATTAGCAAAGGAGGAGAAAATTTGAGCCTTTAGAACCAGAATCTTTATGATTCTGAAGCGTTCATAGTTCTTATTCTTTTGTGCTTTTTATTCTTTTCTTTTAAATTTTCAGTCATTTATAGATTTTTCCTGACTCTATTTCATTTTGCATCTTTTCATGTGAGTCTTTACATGATTCTCTAAATTTATATTATTGACATTTTGGATTTTAAAAAAATACAAAAATATGCCATTATACTTATGTACCACAATTTGCTTAGCCATCCCATAAATAATTGCCATCTTCTTTGTTTTTAGCACTTTGCAACCATTAAAAAAACCTATTATATATATATATCTGTACATATATATATATATATATATATATATATATATATATTTAGATGCACATGAAACCTTTCTTTTGTATCAATGACTTCTATGGACTGTATGCTTATTGTCAAAGAAATGGAAATGTTGATCATTTAATTTAGATAATTCTAAATTGCTTTCCAAAAGGATTGCAATTTTTCATTGTTCTACAACTAATGAACCTATCTTCCCACATCCCTTCCAACATTGCATATTTCCATTTTTTGCATCTTTTCCAGTTACTTGTGTATAAGATGAAAATTCAGGGTTGTTTCAATGTGCATTTCTCCTATTATTTGTGTTCTGGAGCACTCTTTCATATGGTTGTTATGCATCCATAATAATGTACAATACTTCATTGAATATCTGTTTCTTCAGATTCTTTGACCCTTTGTCTATGAGACTATTTGTCTTTTTTACAGATAAAGAAACAGACCTAGAGGAAAGAAAATGATTTTTCCCAGTCTCAAGTAGAGTAATTAGCAGAACTAGGATTCAAGTATTCTTACTTGACTTCAAATTCAGTATTCTTTCCATTTTAATGTAGAAGCTGCTAAAGACTGAGAAACTCCTAGTACCAATTAAATTGAATTAATTTTCCATTAATATTTGTTATTAAGAATCAATTCAAGTCTTTTGGTAGACTTAAAAGGTATAAAAGAAGACGGGACACTCATTTAGTCCATTCATGAGATCAAAGACCTAAAAATGAATGAGGAAACAACCTCACAGTCATTAAGGTCACATATGTAATAAGGAGCAGAGCCAGGTTTCATCTCAAATACTCTTCCTCTAAACTACAGTCTCTCCACAACTGGAAAAGAACACTGAATAAGCATTAAGGAGACAGGATGAGAGAGAGAGAGAGAGAGAGAGAGAGAGAGAGTTAGAAAGAGACATGCCTTCTAGTCTAAGGGTAGAGTTATGATTTGGACTAATAGTTTCATTGTAGTAATAAACTCACACATGAGAAAAGTCTTCTATCAATGCAAGTTAATAGGTTTAGTTGCCTTGAACCCTGAAAAGTTAAATGACTTGCCCACAGTCATATAGCCAATATGTATGAGAGACAGATCAGAGGTCAGATATCTATTGACTCTTCCATATTGTCTCTCTAAATCTAATCACATTATTGTTATGGATGAACAATCTGAGGCCAAAGGAGATTAAATAATATGTGTAAAGTCACATAGATATCATACCTCAGTTCCTCTCAATCCAGATTAGCATTTTTAACTAGTTTTTTGTTTTTTTTAGTAGAAAACTCCAAATTTTATTTTAGACTATATTTTAAGTTTAAAGCTACTAAGAAATCACACCATCTAAATCTGCTCACCTTTAAAGTGGGGGTAATGTTACATTTCCTACCACTGATTTTAGGATAGTTCTTTGGACAGATAAAACTTTTGTAATAATAAGGGAAATGCTATAAGGCTTACTGACCTTCAGAGTATCAGTCTTAATAACTATACTTTCTGAAGTCTATGTCTTGTCAAATAGTCCATTTGATATTGAATCACTTGTGATTTTACTAGGTCATGAAAATTCAAAATCATTTAAAAAACATTTATTAAATACCAACTATGTACCAATCATTGTGCTATGTTCTGTGAATAAAAAGAAAAAAAGATTAAATGATTTCTGTCATCAAGGATTTTATATCCCACTGTGGGAGACAAGATGAACACATATAAGTTTATACAAAATGAAAAGATGGTAATTTCAAGAAGGCAAGAGAAATTAGAAGGTGGGTCATAAAACACCCTGTGAAATATTCCAGTGGGAAACCATTGCCAATGTACAGAACTTAGTCATCTTACCCACATAGATTGCCGAGCCATGGTTTAATTATGTATAAAGAAGCACAAGCCTTGCTTCTCTGACTTTGTAGAAGAATGAACAAGTCCTGATGTGGATAGTCTTTGAAAACCTTGAATGTAGGGGCTATGAGATTTCCAGATGAGGATGAAGCATGTTCCTAGAAAACAGGATATCCTGGTGCATACATTGTCTTGAAAGAAGGGTCATAAAACATAAACACTGAGCATCTCCTGTGGTTAGTTTAAATGAGGTGACCCTTGTGCTTTGAGTTTCAGTGAAGAATAGAGAATTGTACAAAAAACCATAAAGGATGAAGGAGATGTCACATAACCAGTTAATTCTTTGTTCTGAAGTGGAGCCCAGGGAGTCAGAGAAAAGAGAACCAATGACACTGTTGAATTTTCTGTGTGTGTACATGTTTTTTTCCATATTCTCTATCTGATGCTTGGACAGTTTAAGAGTCTCTTTATTGGGTATTTAATTAGGTCTTTTGTGGCCCTGGACACAGTGGAAATTTTTCAGGGTAATTTGTAGAATCAAAGGATTTCAAAGCTAGAGGGAATTTCCGAGATCAACTAGTTCAAACTCTTATTTTACAAATGAAAAAAACTCATAGAGGAGGAGGCCTGGAGAGATTGTATCATACTCAAGACCATACAAAAAAAAAAAAGAGAAAACAGAATGCTATCTATCAAAAGAAAACTCATAAAACCAAGCCCCTATCAAAACACAAAATTCTATGAATTTAGCATCAAATGACTTTGCTCCAAATTTTCATTTAAGGGAAAAACAATTATTTCCTGGGGGAGACAAATTCTGTGGGGAAACATTGGAATTGTTATAAAACTGTTTTTTGTTTTTGTTTTTTTTTCTTGAGGCTAAAATATACCTCTCTACAACTTCAATTCATGTTTTTTTAGGGTCAATGAAAAAAATTCTAATCCCCCTTCTACATGACTTCATCAATCCAGTAGATTTATAATCACATTAATATAGGTTTCTTCAATGATACCTATAGCAACTCTTGCATGCCTACCCATCCTGTGACACTCCACTCTTGTCCTCCTTTTCTACAAGTGACATAGTCAACTTTCTAGGGACCTTCCTTGACTTATCATGACAGTCTGTGGATAAAACTTGAAAATGTAGACTTCCTATCAGTTACTCATTGCTTTATTTTTACTTGACCAGTCATCTGTTATATTTTTTATTTTCTCCTGATCATAAATTTCTTAAATATCATTCCTTCTGCTGTTCTTATGTGTTACATTATCATATAGAAGAGTACTGAAAATGTTTGAGTCTCCCATAATGATGTCCCATGCCCATACTAAGAGTATAAATTGCAGAAATGATATACTTACTTGTCTTCTTTGAATGCAATGCTCCTTCTACCATCCCACATCTGCTTCCCAAACCCTTGGGGACATGATCCTATTTCCCAAAGAAAACTGCCAACTTGTTAACTGAAGTTATAAAGCTATGTAAGTATGATATTTAATGCTTCCAATATTCCAGGAAAAACTCTAAAAAGATAGAATGCCAATGTCATTTACAATGAAAATCCCACTAGACAATACCCATTTCAAGTCACATCACTTATGATGTAATTATCTGGTAACTGGAACCCAGATGCTCCTGGAGGAGAAAGTGAGACTTATGGCATAGCACAGCTCACCCCTCACTCAAACTCAATACACATGCATGCCATACATCATTGCCCTCATGTCTTGTTCAAAAATGAAGATCAAGTATCAATCAGATTACCAATATCAGTAATCATAAGTAATTTTGTTTCTTTCAAGGGTTAAAAAAAGAATCATAAAAATTTTAATTAACCATCACAAGTCTTCTGAGATATAGTAATAATTAAGTCATGACAGAGTGTTCCATGTCACTATTATGAAAGAAAACACTAATATTTGCTATAGTTTGAAAGAATTGGAAAATGAAATCTGTGGCTCATTGTGACAATGTGCTGTTATCTTCAAAATGGAACCAAATAAAATTGCAAAACTTTAATAGAACACTTTTTCTTTAAAAGGTGCTAGAATTTTTCAAATGTTCTGTGGAGTGTTTCATGGATAACCAAATGACAATGCAGTTGTCTCTTCTTGCCTTCTTTAGTTTTCTCTTTCTACCCCCACAAATCTACCTTAATTCTTCCCTTTCTAGTCATCCTAAAGTCTGGCACTTCAATTCCCATTGTTTAGAAATAGAGGAGGTGAATATTAAAGAAAGAACACATTGGAAATTCTAACAGGATACTCATTGAACATAGGAAAGAATCTCATTTTGACAGGAATAGAATATGAAGTATAAGAGATAATATTTCAATGTGTAATGACATTTTTCTTAATGCTAGAGGTATATTTATTAAGTGTCTAATCTTTGCAAGGTATCATACTAGTTAATAGAGATGCAAAGAGAGAAAAACAAAATATGTCCCTTAAAATTTCACTGGGATTCATCGTAACTCTTTTCTTCTAAGATTTGGCTAAAACTCCTAAGGACTATTTTAAGACTTTTTCCTTTTTATTGTTGATTTGTTTTTCCCTAATGCAACATGAAACTAATTATGATATCATAATTTTAGGATTGTAATGAATATTGGAGGTATTTTGAGTTCTTTCATTTTATATAGTAGGAATCTAAAGCCTAAAAAGGTTATATGGTCTGTCCAAGATTATTTAGTTACCAAGTAAGTTATTCAGTCTTCAAATCCCTGGTCTTTGATTCCAAATTTCATGCATTTACTGCTATATCACACTTTTCCCCTAGTTTCTAGCTTGAGTGAACTTCTGTAATTCCCAGGAGTGAGAGTTTTTTTTTTCTTTTTGTTTTTTGTTAAAGACTCCTGTTTCAAATAGTTCAGAGGATAATCAGGAAATTTGAATTTCTCCTATGTCCCCCACTGCCATCCCAGACTCTGGCAACATGATTGGGTGGTGGCGGTGGATGGAGTCAGAAAAAGACAACTTCAAGGTCTCTGGGAAATGAGGAAACAACAAGATTTGCCCCATTTTCTGAAATGTCATCCACAACCTTCCAAGGAAGTTGCCATAGCATGGGCCTGGGAAGAGAAACTCAACTATCATAAGCAGAATCTGTTGTAGCACTTTCCATGTGCTACTCAAATAGCCATCATCCCCCACCCCTACTCCTTCCAAAAGTTGAGTAATAATCACTGAATTGGACATATAAATTATTGTCACTTTTCCCTAAACAAAGGGGAAAAATTTTGTGTTGGTCTCAGAGTTGATGGTTTCCCCTATGACCCTGCTCATTTGGTTTCTCATTATCCCTACCATGTAAACAGCTTCAATAGCTGCTTTTCCTGCCTTGCTCAAACCAGTCTACTCTTTTGTTGGCAACAAGAAAGGGGCCCTGCATCTGACCCTCAGTAACTTGGTCTGATTTTGCTGGTTGTTTGTGCTTCGGCTCTGAACTTTACAGCCCTGTAATATAAATCCAGTTCAATTCTAAAAACAAACAGTGGCAAGGGGTGCAGATCCTCAGAACTCTCTCACCCTTCATTCTTTTACTTCTTAGCACTAGGTTGGAGCAGCATTGCTGCAAAGCCAGACTTTTCCCAGGGACTCATGTCTGGCTAAGGTTGGAGCAGAGAATGGAACAAATAGAAACCCAGGGGTCCTCCAGAAGCTTACTATGCTTTATATATGGTGAGGGGAAGGGACAGACTAGGACTACAGAATTTGGAACTGGATATGTTGCCAAAGGAGGAGAGCAGTGGGGCTACAGAACTATTGTCAACTGAGAACATATTTTTGTTTCTTCTGTTTTTTAAATTTATTTATTTATTTTCATCCATTTGCACACGTATGAGCATTCTACACATTAACAACACCACTGTGAAATGATCAGCCTTGATGGAAGCAGCTGCTCTCGGCAACCATATTAGATCTACTATGGACACTGTTATCCCCATCCAGAGGACAAAAAACAAAATCAAATCAAATCAAGCAAACAAACAAAAAAACCCTTCAGAATATGATGGATACCACATTCAATTAAAAAAAATAGTTCTTATGTACTTTTCTCCCTTAATCCTAATTCCTCATGACTAAAATAACTAATCTGTAAACATGTTTAACAAAAATGTATATATACAATATTAACCTGCTGACAGGAGGGAGGTGGAAGGAATTTTGTAATTTAAAAATATACATATCCATATGGTTGAATGTTGAAAAACCTTCATAACATGTATTTGGAAAAATAAAATATCAATTAAAAAAAGAAAAAAATACTGTCAGAGCCTTGACACTCGGGAGAAGGGTAGTTGTTGGCTAAAGCGGAGAATCTGATTCCATTGAACATGTTAAGTGCCTATTCATCAGCTAGAAGGCCCAGTGAATAGTTTTTGACTTGAAGTCTAGAAGATATAAATTGAATCCTGCTTCACATACTTAATACTTGGAGTGTCAGCAAATTTCTTCCAGCCTCTGTTTCCTCATTCTGTAAAATGAGGTTAAGAATAGAATGCCAGGGGCAGCTAGGTGGTGCAGTGGATAAAGCACTGGCCCTGGAGTCAGGAGTACCTGGGTTCAAATCCAGTCTCAGACACTTAATAATTACCTAGCCATGTGGCCTTGGGCAAGTCACTTAACCCCATTGCCTTGCAAAAAAAAAAAAAAACTAAAAAAAAACCCTAAAAAAAAAGAATAGAATGCCAGAGGTATCTTGTGGAGATGAAATGAGATTTTACATACACACACACACACACACACACGTTTGTATACAAGACTTTGAAAAATTATATATATATATATATATATATGTACATATATATAAAATCGGTTAGCTACTATTTATATGGATTATATGCTAGATTTGGGGGAAAATAAAGTTGAATAAGATGTAACATTAACCTTTGAGGACCCAATGGTCTGGTGGTCGAAGTTCAGAACCTAGTATACAGCAGGAGTACCTAAAATATTAATAACTATGAAGGACTGGAGGTTAAAAATCACTTTTGGCAGATTGATATGGAAAAAATGTCAAAGGTCAGGAACTGAAGAATTCAAGGAAATGCATTCAAAGAGTCAGAGACCTAGATCTGGGAAGTATGTTAGGAGTCATAAGATAATAAAAGAGTAGATTTAGAGATGAGCCAATTGCTAAAATTTCATTGTGAACATTTGTACCTTTGAAATCAGTAGGACTAAAATCATGACTTGAGTTTACTTTTTTACTAGAGACTTCAGAAAGAGATGAAGAAAATATTAATAAAGCAAATCAAATTTAAACATGTATCTTATGTATAAGTTTTTTTTTATTAGTTATTAATCATTTACCAGTACACTCCTATGCAGGAAAGACATGAAAGATTATCTGCTATGTATATAGATTCCATAGAGTTTTTGTTAATATTTTGATAATTGTTTTGGAACATAATTAGTTTCCTTGCAATTCTATCTATTTCATGCAATGTATTTTAAAATTGTAGTCCATGCATCCATAGACCTCACCAAACTAGCCAGTAAGTGTCCAGGAGGCATACCAAAAAGGCTAAGAATACCTGATTTTGTCTAATCCCTTCATTTCATAGTTGCAGAAAATTAATCTTTTCCTCCAAATTCTTCCTTTAAAAAAGGAGGAAACTCAGGCCAAGAGAAGTCAAGAGACTTGCCCAAGGACAATAAGCAGCAGATCTAGGATTCCAAAGTAAGTCTTTGGATTACAAATCCAGTTTGTTTGGTTTTTTCCCACTGCACCATTTTGTCTGCATTTATATAGCCCAGGCATAAGTAATATTATGAGCTACCTGTGGAGGATGAGCATGGAAAATGTCAATTAGAACAAAAGAGGATGCAATGGAATGTGAAATAAGGCTAAAAGTGAAAAAATAAAAATTTTTTAAAAAGTAAGCTATATTGCAAAGACTTAAATGCCAAGCTAAGGAAAATTTGGATTTTATCTCAAGACTAGATAGTGACACAACATTTGGGAATTTTGAGCAGGTTAGGTAACTTTGATTAGAAATCCATGCTTTAGAATAGTTAACCTTTGTAGTCTGTCAAGAATGAATTAAAAGAGTTGAGAGGGTCAGGGGAGGAAAGGGGATCAGGAGATTTTTTTTGCAGAATCCAAAGGAGAGATGATGAAGGTGGAGCCAATAAGAATTAGGGCAGAATTAGCAGAGATAGAATGAGTTGAAAGGGTCGCTTTTAAAAATAAAAGAATTAGATCTTCAGTTCTTTGGGAAGTACTATGATGAAAGGGACAGTCCTAGAGATATTGCAAAAAGTTGATAGAAATATAGAATATAAGGCCTGCAATATAAACCAAAATAAGACAAAATAATGCCCTAGAATGAGTACAGTCAAAAATTTTGATTGAAAGGGATTTCAATGGCTAACATTTTCTTCCCTCGTATTTCACAGAGGAGGAAATGGAGAACCAGAATCATTGATTTTCTTGCCCAAGGGCTGGACTGGAATTTGAACCCAAGTCTTTTAATTTAAATCTCTTAGTCTTTGCACTGTACTCTATCCATCAAAAAAAAAAAAAACTACTTGGGTACTAAGTTCCTAATGATTACAAGAGAAAAGTTCCCACACCAAGAATAGCCCTTAACAGAAAACATTTGGGAAGTAGAGTTTCAGTGGAATTCATTGCCCTCATTTATTTTGGGTGCTATTATATACAGTTATAAATATGACAAACATTCCAAGACCACCGATTAAGCCATGGTTTGCTGTTGCACCAAGTAAATAATCTGAGGCTCTGTGACTCTGGTATATAGTCTGCTTTCACTATTCTCTGTCATCTCCTTATGTCAAGACCAACAATTACCAGGGAAACATCAAAGTTAACCAGGGAAGTTGGAGCTGAGACAAACTTCAAAGGCATCCATGATCCCCCTCCATTATTAAAAAACCCAAGCACCTGAGTATTACTACTTTATTACCTCTGCTATGGAGGTCAATGAAATGCAGGTCATTTTGTGTATACAGATGTGAAGGGAAGCAAAGTGAGGAGTGATAGTCGTGGCAGGAGCTGTTCATAGTCCCCCAGAGACTGGCATTTTCATTCCAGAAATTTCAGATAATTCTTTTTAGCCTGCCAATTCTTGACCTATCTAGACTGCAAGTTACCCCTCAACTCCCCCATCAGAGCAAGATGAACATAATTGTTTTTTAGCATCCAATGCTGAGAAAGGGTTGTGATAGAAACAAAGGCAATAGAGCTAAAACGAGTCAAGTTTATTAGTAGTCTGTCCTTTTGTATTTGTTTTAACATATGAAGTCTTAGAAGCTGATGGGGATGGGAGGGGGCCCCTGGTAGAGGAAGGGGCAATTGGAGAGATGCGTTTCTGTATGTCTAAAAGGTGTAGCTGTGAAATACTGAGACGGATAGCCTTATGTTGCCTCTGAAATCAGTCTTATTATTCCATAACACACACACACACACACACACACACACACACACACACAGAATTTTTTTGGCCCTGAGGTAAAAAGGTTTTAATTTAATCAAAACCTTGGAGATTAAATAATTAAACCTGGATACATCCACCATTTTTTATTGCTAATTAGTCATCGTGAGGTGCTATTGCCACAGGTTGCCAGTGTTCCTAAATTTAGCTGGAGAATATTACATCGATCACAGAGAAAAGCAGCCCAGAGTCCCTGGGGATGGTCCGAACGTCAGCAAGTGCGTGGTGGCTCAGTCCACCTCTCACCTGCTGAAAGGGGGGGCTCCTTGCTCCTATCAGGAACAATCTGCCTGTTCTCCCACTGCACATAGCAACCAGCCAAATGTGATTTTCCATCCTTAACCCCTTGAGGGTCTTTATTTGAGTATCCTGGCAAGATGACTCACTCCCTGGGCTCCAGGCTGCCAGCCTGCCTTTGGACCTGCCTGCTGTGGGTCCTGGCTCCAGCAGACCCCCACAGAGCTCCATGCCCCCAGGAAGGGCGGACCACCACTCATTCTAAGAACTCACATATTGAAAATGAATAACAAGTTGTAATGGAGGAAAGACCCAGTGGTTGTACGGATTCTCGAATGGGACACATCAGGAATTTTTAGGGATCTTCCCAGGGAGCACAAGAGAGTAGGAATGAACTAGACTGGCAGAATCCCATTTTAATGGGCTCCTGATGGCACCAGTGTCTGGCCATTAAGTGAGATCCCAACCAAGACTATCTCCAAACTGATTCTCCTCCTGGTTAGGTACTGGGAAGACTGTGTAGGAGGCAAAGATTGTCTCCAGGATTTCTAAAACTGACAGTGTTACCATTTTCTGTTCAGGCTTGGGTTCAAATCCCACCTTAGAAGTCTGCAAGCTATGAGAATTCAGGTATGTTATTTTAGCCCTCCCAGGCCCATTTATTTTTCTTTAAAGTGAAGAGAGCTGGATGAGATATTCTCTAAGTTCTCTTGTATCTAGAGTTATGATGCTATGAATTCATCCAAGTCTCTTTGGCTGGTCTCTCCTCACATTATCTCTTAGAAAATGGGATAATGCTACATATTGTCTATCTAACTTTAAGGAGAACTTGATGTACCTCATCCATTATTATGAGATTCATCCAAGCAGCATGATAAAGAGGAATGATAATTGCAGTGAGAAAATGAGCCCAATGTTCTAACCCACCCAGCCACCTATTCTTATTTTCACCTTATGACCATAGATGAATCACTTAACCACGTGGACCTCAGTTGCCTCATCTGCAAAATGATTATATATCTTTCCTGCCTAAAAATAGAGAGCTCAACCAGGTTATCTCTTGTGATCTCATCCCCTAGTTTGAATATTGATGATTCCTATCATGTACATGTTTCTTATATAGCAATAGAATGCTGTAACTTGGAGGGACTTAGAAATCCTATAATCCATCACCTTTCTTTTTTTGGATAAAGAGTTAACACCCGTAGAATGAAAGTGATTTGTTCAAAGCTCTTCAGCTACTAATACTATCTGTATGAGATAGCAATGAGATAGACCCTGTGCATCTGAGCCTAGCCAGCAGGTTTGGGTGCCCACATCTTGCTGAATTTGAAGGGAGAGGATGGTCTTGTGACTTCCATAGGCTCTGGCCAATGAAAGTTCTGTATAGTCCATAAGACTAAAGACATGATTTAGAGTTAGTGCAATGAGGTGGTGAAGTGAATAAAACACTTAGCTTGGGATCAAGAAGACTCATTAGTTCAGTTCTTGGGTTCATATATTTACTAGCTGTGTGATCCTGGGCAAGTTACTTCACACTGTTTGCCTCAATTACCTCATTGGCAAAATGAACTGGAGAAGGACATGGCAAACCATTCCATTATCTTTGAAAAACAAACAAAAACTCAGGAGGACCTGAGTTCAAATCCAGCCTCAGACATGTAATAATTACCTAGCTGTGTGGCCTTGGGCAAGTCATTTAACCCCATTGCCTTGCAAAAAAAGAAAGAAAAAAAAAGAAAAAGAAGCAAAAAGAAAACAAATAGACCCTTAATTTGGTTATGACTGAATACTAATAATAGTAAGCATTTACATCCTTCAATACCTCTCATTTTATAGAAGATCATTATACAAAAGATTGAGCTTGGTTTCATGGGACATGAATCTGCATGCCACTTAATTGGTCCATGATGGAACAAGAGTCTGCAAGTCACTTATTTGGTCCATCAGCAAATCTTTTTTGGGTACTTCACTGCTATTGTTCAGTCTTACAGTTATATCAATCCTACTCTTCTACTCTTTCTGGCACCATTTTGGCATTTTCTTGGCAAAGATGCTAGCATGTTTCATCATTTCCTTCTCCAGTTCATTTTACACTTGAGCAGGTTTAAGTGACTTGTCCAGAGTCCCATAGTCTGTAAGTGTCTAAGATCGGATTTGAACTGAGGAAGATGAGTCTTCCTGATTCCAGGTCCACCATGCTATCCACTGAGCCACTATCCACTGACACACACACACACACACACACACACACACACACACATACAATCCTTGCCCTCAAGGACCTTACATGCTTAATGGAGAAGGCGACATGTAAACAAATAGGTATGTACAGGATTAACACTGAGGAGAACCAAGGTATCACTAGAAGCTAAGACTTCTTATCTTCTGGCAAGGTCTCTTATACTCTCTAAGTCTCAGAGTTGCAGACCTTACAGATCTATACAATGAGGGGCTTGTAACAGATGGTGTCTGAGACCCTGTGCAGCTCAAAGTGATGAGAACAGAGAGGTTAGGAGAGCTGCCCAACTTAAAAAGTGAGTTGTTAGTTAGAACCCAGGTCTTTTGACTTTAAATCTAATGTTCTTACTATTAAGCTACATTCTCACACTATATGTCTTAGGGATTTAGGCATGGAGAAAGCAAGAGGATGTGACTTATTTTACTGTTTATTTGTTCAGTTCCTTTAGAAGTACATCTTTGGGCAAGTTTTTATTCTCCCCCTGGGGCTCAGTTTCCTACTCTAGTTTACTTGGTCTAAGAGATTTTCAAAGTTCCCTTGCAGCTCTAATTTTCCTGATTTTTATGACCAAGGCTTTACTACTCAATTCTGGAATGTACATGAAGATATTTCACCTGGTATCACAAAATACCCACCTCCTAGCCAGGAAGTCACATTTCTTGTTTTTAATAAAAAAAATTCAATTACAAATTCTTTCCTCCTTCCAGCCCTTCCCCCACCCATTAAGAAGACAGGAAATATGCTATCCATTATTCATTAAAGTCAAGCCAAAAAAGTCCACAATTAACCATGCTGCAAAAATAAAAGGCAAGAAAAAGAAAGTGAAAAAAATGGGCTTCAATCTACATTAAAAGCTCATTCGTTTTCTCTCTCTGATGATATCATTTTTCATCAAGAGTCTTTTAGAATTGTCATGAATCATTGTATTTATCAGAATAGCTAAGTCTCTCACAATTCTCTAGCCTTAAAATGCTGCTCTTACTGTTTATGGCATTCTCCTGCTTATGCTCATTTCACTTTGCATCACATCATATAAATTTTCCCAGGTTTTTTTCTTTCTGAAATCAATTTCTTTGTCATTTCTTATAGCAAAATAGTATTCTATCACAATCAAATGCCACATCTTGCTCAGCCTTTCTCTAATTCATGGACATCATTTCAGTTTCCACTACATTTAGGTACTTTTCATTTTTCTTTGTTCTCTTTGGGATATATAGTAACAATATTGTTGAATCAAAGGGTAAATAGTTGTTTTTTAGCCAGAATAGTTGCAAAATACTCTCCAAAATGGTTGGACCAATTCACAACTTCACCAATAGTGCGTTGGTGTCCCTTCATCATTTGGCATTCTCCTTTTCTTGTCATGATAACCAATCTATAAATTTGTACAGTTATAATATTAAGGAAATATCAGTCTGCTTTGGTTGGGCATAATAAAAGTAGCATTTCCATCATAAATTACAAAATTAAAAGCTCATTTCAGTAATGATTTATGACTTGCAAAGTGCTTTTCCAACAATACTCACTGGGGTGTGAAGTGAACATATCATCATACCTCTTTTTAGAGAGATGGAAAAATTGAAACTCAAATATAAAAGTCACTTGCCTTTAGTCACATAAGCCAGGGTTAGTCCAATCCATTGTGCTTTTCTATTATATCATTTTGTTTTTCTTAATAGGTCTAAAGTGGCTTTTGAGATCCCTTTCTTTGCTATCATTTTAGGAAATCACATGATAATTCGTACCTCTCTTGTATTTATCAAATTTTGTTTGCTTTATAGTCATTTGGCCCAGATTATGACATGTACATTGATAGACAGTACCTAAAACACATCCTTTGTAACACAGATTATGAATTGTCATTTTGTATGACCAATGAGATGAGCACTGATTTGCAGAAGGGGAAGATACTGTGATGGTTTATAACTATGAAATTATACATCCCATTCAATAATTATAAATTGTTCTGTGCTAGACAAAAATTCTTTTTAATAACAAGTATTCTTCCAGTGATGTGACAGAACTGTGAAATGTGGAAAGTTCTAGTATCAGAAGAATAAATTGGAGGCTAACCCAATATCAGTAAAGACATTTGGTGGTAGCAAGCATCAGCAAGTGTCAGCACATTATCAATAATGACCTGACTGTAAGAGTTAGAATCTAAGATATTATATTGGAAATATATAATCAGAAATAGCTTATTAATTTGAAGAAGGAAGTTCATTAGATGGAAAACACAAGGAATGCAATTGTACTTAAACAAAATCCAAAGACTAGAAGAAAAGTCTGATGCACATTGGGTAGATTAGTCATAGAGAGTGGATAAGAATAGAAAAAGAAGAAGGTTTAGATGACTTGAAATCTATATAAGGGAAGAGAACACACACATTGATGAGATTCTTTGAAGTGACTCTATTCCCTTTTTAGACTATAATATGCTCCTCGAAGTCAGGCCTGGCATCTTATTCACTTGTTTCCTGTCTCAAGGACTTTTCATGGTAAGGTGTATAAAAGTAGACAGTTAAGAAATGTTCATAGAATTGAATGGATCTCAAAGTATTTGAGAGATTAATGCTTTTTTCTTTTTTTAAAGTCTTTTAAAGTATTACTTCCAACTTTTTGTTGAGGTCACTGTTAGACAAAGGACAAGGTGCAAGGCAGTACTTTCCTTCTTAGGAAAGCAGTTCTGTCCCTTTTCGAATTTTGAACAATTTAAAGACAGAATTTTCAAAGCAACAACCTTTGTGAAGAGAAATCATGGGAATTGTACATGATGTCTAAGCTGCTCTGACTAGCATGAACCTCAGATAAAATGAGAGGAAAAGTTGTTATCAATGGCATTTGCTTTGCAAAAATATGAGGTGTAATCTATACCCTAGAACTCTTTTTTTTCTTTGAGCTTTAAGGAGTAATTCATCCTTTGAAAAGAAGTTTCATTGGGAGCTTATGGTTCCATCACTAAGCAACACTGTGGTGCAATGGAAAAGTCAATTCTAAACTAGAAAATCTGGGTTCGAATGCACTTACTACTTATGTCACTTTGTGGGAAAAATTCTCTGCTCCCAAATAGAATAGGCATATCTGATTATCTGTGATTTTGTGGTTTTCATCTCTGAGGTGTTAGCTCTTCAAATATCACTAGAACATTTAATTGGACTACCCTTATGGATAGGTAGATTATCTAATACACTATATGTTGTCCTTAAATATACTACATAATACACCTAACATAAAAATGAATATCATTTGAATGATTTCTGGAAACATATAGTATATATTATGAAAAGGGTGGTACATGAACATCTAGAAAATGAATCAATGATAAATGATTAGCCACGTCCAATGACTTCACCAAGTGCAAGTCATCTCAGACAAACTTCAATTTACTTTTTGATTAGTTATGAAAAAGCTATAGATGTAGTTTATTAAGAATTTAGCAAAGCATTTTAAAACAGACCCCCAAGATATTCTTGTAAACAAGATAGAGAGATGTGTGCTAGACAGAAGTATAGTTAGGCTTAGTTAGAAATGATTTAATGGCTGATCATTAAGAAGCAGCCATTAATGATCTGACAGAGTGACATCTTTAGTGACAAATGGATCTGGTCTTCATCCAGTGTGGTTAACATGATAAATCAAAACTTTGGATTAATGAATAAGTGCTATTTATCAGACTTTTTAATATGGCAGGAAAGCTGGGAGAATTTCTTAAAAAGTGACACAATCAAGATACAAAAAGTTCATGGAATGTTTAAACAAATCGAATACACTGAAAATTAATAGTTTGTAAAATAAAGTCTTATACTTGGATTAAAAAAATTGATTTTGTAAGTTAGACCATGGGAGAAATAGGATCATATGGTATGTCCTGTCCAGAAAAAAAACATCTTGGATAATTGTAGATCTTATGGCTTAGAATTTAAGATCATGTGAGATAACAGCAAAATATTGGAATAAAAATGACTAATGTGATTTAGGCTACATTAAGAAAAGTTTTTCACTTCTAATCTGTACTGCATGGAGCCTGCAAGAACTCAGTGATAGGAAGTAGATAGCATGGACAAAACCCAAGGGTAGGGGGTTTTAAATTCTGAGGATTTGCAGTAGTCAGTTATCAGTACCATGCCAAAGTAGGGTGTTAAAGCATTTACAAAAAAATGGAACATTCCAGGCCCAAGGATCTGTTTTCTTTAACATTCAGTCCTGAGGTGGCATAGAGGACTTTTAAAATACAGTGCTCTGAACCAGGGTGGAGCTAACCACTAGAAGTAGATATCAGTTCAGGAAGCTAGGAGACACAAAGTGATCCAGACAGCTTTGAGCATACTATTCAAAAATATACAGGGGAAGAGTGCCCTAGTATAAAACCCCAATTCAGTATCTAAAGCTGAAGACATTTAAAAAGACAAATAAAAGAATGAATAATATTGAAAATTATTGAAAAAATAAATAAACATATAAGGGGAAATTAATTATATAACAACCACAAGTAGAGACTTGAGGAAAAACAATGGATTTTCTAGAACTAAATGATTATATAAAAAATGAAGCAACGTTTTTTTTTTAAAGAAAGTCCCAAGAATGGGACCCACTGAGGACTAGTATTGGTCAAAGAGGAATCAATGATTTCATAAAAAAAGGAAAGCTATTTTAGAATAAAATTTTAAAGGCTAAAAAAAGCAGAAGAAAATGTAAAGCATCTGAAATAAAAAAAAAACATTTGATCTGAAAAACAGGTCAAGGAGAGATAATTCAAAAATCACTGAAGTCCTTTAAAATCACTATGACTACACCAATAGCAAAATTCCTGGTTATTATATTTCATAGTCATACATGAAAACTGTCTGGATCTATTAGTGAGAAAAACATGAAGATAAGAAGAAAGAAATCCCCAAAAGAAAATGTTCCCAGAATGTAATATAAGAAAAAAAATTGAAAGTTTTAGGTTAAGAGGGGAAGGGAGGGAACATGGGGTAGAGGGGGAGAAAGACAGAGAGAGAGAATATTGTAAACATTCACAATGTTGTTTTGTATTCCAATGAATTACTGACAGATCACTCAAACCCTGACATCTTTTATAAATATGAAGAGGTCTTGGAGGATATAGGATTACTACCAAAAATAACTTACTCTCCAAAGCTAAGTATTATTCTACAGAAGGAAAGGGGATTTTTAATGTAGTAGAGTGCTTTCATGCATTACTAATGAAAAGACTGTGACTGAGTAGGAACTCTGAAAAACAAGTCCAAGAGTGGAGAGAAATTTAAAGCAGTAAATTTATTTGAGTAGCCAAAAAGAGCACTATGATTATGTAGGGCTGACATCTAAATACACACGTGTACACACACACACACACACACACACACACACACACACACACACACACACACAAACACATTCTCCCAAGAACCTTAATTTCTTAATCCTATATTGAAGGAATTAAATGAAGGGGAAAAGAAATCCTGATGTTGTATTGCTTCTATTGTAAAGTCCTGAAGAATGAAAAGTAGAGGGGAGATAAATAAAATATACCAACACAGGAAGAAGGAAGAATAGGATCTTTTAATTTAATTTGCTTTTTATTGTATTTGTAGTATAAAAATAGAGAGGATCTCATTGGGCAATGGGTACTGCATCAACCTTACTCTTCTCAGAGGTAGATATAAAAGATTTGAACACACACACACACGGCAAAATTTGTGTAGAAATATATCAACCTCAAAAGGGGAAAAATATGTTGATAAAGGGCATTAAAACAAAGGATAATGCTGAAGAGAAAACAGCTGCAAGTAAAACTAATTTTATTATCCTGGTGGGGAATAAGAGAAAAGAAGAGAAGAAAGGGAAGGGAAATGATAATCTAAATGTGTGACATAGGTTGTCTTTTGGACAACTCAGAAAAAGCTAAAGAAATGGACTTATGTTATTATAATGGAATATCATTGCATCTGAAGAAATGAAGAAAGATGTTCACAGAGATTTTTGGTAATATTAACTGAGGCAATGTTAAATGAGCAGAGTCAGATGAATTATTTATGTGAGGAGAACAATGTTTTACAGAAAAATAACTTTTGAAATACTTAAAAATTCTGCTGAGTTAAATGACCAACTAACTATGTTTGGAGGAAACCTATGACAAAGGATATTTCTCATCTCCTCTCAGAATAGTAATGGATACACAATTATGCAACTCATGCCACCCATTATTACTTGGTGAATTTAGTGCTCCTTAATAGCTAAAGACTAGTAGTAGTGGTAATAGTAGTAAAAGTAGTAATGGATGCAAAATGCAGGAAAAGATGTGTGTTTTTAAACATTGCCAGTGTGAAATTTTGTTTGACAATAATGATTTCTTTTTTTTTTCAAGGCAATGGGGTTAAGTGGCTTGCCCAAGGCCACACGGCTAGGTAATTATTGTCTGAGGTTGGATTTGAACCCAGGTACTCCTGAGACAATAATGATTTCTAACAGATATTTTATAAAAATAGAAATTATTTTTTCCTCTTGGTTAATACAAGGGAGAGGAGGCAACAGCAACAGAGATACTAAAATAGCAATATATTGAATTATTTTTCAAATGGACAAAATTGTTCAGGGGAAACAAAGAGAAACAAAATATTTTGACATCAATGTGTAATTTTAATATTTTTTAAATATTTTATTTTTTCCAGTAACACGTAAAAACAATTTTAATCTTCATTTTTAAACATTTTTAAGTTCCAAATTAGATTTCTCATCCCATCCTCTTTCCCTCCATGAGAAGGCAAACAATTCAATATAGTTTAAACCTGTGTAGTCACATGAAACTAATAAAACACAGGCCAGAAAGAAAAATAAATGCTAAGAAAAATACTGAAAGTTTAAAAAAAAACAGTATTCTTTATCTACATTTAGACACCACTGAATTTTTTCTCTGAAGGTGAAATCATTTTTTCTTAAGTCTTTTAAAATTCTTTGATTTTTCTGTTATGGATGATAGCTAAGTCATTAACAGTTGATCATACTAAAATATTATTGTTCTTATGGATTTCCTGTTCTGCTCACTTCAATTTTCATCATTTCAGTTCATATAAAACGCCCCATGTTTTTCCTGGAAGCATCCTGCTCATTGTTTCTTTTTTTTATATTTTTCTTTTTTTTAGGTTTTTGCAAGGCAGAGAGGTTAAGTGGCTTGCCCAAGGCCACATAGCTAGTCAATTATTAAGTGTTCTGAGGTCGGATTTGAACTCAGGTACTCCTGACTTTAGGGCCAAGTGTTCTATCCACTGTGCCACCTAGCTGCCTCCCCATTGTTTCTTAAAGCAATATAATATTGTAGGACAATCATCTGCCAAAACTTGTTGGATCATTTCATAATTAATGGGCATCCCATCAATTTCCAATTCTTAGCCACTATAAAAAAAAGCTGAAATAAATATTTTTATACTAGTCCTTTCCTGTTTCTTTGATGTGGTATTGTTAAGTCAAAGAGTCTGCACAGTTTTATAACTCTTTCAGTATAGTTCCAAATTGCTGTCCAGAATAGGTGGATAAGTTCACAACTCTACAGAGAATGCATTAGTACAGGTATTTTTCTACATCCCCTCCAATATTTATCATTTTCCTTTTTCTGTCATATTAGCCAATCTGATAGAAGTTGGATGGTATTTCAGAGTTGACTTAATTTATACTTTTATACTCAATAGTAATTTAGAGCATCTTATATGAGGCTAGATAGCTTTGATTTCTTCATCTGAAAACTTCCTGCTCATTCAAATATCTTTGACCTTTTATCAACTGGGGAAATGACTCATATTGTTTTAAATTTGACACAGTTCTTTCTATATTTGAGAAATGAAACTTTTATCAGAGAAATTTATATAAAATTTTCCCATTTTCTGCTATCCTTCTAATCTTGGGTGCATTGACTTGTGCAAAATGCTTGTGCATTTTATATCCCATAATTCTATTTCTTGTTTGATCATAAGTTCTTCCTTTTTCCATAGATCTGATAAACTATCCCCTGCTTCCCCATGTTGCTCATGATAAATGTTTATGGTACAACATTTCATGGCTAAATCATGTACCTATTTTGTACTTATCTTTTTTTAAGATTTTATTTATTTTGAGTTTTACAATTTTTCCTCTAATCTTCCTTCCCTCCCTCCCCCCCCCCCCCCCACACCAGAGAAGGCAATTTGCCAGTCTTTACATTGTTTCCATGGTATACATTGATCTAAGTTGAATATGATGGGAGAGAGATCATATACTTAAGGAAGAAAAAATAAAGTATAAGAGACAGCAGAATTACATAATAAGATAACGGTTTTTTTCTAAATTAAAAGTAATAGTCTTTGGTCTTTGTTCAAGCTTCATGATTCTTTCTTTGGATACAGATGGTATTCTCCATCATAGATACCCCAAAATTGTCCCTGACTGTTGCACTGATGGAATGAGTAAGTCCATCAAGGTTGATCATCACCCCATGTTGCTGTTAGGGCATACAATGCTTTTCTGGTTCTCATCTCACTCAGCATCAGCTCACACAAATCCCTCCAGGCTTCCCTGAATTCCCGTCCCTCCTGATTTCTAATAGAACAATAGTGTTCCATGACATACATATGCCACAGTTTGCTAAGCCATTTCCCAGTTGAAGGATATTTACTCAATTTCCAATTCTTTGCCACCACAAACAGGGCTTCTATGAATATTTTTGTACAAGTGATGTTTTTACCCTTTTTCATAATCTCTTCAGGGTATAGACCCAGTGGTAGTATAGCCAAATCAAAAGGTATGCACATTTTTGCCCTTTGGGCTTAATTACAAATTGCTCTCCAGAAAGGTTGGATGAGTTCACAGCTCCACCAACACTGTATTAGTGTCCCAGATTTCCCACATCCTTTCCAACATTGATCATTTATTTCTGGTCATAATGGTCAGTCTGAGAGGTGTGAGGTGGTACCTCGGAGATGCTTTAATTTTCACTTCTCTAATAAGTAATGATTTAGAGCAATTTTTCATATGACTATGGATCCCTTTGATTTCCTCTTCTGTAAATTGCCTTTGCATATCCTTTGACCTTTGTCCTTATGTTATTATATGCTTTGAGATCTTGGCCAACACCTGGTTACTGTCAAATTATCTTCCAGTTTTCCCGGCATTTTTGTAAATTAGTGATCAGCTCTTGTTCCCAAAGCTGGGATCTTTACATTTGTCAAGCAATAGTTCACTATTATCATTACCCAATTTATTCCACTAATTCATTGCTCTATCTCTTAGGCAGTTATTTTGATGATTACCACTTTACAAAACAGTTTATATATAGCACAACTAAACTCCCTTCCTTTAATATTTTTTAAAATTAATTCCCTTAATATTCTTGACCTTTTGTTCTTCCAGATGAATTTTAATATTATTTTTCAGGGTCTAAAAATTACACTTTTTTTTTGATAGATTGATATGGCACTGATTTAGAAAGAGTTTTCCTTTTTATTATCTTTAACCTGGCCTACACATGAGTAATTAATTTGTTCTAATGGTTCAAATATAACTTTATTATTGTAAAAAATTCTCTGTAATTATATAAATTGCATTTATATAATTTTTAGATTTGTCTTGGAAGGTAGAGTGTCAAATATTTTATTTCTGCAATTATTTCAAATGAAATTTTCCTTCTTGCTCTTGCTGATGGATTTTTTTGAAATGCGAATATAAAAACACTAATGATTTTTGTGGAATTATTTAACATCTTGCAACTTTGCTAATGTTAGTTATTTCAACTAATTTTTAGATAATTCTGCAGTATTGTTGAAGTATACTATAATATCATCTGTAGATTGATAGTTTTGTTTCCACATTGCCTATTCTTATTTCTATTTTCTTATCTTACTGCTATAGTTATTTTTAATACATTATTGAATAACATTGGAGATCATGGGAATTTTTGCTTTTGTTTTGTCTGAGATTGTGCTTGCTACCATTTCTTTTCTCCGTCCTTTCTTCTTTTTCTTCCTTCCTTCCTTCCTTCCTTCCTTCCTTCCTTCCTTCCTTTCTTTCTTTCTTTCTTTCTCTCTCTCTCTCTCTAACTCTTTCTTTCTTTCTTTCTTTCTTTCTTTCTTTCTTTCTTTCTTTCTTTCTTTCTTTCTTACCTTCTTTCTTTCTGAAGGATAATAGATTCAATTCCAGTCCCTTACCTTTGCTTTTTGTGTGCTTCTTTATTTCAAGTATATATTTGGTGAATATATTGGTTATACAAATGTAGTCATGTAAAATATTTAAATAACAATATCTAAGTTTTTATCACAGTTTTCAAGTTATCCACTGATTTTTAGATGATCTCTTCTTGATCTATTTTCCAGATCAGTTGTTTTTATAATGAAATGTTTCAACTTTTTTCTGTTTCCATTCATTTGATTTTGTTTTATTGATTCTTAATGTTTCATGAAGTCATTAGTTTTGACTTTTCCAGTTCTAGTTTTTCAGAAATTACTCTCTTCATTGAGTTTTTATACCTTTTTCCATTTGTCCAATTTGACTTTTGAAGGAGTTGTATTCTTTAGTGAATTACTTTACATCCTTTCTCCTCAATTTTATACTTTCTTTAATATGCTGTTAATTCCTTGTTGCATGATTCTCAGTTTCCTTGATTTTTCCTCTGTCTCATATTTGCTTTTTTAAAAAATATCTACTTTTCCAGGAATATATTTTTAAACCTGAAACCAATTTGATTTTTTCTTTGAGTCTTTGTGTATAGCCCTTTTGGCACTGTTTTCTCCTTCTGAATTTGTGTTTTGCTCTTCCCTCTCACTATCATAACTCTCTGTGGTCATTTTCTGTTTTATTATCTGCTTATTTTTTCAGCTTATTTCTTGACTTTTACATTTATGTTGAAGTTGAGCTTTGCCCCCTGATAAGGGGTAGAAGGAGCATATTCTCAAGGAGCTTTAAGTTCATTGATTAAGGCTAGGTAAGAAAGAATTGCATTGGCCTTCTGAGGGCATAACTGTAAATAACTATTATTTTTGTTTTGAATAGCAACCCTGATGGCCTTCCCTTCCCATACTGTTTTTTTTACTAGGTCTCATTTCTTCTTACCTAGTCTTAATCACTGTATGGCCAGGCCAATGACTTAGTCAAACAGAACTGTTTAGGACCCTAGCTTAAAAAGGTCAAGATCTTCTACTGTATCCAGAACCATCTTCTATCATCCTGATACATTTCTCTCTATTGCACACAGATGGTTCCAGAAGATAAAATGAGACTGGAGTCTTTACAAAGTCCTCCCTCATCATTGAAATGTTCAAATATAAGTTAATCAAATATCATCAGAAACCCCTTGTATCTCTGACATTTTATGGCAGTAATTTCAGGGGTGCAAAATGGAATTCTTCCAATCAATCAATAAGAATGCATTAACTAGCAATTAATTAATCAACAGGGAAAGAGAGAGTAGGAGCAGTATGAAAGCAAGGAAAATCTGAACTTAAATCCTATCTCATATTTATTTATTTATTATGTGACTGGGCAATTCATGTAACAGCAGCATCAACAATAGCAATGCATAGAGTACTCACTACACATAATGTGTTAATTGATTTTGCATTATCTCATTTGATTCTCACAAAGATCCTAGATTTGTTGTTATTATTCATTTCAATCATGTCCAACTCTTGTGTCCCCTTTATTGGCAAAGATACTACAGTGGTTTTCCATTTCCTTCTCCAACTCATTTTTACTGATAAGGAAACTGAGGCAAATGAGGTTTAAGTGTCTTTCTGAGGGTCACATGGCTTGGAAATGTCTGAGGTCAGATTTGAGCTCATTTTCCTTAGTTCAGTCCCAGTGTTCTATCCACTCTTCCACCCAGCACCCTTACTTCTCGGTATCTCAACGACCTCATCGATAAAATTAGGAATTGCATCATATGAGCTTTAAAATTCAATCCATTTCTAAAATACTGCACTTCTGAAGTGAAAAGCTTATGTTTCAAGTCAATTGGTCAAACAATCAATAAATATCAATTAATCACTTGCTTTATGAAAGCATTCAAGTGCATACTCTGTGTCAGGTCCTATACTATGCTGTCCTATAAGACTTTTCATGATAGAGGACATAGAGGACAAATGCTGCCTATTGACACTTAAACTTTGTGGAAGGGTAGGTTTTCTTACCTCTAGAGCATTTCTGATCATCAGTATGGCTAACCACTACCCTATTTCCCCTGATAATGGGTTAAGTCAGGAAGAACAGACCTTTGTTTTCTTTGTCCTTTGCTGACCTGTTAGATCCTAGATGTGTTCATCTGGAAGTCAACAAGCTTCTCATCTGTATGACACAGATATTGAGACTAAGGCAGAAGAGCATCAGTAGAGTGACTGTCCAGTGAAAAGTGACAGGAAGGAAATGTGTGGATATCAAGGTGGGTTTAATTGGAAAATGCTTAGGGACACTGCGCTGTATAATGTAACTTTAGAAACTATCAGTGAGGGAGCCATAGGACTCCAAATAGATGTGAAGGACACTGTGGTTCAAAGTACAAGAAATGAAAAATGACTCGTGTTTTTGGATGAAGTCAGAGGAATTGTGACCCTTGGATTTCCTGGAATTTGTCAGAGAATTCTGAAAATAGTAGCCTTAGATTGCAGGGAATGGAGGGACAGAATCTTAGTGGAAAACAATTTGACCAAATCTAAAAGGTAGATATTTTGAGTTTTTAAAAATGAAATAATAGCTAGTTATGGGGCAGGTATGGGTTCCACAATAATGACAATGACAAATATGGTTTTTGAAGTTGCATTTGCAAGTATTATTAAAACTGTCATAAACATTGCCATTCTCATCTTACGTTCAATGGTGTTCAAAGAGAAATAGTCCTGAGACTGTACATTTGAGAGAGATGAAGAAAAGGCAGACCATACTTGTGATTTCACTTGTGCAAAGAATTAATAGGATTCAAAACCCTTCTATGAATGCAGATCATATTATACCTGGAAATTGTTATTTAAAAGGCCCTGGTCACAAATAATTTATATGGTAAAATAGTTAAATCTAGTTCTTCCTCATGGCAAGGTTAGTTCTCTTTTCATTCAGTCATGTATGACTCTTCAAAGTCCCTTTTGGGGTTTTCCTGAAAAAATATAGGAGTGTTTAGCCATTTTTTTTCTGCAACTAATTTCACAGATGGGAGAACTGAGGCAAACAGGATTAAATTCTTGAATCATGGAGGTAATAAGTATCTGAGGCCAGATTTGAACTCTTGGCTTGACCTTTCATTGATTACACCACCAAAGTTGCCTCCTTATATCAATTCTAGAAATAAAGAACATGATGATGGGAAGAACTGAGATCAACAAATTGTTTCTATATCAAGCCTGAGAATAAATTCTCATTTTGTTAGGCCTTGTGGAAGGTAAACCTCTCTGAGTTCAGTTTTAACTTCTGTCAAATAGGAATAATGATGGTAATAATAATAATAATAATAATAATAATAATAATAATAATAATAATAAAAATACATCCTTATACTTTTCAAAATACTTCACATTTTTAAAGTTGTTTTCAGAGAGTTATGATTATTTGAAAAATGTTTTCTGCTTAATTCTTTCATCATCAGCTTTTAAATGTCTTGAAAATTGCTCATATTGAACTTATTTCTAGTTTATTTCTCTCTTTCTCCATTCATATGTCTCTTTAAAATCAGCTGATTGCTTATTTTTACCAAATAACAATACTCTCACATTCATTAATCACTACATTTTCAACCATTCTGCAACTCATGGACATCCTTTTAGTTTTGAGTGTTTTGCCACCATAAAGAGAACTGCTATACATAATTTCTTTTACATATAAAACTTTTATATAATCAAAACATCCCATTTTATCTGTGAGACTCTATCTATTGTTTGAAAAATAGCAATTCAGACATAGGACAAAGTGAAAGCAAAAGCATGGAGGAAAAAACATGATGTCTCTTTATAATAATGAGTCCAGTTTTATTGAAATATAGGAGAAAGCTAGAGGACAAGACTTTCAGAGTTTAAGGAGCCTTTGAGATCATTTTATACAACCTTACCCTACTTCAGTTTTCAGATGAGGGTACGGAGGTAAAGATACTTGAACAGGACTACTCTTTTTTTAATTAATATTTTTTTTTTATTTATTTAAGGCAGTGGGGTTAAATGACTTGTCCAAAGTCACACAGCTGAGCCATTATTAAGTGTCTGAGGACAAATTTGAACTCAGGTCCTCCCGACTCCAGGTCCAGTGCTCTATCCACTGTGCTACCTCGCTGCCCCTGAACATGACTACTCTAAATTTTTGGTAGAGCTAGACTTGACAGTAGATCTAAAGATTCTTAACATAAGGATTTTTTTTTCTCTGCAACACATTTAATGTATAGAGCCAATTGGTTAGAAAAGTTGGAAGGAAGAGGTTAAGCTCTATGATCCTCAGTTTTCTTACCTGTAAAATGAAGAAATTAGGCTAAATGACCCATTAGAGCTATCTTAATCCTAAAATACAGTGATTCCCATGAACTAGGTCTTGGAATAGGGTCATTTGAAAGTTTGAAACTGGCATGTTGGACACATGTAGGTCGGCTTGTTCCCAAGGTATTTATAATCTGCTCTCATGTATTTTTACTGGGTAGGTAGGAAGCTATCTCCCACCTGGGTCTGCAAGTGTAGAAATAATACTATAACAGATTAAGGAAAGGATGCAGTAAATAGCCAATGAAGTCAGCTAAGAGTCCCATCAATTCATTTAAAAAGAATTGATCAGACCTAGCAGAGAGGGAATTTTTTCTAAGTTTTCAACTTAGGTGATCCTTTCTTTTTGTGATGCACAAACATAACAGGTTTGACTCACCAGGAGATGACACATCAAGCATAGGGAGTTTGAAAAGGCACTGCTTAACCTTGCTAAGAAACACTGGATTTAAATATATAACAGAATTGGAATATTGCTTTCTGATCCTCAACCATCATCAGCCCACCAAGGACAAGAGACATTACTGAAAAGAAGGGAAAAAAGGTTTATGTGTAAGTGAGGGAGGGGTGATATTCTTTGGGAGAATAAATCTGGTTAATATTGACAGTGTTGGTTGAAAACAAGTTGACTTAGAAATAAGCCTTTGTATGTAGGCAAGGGTAGAAACACAGCCCCAGGAGTCTACAGAAACTGTCTGGATGAAAAGACTGTTTTCCAATTCTTTTCCTACCCCATTGATACTTTAAAGGAAAGGTTTTTTAAGATGCCTTTAATAAAATCTAGCATTTTCACTCCTTTCTATCAATTAGTTTCACTATCAATTGTTTGCTTGAAATAATGCAGCAATAAGGTTCTTTTGATGGCTGCATGAACAAGTCAAATTAGTTTAATTAAAAAACCAACAACACTACAGTTATACATTCTGAGCTCCATACTAAGGGAATGAAATGTAATAGAACTAATAGTATCTCTTATAGTAATCTGTCCCTAACAGCAATCCTGTAGGGCACCAATGGTGGGGAGCTAGTCTATGTCTTATCATCTCCATTCACCAAATAAACAAATAGGCAGAAGATCTTAAGCGAAAAACTAAAGAGACAATGTTTGTTCAGTGCTTTGAAATCCTTGGGACATCATATAAATATTAGCCTCAGTTTATTCATCTGTGAAATGGAATCATAATAACATTGATCTCATAGGTTTGTCATAAGAATCAAATGAGATAACTATGTAGATCATTTTTCAAATTTTTTTTTGTTTTTTGCAAGGCAGTGGGGTTAAGTGACTTTCCCAAGGCCACACAGCTAGGTAATTATTAAGTGTCTGAGGCTGGATTTGAACTCAGGTCCTCCTGACTTCAGGGCTAGTGCTCTGTCCATTATACCACCTAGCTGCCTCTCATTTTTCAAATTTTAATGTGTTTTCTTCTTATTATTATTATATGCTATTATCATTAAATGCTATTATATGCTGCTGCTATTGTTGCTAGTCACTTCAATCCTATTCAACCCATTTGGGTTTTTGTTGGTAGAGATACTGGAATGGTTAGCCCTTTTCTATTCCATCTCATTTTTCACATAAGGAAACTGAGGTAAAAGAGGGTTAAATGACTTGCCCAGTGTCACATAGTAAGCATCTGAGGCTAGATTTGAAATAAAAAAGGATTCTTCCTGATTCCAGCCTGATGCTTTATCCACTGAGTCACCTAGTTTCCTTCCCTAAAATCCTCAAGTATTTTCATTGGTGTCTGGGCCAAGGAGGTAATTGGTTACAAGGCAGGCCCTTAAGCCTCTGTCATAATTCTGGAAATCTATTTGTGTTCCTGTTGGGGACCTCAGAATGTTGAGGTTTACTTATTTAGCCTCATTTTAAACACACCCACACACATAAATATAAAAGTAAAAAAATATATAAATCTTCTACACATATCTACATCTTTTTTATATAACTCCCTCTCTCTATTCTTCTGATATATAATATCTACGTTATATATATATATATATAGATACATAAATATACATAGATATATCATCTAGTATAGTTATAACTACATTGTATCTATCTGCATCTATAGCTATATTATTTCTCTTCTGAGAGGAGCCCAAAAATGAGTTTTACATCATGAATCTAAGGGACTATGTAGAGTTGTAGGTAGAAGGTAGGATTTTTCATAGAGGAAGGGTGATTAAAATAGTAAAATTTTGAATGCATTTTCTGAATTTCATAAGGAGTTAACTAAGGAATGGACATAACTGTTATGCCTTGTTATATTGGGTGTTTGCTTAGAATTCAGAGATACATCTTATCCTATCTCTGTAGAAACTTTACTATGATCTACTCTCATAAATTTATTCTGAAATTTTTCAGAGGTAGCTATCATAAGAAATTAAAAATATAATTTGAATAATCACTTACACATTGAATCCAGTCTACATAAAGCCAGAGTTTGAGATGCTACATCACTTTCTACATGTTTATCTTTTCTGTTTATGTATTTTTATATGTTCAATATTCTCCCAATATGTAAGCTCCTTGAAGGCAGGGACTTATTACTGCTGTTGCTTTGTTATTCTCCTGTTTTGTATTGCTAACATTTAGCACACTGCCTACCTAGGAGATAATAAATTGATTGAATTGAATTGAATTGAGTCAAGTTGAACTGAGACCAGGATAAAACTTCTAAAACTCTAAAACTATAATGAGACTAACAGAAGAAACAGAAAGATCTATTGGAGCTATGGACATGTAATAACCAATTGTAAGGAAGGACTTAAGAAAAAGGAGGGACAAAAGATCTCAGGATTTCATCTCACCAGAACTGAAGAGGACCTCAGTGGCTACCCAGCTCACCCTACAATGTACCAACAAAGGTCCTAAAGATGCCCAATGATTAGCCCATTGCCTTTCCTAAGCAGTTTATTTTATCAAGTTCATTCTATTTTGAGGAATTTCTAAGGATCATTGTTCTCCACTCCTAAAGAAATCCATATTGCCTTTAATTTTTGCTCATTTGGATCTAATTTGTCCAGAGGGAGGCAAGGAAAACTGGTTGAATTATTACTTTACCTGACAACCATTGAATAAATTGAGAATAGCCATCAAATCTGCCTTAAATCGTCTCCTCGCAGGCTAAATATCCCCATTCCATCAACTGATATTTATTTAACTAAATTACTAACTTCTTTTTTGTCTTAGTTCAGATGATTCTGATGCTTTAAGATAAGGGACTTGAGAGGCTAGTAATACTATGACTGAAAATAGAAAAGGTAGGAGATGAAAAGGTTTGCAAAAAAAATTGATGTATTCATATTGTAAGAATGCATGATTTCTTTATTATGAGTGAGGATTCCTGGCAGGTCTACATAGGTAATAATACTAAAGAAAATAATGGTGATAATATGTATATATATATATGTATATATATATATGTATATATATATACATGCCACTTTAATGTATATATATGTATATAATATATATATATACCACTTTAATGTTTACAAACATTGTCATCATCATAATAGCTATTATTATATTACACCTAAAAGGTTTCAAGGACTTTTACATGTCATCTCATATGTCTGTCTCAAAGTCCAATGGAGCATCCACTATACAACCTAACCGTCTCCTTTGATCTTGCCTCCTTCAATAATAAGGAATCAGGTTTCACCATCATCATTACCCTTGCATACACAATTAATGACGAACATTCTAATGATGACTCTGCCAAATTTAGCCAAGCTTTTCTTTTTTCTATTCTTTTTTAATGGATAATTCACATATTTTAAAATTCATTAAAAATATAAATTCCAAATTATCTTTTCTCTTCAAGTACCACCCCATCCATTGAGAAGACCAACAATATAATACCATTTAAATATGTTAAGTCATGCAAAACATATTTGCATATTAGCCATGTTACCAAAAAAGGCAAGAAAAATAAAAAGTGGAAAAAAATATGCTAAACTGCATTCAGAGATCATCCCATCTCTCTCTAGAGGTGAATGGAATTTTTCATTATGCATCCATCAAAAATGTTTTGAATTATTACATAGATTGGAGTAGATATACTGTTCAAAGTTGATTATTACACTATTGCTATAACTATGCATGATTTTGTTTTTGGATTTACTCACTTTGCCTTGCACTAGATCATGACTTCCATAGTATTTCCCCCCCTTAAACTATTCCCCTCATCATTGTTAATAACACAATAATATTCTATCACAATCATATGCCACAATTTGTTCAGCGGTTCCACAGTTAATGGGAATTTGATTTCCAATTCTTTGCTATAGCATAAATGAACTGTAAAAATCTTTTTGTAATGAAACTCCTTTTTCAATTTATTTGACATCTTTGGGATTCATAGCTAGTAAGAGTTATTTCTGAGTCCAAGGGAAGGAACTGTTTTATGAACCCTGGGTCATAGTTCTCATTTGCTCTCCAAATGGTTGAAATAGTTTGCAACCTTATGAACAGTGCATGAGTTTTCCCATTTTTCTTATTTTTCTTTTACTAAAGATTTTATTTGAGTTTTACAGTTTTCCCCCATTTTACTTCCCTCCCCCCCACTCCTGCTTTTCCCATTTTTCCATAGGTTCTCCAGCATTTGTCAGTCTCCTTAATGTTAATCAATATGTTAACTATCCATGAATTGTTTTAATGTGCATTTCTCTAATAAGTAGTGATTTTAAGCATTTTGCTCAGGTGATTTGATAATTTGATTTCTTCTATCAATAACTGATAATTCTTATTTTAGATCACATAACAATTTGGAAATTGTTTTAAAATTTTTAAAAATAAATTGACTCAGTTCCCAATTTATTTGAGAAATAGGGCCTTTATCAGACAAACTTGATGTAAAGTGTTTTCTGCTTTTCTTTTAATTTTGCCTGTAGTGATGTTGTTAGTGCAAAGCATTTTAATTTAATGTAATCAAAATTATTCATCTTACTTTCCATGATACTTTCTATCACTTCTTTTATCATAAACTTTTCCCTTGTCCATTAATTTGACAGAAAAACATTTCCCATGCTCTACTTTTATGCTTATGATGTCACTTTGATGTCCAAATCATTTATCCATTTTGACTTTATCTTAGTAGAAAGTATGAGATGTTGGTCTTCTCTCAATTTCTGCCAAATAGGTTTTCCAGACTTTTTTTTTTAATTGAATGATCAGTTCTTGTTCTAAAACCTTAGATCTTTGCATTGGTCAAACAAAAGATTGACATGATCATTTACTCCTGGGCAATGTGTGCCTAATTTATACCATTGACTCACTACACCATTTCTTAACCAGGACCAGATTGTTTTAATGATTACTACTTTATAATGCAGTTTGAAATCTAGTACTGCTAATCAAGCCACTTTTTTTTTTACTAATTCCATTGCTCTTGATCTTTTGTTTTTCTAGATGATTTTTTATTGCTTTTTTTCTAGTTCCATAAAATACTTTGATCGTTTTATTGGTATAATACCTAAAAGATAAAATAAATTAGACAAATTGTCGTTTTATTATATTAGGTCTGCCTACTGATGAGCAATTCGTATTTCTCCATTTGATTAGAACTGTCCTTTTATTGAGAGAGTTTTGTAATTGTCAGCATATTGTTCCTGGACTTCTTTTGGAAAGAAGACTCTCATGGATTTAAATAGAATTTTTCTTTCTATCTCTTCCTGCTAGTTTTTTTTTTTAATTTGGTCAAATAGAGAAATGTTTATGATTTATGTGGATTATTTTATATCCTGAAACTTTTCAACTATTTTTTATTTGATTCTCTAGGATTCTCTCATTATAGTATCATATTGTCTGAAAAGATTGTAAAAGATTTGAAAATTGATAAATTTAAAAAAGATTATAAAATTTTTTAGGGTTTTTTTTTTTGCAAGGCCAATGGGGTTAAGTGGCTTGCCCAAGGCCACACAGCTAGGTAATTATTAAGTGTCTGAGACCAGATTTGAACCCAGGTACTTCTGACTCCAAGGCCGGTGCTTTATCCACTATGCCACCTAGCCGCCCCAAAAGATTATAAAATTTAAAAAGATTTAATTCCTTATAGTCTTCTTATCCCTTCAGTTTCCTTTTTTCTTGTATTATAGCTTTTTGAGTATAATGTTGAATAAGAGTATTGCTAGTGGTCATCTTTTTTCCACCCCCTTAACTTAGTGAGAAGGTTTCTAGCTTATCCTGATTTACAGATAAAGCTTGCTGATTATTTTACATAAATAATACATATCATTTTAAGGAAATCTCCATTTATTCCTATGTTCAGTTTTTTTCTTAGGTTTTTTTTTGAAAGGCAAATGGGGTTAAGTGACTTGCCCAAGGTCACATACCTAGGTAATGATTAAGTATCAGAGGGCAGATTGGAACTCAGGTCCTCCTGACTCCAGGGCTGGTGCTTTATCCATTTTGCCACCTAGCCACCCCATGTGTTTGCTAATGTTTTTAATGGGCATTGAATTTTGTCAAAAACCTTTTTATAATCCTATGATTTCTATGTTTTGTTATTAAAATGGCAAATTATATTGAGAGTTTTCAAATATCAAATCAGTCCTGAATTTCTGATATAAATCCTATCTGATGATAAGTTATATTCCTGTACTATAATTTCCTTGTTAGTGTTTTATTTCAATTTCTTGCATCAGCATACTTTTAGGAAATTGGTCTGTAGTTTTTTTTTTCTTTTAACTCTTCCTGGTTTAAGTATCAATACTATATTTTGTCATAAAATGAATTTGGTAGGACTTCTCTGATTATTTTTTCAAAAGATTTAATATTATTGGAATGAACTATTTAAATATTTGGCAAAATTTACTTGTAAATCCATCTGGTCCTGGGAAATTTTTTTTCCTTAGGAGTTCATTCATGGATTGTTTATTTTTTTAAAAGGTAAGGTGATTTAAGAATTTTATTTCCTCTTCACAGTAAATTATATTTTTGTAAATATCCATACATTTAATTTAGGTTGTCATTTTTATGGAGTATAATTAGAAAAAAATCCTAGAAATTGCTTTAATTTCATCTTTGTTGATAGTACGCATGATTTTAATATTTGATAGTATGTGATTTCCTTTATCTTTAATCAAATTAACTTAATTTTTCCTACTTTTTTAAAAATAACGTAGTTCTTAGCTTTATTAGTTCAATGAGTTCTTTCTTTACTTTTAATATTATTTAATTTTTACTTTTTATATTATTTTTACTTTTAATATTATTAATCTCTCCTTTATTTCAAGTTTCACATTTTGGTATTGAACTGCGGATTTTTAATTTTCTTTTTTTCTAGTTTTTTTTCTTTAACTTGAATGCCCAATTCACTGATTTGCTCTCTTTCTTTTATTGGTGTATATGTTTAAAAGTATAAATTTTCCTCTAAGTTTTTCTTTGGATGTATCTTACAAATTTTGGGTTTCTGTCTCATTGTTGTCATTATTCTAAATGAAATCATTGAATATTTCTCTAATTTGCCCTATGACCCATAAATACTTTTTTTAAATTTCAGTTTAGTTTTATTAGAACATTTGCAACTACATCTTATTTCAGCCAACAGATCCCTGTATTCCAAACTCTCAAGAAATATCTTAATCACCTTAAAACCTAATCTTAAAAACACAAAACACTTGGAGAGTCTACAACTTCACATGGAGCCTCTTGCCCAAGGACTTCTGTAGCCAAAGGTGTTTTGCTTCTTGTGTGCTCTGCTCCCCTTGCTTCAAGTGTCAAACAGCTTTTTGAATGCCATCCCCACTTCGGCTCTCATGTCAGTGGTTGCCATCGAGCGCCCGTATTTCTGAAAGGCTTGGTTGTTACACTGCCGTATGAGAGAACATGCCCCAAAAGCAGCCATGAGGAAAGGGTTCTGACCATTTGTTTTTTTGGGTCCAGCAAGAAAAGCCCAGTGTGCTAGGACCCCAAGGGAACCTGACAGATCTCCTTGTCCACCGCACCTTCGACCACTTCCTTCATGACTACACACAAGCACTTTTTCACCATCTGAAATAACATCTTTCTCTCCTTTCTGAACAATTGTTAGATTCCCTAAGGCTTGGCTAAGCCTCAACACACATCCATGGTGGTCATTGCTATCTACTGAGGTTCTAAGCGTGACTTCATAAAGTCTGCTGAACTCCATAGAGTTTGGTGTGAGAATTGCCCTCTGATAACCTTGAATAAGGGAAGGCTGCTGAGCAATGAGCCACAACCCATCAGCATCAATGACCATGGGAATACCTTTGATCTTGGATTTTTCTATAATTCCCTTAGCATTCTCTAGTAGTGCATCATCTCTGCCTAAGCCTGGTCCTATGACAATGGGATGTAATCTGGGTAACCACTTCTCAACTTCATGAACAGCATTAGGACTATCAAGAACAGGATGAACAATCAACTCTGGACTATATGCCTTAATCACAGGAGCTGCATCTTTGGTACAGAATACATGGGACAGATCAGCACCCACTTTGAGGGCTGAAATTGCTGCAAAGTATGGAGCTCCTGTGTACTCTTGGCAGCCTCCAACTATGCCTATTCTTCCATCTTGACCTTTATGCTTTTTAGTAGTTAAAGAGGGTGCAACATTGCTCACCAGCTGAAAAATATGCTCCATGTTCTTTACTGAGTGTACTTCGTGTAGTGAAAATGATCTCTCTAAAACTGAACCGGGAGCGGCGCGGGGGAGGCCCCGGGCCCGAGCCCCCAGCTCTGCCCACCTTACCCTCCGCCAGCGGGGATCGGGACTGCGGGGCCGACCCATAAATACTTTAGGAATAATTTAGCTTTACTTCCAATAAACTTTTAATCTATCCTTCCAGATTCTTTATTGTATATAATTTTTCTTTCATTATTGTTTGAAAAGTGTGCATTTAGGATTTCTGCTTCTCTGCATTTGTTTTTGAGGGCTTCATACAGTAATGAATTTTCAATTTTTGTGAAGACTAAGGTGGTGCTTGGACAACTATTCATCACCAGGCCTGAACGAAATGACTTTTAATAGTGAACCATTACCACTGACACATAGTGCTAATGATCATGATGTAAAGAATAGTTGTGGAAATTCATGAAGCTCTTTTCTCCTTAAAGTTGACTGGTAGCACCTTAAAAAAATCCTTGAAGTCATATAAGGAAAGAATGAAGGTCAAATGTCCTTACGGAAAGATAGAAAAAAAGATCTGCTTAAAATTGTTCATCTAGAATGTTTCAAACATGGGACTCCAGATTTTAATATTCTATCACTTATTATCTTCGAATGCTCTCAATTCTCTAAAGACTATAAATTGTGGAATGGATAATCATTTCCATCAAAGATGAATTATCAATAATTGGGAATTCTCATGGAGAATTCTCTATACTAATAAAACAGCGTGGCAAAATTAAAACAGTACCATCAATAACAAAAGTGATGATGATGATGATGGTGATAAATTAACATCAATAGTAATAATAATAACAACGACAGCAACAATAGCATCTTACATTCCATAGCTCTTTTAAAGAGCCATTTGGCTTAACTTATATGGAATACCTCTAAGATGAAGTGCAGTATATTGACAAAGTACTTTCCTAATGAGCTTTTACTCTTCAAACTGTTCCCAGGTAGATAGCACATATATTTGTATCCTCATTTTACAGATGAAGACACTGTGGTTCAGAGAAATTACATAAGTTGTTTGTAGCCAAATAGCTAATAAATAACAGGTAAAGCACTTGAATGAGTTATTTTTCTTTCTTTCCACTCTTTTCACTATAAATGTATGGTTTACTTTTGAGTTATGGAATTCACCATCACTTATAATTGAATATGTAAAAAATATTATATGTAAATATAATTGACACAATTATAGCATTGTAATACATAATCATAATATAGAATATTCAGTAAAGTAATATAATATATGATATAATAATTATAGTAGATAATATATATTTGCATATATATCAAGGCAACATATATTCACTCATGTATACATATGTGCATATTACATACTTAACTACATATACCTTTGCTAGGTGTTTCTCAGAAAAGGGACAAATCTAGTCCTTTCTCCCCAAATCTCACTCCCCAATCCTCTCAGCCGTGGGATGAATGATTCTGACTCTAGGTTCTTTGTTCTAACCCTTGCAACCAAATGAAATCTGGCTCATCTCCAGTTATATTAATCCATATCTGGCCACTGGATACAAATGCCTTCAGAGGAGAATATGAGGCTGGTGAGTTTGCACAGTTCCCCATCCCTTAAAACTTAGTTCCCTTGCATGTCATGGTATCTCATCCTTCATGTCATGGTCCTTATCCAGAATGAAAGCCGTACATGAATACTGTGGCTTTTCAGTCCACAAGTCAGTGTTGCATTTCTATAGATGAAAAGATTAGACAAATAGGAGAAATGTGGCAATTCTCAGTCATTCAGATTTAATGATTTTATATCATGCCCAGAGTCCACATTTCTCCTACATTAAGATAAATCATTGGTTTTCAGGATTTCAAGATTAGAAAAATAGATGTCATCTAGTCTATATATTTGGGAATTAAGACTTTAAGAGATTAAGTGACTGTCCCAAAGTCACATAACAAGTAAAGATGAGCTGACATCTTCATTTGAATTGCAGAATCTTTGGATTAGAATGAACTGCAGAGGTCATATTGTCCTGCTCTCTTAAATAAGTGATCTTTCAGTATTTTCATGAAGACATCAAGGGAAGAGGAACTCACTGTCTTCCATCATATTACAGTCTCACTTTTGCTTAGCAAAAATATAAACAACCAATTTAGAAGTTCATTCAGCAGAGTTCATCAAATAGGTTATTCTAGAATAACCTAAACTTGTAACTCAGTCTTTTCCTAAAGACCTCCAGGGAGTGTGGACCCATTTCCTGCAAGACAACCTCCTGTATTTCTGAATAGCAGGTGATATAGTGAATAGGGCACTGAGTCTAAAATCAGACAAGACTCATCCTTCTGAGTTTAAATCTGACCCCAAATACTTAGTAGTTTTGTGATCCTGGGAAAGTCACTTAACTCAGTTTCCTTCCTGTAATTAAACTGGAAGGGGAAATTATAGACTACTCCAAGTATCTTTACCAAGAATACTCCAAATGGGGTAACAAAGACAGCTCTATACCAATAAATTTAAAGAGTTTTCCTGACATCAAATTGCTATCTGTTTCTCCACTACTTCTGGCTCCATCCTTCATGGACAAGCACACTATTTAATCCCTTTTCCAAATGAGAACTCTCCATAATCTTGAAGATAACTTTCATTCCCATCCCCCACCCCCACCCCCATCCCCATCTTTTCATCAGGCAAAGCATCCTCAGATCCTTTGAGCAATGTTCATAAGACATGAATTCAAGGTCATTCATCATGGTTTAATTTCCTTTGTTCCCCACCTTATTAATGTCCTTCCTAAAATGTATTACAAAGAACTAAATATAAGACTTCAGATGTAGTCTATTCAGGTCAGGTTTTTAAGATTACAATAGACTAGGATTTCCCTAATCCTAGACACAACAGCCTTCAATGAAGTCCAAGAACACATTGGATATGTGGTCTGTCATACCCCACTGTTAGCTCCTATAGATATTAGGGGTCATTGAAAATACCAAGCATTTTTCAGACCATATTTTGTATAGCCATATCCCCTATAACTCATAATGCAAACTTGAATTTTCTTTTTATTTTAATTTTTATCCATATACACATTGAACTTGAATTTTCAAAAACAAATGGAAGACTTCACTCTTTTCATTTTGTATATACTTATAATTTTACTACTGAGAGAAGAAAAGTTACCAATGTAGAAATTCTCTCCACAAGTATATATGAGAAAGCTTAGAGGATTTCCTGGGACAATAAAGGTTAAGTGAATTGCCCGAGGTGATTAAAAAAGCTGGCATGTCTCAGCCTTGAATCCAGATGTTCTTGATCCCAAAATTAATTCATCCAATATGTATATTTATATATGTATACATATAAGATGAATGAATCTTGGGATCAAGAAGAAACATATATGTATATCCTTATATATGTGTGTGTATGTGTGTGTTAAATTTAAAAATAAAATTAAATCCAGATATACTAAATTATAGTTTATAGAGGTCACTATCTGGTGTTTCCTGACAAGTGAAACATTTATCTTTCTCTAGTCCTATGGAACCCCTATGATTCTCCAGAAGGTTTGAAAGATTGATGGCAGTTACGCAGTTCTTTCAAAATTCTGGGACGCATTTTTATGACTTCCTGGGAGCTTTAATTCACCAAAAGCAGCTATATTCACTCTTATTCTCCTTTTATATTTTCATTTAATTTATTTCAATATATAATTTTATGTAGCATAAATATATAATTCACAACTACATAGCTTATATTTTGTATTCTATAATTATATGTAATTATACAACAGACCATTAATTGGTTTTTATCTAACAATTCTATCGCCCTCTTCTTCAAACCCAATGGAAAAAGAAAAAACAATGAGCATCCAAACTTCTGTGACAAATGTGTATAAGGAATTAAGTCAAAAGTGCATGTCTCACTCTGGACCGAGCCAATAACATCCATATTTGGAGGCACATGTTGTCATTGGTTCCCAGGAATTATGGATGCCTAAAATCTTGATCTGAGTTCATAAGTTTTTAACATTTTTATCTTTACAATGTATCATTGTGGTACTCATTGTTTACCTTATTCTGGTCACATCACTTCTCATCACTTCTTAGAAATTCCATAGGTACTTCTGAGTAAAATTATTTTAAAGGAAAAAGCTATATTCAGTTTCAGTCTGCATTCAGACTCCATCAGATCTGTCTTCAGGATGACAGTATACTTCATCATAAATCCTTCAGAGTTCTATAGGGTCATAGCATTTTTGAGAAAAGGAAAGTCATTCTCAGTTTATCATCCTGCAATATTGCTGCTACTTTGTATACAGTATATTTCCCATTGCATCTGCTTAGGTAAATTTTTTGGTGAGAGCATCTTACTCATCATTTCCCATAAGAAAAGAACATTTCATCATAAAATACATACCACAATTTGTTTAGCCATTCCTCAACCAATGGGCACCTCCTCAATCCCCAGCTCTCTGCCACCAGGAAAGAGTTGCTATATATGAGTCATTTCACAACTCCTCCAACAGTACATTAATGTTTCAATTTTCCTACACTACTTCTAACATTTATCATTTTCTCCATTCCTATTAACCAGTCCAATAGTTATAGGGTAGTAATTCAGAACTGTTCCAATCCACATTTCTCCCATCAAAAATGAGTTAGGAGTGGGCAGTCAGGTGGCATAGTGAATAGAGAAACAGCCCTGGAGTCAGGAGGACCTGAGTTCAAATCTGGATTCAGACATTGAAGAATTGCTTAACTGTGTGACCTGGGGCAAGTCACTTAACCCCATTGTCTTAAATAAATAAAAAAATTTTTAAAAAAGTGAGTTAAGACTTTTTTTAAGTGATGAAAATAGATTACATTGACAACTTCACTGGAAAAAATGTTCATATCTCTAGATCACTTATCAATTGGGGAATGGCTCTTATTTTTTATAAAGTTGACTTGTTTCTCTATGCTTGAGAAATTTAGTCTTATCAGAGAAATGTTTCAATTTTTTCCCACAGTTGCTATTGTTAACAGTATTTCCTTCTATCCTATTCCCTACTAATTTCATTTATTATATTCTCTCTTTCCTTTTACCTAATCTCTCCTCAAAAGTGTTTTGTATCTGACTAAACCCTCACACAATCTTTCCTCTATTCTTTCACCTATCCCCCCACCCCCTTTCTCCCTTTCCTCTCCTACTTTCCTCTATACGCAGCATATATATTATTCCCTCTCTGAGCAGTTCCAATGAGATTAAGGTTCACTCACCACCTTTCACTTCCCCCTTCTTCTATTCCATGGTGAAAGTTTTTCTTGCCTCTTTTATTTGAAATAATTTATTCCATTCTACTCTTCCTTTTGTTTTCTCCCAGTACAATTCCTCAAATTCAGCTCTCAGAAAGTATATGCTCAGTTTTACTGGGTAGCTAATTCTTGGTTTCAATCCAATCTTTTTTTTGACATTAGGAATATTATATTCCAAGATCTGTGATTCTGTTATGTAGAAGCTGCTAAATCTTGTGTTATCATGAATGTGACTCCATGATATTTGAATTGTTTCTTTCTGGATGCTGGAAATGTTTTCTCTTTGACTTAGGAGTTCTGAAATTTGGTTAAAATATTCCTGTCAATTTTCATTTTGAGATCTCTTTCAGGATGTTTTGATGAATTCTTTCAATTTTTATTTGACCCTCTACTTCTAGGATATCAGGGCAGTTTTACTTGAAAATTTCTTGAAAATGATGAGTAGGTTCTTTTTCTGGTCATGGCTTTTAAGTAGTCCTTGACCTATTTTCTGGAACAGTTGTTTTTTTTTTCCAATGAGATACGTTACATTTTTCTTTTTTCTTTTTTATTATTTTGGTTTGATTCTATTGCTTCTTGATTTCTCACAAAATCAACTTCAAGGAGTCTGGGTGGCACAGTAGATAGAGCACTAGCCTTGGAGGCAGGAGTCCCTGAGTTCAAATCTGGCCTCAAACACTTAATAATTTCCTAGCTCCGTGGCCTTGGGCAAGCCACTTAACCCCATTGCCTTGCCAAAAAAAAGCCATCAGCTCCCCTTTTTTCCATTCTATATTTTAAGGAATTATTTTCTTCAGGGATATTTTGTATCTCCTTTTCCATTTGGTCAATTCTGGTTTTTAAGATGTTATTTTCTTCAGTATATTTTTGGGGGTATGTTCTTCATCAACCTACTGACTTGGCTATCATGATTTTTCCACATTATTCTTATTTCTCTTCCCAATTTTTTGCTTTACCTACCTTGCTTGTTTTTCAAAATCTTTTTTTTAGTTTTTCCATGGTCTGAGAACAACTCACATTTTTCTTGAATGTTTTGGATGTAGAAGTTTTAACCCTGTTATCTTCTGAATGTGTATATTTTGATCTTCCATGTGACTCAAGTAATTGTCTGTGTTTGGATTTTTTTTCTTCTGTTACTTGCTCAATTCACCAGTCTATGACTTGTTTTTAACTCTTTGTTAAGGTGAATCTCTGCTTCCAGGGTAGAAGGTGCACTGTCCAAAGCTTTTGAGAGTTTTTGCAGCTATTTTCAGAGAAACATCTAGGGATCTGAAATTTTTCAGTTCTTTCTAGGTCTTATGAGAGGTTATGGCTACTCTCCTGGACTGTGCTCAGGTTTGTGGGTGACCACAGGCACTCTACCCTGGAACTGTGAGGAGAGTTCCTATTCTGATGTGTTCTCCTCTTCCTGGGATGGAACCCCAGACTGTGAAGTAGATAACAGAGTCCTGTCACAGCATTAGCAAAGAGATGCCTGCAATATCCTTTTGATCCCCTTTTCATCTATGGGCTGAGAGCTCTGGAAACAGCTGCCTCTATTGATTCAGATTCAGATTCCAGAAGCCTGCTCCTAGTCTGCCAGGGACAATCTATAGTGCAGAGATTTGAACTGGATTGGACCCCACTCTAGCCCTGAGATGGCAGACTTTTCCTGCTGACCTTCCAAGTTTTTTCAGAAGGAAAAGAGAGAAACTGGAATTTTTGACCAGGGGATGGACACCAGGAAACAATTTAGCAACTGAATGGAGGATAGCCTGAAAGAGAAAGATTTTTGAATCAGGAAGACTAAGTTAGAGGTTATTTTACTATTCTAGAGTATTGGTCACATGAGTAGAAAGGAGATAACTAAAAAATTTGATTTGAAGTATAAGGGAGAAAGAAGAATTGGGGATTCCCCTCCAAACTTAGAGAAGTTAAGAAAAGGAAAGCACTTCAAAAGAAATAGGATAAATCCTTAATTATACTGTGAAGTTATAGATGCCAATAATTAGAGATAGAGATATACGCCTGAAGAGCAGGAGGGAAAATGTATCTAATTATAAATATCCAGGGGTTTATTTGAATAAAAGTGAACCTATTGGGGCAGCTAAGTAATTAGAGCACTGGTCCTTGAGTCAGGTGAACTTGATTTCAAATCCAGCCTCAGACACTTAATACTTACTTATCTATATAACCTTGGGCAAGTCACCTAACCCCATTGACTTGCAAAATACAAAACAAAAAAGATTAAACTAATAGAGCTGATCAGATCAACAAAAAAGAGAAGAATGGTAAGCCTAAGGAGTACACTCACATATTAAATGGGAAGGAATCAAATATGTTGTTCCTGAAAAAAACAGCAATAAGATAGAGAAAAGGCCAAAAAAAAAAAATGTAGGGAGGAGAAAATGTTCAGGAAGAAGGGGTGGTCAAGTGCACCAAACATTCTAGAGATATCATGAATGGTAAAGACTGAAAAAGGCAACCAGATTTAGTCATTAATTGATCAGAGGATAATGAGATAATTATTTGTAGCATTGAAGACAGCAGTTTTAATTATATAGGAAAGTCAGAAGCTTGATGTCAAGATGTAAAAAAAAATGATCATGATATTAGAAAATGGCAGCATTGAGATATAGACACTTCCTCCCTAGTTCCACTAGAAGTCTAAGGAAAGTCAGAGAGATGTGGAAAGGTAGTTTAAGGGATGGTAATAACAAATAAATGGTTTGTTGTTGTTGATTCTTTAGTTTTAAGTATGGGGAACATATGGGTGTGTCTTCAAGCAGCAGAGTAAAATACTGTAGATAAAAATACACTAAAATTAGTTCAAAGTTGTGATTCAATGAATAATCTGAAAGGGGATAAAGGCAATGTATCTAGGAGACAAGAAGAGAAGTTGACATGGAAATAACAAGAGAAACCTCTTCTTTCCAATTTACATCAAGGGAGGATAAATTCAGAAGTTATAAAATAGCACAAAGCTATGATGTCTAGAAATATGCTATATTTATAGCTATTGATTATCTCAGAAAATCATGGCATGGCAAAGAAGTTGGAAGAGGCTCATTGAGTTGCCTAAAATCATTGTATCTACAAAATCTCTCTAGACAGCTAAAACCAAGTTTCCCTCATAACAGATGATTCATGAAGTGAACTACTAGGGTCACCTTTGCCTTAAATCTTCACTTCCATTTTGAGTGAAGGTGATATCTATACCATGCCGAATTTCTGTGTGAAAATAAAAACATATACTTCAATCTTTTGGGGGATAAGAAGTTGCTTATTTTCATTATTATCAATCATCTTTAGTGTGACTGAGTGTAGCTAACTGCTGATCCATTATAACCAAAAATTCTCTTGAGGGAATTCCCCCTGCTTCTAGGATAAGACCAAGTTTTCTGTGGTTCCTGATGAATTAGAGGCAAAGCCCTGCTCACATATACTTTATCTATCTAACATATTCTCTACCTTGAGGTCTTTGTGTTCACTTTAGGTTCAAAGGTTTTCTCCCTTTTGAGAATCTCACTTTTCAGTTCACCCAAGAATCTCTGATCCCACCTTCCTAAGCTATTTCTTCAAAACACCAGCTCAGTAGGGAACAGCTCCTTGTTCTAACATTGTCTGATTCTTTGATCATCACTCTTTTGGTCCAAATTTCCATGTAGGCAAAGACATTGTGTGAGTTGCCAGTCATAGCACCCAAAGCAGATAGTGAAAGAAAACAGGAGGTGGCTTATTGGCTTAGAAAATTTAAGTAAAATTAAAAAATTAAGAACACCTCAAAATGGTAGAATTGCTTTGGTGGGTACAGACAAGAGGGAGAGGTAAGCAGTAAGGGAAATTGTCTTTTGGTAAAGGAAAAAGTGGAAGATCTTGAAGATGGATCAGAATCATTTGTCCCTGCTTGGTGACTTTAAATTTCTTGCTAAAGTAGGAAGCACAATTCATCTGCTGAGAGGGTCAGACAGGTGAGATTTGGGAACTGCAGAAGACTGAGAATTGTTTCATATTTGACAAGTCCCTAGGAAAGATATATGAATTGGTCTTTTGGAGCATTTTTGATTATTCCACATTAGCATCATGGATTAAATTATAGGGGCCAGATTTGAAATGAATTTCATATCTGAGTTCAATTTCTATGGAAAGTAATGTAATCCAGTTAATATTTAAGCTTTTAAGCAGACTTGGACTATCTTGTTCAAGGGGTATTCATTTGTAGTAAGTATGCAGCAATGTATAAACTCATACTAGGAGCTTGGGGGATATTAAGATGAATAAGACAAAATCCTTGATTTCTTAGACCTTAATCTAGTCCAGGAGAAGAGATATATTCTTAGATTGCTATAAATGATTAATAGACCAGAAAATAAAATATAGACAAAATGCTATAATAAGACAGAAAAAAGGAGATGATATTTGTAGCTACAGAGATAAAAGAAGACTTTTCCTTTATAAGGTCTATAGTGATCCCCCAGTTACTATTACCCTCTTTCCCTGAAATATCTTTGTGTGCCTACATTTGTATTGTTAGTCATTGTGTGTATTTTGACCTTCTTCACAATAACATATGAGTTCTTGGATTGCAGGTATTATTTCATCCTTCTCTTGAAGGCAGGCTCTTTCAGTGTAGGGGTTGGTTCATTCTATATTTATATCTCCAACACTTTACAGTTTCTGGCACATAGGAGAGACTCATATATCCTTTATCCCCTCTCTAAATCTACTTATCTATTTAGCTATCCATCCATCCATCCATCCATCCATCCATCCATCCATCCGTCCATCTGTACCTAGGATAAAGAAAAGTCTCAAGATCATTTCACATGGGAATCACTTGAAGGAACCAGGAATATTTAGCCTGAAGAAGATAAAAGTAGATGAGGACAGCACAGGCATTGGACCTTTGATTTCATTTGTAGAAGGAACTCTTAGACAATTCAAATTCTAGGAGTCTTCCTCAAGCTGAGGGTAGTTGTCTTTCAACTATACCATGATGCCTTTCTGACATGTAAAAGCAGAAATAAATATGCTTCATTTAGTTCTTTTTTAATGTTTGTAAAATAATTTGCAAGGCAATTAAATGACTTGTCTAAGGTCATATAGCTAAGAAGTATTAAATGTCTGAGGGCTGATTTCATTCAGCTAAGGTTCTCCTTACCCCAGGGTCAGTGTGCCACCTAAATGCCCCTTCATTTAGCTCTTTTGGACAGTACTAGGAACAATGAATCAAAGCTGCCAAGAGACCACTTTAGATTCCATTTCAGGAAAATCTTTCCAAAACAGAGTTCTTTCAAAGTGGAATCAATTTCTTGAAAGGAAAAAGATCTCTAGATCTTAAACAAAGATTAGGAATCTGTTGTTGAAAATGCAGGGAATATTTCTGTTTAAAGTGATTTGGACAAGATAATCACAAAGTTCCTGTCCAAGTCTGTTTTTCTAATTTGAGCACCTAATATATGCTCTAAACTGTGCTGGGTATTCACTTTGAAAGATAAAAGAGGATAGCCCTTGTCATTTAAGTGCTTTCAATTTTCAGGCAAGACTTTTGTGATGATTGAATAAAAATAATATATATGATAAGAATCAGCCTGGCTAAAAAGAATTAGGTGCACTATTCATTGTTATTAATCTCTAAAACCATGTAGCAGCCCATGGGGGGAAAAATTCCCTTTAGACACAACCTTTTGCTCACCAGTAACCAAAGGCAGCTGGCATGCTATAAAGGAAGATAAAACAGTTGTTTGAGAGTCATAAAATTAATACTATTGTGTCATCACTATTATTCAATATAGAATTACAAAAACTAGGTAATGAAGTAAGATAAGAAAAATAAATTGAAGGACTAAAAATAAGCAACTAGGAAACAAAACTCACTCTTTGAAGATGAAGTAATGGTACACTTTGAGAACTCTGGAGCATAAACTAAAAATTAGTTGAAACAATTAGCAACTTTAGAAAAGTTGCAGAATATATAATGAACTCATATAAATCATCAACATTTCTATATATTACAAACAAAATCCAGTGGGAAGAGATAAAAAGAGAAATTCCATTTAAACAACTGCAGACAATATAAAATACTTGGGAGTCTATCTGCCAAGACAAGCCCACGGACTATATGAACAGAGTTACAAAACATTTTTCACAAAAAATAGAGACATACCAAAACAATTGGAGAAAAAAATTAGTTATTCATTGGTAGGCTGAGTCAATACAATAAAAATGACAGTTCTACCTAAAGTAATGTATTTATTCAGTGCCATACCAATACAATAATGAAAGAATTATTTTACAAAGCTGGAAAAAATGAAAAATTCATCTGGAAGAAATAAAGGTCAAGAATAACAAAGGAATTAATGAAGAGGAAATGAAAGAAAGGCAACCTACCAGTACCACATTTCAGACTATATTAAAAGTAGTAATTGTCAAAACAATTACTGAGAAAAAGAGTAGTGGATCAGTGGAATAGATTATGTACATAATGCACAGTAGTAATTGGCCATAGCAACCCAGTATTTGATAAATCCAAAGATCAAAGTTTTAAAGTCAAGAGCTCACCATTTTACAAAAACTGCTGAGAAATCAATATGTCAGAAACTAGGCATAGACAAATATCTCATTTTATATACCAAAATAACATTCAAATGAGTAAATGATTTAGACCTAAAAGGGTGAAATCATAAGCAAAATAAAGGATCATGGAAAAATTCTCTGTCAAATATAAGGACAACAGAAGAGTTTAGGATTAAATAAGAGATACAGAAGTTATGTGAGGTCAAATAGATCATTTTGATTACATATAATAAAGAAAATATTTTGAACAAACAAAACTAATACATCCAAAATTAGAAGGAAGACAGGAAAAATATAGGTGGGGGTAATTACACCAAGTGACTCTGGTAAATTTCTCAAAAATATAAGGAACAGAGTCAAATTTATATAAAAAACTATTCCCCAGTTGATAAATGATAAAAGAATATGAACACGTAGTTTTTAAATGAAGCAATCTAAGTTATTCATGGTCATATGAAAAAGTGTTCATAATAACTATTGATTAGAGAATGCAAATTTAAACAACTTTCAGGTACTACCTCACTCCTAACAGATTAGCTAATATGAGAGGAAAAAGAAAATGATAAATGCTAAAGAGGATGTTGGAAAATAGGTACACTAATGCACTGTTGATTGAGTTGTAGACTGGTGTAGTCATTCTGGAGAACAATTTGGAACTATGCCCAAAGGGCTATAAAATGCTTTTTACTCAGCAATACCACACACACACACACACACACACACACACACATTTAAAGCATATATATTATATATATAAATGTGTGTGTAAAACATTTTACACACATATACTTAAAGCATATATATGTATATATGTGTGTGTGTGTATGAGAGAGACAGACAGAGACAGAGACAGAGACAGAGAGAGAGAGAGAGAGAGAGTGAGAGAGACTTTACTAACTCAGCAAACACAAGAGTAGTTTGAAAAGTTAAAAGTGAATTTGGACAAGAGCAATCAGGGATGTGACTGTTATGGAGCTAAGTTCTACATGTTCAAAAACTACAAGGAAGGCCTACACTTCATTTTTAAGACCAGTATGATGTCATATCAATCATATGGATTTAGAGTCAAGTGATATCTAGGTACAAATTTTTCATGCAAAAGAGTTGTTATATTTTTCTATATTTGAGAATTTGAAAGAATTTTTTTTTAAAATCTTTTTTATATATGACAGTTTAGATGATCCTCTTTATTGAAGGAAGTAATTTTTTCAGGGCTGTCTAGAGGGGAAAAATATTGATTTCAGTAAATCAAGAAGATGAAATCTTTGGACATAAGATTCTATAGCTTCCAAAACACATTCTGTTGTTTTGTGTTGTTTTTATCTACTTGAGAGGTAATTTGGTTGGCAAGTCTCAGACAGTGGGGCATGAACTGAGCAACATTCCTCCCCTCTCCATTGGTTTTATCCCACATTTATAGAACAGAACGCTGAAATGGCACATGACATGACTAATCACTAGGCTGAGCTCTGAGAATTTCAAATAACAATAAGGAGTTATCTTAAACTGCTGCTGCCGCTGGGGAATGAGCTCCTAGAAAAGTATAAGAAAGAGAAGAATGGAGATTTGCAAGAAAGAACACCTTGAATTGGCATTTGGATGGGAAAGTTCAAGTACCAGCTGTGCTCTTTGGTACCAAGTCCAAGGACATAACTAGCCATTTCTCTGGGCTATGTTTTCCTGATGCAAAATAAAAAAAAATGTTTAGCTAGTTAAATTCAACTATCTTCTCCTTCGAACCTATTGGCTGGTTTACATTCAATGTAACCATGTCTGCCAACCTTCCTTCTATAAAATAATATTTTCAAAAAGTCAGAAGAGATCTAAAGAACCACATTTAGTTCAAGTCCATTACAAATTCCTAAAAATGTCCAAATCTGATACTTAAAGGAAACCTTCAAAGGATTGTATGTGGAGAATAGAAAAAATTCTGGAGATGAAGATAGAACATCTAAATTTGAATCTTAGCTCTTAGATAATTTGTGTGAATTGGAGCAAGTGTGTAATAGTTCATCACATATAAAAAGGAGATATTTACCTATTGACCCAGAGTTGATGGACTCACATTCCAGAATGAGACCAACATTCTGGGATATTGTTAATATGAGAATTAATTTTGCTTCTCTCTAAATATGTGTTACAAAATTTTTCTTTCTTTTTTTTAATTGCAGGAGGGAAGTGGGAAAGAAGAAGGCTAGGAATATGATCCTCCCCATAACCCCAGAAAAGAGAATATAAAAGGAAACCTGGAGGAATGACAAACAAGCACAGCAACTTGGAAAGTTTTATTCTTTAAAAGAAAAACAAACTTTCCATAATAGATTCAAAGTTTCATACAAAATCCCCCTTTTCCATCCAAAATGTCTATGGAAATTATCATTTTATTTAGTGCTTGTTAAGTTTAGAATAAAAATGAAATTATGAACATAAAATAAGATCAATAAGGAGGTTACATGACATGAGTTTTAAGGTCCCCTTTCAATGCTGATTCTATGGTACTATGACCTTCTGCCCACAAATCAGGAACAGTACATGGGAAAATGTGACTCTAATTGAATGGTCACAAAATAATCACAGAGACAGAGTAGAAGGTCTGAAATTCTGAGACTGAAATTGGATATTGCAGAGATTGGGATGAGAATGACTGGTTAATCAAACTAATCTAGAAATTCTAATTTTGTGCTTCATCGAGATTGTGCAATTAGAAAGAAATTGATCTCTAAAAGCACCTTATAGGGAAGGGAAGTTTCATGTCCAAACCTTACAAAACATTGGAAACCAAGCTCCCACAATGAAAATAAAATTGTCAAATAAAGAATTGGTATAATCATTATATAATGAAAAGAATTCTACAGGAAAACCAGATTGTTAAAAAGTGAAATGTTTATGGTGAAACTCTACCTTAAAGGAAATTCCTCTTCCTCGTGCCCTCTTGTACTCCCTGTGAAATTACTACCAATGGCTTCCTTTGAAAATCAAGGATGTTACAATAAGGTTTAGGTGGACTAATTTACACTGAACCCAAGATCAGCTCTGTTTTTAATAGAGAAAATGTTGGGGGGGGCGTTATATACTAGGTACTAAGGTTTCTGCTAAATAATGATTTTATTTTAAATAGATTCATTTCTACAGATTCACAGAGTTGAATACTTGGATATATCTGAGACACTATTCTTTCTCTCTTTCACACATATTTAAATATTTATGTATATATCACATACGTTGTGGTCTACTCAGTTTCTTTTTTTTTTTCTGTATTGCCTCGTCTTTCATTTCATTTTGTTTTTCCTACTACATGCAATGGTAGTTTTCACCAATTTGCAAGGTTTTTAGTTTTACATTTTTCTCTCTCCCCCCCTTCCCCTCTTCTCTCCCCTGACAAAAAGCCATCTGATAGAGGTTCTACATTTATAACCAAGCTAAACAGAGATCCATATTGATCATACTGTGAGAGAAAAATCAAATCCAAATGGAAGAAAGGAATCAGAGAGAAAAAATGACACAATATATAAGATCATATTTAAAAATTGGTCTTCATTTAAACTCCACAGTTCTCTCTCTGGATATAGATGATATTTTCCATCACCAGTCTTTTAAAAATTATCTTTGATTATTGTATTGCTGAAATGAGCAAGTCCATCAAGATTCATCAGTCTCCATGTTGCTGTTAGTGTGTACAGTGTTCTTCTGGTTCTTCTTATCTCATTCAGCATCAATTCATGCAAGTTTTTCCAAGCTTTTCTGAAATCCTGTCCCTCATGAGTTCTTATAGTGTGACATCCCATGCATAAATCACAACTCGTTCAACCATTCCCAAGTTGATGGGCATCCCCTCAATTTCTAATTCATGGCCACTACAATAAGAGCTGCTAGGAAAATCTTGTGCATATGGGATTTTTATCCTTTTACATGATCTCTTCAGGATACAAACCCAGTAGTAGCCTTGCTGGATCAAAGGGATGCATAGTTTCATTGCCCATTGGGCAGAATTCCAAATTGCTCTCCAGAAAGGTTGGATCAGTGCCCAACTCTATCATCAATACATTAATGTCCCAGTTTTCCTATATCCTCTCTAAAATTAATCATTATCCTTTCTAGTTGTATTGGCCAATCTGAAAGGTGTGAGGTGGTACCTCAGATATCCTTTAATTAGCATTTCTCTAATCAATAATGATTTAGAGTCATTTTTCATATGACTATAGATAGCTTTAATTTCTTCATCTGAAAATTGTCTTTCCATATCCTTTGACCATTTATCAATCAGGACTAACTTGGTTTTTTATGTTTGACTCAGTTCTCTACATATTTTGGAAATGAGTCTTTTGTCATAAATACCAGTTGCAAAAATTGTCTCCCAACTTGCTACATTTCTTTTGAATTTGGTTACAGTTGTTTTGTTGGGAAAAATCTTTTTAATTTAATGTAATCGAAATTATACAATTTGTTTTTTTTATAATGTTCTCCATCTCTTCTCTGGTCATAAACTGGCCCCCTTTCCATTTATTTTTTATGTCTAAATACTGCATTCATTTTGACCTAATTTTGGTTTAGGGTGCAGGATGGTGATCTATTCCTAGTTTCTGCGATCCTATCTTCCAGTTTTACCAGTAGCTTTTAATCAGAGACTAAGTTCTTATTCAGGGACCTGCACTCTTTGGATTTATCTAATACAAATAGATTACTATAATCAATTACTGCTTTTCTTTTGCAACTAATCTATTCCACTGATCTACCATTGTATTTCTTAGTCAGCACCAAACAGTTTTGAGGACTGTCACTTTATAACATAATTTTAGATCTAGTATGGCTAGACTGCCTTCCTTTGCATTTTTTTCATTACTTACATTGATATTCTTGACCTTTTGTTCCTCCATATAAATTAGATTACTAATTTTTCTAGCTCACTAAAGTAATTTTTTGGAAGTTTGATTGATATGGCACTAAATAAGTTAATTGAGGTAGAATTGCCATTTTTATTATATTAGCTCAGCCTACCCATGAGCAATTCAGTTATTTAGATCTGATTTTTTTGTTTGAAAAATGTTTTATGGTTGTTTTCATATAGTTTCTGAATCTGCTTGGCAGACTTTTGAGTATTTTGTGTTGTCTGCAGTTATTTTAAATGAGATTTATCTTTCTATGTCTTGCTGTTCTCATTAGCAAATATAGTAATGGTGAGGATTTGTATCTTGCAACTGTTAAAATTGCTAATTGTTTCCAGTAGTTTTTAGATGATTTTCTAGGATTCTGTAGGTATATTATCATATCATCTGCAAAGAGTGCAAATTTTGTTTCTTCTTTATAGATTTTAACTCCTTCAATTTCTTCTTTTTCTCTTATTACCAAAGCTAACATTTCTAATACATATTGAATAATGGTGGTGATATTGGGCATCCTTGTTTCAACCCTGATCTTTTGGAGAATGCTTCTAGCTTATTGCCATTACAGATAATGTTTTTGATAATTTCAGATAGAAATTGATTATCATTTTAAGGAACATTCCATTCATTCCTATGCTCTTTAGTGTTTTTAATAGAAAAAGGTGCTGTATTTTTTTCAAAAGATTTTTCAGCATGTATTGATTTCTATTGATTATAATTAGATAATATATCAAAATATATGCTGATCTTTTGTAAACTCATTAAAATTATTCACAGCAGAACGACATTAGCAGCCAGGATGACGGTATTGTAATAATTGTGTGTCCACACATATGAACACACATGTATCTAAACCAAGTGTAGATATGCATAATTATGCTGACAGTTTTTCTAATATTGAACAAACCCTGCATTACTGGAATAAATTCTACTTGGTCATAGTTTATTATCCTAGTGATAATTTGCTATCATCTCTTTGCTAATATTTTATTTAACATTTTTACATCCATATTCATTAGTGAAATTGGTCTACAATTTTCTTTCTCTGTTTTGACTATTCCTGGTTTAAGTATCAGCACCATATTGGTGTCATAGAAGGAATTTTGAAGAACTCCACCTATTTTTTTCAAATAGTTTATTGTTCCTTGAATGTTTAGAAGAATTCACTTGTGAATCCATCTGCTCCTGGTGATTTTTTTTCTTAAGAGTGGGAATGGGCTAGGCCCTCATGAGGACTGGAAGCGCCAAGGTTTTCTCTAGAATATCAGTGTTGGGGAAGTCCACCTATGACACCCTAGTCTTTGGGAAGGTTGAAATACCTGGGATGTACTCACACTGGGGAATGACCAGACCCTCCCTCAGGAAGGCCAGGGATTCCTCTAGCAATGCCAAGGGCTCACAGTTTGAGCAATCCAGACCAGTTGTGCTGGTTGAATGGGTATCCAGACCAGCTATACCTCACACACCAGAAATGCTTCCACTCCGAAGGCTGAGGTTCTCAAGATAGACCCCCTCCTCACCCTGCAGCTCCTGTGCTGGGCCTCTGCTCTTGGGCCTGGGCCCACCCAATCCCCCTTCCTCCAAACCTCACACTTCCCACCCCATGACAGACCTTGCTGGAAGATGTTCCCCTCTGTTCTTTTGTGAGTTCTATCACTTCAACATCTGTAAAGAAGCTTCATTCATATCAGTTCTGAGACAACACTAGGAGAACTTAAAACTATGTCTGGTTTCTCTCTGCCATCCTGGCCAGAAGTCTGTTTACTCAATCTCAATCATTTCTAATCCTTTTGAGGATGGTTTCTTGGCAAACATAGTGGACTGGTTTGTTACTTTTTCTCAATTCATTTTACAGATGAGAAAACCGAGGCAAACAGGATTAATTGACTTACTCATAGTCACATAGCTAGTATTTGAGGTCAGATTTGAACTCGGATCTTTCTGAAGCAAGAGTCATTTGTCAAACTGTCGAACAATGCTCCATATCATATGCATATGTATGCATATATGCAGTTTTACATGAACATATGCACATAAATGTAAATATTTATATACATAGGTACGTGCATAAAGAGGGATTGTACTAGATGAAGGAAAGACAAAAGGAAATAAATTTTTACTAAGTACAAACCCTGTGGCAAGCACTTTTTGATCCTTGCAAAAACCCTGGAAACCAGATTTTATTACTATCTTCATTTATAGATGAGGAACTGAGGTAGGTTAAATGACTTGTCCAGAATCACTATTTGTGTCTGAAGTCAAATTTGAACTCAAATCTTTTTTACTCAAGGCCAACTATTCAAAACTATCATGCCACCTAAAAGTATCACCTCAAGTGATAAATGTATATTACTACACACAGATAAATGTATCCATGTATATAGATATTTACATAGGGATAAAAATATATAAACTAAATAATTCATTTAGCCCATATTACTTAGACAAACCATATTATTTTAATATTTATGGGATGATACATTGAGGGTGAAAATAATTGCATTTTATAATTAGATAATATATCAAGATATGTGCTTATCTTTTGTAAACTCATTAAAATTATTCACAGAAAAACTGCATTAGCAGCCAGGATGACAGTATTATAATAATTGTACACATATGTGTATCCATACATATGAACACACATCATATAAAACAAGTGTAGATATGCATGCATATATCATAGATATATTTAATTTTCCATTTCCTTCTCCTCTATATCTATGTTTTGAAAGATTTTCATTACATATGGAATAGAGATTATGAATATTTAGGAGAGCAAAATCTATTAAGCTATTATTCTTAAATTATTTCCTTTGTTTTTTTTAATGAATCTATGTATGTTTGCTGGTATGGGGATTTTTTCTGCCCAAATATGAGTTGACAGTTCAATTTCTAATATTGACCTGTTATCAATTTGGCTTGTTGAGTTTTCCATGATATTTTGAGGTAGGTATTGGTAATATGGTGATTTATCATACCTCATCTATTAAAGATATCAGTTTTTTGATATATCATTCTAGCCCTCAGGTGCAAGGTATTCAGTGATGATGATGATGATGATGATGATGATGATGATGATGATGATGATGATGATGATGTTATATATAATATATATTAGTGGGGAGGAGGACAGTATACTCTAGGGTGAGATGACAGATAAGGTAAATTGTACCAGATAAACTCTAGAAAATCCCTATTGAAAGTGAGAACCAAGACTTTTTTAGATAGGTTGAAGAACCTTGAAAGGCAGGTAAAGGAACTGATCCTTTATCTTTTAAGTAAAGCAGATTAAGGGCTCTGAATTATTGTCTTCTTCTCAACATTTATGTTTCAGTCATTCTAGTTCAATTCCTCATTTCCTTTTTGTATGGACTATTGAAATAACTACGCCTTTCACTGCAGGTTTTTCCTTTTCTAATTCAGGTTCTATGGGGCTACTGAATTAATATTAATTAAGCATGGCTCTGTTACACACTTACTTAATAAGTGTCAGCAGACCTAACAATACTACTACTAGCCTTATACACCAAAGAGATAAAATAAATCAGGAAAAATGGTGTGTGTGTGTGTGTGTGTGTGTGTGTGTGTGTGTGTGTGTGTCTGTGTGTCTGTGTGTCTGTGTGTCTGTGTGTGTGTCTGTGTGTCTGTGTGTGTGTGTATGCTCTCTTGTGGTGACAAATAATTATATGTCCATCAGTTAGGGAATAGCTTAACCAAATATACTATGTAAATATAATGGATTATTTCTGTGCTATAGAAAATTCTGAATAGAGTGGTTTCAAAGAGACACAGAGAGACTTAAATTAACTGATGCAGAGGACAGAGAGAAGAAGCAGGAGCAAAATTTATACAATGACAAAATTATAAAAATGAATAATTCTGAAAGATTTAAAGACTGAGTGACATAATGCTCCATTGTGATTACAGATGCTCATTAATGAAGCATGTTCATAATCTTCTGATAGAAATATAATAAACTAATCATAAAATTTTCCATATGTTTTTGGATATAGCCAGTAAAGGGACCTATGTTAATTGATATAAACATTTTTAATGCTTCTTTTTATTTTTTCCAATGTGGAAAAATTAAATAGGGAGAGGGAAAAGTATTTTGATTAAAAAGTTGAATTTCCAATGACTTTTTATAGTCATAGAATCAAATACAAACTTTTAAGTATGAAATATAAATTCCTTCCAAAACTAAATTTAGCCCATCTTTCTAGGTTTATGGAATAATGCATCCCATCACACAATCTACTTCCCAGTCAAACTAACTTTCCTGTTTCCTATAAGTAACCTCTTTTCTCTATGACTTTGCACAGGTCCTCATTTGTAAAATACACTCTCTACTCAACTGATTAACTCAAGCCTCATTTTCTTTTTGAGTTTCATTTTGATGACACAATCATGAAAATTTTCCACCTGGATATGCATTTACTTGGTATATGTTGGATTGACCTATGTTTGACTTATTTGTATTCCCTACCACCTCCTCTCTCATAGAATGAAAACTCCATAAAGGGAGGGACTTTTTCGTTTTTTTATCTGTCAGAGAATGTTATAAATAGATACAGAAAGAACATTTGCAATATTTTAATCAATCAAATTTTTTTATCTATTATAGACTATCAGCACTATAATAACAAAATTTGGGGAGGAGAAGGGGGAAGAAGCTTAGACTCAGAGACATTAGACTAGCTGTCCAAGATCACACATCTGACCCTTGTATATTTTCAACATCCTCTTCATGCTTCATGTTTTTATATCAAATGGACTTCTCTATTTTCTTACCTTGCACGTCTTTCAGAAATGGACTGAAGCATCCAAGTTCGGCTAATAGTTTGATGCATCATGTCTCTAGGACAAATTGCATATGATCTGAATGGAGCTATTGGCGGAATACAGGCTAGCAGGCAATGTTATTAGGCTAAGAAAATGGCATGGGAACACTATAAAGATAGTCCATATTATTTAGCTCCAATAGAGGATCTTCTTGGATTGAAGAAATACAGTCTGAGACATCCATGATCACTGTCATTTTTGTTCCATATTACCTTGACAAAATAGACACTGAAAGGAATGAAAATGGGGTTGGGAAAGTGGTCTTAGAAGCAATGAATCCTTGATCCTCTGATCTGGAATAGGTGTTAGAGATTCTATCGATTAAATTCCATTATTTTATAGTTGAAGAAAGGCAACCAAGATTACATAAGTTATCAATACACACAGAACTATACAGATTTCTTGCCTCTTAGAAAGAGAATCTTTCTCTCACTAAGATGCCTTAAAGGAAGTCTTGTGCCACCAGTTGTTGTAGAACTAGTGCTGAATCAACTACAATGGTTCCTTAATTTTTAATGAGATGGGAAGCTCATATTTTATTTGTTCTTTGTTTTAAGTTAATAATATGAAATTGGTTTTGACATTTGCATGAGATGATTGTCAAATCCTCCCACATGCCTATCTATTCTATTGTGAGAATCCAGAGAACTGTAAAGTGTTGGAGAAAATGATCACAAATACATACAGGTTTTACTAAGCAGAGGAGCACTAGGACAGTAGACAGAATGATGATATTCTGGTGGCTTTGCCTGGAACGATAAGATTTAATTCAATTGGATTGGTTTTGTTATATGAAAGAACTCTTTTGTCAATGCTGAGTCAAGTAATCCAAGCTATCAGGCACCAAACACTTATTAGGTATCTACTCTTCCTATGCTAGAAATACAACATTGATCCAATCTCTACTCAAGGTCTATATTTATCCCAGAGAGAAAAAAATTCATGTATAAGTATATAGGTAATACCTATAGATCAATAAATACAAATGAATTCACATTGCTAAATATAATATAGGAGGACACTAAAAGTAGTGGATATTATAAAAGATTTCATACAGAAAGAGGTGTCTCACAGTTGTTTTAAAGGAATCTCAAGTAAATATGAAAAGATAGACATAATAGAGATCAAATGCAAAGGCACAAATCAAGAGATGGAGTCCTGCATGAGGCTCATAGAAAAGGCAGTTTAGTTGGATTGCAGAATGAATAAATGAAAGTAAAGGAAAATATGATTATAAAGAAATGCTGGCACCAGTTTGTAAAGGGCTTTAGAAGTTTAATGGCATCAATCATGACTTCTATTCAGGTGCAGTAGCTCAGTTGAGTCATCTTTCTTTCCCCTCCAGCTCTGCTCACGACATTAAGACTATCTCTTTTCTCCTTTTTCAGCACCTTTCACTTGAATGTAAGATTCTTGAAGACAGGGTCTATCTTTCTCTCTGTTTGGATTTCTTTCACCAGTGCTTAGTACAATTTATAAATTTAGTACATTTAGGAAAATTAAATAAATGCTTAAAAATGATTGTGGTCTGCCTAAATAGAGGCCTTGGGGTTTGCTGAATAGAGGAAGGCTTGATCTAAGCAGATATGCACTTAAGGAAAAATCACTTTGGCAACTACATAAAGAATGAATAGAAATTTGAGATAGAAAAATGAATTTAGAGGCCATCTAGGTGGCAAAGTGAATAGAACACTGGCCTTGGAGTCAGGAGTACCTGAGTTCAAATCCAGTCTCAAACACTTAATAATTACCCAGGTGTGGCCTTGGGCAAACCACTTAACCCCATTGCCTTGCAAAAACTAAAAAAAAAGAAAGATGAATTTATAAGACTTTTGCAATAAGCTAGGATAAAAATGTGATGAATTTCAGGATGTATGTATAGAAAGAAAAGACCTGAATTGAAAGATAAGATGGAGGTAGAGATGGTAATATTTTTCAACTTATTGAAAATGAGAATTGAAAGTACACAATCTTTCTTAGCTTCATTTTCTTCATCTGTGCATAACCCTTATTTCAGAATTTTTCTCTGGACATGAAAGACTAAGGCATTTTCAGATCTCATTCCTCTAGTTCCAGGTGGAAGATGGGAACTTCAGAATGGGATCTTGCTCTGAAGCAGGGAATCTTAATCTGGGCTCCATGGATTTAAAAATAAATGATAACTGGATGTAAACACAACTGGTTTTCCTTATTAGCCTATGTCTTTTATATTAAATATTTAAAACATAATTATCAGAAGGGGTATGCAGGTTTCACCAGACTGTTGCATTTGTCCCTGATACAATATAGGTGAAAAATCAAAATCTAATTTAGAAGCAGAGAAGTTCTTAAAATCTGAAAAATAGAATTGGTTTGCTTTGTGTTAATTTATATATTAAAGGGTAGATAAAAAACTCACTTCTAAACCAAAAGAATAACAAAATTGGTCATTTTCAATACCATTCTACAATGAACTCTAGTAGGGACATTGTTAATATGTGTGGTTTTCTTTTTTTTCCCCCAGGGTTTATCCTGACCTTCCTTTTCTTCTCTTTCTTTCCTATTACATTTGTGATCTTATCAACTACCCTGATTTCAATTATTTTGTTTATATTAATGTTTCTCAGTTCTACTTAATGAGCTCTATCCTCTGGGATCACCAGCTGCCTTTTGACTGTAGGTTCCATAGATATTTTTTTGCATATTGTTTTATTTTATTTTTCAATCACATGCAAAGATCATCTTCAATATTCATGGTTTATAAACTTTTGCATTCTACATTTTTCTATCTCCCTCTCTTCCCTCCTCTCTCAATGACAGGGAATAATCTAATATAGGCGATACATGTATAAACATGTTTAACATTCTCATATTTAGCCATGTTGTGAAAGAAGAATCAGAACTACAGGGGAAAAAACATGGAGAAAAGAACAAAAGCATAAAACAAGTTTAAAAAGTGAAAATAGCATGCTTTGATTTGCATTCGGACTCCATAGTCTTTCCTCGGGATGTGGATGATATTTTCTATGACAAAGCATTGATCACTGAGAGGTGATAAGACCATCATAGTTGATCATCAGACATTGCTGTTAACGTGTACAAAGTTCTCTAGGTTTTACTCACCTTACTTTCATTCAGCATTAGTTTATGCAAGTCTTTTCCAGGCTTTTTTGAAGTCTAACTAGCCATGATTTCTTAGAGAACAATAGTCCTCCATCACCATAATAAACCATAATTTATTCAGCCATTCCACAACTGATTGGCATTGCCTCATTTTCCAGTTCTTTGGCACTACAAAAAGTGCTGTTATAAAAAGTTTTGCATGTTTAAAATTGAATTACTCATTTTATATTCCTTTGAATCCCCCCACCCCATTATTAATTTTTGTTTCTATCAAGGGTACCACTACCCTCTGAATAATCCAGGCTCACAAACTAGGTGTTTCCTCATATACTCACCACACTCATCCAATCTCTTACCAAGTGCTGTTCATCTTAATTTGAAAAAGATCTTTTGTATACAAACTTTCCTTCTTTGACATTATCACCACACTAATGTAGATCCTCATCATCTCATGGTTGGACCGTCACAATAGTATTTTACCTGGTCTTTCAGCCAAAAGCCTCTTCTCATTGCATTCCACCCTCTATCCAGTTGTCAAAGTGATCTCCTAAAGCTTAGGACTCAGTTTTCCTACTGTCTGACACAATAAAATCTAATTGTTTTTTAGCCCCTCCAGGATCAAACATAAAATCCTCATTTCTGAATTGCAAGTACTTCATAACCTTACCCCATTCTACCTTCCCAATTTTTTTCTACCTTTCTTTCTTATGCTCTCCACATAATTTGAAATCCAGGAACACTGACCTTCATACTTTCCTTGAACAAGATACTCCATCTTACAATTCTCAGTATTTTAATTGGTGATCTCCTTTGCCTGAGATTCTCTTCCTCCTTATCTTTTTCTCTTGATTTTCTAGGATTCCTTTAAATTAAATCTATATGTATATGATGTATATGTATATGTACATGTACATGTATATGTATATGTATATGTATACGTATACGTATACGTATACGTATACGTATACGTATACGTATACGTATATGTATACGTATATGTATACGTATATGTATATGTGTACGTATATGTATACGTATATGTGTACGTATATGCATACGTATACATGTACGTATATGTATACGTATACGTGTATGTGTATGTGCATGTGCATGTATATGTATATGCACATGCACATATATATGCATATGCATATGCACATGTACATGCATATGCATATGCATGCATATGCATATGCACACATATGTATGTGCATATGCATATATTTATGTATGTGTGCGTGTGTATGTGTATTTGCACACATATGTGCACACATATGTGCACATGTACGTGTATATTATGTGTATATTATATGCATATGTACCTTCTCCTTATCTTCCCTTTAATGCTATGGCCTTCCCTAGATTGACTATCTCCAATTTGTTCTTCTTGTATGTACATGGGTAATTGAATGTTGTTGTCTCCATTAAACTCAGTTTCTCAAGAGCAGGTACATTTTTTTTGCCTTATTTTATCCCCAGTGATTAGCATAGTGTCAAGGACATGATAAATTATTAATAAATGACTAATAAACATAGTTCCATGACTTCCACAGCTCACAGTATTTTCCCTATGAAGTCTTCTGTGCAGAGTCAAGATCAAGGTTTCACTTTTTTCCCCTCCCTAGAACTGAATTACAGTTCTTATTTCCATTGGAGGCATCCACCATTCTAGTGCTATTGCCATTATTCTCTATTTCAGACTCATGGCCACTATTTTGTTGCCCTACTGTTTCCTAGGAATCAGTACCAACTTTCAAATTACTGTACCATAATGTTAAAACTTCTTTTCATATATCTGGGTCACAATGGCTCTGTGTTTTTGACACCTTCTTTTCATTCCCCATTTCCAAGGATTTAAATAGGGTTTTTTTTTTTTCAGGTAATATTGGAAGCCTTCCTACTTGTGTAACTCAAACAAGTATCTTTTTTCACATCAAAATAGCAATTCTATAGATAATTTCCTTCTCTTTCCCCATTGCTAATGTGGTATGTCTTCCTCTGATGTCAATCTGTCCTCTTCAGGAGCTTGCATGCTCCTTTCCATAATTGTTTTCCTCTGGGACAGTTGGGGTAGAACATGGAACTTAACCTAATATCCTTGCCAAAGAATTTTTTAAAAATGAAAATTAAACCTTCCCTAAGGATCTAGTAAAGATTCACATTCTGGTCATTTACAAAATGAACATTATAATATATGTTTTGCCTATCTGAGGCCAGTTGTGAAGATTAAATGAAGCCTAGTTTGGCAAACTAGAAAGCCTTATACTTGATTTGGAACTCATTAGTCATTCCAGTCCGAGATGTTATTATAACAATTCAATATTCAATTAAATTACAGCAAATATTACTTAAATACCTACCATATACAAAATTATATGTTGTCTCTTGTGATACATAGACAGAATAGAAGCAGTTTCTTCTCTCAAGGAGCACATATTTTATGGAGTGAAATGACTTGCAAACATGTAATTATATACAAAGCATTTACAAAATAAGGTCAAGGTCATTTCCTTGGAAAAGAAACAGCTAGCTAGAGCTCTGAGTCTGAAGTCAGAAAGACCCAAGTTTAAATCTAGAGATATTTGTTAGCTGTGTCAACCTAGGCAAGTCATTTAACCTCTTTTTGTCTGAATCCAATGGAGAAGAAAATGGCAAACAACTCCAGTATCCTTGCCAAGAAAAACCCCATGGACAAGGACTCCCCCATTGTCCACAGGATCAAAAAGAGTCAGACATGGATGAATGACTGAATAACAAAAACAATTTTTATGGCAGGGGTACTAATAACTAAGGATGATCAGAGAAGATTTTATATAGGATGTGGCATATGAGCTGAAGATTTGAAGAAAACTAGGCATGTGTTTGATATTTTAAAATGGATGGTGAATACAATTAATATGGCAATTAAAGTAAGCTTTGTTCAGAGTATTCTTGAAAGTGCAAAAATCCTTGTAATCTGGATATTTGTTCACTTAGTAGATTTTAATCTATAGTACTTTGCCATTTGCCACTTTGCAGACAGAGTCTGTACCTATGTTTTTCTGGATTCAACTTTTCTTTGCTACTAAATAGGAAATTTTAAATTAAAAATGTGAAATTGGGTTGGGGATGAAATAAATTAGGTAGGAAAAGTGAATGCTTAATTAATCATGGCCTTATGCAAACAGTCAAATAGGGAGAAGTTCCCTTTACATATTTTCATGTTTCATAACAATTAGGGGTTTGGGGAGGATTTATAAACTATAATTTGGTTTGATTTCAATGCCTGTTACTGAAAGTTCCCTTTGAAAGAATTAGAAATAATGAATTTACTATAATGACTAACAGACAAATGAACTTCAGATCATCTACCCCAAAATGTCTAAATAGAATGAGTCACATCAAATTCATAAAAGATATGTGGATGAGCTTTGAAAATTTTTGTTACTGAGAAAAAGACCCAGAAATATATGAACCTGAACTAAGGTGATATTTGCAGGCTTAGTGAGAAGGGGAAGAATTTACAGAGGAAGAAATGGCAAATTTTGACTTCTCATTGGACATGTGAGATGAGTGAATGGGGAGTCAAAAATAATGCTGAGATAGTGAACCTGAAATATTCTTTATTCTGACAAAGGCACTGTAAGAGCAGTAGTTAATGTCATATTCATCATCTCCATGAAAAATGCCCCTGACTCAGAGAGCTTTATTAAATTCCTGTTGTAGTTAAGGATTAAATATTGCTTAAAAGACCTCATTGTTTGAGCATTCACATATAATGAATATATTTTTCTCTAGATGCCCTTCTTGGGACCTGGGGGAACTGACTCCCCCATCTCCCTAAGCTTTCTGGACCAGAATAAATAGGGAGGAACTGAGAAAGGTTAAATTTTTTTTCTATGCAAGAATCAAGACACCTGAAAGCTTCCAGAATGATGTTTCCCTAGGTCAAGTAGGTAGAAACCAAAAATGTGCTATACCATCTAAGAAAGAGACAAGGTCTTTCACCTCATCTAAATAATGATAGTTTTGGCCTTGAATTTGGATTCATGGGTTGAAATTTTGCCTTGGAAATTTACTATATGAACCTGGGAACATGACTTAAAAGTCTCAGCAGCAATTTCCTAATGTATAAAGTGAACATTTGGACTTGATGACTTTCAAGATTCTGAACAAATATAAATCTGTGAGGTGGTAATTTATCATATGAGTTTCACAGATATGAGATTTCCAGGTTAAGACAGAATAGAGTATGAGACTACATCATCACAGAATTCCCTAGTGGGGAAGTTCCTTACTCTCCAAGTCCATACAAGTCCAACTGTGATATGCATTAGAGCATAGAGGTACACAGAAACCCTGGATAATTCAAAGATAAAATGAGCTCCCATAAATAATGACTTTGTATGACTAGATAGAGTGAGTATAGTGACACAGATGGAGATCTGGAAGAAATCTTAGCTATTATCTAGTTTAAAACCCTTTTTTTAATAGATGAGGAAGCTAAAATCTAGGAAAGTGGTAAATTTAGGATGAAATCAAAAAAGAAAAAATGCTAATAATGAAGGATATTTTGGAAAGTGAATAATCTGCCTCAAGAATTGGTAAACTCTATCATCTTCCAAATTTATGGATAGACACTTGCTGAATTTCTTATTAGGGGAATTCTTTTACATATGACTTGAACAAGGTTCCTTCAAACTCACAAATTCAATAATTCTGAGGTTCTATTAATGACAAAGTAACTGGTAATTTTATAGAAGAAAGTAAAAGGAATATTTTTACCTTTGTTTTTTTTTTCTCCCAGATCACTAAGTCACTGAAGTACAAAATCTGAGATTTGGAAAAAAATATCAATAATTAAAATGTTCAACTCTTAACTGAATAAGAATAACTTCTTTAATATTTCACATACTAGTCAAGTAGAAGATAAGTTCATTCAAAGTAAAAAGTCATTTAATCATATGTGATATCAAAACCAGTAATAACATTCCTCATATGCATGATTTGACTATTCCACAAGTGATTATAAAATGAGTAGAGAGGGGGACACACACATACATGCACAAAAAAGAAAAACCAAACTCAAGGACCAGGGGATAAACATGAAAGGTGACATTTAGGGGCAGCTAAGTGATGCAGTGGATAGAGCACCAGCCTTGGAGTCAGGAGGATCTGAGCTCAAATATGACCTCAGACACTTAAAAATTACTTAGCTGTGTGAACTTGGACAAGTCACTTAACCCCATTGCCTTGCAAAAGTCAAAAGAATAAAAAAAAAGAAAGATGAAATTTAAAGAATGGACATGAAAGGACAAACTTATAGGGAGCATATGTGAATAGAGCATACACTTAGAAATGCATATACCCTGAAATATATATGCAAATATATATGCTATACATCATTTGTTCAACCAGAACTCTTGATGATACTGAGTCACCAGAGTCTCTGGCATTATCATCAGTTGAGCTGCCATTTCAGTTGAGTCAAGTTTCATTTACTATTTTCTCTCTCTTGGGCATCTTTGTTGAATTGTTCTTTGTATCATCTTCATCTTCATTCTGCACCATCCTTAGGTCCTCTGTTGTTCTCTGTTGCCATGTTCTGTAGTTTGAAACAGTCTCTTGCATGGAGTTTGAAGGGTCTAGAAATTTTAGAGACCATTTAGTTCATATGAAGAATGTTGTAACCAGAAAATAGTTTCCATCTCAAAAAAAGAAGCTTCAAGAAGTTAGAAAGACAAAATTAAATACCAAAACAGCACATTGAACATAATATATAATTTGTCAACTATTATCATAAAGGAGAAAAAATGCACAAAATTCTAAAAGCAAAAGACTTACAACTAAGAATAATTTACCATGAAGGATAGTAAAATAGAAAAGGTTGGCAAAGATGAACCTTAAATGTAGCAGATAATTTTCAAGCATATCAAAAAGACCAAAGCTAAGTAAAAACTCTGAAATGGTAATATAATCAAGAGAAATATCTAAGATAGAGGTATTTGAAGACTTGGAAGAGGCTAAAAATTAAGAAATGCTTGATATTCTATAAAGAAAATAAATAAATATCCCATCAGAATTCGAAGTTCCTTAAGGATCACAGAGGCATTTAAATAAAGCAAATCTAGGGGACTAGTTCTTTTTTTGATGGTCTTTAGGAAGGAAAGGAAAGGTAAAACAAAAATGTTAGGTGGAAAAATGGGAAATTTATTACATAGATCTCTATAAAACATAGAGAAAAGGTTGGTGAAGAGCTGTCATTCCACGAACCTTATTTTGATGTGGACAAAGAAGAGTTGATCATATATTCCCACATGCAAAAATGGAAAGTATTTCACGTATAAATACTTTAAAGTCAATAAGGAGATAAGGAGGTCCAGATAAAAGTATAGAGTTGTTTTTATTTTTTTATAGGGAGTATAACTGGCAAAAGCAAACATCAGCAAGAGCACACGAATGATGATATTGAGGGTATGACAGACCTGAAGCCAGAGTTTTCTTTCTAAGCACTCAAATATCTATAAGTGTGAAGGAAAATAGTACAATAGAATTAGATCTGAAAAAGACCTCTGGTGTCAGAGAGTCCAACACCCTCACTTTATAGATTATATAAATCTTAGATTAAATGTACTGAAGAAGAGAAAGTAAACTCACCCAGCTCATAAAACCCATAAAAATAACTACAGGTCAGAAAGCAAAGCTTCTTGGCTACATGAATGAGATATAAAATGTCTTGGAGACCCTGGAGAAAGCCTTTCATGGAGGCTTAAGATAACCAAATCTTCTACAAAAATTATTTTAATTCAACTAAAATATACCCATAACATCCTTTCAAAGATGGAGAAGGGTCACAAGTGTTGTGCATTCAACATATTTTCAGTTTTTTAAAAGTATTGACCAATTATGCTGATTTTTCCTCTTTTTTTCTTCTTTTTTTTTAAACCATTAAAATAATTTCAAAAAGGAAGGCATGATGATAGGGATAGAGTGAGAGATACTATGCAAAACTATGGTGATGTAAAAAAATATATCAATAAAAGCTTATTTTTAAAGAACATTTTGGGGTGGCTAGGTAGTACAGTGGATAGAGCACAGGCCCTGGAGTCAGGAGAACCTGAGTTCAAATCCGACCTCAGACACTTAATAATTACCTAGCTGTGTGGCCTTGGGCAAGCCATTTAACCCCATTGTCTTGAAAAATCTAAAAAAAATATTACAATGTATTTAAGGCACTGGGAGATATAAGCGAACATTAGATGCTGCCCTCAAGGAGCTTCCATTAAATTATTGCTGATTTACAACCTAAGAAGTGAGTACAAGATAATGTACAGTTCAACAGAATACTAATACCTAAAGGGATGGAGGAAGGCTTCCCATAGATGGTCTCCAATGTGCAAATGCTAAAAGTAACCTCAAGATTCCAAGAGCCAAAGGTGAAGAGGGAAGACCTTGAAGCTATAAGAGAGAGTTTATTCATAGGTACTAAAGTAAGAAATGAAATGAACAGCAAAGAGGCCAATTTGACCTCAATGTAAGGTGAATAAGGGAGACTGTGTCAGCTTAAAAATTCAGGAGAACAAAATTAAAGTAAAAAAAAAAAAACAATCTTCAGTGTAAGACACATAAAGAGCAGTTCAGGTTAATATAACCAAGGGCCTACATTTCTCAAAGAATTGATCTAACTTTATAAATAAAGCCAGATATTATTGTGATTTCTCTATCAAGGATAGATTCATGAAAGCAAGTCAGCTGTCTGAGCTGAAGTATTCTGTTCTCACCAGGAAAAAGGATCAGGTCATAAGAGCTGTGAGTTTTGCTTCATAAATGAGTCAGAGGGAAATATTTTTGAGTGCATTTTTGTTGCTGTTGTTTTGGTTTTAGTTTTCTGAGTAGCAATTTCCTTCACTGGGTAACTTCAGAAAAACCTCTCCTGGAGAGAAGAGGTAAAGTTCTCTAGGACAGGAAAGGTTCCAAATTTCTGAATAATGCTGTAATTCATCAGATCCATTAAATTAGTAAATTAGTAATTCAGCTTATAGAGCTGACAAGACATTCAATGAGAGAAGAAGAAAAACATGGCATATATATATATATATGTACATATATATACATATATATGTACATATATATATATACATATATATATATATATATACATATATAAAATGGATAGAATTAGAGTTAGGAAGGTGTAGGTCTTTATTTACCCTTATAAGTTTTGTTATTCAAACCAACTCATTTCACTTCTCTATGTCTCAGTTTCCTTATCTGTAAAAATCAAGGTAACTGTTTCTAGGATTCTTTTGTATTGTTAATCTCCTTTGACTTCAGTTAATTTTCTTCTTTCTCCAAAACCACTGGAGAGATTATACTGGTAATGGGCTAAATAGTCTAACTGCCTTAGAAGGAGAGATCTGGCCTTAAGACTGATTTGAAATATGAAATCCCACTGAAGGCTCTATCTTCTTGTTAATTAAGCACATGGCTCTGATCCAATGCATCCCAATTTTCTCTCCTGTTGTCAGTTGCTTTTTGACTTATTGGCATCCTTATCAATCAATCCCTTACTTTAAATAGATGGCAGCATTTCCTTAATCTTCTGTTTAAAGGCAGGACGAGAAAGATATGACCTTGGCTGCTAAGAACCAATGGTTATAAAGAGAAAAAAATAAAAAAATTAAGAACCTGATGAGAATTATTCTTCATCAGCTCAGCCTAATTCTTGTTAGCAAGTTTGTGAGTCATTTTATGAATGGCTCTTCTCTTCAAATTATGGCTCTGCTTCCCACTTCCAATGAGTCTCTTGTATTACTTCTAATATTGTTTCCTCCCAGCAATTGAAACACATATCCCTGCTGGGTTGGTAAGAATAGAATTTCTTTCCGGAATTCTTTCTTCCTGTTGAATTGCTTCATTTTACTTCCCCCAAATCTGAAATAAAGTAATTTATACCTCAAATGACACAAAATGAACCAAAATCCTTGTTCTTTTGCTTTTTTCAGCCAGACTTTGGCAGTGCCAAGACCCTACCACTACTTGAAGGTAGTGGCTGCCAATAGGAAAGAGAGGCTCAGTTGCTGAGGAATGTAAAGCTCAATCCAATTTAATTCTCCTTGACAAGTTTTTGCTAAACACCTACTAAGCTCACAGTGCTGTGTTAGATAGAGGCTATATAAGACGAAAGGTTCAAATCTGCTTCCAACAAAAGGGAAACATGCAAACAAACGTTGTAATGATTCTACTATCTAGACATCCATCAGTCTGCACCAATCATCCAGTCTGAGAGAGAGAGAGAGAGAGAGAGAGAGAGAGAGAGACAGAGAGACAGAGAGACAGAGAGACAGAGACAGAGAGAGAGAAAGAGAGACAGAGAGAGACAGAGAGAGATTTAGTACAAATATGAAAAGAAAAATAAAGACAAAAGGAAAGAAAAGAAACAGAAGAAAAGAAAAGAAAAAAAGAAAGGAAGAGAAAGGAAGGAAAAGAAGGAAGGGAATGGAAGAAAAATAGTCATGCAGATAGATTTGGTCCAGATTATGTGGCATAGTGAAAAGAGGGCCAAACATAACTTTTGCAAAACTTGTATTCAAGTCCTACCTAGGTGAGCAGAAGAAATTCATTTAGTATAGTAGCCTAGGTAGCTAAGACTAAGATGCAAATTAAAATGTAAACAATGCCAAAGAAGAGCCCATATAATGTATAATGTTTTCCAGTGATAGAGCAGTCATTTTTGGCTGATGACAACCAGGGAAGACTAGATGGAGAAGATCATACTTGAATGAGAGCTTTGAAGGATGAATAGGATTTCCTTATGCAGAAATGAATAGGATAAAGATAGCATATAACACACTTAAGGAAGAGCATGAAGAAGTCCATGGGTGCCAAAAGCAAGTAGAAAACATGGTTAAAATTAGTGATCATCTAATTTATCATGAGCAAATAATACTCAAAGGGGAGTAGACATCTCTTTGAGAGTTTCATGTTCTATTTGTGAAAGTAGGGTATCCGTTTTGATCAATTATTAACCTGATGTTCATAAACTTGCTTTTTTAAAATTAATAATGTTATAATTGGTTTCTGTTGTGATTCTACACACAATTGAGTCTCTTCACATTTATTTTAAGATTTTCAAAACATTATTTTAATAAAGGCCTTTAGCTTTCACCAGTTTGCTTAAGGTGTCTATGAAATAAAAGTGGTTAAGAATTCCTGTTTTAATTCATAGAAAATGATGATTATAGTATTATAACTAGGATTGACATAGAGCTTTAAGGTTTGTACAATAGTTTACATATATTATCTCATTTGATTCTCACAAAAACTTTTGGAGCTAGTTGCTTTTGTATTTTTAATCTCCTTTGACCTCAGTTGATTTTCTTCTCTCTCCAAAACCACTGGAGAGATTATACTGGTAATAGATATAAAGACAGTCGCCAATTGAAAAGTCTGTCTGACTTAGAAGGAGAGATCTGGTCTTAAGACTGGTTTGAAATAAGATTTTACAGATGAGGAAACTGCTAAACACATAAAGTCCTACTCTCACATGTCCAGAGGAACTGGGAAATATTTTGCAACTATCTACAGATACTACATCCTTTTTAAGTCTAGTATTATTAACACTTTCTGTGCTCTAAGTAATCAACAGCAACAACAAAACCAATCCCTTATTGATTTAAGTTGGCTCTGAGACAGCCCTGAATATGGATGGAAGCAATCATAGCTTTTTAATAGGTTATACCAGTGTCATTCACTCTCCACAGGTCCTAACATTCTAGAAGTCAAAAAGCACAATCACGGACATTAATAAAGAGTTTACTAGGTGCTGCATGCTGAGATATTATTTTTAATTATTATAAAATTATTAATTCATTTGATTCTTCTCATAAAAGCCTTGAGATACATTACTTTTATTATTTCCCATATTACAGATAAGGAAACTATACTTGAAAGAGGTCTAGTGACTTACCCAGGAGAACACAGCTAGCAAGCATCTGAAACCAGAGTTGAATAGGGGAGGTAGTATTTCTATCTGGTGGATGATCCTAGCACAGTTCTCAGGAACTCATTAGAATTTATATTACTTTATTTATCCAAAGGCAGATTGTAGCAAGTTCAATCTTTTGTATTTTGTCCCATCTAGTTTCATTTTATCAGCAGATGACAGGATATAGATCACAAAGAAAATAGGTAAAGTTTTAAAGAAATTTTATCTAGACCTATCCCCTAAGTATATAGATATAAGAAAGATAACTTGTCCAAGGTCATGTGCTCAACCACCTTTGGTATTTACCTCACACTTAGCTTTCACCTGTGGCTCTAAGAAACTGTAGCGTGCACAGTGGCCATACCTGGTGAAGCATTTTGGAAGACAGGCAAAGCCAGGAGGAGAGTAATCAAGAGTGAATTTTTGTGAAGTGAATTTTGTGAATTTTGGGGGGTGTCTATCTATCCAAAGCAGGGACAAAGTCACCAGTGAAATAGATGGAAGACAACAATTTGTTTCGACAGCTATGAAGGGCAGCTGAAGCAGACACTTTGGAACACTTAGAGCATAGTCAGATGATGAAGACAGCAAGGTCACTACATCCCCAGCCATCATCAGTTATCGTGACTTTTGTCTTGCCTCTGGACTTTGATGTCTTTTGAAGAGAAAGACTTTGTGGAACTCTTTTTCATTTAAATTCAATTTATTCGTGAGTCATTAACTCATTAATAATGAAATATGCCATGTCATTGTTCCTCTTGGAAAATGAAGTACAAACAGCATACTCGGAGTCTAGTACCTCGAATGTTCCCAAATCTACTTATCATCTAAATTAGCAGAGAGAAACCCAGAGAGGAAGAAGAAATGCTAAACTGCACCACACCTTAACATTACATAGTATTGTGTTTTAATTTATTTTGCTAAATACTTCCCAATTACTTTTCATATGGTTCATACAGTGTTCAGGAGATGTAAAATAGTGGGGATCATGTTTGATTCCTCTGATCTACACCATAACATTACATTTCCATCCACCAATTGATGTCAGTATTGGTATTGGTTGGAGATGGTATTGGAAGGCCAACAATCCGAAATTCCCAGATATTTTAATTATTTGAAGCGAATATAGAATTAAAATACAGAAAACTTGTAGTAGATGGATGTGTATGAAATATTTTTTACATATTTACGACATGCGTCATTAAAATCTCAATAAATGAGATTTCTGCTTCAAATAGACATCCATCTTAGATAAGACCAGAGTGATGACTTTCAAAGGTAGAAGCAAAAACCCCTTGACCTTTAAGATTCCCTGTTTGCTTTAAAATTGTTTCCAGAAATATCACCTCCTGAATTCTGCATTCAGTCCAAATAGAGTGACTGTATTGGTCCTATCAATTTAGTTTCCAAACATCTCTTTCCCTTATTGGCTTAGACATTGTTAATTTTCACCACAGATTGGGAATGGTCCAGGTTCAAGGGTAAAATTAGACAGAATTGGGTTATATAAATACAAAATATTAAATTAAGTAAAAGAAACATAGCATCAAGGAACCCAGTAGTCAGGAATGCTATAGAACAATTATTAAGCAGGGTTATATATGGGGAGGGAGGTATCTCAATAAGATGATAATAGAGATACTAAAGATTGATTCATCTGACCATTTCTAAATCAAAGCTAATATTTGGAATTCAAGGGGGGGGGGGACCAATGATCTGGCTTTCACAGAGTCAATATAATAAAGCTTCTAAATGGGTAGATGGTGACAGGTAAAGGATTTTAAAACATCCAATCAGAGTGGTAAGTGCCAGGGAAGGAAAAGGGAATAAAGGGAGGAAACCATTTATGTAGTTTAGAGTTTAGAGTGTAGATTTTAGAGCAATTCTCTTTCTCAGGTCATGACCAAGTTTGAAATGTGGCTTCCATCTTTCTGTCTCATAAAGCCCAGGTTCATAATGGAACACCACCACCTGGAGCAGCTCTGAATCACATTGTTCTTTAGGGATTTGAGGTGGAAGAAGTATACCAGTTAACAAACTAAACTTGAACCCAGGACTTTCTGCTTCAGATTACATACTTTAACCACTACACTATGCTGTCTCTCTTCTCTGAGCATAGGAGAAAATAAATATTTGTTGACCAATTGATTGCTTATCTATAGGCAAGTTACCCTAATCTCTCTGAGCCTTAGGGTCAAAATAAGATTCTTATCCTAACTTTTTCAGGCCATGAATAGGAGAGGAAGAGTTTTCTCATTAAAATGTCCTTGTTCTCTATAAGGTCAATGGGAATCTTATGGCAGATGCTTGGGAATCACTTGGAACTCAAAAAGAGTAGTAGAAATCCATGTGTCTCTCTTACTTTCTCATCTAAGAGTCTTATGACTACAAAGTCCAAAGAACTCTCATTGTCTGAGAGTGATGTTACTCTTCTACACAGGACGAAAGAGATTTGTTTTTGTCATGACCTTGAATAATCTTTTGTAGTTGCCTGTGGGAGTGTGATTTATTTTTCAGGCTCAGAGGAGTAAAAGCATTTGTGTGTTGACCTGAAAGAATGAGTGGAAGACAGACAGTACTGAAAGGTGTTGCTATAAAGTTTGTATCCTGAAATGTCAGGGTGGGTGGATGTGGGATGATAAGAAAGGAGTATGTCATGAATCCTTTATAAACAGTTCCCCCCACCTCTTCCTTTCACTCCTGTGAGCATCTCTCACAAATGGAATGGATAATGGACTTATGATTGGGAACTCTAAGATAAGTCCAGCCAAAACAGCTGAGAGTGAAGGAGCAAGATGGTTCAATGTAAGAGTCTTGGCTTTGAAGTCAGGAAGACTTGACTTCATTATCCTGCCTCAGACATCCCTTACTAGGTGACCATGGGAAAGGCACGAATCCTCTCTCATTCCTATTTCTGTCATCTGTAAAATAAGAGAAGATGGACTCAATGGTCCTTTAGGTCCCTTCTGACTCTATAACTCTCTGTCACAGCATAGCCTGAGCCTAGGAATGAGAAACTGGATGAAAAACTGAGATTTCTCTGTCAAGAAATAGACAGGTATAAATAAAAAAAGGAGGACTTGGTAGATGTGAACTATTTTTCCATATTCAAATTATGTTTGGCTCTTTGTTATCCAGATAAGTACTTGAATTTCACAGTTTCCTTGGGTGATCCAATGGGACTCTTGGAAACCACTGACATTCCCCCTACCCTGTCTTCAGCAGGAGAGAATGACAGAATGAACAGGCTAATGCAGGGTCTTGGAAATGTGGCTCAGGAGATGAAATGCTTTCTGCTATTAGAAGATAAGGAATGGCCTAACTAAATTTTATCTCAGACATTGAAAGACCAATAAAATCCCACTGTAAAAAAGTCATCATTATTCCATTTGGGTCTTCCTGTGATTATTACAAAAGATTCTCAAGTAATGAGGGCAATAAGCTGTCTAAGAAAACACTCAGTAGAAGGTGGTGATAGATGTTACAAGTAAATTGACGACTCTTGATTGTTACTAAGGAAAATCCCTATTGTTATAAATTAGTGCACTAAGTATCCAGGGCTTTTACTATAAAATTGTTTAATGGGAAACATTTAATGAGTATCTGAGAAAAGTTATTGGATGGCATTATGTTGACTGAGCCAGAGAATAATAGTGGTTTGGGATAAAAGTAAAGCTGTACCTGGAAACAGGAAGACCAGGATTTGAAGAACACTGAAGCCATTGAATTCAGATCCTTTAAGGGGAATTATATGTCTGGGAGAAAAAGGAAGAAGCTCAGAAGCAGCACCAACTGAGATCAATGGACCTGTTAGTCAAGAAGACCTGAGTTCAAATCTTAAATCTGACATTTAACTCTGTGTTCCTGGGCAAAGTTACTTAATCTTCCTGTTTTAGTTTTGCCATCAGTAAATGAGGAGGATATTAAGGCCGTTGGGAGAATCAAATGAGATAATATGTGTAAAAGTGCTTTGTAAACCCTAAAATGCTTTGTATTTCCTAAAATTCTAGGTAAATATTACCTATAATTAGTTTAGTTAATGTTGTTTTTAGACCACCTTCTTGATCTTATGGGCCAATTCTGGAAGTTCCGTGTATGGTTCTGGAAAGCCGGATGTGATAAGGAAGATAATAGGATGGTGATGATTAAAAAAGGAGATGAACATGATGATGATGATGAAAGTTAATAATTATATAACCCTTTAAGTTTTGTGACACTATAAAATAAATATACACAGAAATAGATAATATATAAATATACACAGAAATATATAATATATAAAATATATAGAGTAATATGTATTTTATATATAATATATTATATAATATATAAATAGACACAGAAACATATAACTAGTATATATGAAATATATATCATACATATAGAACATATATGAAATAAAGTACAATATAGTGTTTATAATATATGGTCCATGTTTGTTTATTGTTATGTATTTTTGTATTTACAAATATGTATTTATGTTTATATCTGTGCATATGTATGTGATATGTATACTATGTTTTTATTCAAGTGATTCATAGCATAAACTATGAGAAAGATGCTATTATCCATATTGTTCAAATGAGGAAACTAAACCCCCTTGAGATTAAGTGACTAAGCTACTTGTGTCTGAGATGCGAAGCCAATTCAGGACTTTCTGACTCCAAAGTCAACATTCTTTCCATTTGTCCAGTCGTCTTTCAAGTTCACTAGTATTTATTAAGCATCTTCAAAGTATCAAGTATTCTACTGAGCACCTAAGACATCGAAGTGAGCTTGCAATTCCCACCACTCGCCCATGTTGTTAGTTTACTTAATTCTTGTATTTGTTTGGTGGTTACTCCCTTGACATGGAATTCTTGATATATGCCTCTTGCTGTAAATCATAAGATTTATAGAGTTGAAGGGTACCTCAAAGGCCATTCAGTTCAATCTTCTCAGTTTACAGGAGAAAGAATTGAGCCCTAGGAACCTGAGCTTGCTCAAGGTCAAAGACATAGTAAGTAGCGGTAGACTTTGAATCCAAGTCCTCCAATCAATCAGAATTTTTATACTGGTGAATCAGTCTCTCTCTCGAGAGGAGAAAGAGAGAAAAAGAAGAAATCAGAGAGACAGAAATAGAGAGAGGAGAGAGAGGAAAAAAAAAGAAAGCGGAGAGGGAGAGAGAGAGAGAGAGAGAGAGAGAGAGAGAGAGAGAGAGAGAGAAGAAGCCCTCACTTTTAAGAAGCTCAGCCTAATAGGCAAGACAACATGAAAACAACTAATTTCAAACAATGTATGTTGAATTGCAGTAAGAATTGGAGGGAGAATAAGGGGAATGGAAAAATGCTTCCTGTAGAAGGTAGAATTTTACTGCTAAGTACCTTTTGTTCCAAAAGCACTGTCCTGGGTACTGAGAAAAAGCATGAAGTTTAAATAAGACATTGTCATTCTAACACGTCCCTTAAAGCTTCTAGAAGTGTGGTGGCAGAGAACAAAGGAGTTATGATTTCTCTTTCTTACCAGAAGTATTCTCATTTAGAAGTTGCCTCAACTTAAAATATAAATGGATAGTCACAGTTTACCTCTGTCTTTTGCCTCCCTATCCAGTCTTATTTCAGGAAAACCAACAGATGGAGTCCACTCTGTCTTTGATTCCTGAGCCTGGCTGCAGATTGAATAGTTCTGCCTCCCCTCTACTGAAAAACAGTAAAAGTTCCCCATCCAGATGATTGACTAATTCAATGTGGCGAGAAAGTGTGTTTTCTGTATCTTCTGTCCCTGGGGAAAATGGCTCCTATTCAGAAGTCCACTTGCCCCATAGAGGTACACATCTCTGTAGGAAAACCAATGTTTCTTCTTGACCAAGTTTATAACAGTGGAGAGAATGAAGCTTTTTGCTGCCATATTATACAACATAATGAGGTAGATTTTCTTGCCATGACAGGGATGTGAAATATTCAAATGATTTCAAAGCAAAAATAGTTTGGTATCAATGATTAGTCCTCCTTTTAGATGCTTTTACAACTTAAAAGCACAAAAATTTTCTGAATCCCAGAACTAGGTTCTAGAAATAACAATTCAAAAAAGGACTGAAGATTGAAACAGCACCCACCCCACTTTGCCAATAACAGAGTACCATTTTAGCAGGAATTTCAAAATCAAGAAATAGAATGGAAAAATGAGCAAACAACAGCAACAACAAAGACCTTGACAAAAAAAAAAAAAAAACCTACTGTGGTGACCGGCAAGATCAAGACATACTCAGAAAGCAATACAGCCAAAACATCCACCCGCAAAGCCTCAAAGAAAAACAATGCAAATTAGGCACAATTCCAACAAGATTTCCTAGAAAAGTATTTTTTTAAATTATAGAATGGTAGTGGGAAATTAGGCAAATTAATGAAAAAAAAGGAAGAAAATCATGAAAAGACAAAGGAACTGAAAAAACACTGAAGAAAACAACTTAAAAGGCACAATCAAATGGAAAAAAGGTACAAAAATTCATTGATTAAAACTAACTTTAAAAAAAGCAGAATTAATTAGAAATGGGCAAATTGAAAACAATGACCATATAAGACATCCCAAAACAACAAAATAAAAGAAAAAGATTGAAAAAAAAGAAGAAATTTGAAATATATCACTGACCTGGAAAACATATTAAGAAGAGAATAATTAAAAATTATTGCACTACCTCAAGCCATGATCAGAGCAAAACTTCAACAATCTTATAATGTATAAGTGAATGTACAGGTTGAAAATTATTTGGAAAATCCTTTGAGAAAATAAACATTGAATCTTATTTAAAACATTTGAAAATATAGTAATCAATGGAGCACTTCTTAAAATGAGTAATATCTATTTAAGATAAAGAATAAATATTATCTGTAATAGGGATAATCTAGAATCCTTCTGAATAAGAGGAGTGAAGCAAGGATTTCCATTATCAGTACCATTATTCAGTATCATTCTAGAAATGAAAACTATATAAAGACAAAAAAATAGAAATAATAAAAATACACAATGAGGAAGTGCAACTATCATTTTGGAGGTGATATGAGGATGTACTTAGAGAATACTGGAGAATCAATGAAAAAACTAGGTGAAATAATTAACCTTAGCAATATTATAAGATATAAAATCAACTCACAGAAATCATTAGCATTTCTACCAATTTTTTTGGGGGGGGCAAGGCAATAAGGTTAAGTGACTTGCTCAGGATTACACAGCTAGGTAATTATTAAGTGACTGAGGTCATATTTGAACTCAGGTCCTCCTGACTCCAAGGCTGGCGCTCTATCCACTGTGCCACCTAGCTACCCCAAAAAGAAATTACATTTAAAATAAAGGTGGACAGAACAAAGTACTTGGAAGTTTGCCTAAGACAAACCCACTAATCCAAAAATGCCAAGGCAAATAATGGTTTATGATTGTGATGCAATACAACTTCATTAATAAATAACATGCAGGGAGATTTCAGAAAAATCTAGGAAGATTTATATGAACTCATGCAAGTGAAATAAGCAAAACAAAGACAATATTGAACATAATAACAGAAACATTGTAAAGCTGATCTACTGTGAAAAATTTTGCTACTTCGATCAAAACAATGATTGAAGATAATTCCAAAAGCTCTATGATGAAAAATGCTATTTGCCTCCATAGAGAAAACTGATAAGTTCTGAGTACAAATTGAAATATACTTTCTGAAACTTTCAATTGGAATTTTTGCCTATTTTCTTTTGCATTATAACTAAAATGAAACTAGGTATTACATGATTTAACATAGACAATCATTAATAAGTGCTTACCTTCTTAAACCACTAAGGGGGATGCAAAGAAGAGAATGAATTGAAACTCAAAATTAAGAAGAAAATACTGTAAAATATTTTACATATAATTAAGAAATATTTAATAACAAAATATATTTTGAAAATTATTTTGAAAATTCTAAATCCCACCAGTCCAAAATAGTTTGTTAGTTAATTTTCTGAGAACACTTTACAATATACACTTGCATAGAAGTAGAAAGATAGCCATTATCAATGAATCATAAAATAGTTTTCAAATTCTATTTCAATTATACATAATTTACAATTTATACATTCCAAGCCAGTAACTGCAAAATCAGATTCCATTGATAGTATTGATGATCTAAAAAGAATCCTATGTCTCATATAAATTTATTGTATTATATCTAGATTGGCAATAGTGAACAAAATGAAATACTGAGTTTTTTGGTATAACTTTGATCTCATTTAAACAAAATTTTTTTTTGTTGTTGTCTTTTACAAGGTATTACAGTTAAATGACTTGCCCAAGGTCACACAATTAGGTAGTTATTAAATGGCTGAAGTCGGGTTTGAACTCAGGTCCTCCTAATTCCAGGGCTGGTACTCTATCCACCGTGTCACCTAGCTGCTCCTAAACAAAGATCTTGATGAATTTGGGGACCTGCTTTCATACTATGTAAACCAATCGTAGAATAGTGTCTGTCACATAATAGGCACTTTGTGAATGCTGTTTGAATGGTATCTAACAGGAGTAAATTTGTTTTGGTCATGGGATACTATTCATAGAGTGATCTTGGTTTATAACTTGAAAACTTTTCTTTTCCATTGTGGAAAAACAAAATTTTGTTCTTTAGACCTTACTCTCATTAAATTCACACTATAAGGAAATATAAATAGCATTTCATACATTTGTGTATTTTTGTAGTCTCAGCAATTTCAAAAGGCCTCTACAAATGAATCACTATATCCCATAAAAAGTAGAAAATTCATCTCTCTTAATAAAACTGTATACACAGTGTTTAAGGAAACAGCATTTTATGGACATTTACAGTGAACAAATCCCCATAATGATCCAATAAAAGGTGAAGAGAAGTTGACCCAAGAACTATAAATATATCCAAAAACAAAATTCCTGATAAACCAAATGTAAACAGCTTGCACAAGAAGGAAATATGGAATTTGACTAAACAGAACAATATGTATATTTAAAAATTAACAACAAATTTTGCATTTTTATGTTTAGTGATATTTTTGTCATTACATAAACTCTCTCTCTCTCTCTCTCTTCCTCTCTTTCTCTCTCCTCTTCCCTCTTCACCTCCCTTTCTCTTTTCATCTCTCCTTGTTAGTTGTAAAGTATCTCATTTATTTTTATTACTATTATTACTTTTTCATCAATATGGGATATATTCATTTTTACATTTTTCTTAATTTGTTTGCTTCTATCAGTATAAGGTTGATAATTCTTTCTATCATTATTTAAAACATAGATTAAAAATTAAAACACTAACTGACAGAGAATGAATACCAAAAAGTGATAAAATTGGGTAAGAATTGTATCCTTAACAACTAAACTAGAAGGAGAGAAAAAAGAGAATGGAAAAAAGGCAGGGACTCACCTGAAATCTCCCCCAAAACCCACCAAACACCTTTAAATAATACCATAAGACAAATCCTGAAGCATCAGAACCCAAAAAAGGACAGGCTGAATTAATTTTCCATTCAAAGATAACTTAGACTGTCAGCAAAAAGGGTCATTTGCAACTGGTAGAGAGAGGCATACAGTCTACTTCAGACTATGCCATCATAGTCCTAGCCCCAGAAAACCAGAAACAGGTCTTTGGAGTCACTAAACCCGCAGTGACAGCAGCTGCTTCCAGAAGTCCCAGCCCATAGACAATATGCATCCCAGTTCTTGGTGGCAGCTCCTGGGCAAGGAGGAACACTAGCACACCAGAATTTGCAGAGACAGTTGAGCAGCGACCCCATCACCGTTTCTTAGATTGCATCTTGGAAGAGTCAAAGCTTCTAGGTCTTTAGAAGGAGTTTTGACAGTGCATCTCCAATCTTAAAGCAGAGACCTTCTTTAAAAAAGAGTTAAGAAATGAGTGAACCATGTACATGTTAATAACAACATTGTAAGCTGCCCAACCTTGATGGAAGCAGCTCCTCTCAGCACTTCAGAGAGCTACGATAACTGTATTAGACAGGCTGTGGACAATGCTATCCCCCTTCAGAATCTGATGAGCCCTTTATAAAAATTATCTCTCATGTATCTCTTTCCTTTAATCCTAATTCCCAATACCAAAAATGACTAATCTGCAAACATGTTTTCAAAAATATATATACAACACTAGACTGACTGTTCCTCAATGAGAGAAGGAGAGTGGCAAAGGAGAATGGAAGGAAATTTTGTAACTCAAAATATATATATATATATGGATGAAAAAATACATATGGATGAAAGAAAAGATTTTTAAAAAATGAATTGAGTCAAGAAATATGTTGGGTAAATGAAGTAGCAACAGAAAAATATTCTGATCATAGAAAGCTACAATGGTGACAGGGAAGCTCAAAACAAGAACTCAGATGAAAATAACCAAGTCAGTCCCTCTCTTTCTAAAGCCTTTGATTGACCTCAGGCCATGATGAGTTCAAAAAGAATTCTGAAAATCATCTAAGAGAGAAAAAGAGGAAAAAATTGGAAGAGAAATGAGAGTGATGCAAGAAAATTCTGTGAAAAAGAGTCAATAGGTTGTTAAAGGAGACACAAAAACATTCTTTAGAAAATAATAACTTAAAAAACACTCTAAGAAAAGTCAGGGCTATAAAAAGTCAAAGAGAAGACAATCGTTTTCAAAAAGAAGAGAACCAAATGGATAAAAAGGGACAAACATTCAATGAAGAAAAAACTTCTAAAAAGAGTAGAATTGATCAAATAGAAAAGGAGATACAAAAACTCACTGAAGAAAATATTTCCTTAAAAATTTGAATTGAGTAAATGTAAACTAAAGATTACAAGAAATGAAGCAACAAAAAAATAAAAGACAATGTGAAACATCTCAATGGAAAAAAAATAACTGCTCTGTAAAAAAGATCCAGGAGATATAATTTAAATTTTATTGAACTTCATGAAAGCCATGGTTAAAAAAAATAAAGGAGCCCAGACAATCATCTTTCAGTAAATTATCAAGGTATTCTACAATCAGAAGGGAAAAATAGAAATTAAAAGAATCCACTAATCACCTCCTAAAAGAAATCCCCAAAATAAAACCTCCAAGGAATATTACAACCAAATTTCAGAGTTTTAGTCCAAGGGGAAAATATTGCAAGCAATCGGAAAGTAATCTTCAAGTACTGTGGAGCTACATTTAAGATAGCACAAGATTTAATAATTTGTAAATTAAAGAATCAGAATATTTGTGATATGATATTCCAGATGGCAAAGTAGCTAGGATTACAACTAAAAATCATTATCCTGAAAAATGAGTATAATCATTGAGGAAGAAAAATGGATATTCAATGCAAAAAAAAAAAAGGTACTTGGAAGCATTCTTGATGAAAAGACCAGAGTTGAATAAAAGCTTTGACTTTCAAATACAAGATTCAAGAGAAGCATAAAAATGGTAAATAGGAAAGGGAAAACCTAAGAGATTTGATAAGGTAAAATTGTTTACATTCCTACATGGGAAAATGATATTTTTAATTGTTAAATTTTTTAATTATTAGGGCAGTCACAAATAGTGTATACATATTTCTCTCTCTCTTTATATATATGTATATATATATATATATATATATATATATATATATACATACATACATACATAAATGTCTATGTGTGCCTTACTCTCCTCAGAATTGACTCAAATAAGGAATAGCATTCCATGCCAATTGTGTATAGAATTCTGTCTGACCCAACAGAAATGTGGGAGGGAAAGGGGATAAGAGAAGAAAGAGAAGCAATAGAAGAGATAGCAGAGTGTCAGGCTGAAAGGAGAGAGAAAATGCAATAAGCAGAAGGAGAAATAGGATGAAGGAAATAGAGCCAGTAATAGTAAATGTGAAAAAAATTGAAGCAAATTTCTCTGATAAGGATGTCATTTCTCAAACATATAGAGAACTGAGTCAAATTTATGAAACTAAGAACCATTCCTCAATTAATAAGTAACAAAAAGATATGAACAAATTTCAGATGAAGTAATCAAAGCTATTCATAGCCATATGAAAAAATTTCTATTTCATTTTTGATTGGAGAAATGGAAATTAAAGCAATTTTTGAGTTATTACGTCATTCCTGTTAGACTGAATAATAGGACAGAAAAGGAAAATGACAAATGTCAGAGGGGATATGGGAAAAATGAGACATTATTGCTCTGTTGATAGAGTTGTGAACTGATTCATTTATTCTATAGAGTAATATGGAATTGTGTTCAAAGGGATGCAAAAGCCTTTAACCTAGCAACATCATTATTGGGTCTGTATCTCAAAAGATATAAAAAACAAGAAGGAAAAGGACATATATGTACAGAAATAATTATAGAACTTTTTTATGGTGGTAAAGAATTGGAAGTTGAGGGGATAGCCATCAATTGGGGAGTGATTGAACAAAATGTAGTACATGATTTTGATGGAATACTATTGAGCTATAAGAAATAATGAGCAGGATACTTTCAGAAAAACTTGGAAAGACTTCATGTGAACTGATGCAAAGTGAAATGAACAGAATAAGAACATTGTACATAGTAATAATAATATCGTATGATGGTCAACTGTAGATATTTAACTATTATCAGCAATAAATTGTCTAGGTCAATAAAAATTATATGACGAGAAATGATAGCCATCTCTAGAGAAATAAATGGTAGAGTTTGAATGTAGACCAAAACATATTTTTTCTTATTTTTCCTCTTTTTGGGGGTAGGATGTTTGTGTTTTTTTTCACAACATACTAACAAAAATATTCTTTGTATGACTACACTTGTATAATATATAATAAATTATTTGTTTTCTAAGGGAAAAGGGTTGAAGGAAGATCATTTAAAATTCAAACATTTTTAAAACACATTTCAAAAAATGTTTGTACAGGTAATTGTGGAAAAATGAAATATTAAATAAAAACCAGTTAAGCTTCAAGATGAACACTGAGGTGAATAGTAAGAACAATGAAGACTGCACTTATGAATTCTTTATTAGGAGTTCAAACACTGTTTCTTGCTACTTTGTTTATAATTTATAAGCTTAGATAAAGCATTGAGTAGGACTAAGATGTTAACATACCATAGCCAGCATAGTAAATTTAATGATATTTAATTTTTTTCCCAATTTCAATTTAAAGTAATTTTTTACTTTTTTTTTAAAGTTTTGAGTGGCAGATTCTCTCCCCCTCCCTCTCTTACTTTCCCTTTTCCTGAGAAGGAAGCAAATTGATATAGTTTATATATCTATAATTATATAAAACATTTCCATATTATCCAAAGCATTGCAGATTTAGAGACAGGACATGAATCTAGGTCTTTCGGTTTCCTCTCACTTCACTACCCTATACTGCTCACCATTGAGATGAATTTAAGTTTAAAAAAAAAGGAGGCAGGTATTAATTAACAGTATAGAATGATGAACTGGACTGAATAAGAACTAATTTATAGGTATAAGCAAAAAACTTTGTTTTTACAATAGGTTTAAAAAATCATATATATATATATATATCAGTTTAGAGTAGTTCTTAATTAAATTAACTAGGATGAGCGAAGGGAAAGCATTGTTGAGAAATCTGCAAACTCTGAGTCTGAAGTTTAGCTTAGCAATTGAAAAGCTGATATAGTCAGTCTATGATAATAAAATATTGTACCTGAGAGAGGCAGGTGATATGATGCTTACAATATTTCACAATATTTAGACATGTCCCAAGAATTTCTCAGATCAGTTCTGGTTACATTTTAGGAAGGACATCAATAAGTTCTAGCAATCTCATGGATGTTTAACAACATGGTAAGGGGTCTAGAAACCATGTTCTTTGAAAATCATTTAAGAGAACTATTCAGTTTTAACATGAAAAGAAAATTTGGTATAGGTATAGTAGTTGGGTTCGAGAATTACCATGCTTGTGAAAAAAAAAAAAAGATGAAATTTCTTTTGCTTGATCCTCAAGGACAGAGTTAGGAAGTATGGGTAGAAATTGAATCTTTTTCTAATTCAAATGATTCCACAGTCTGCAAGACTTGATGATGGCTAACCAAGAACTTCACAATCCTACAATTATTCCAATCATTATCTCATAATAATTTCTTCATGAAATTCATAGTGTGCTGTCTCATCCATGGATGCAAGTTGACCCTGGTTTTCAGTCTTGCAATCTGTGTTAGGTGACAGCAAGTCATATAAATCTAAAGAAGAAACAGAGATGAATGGTCTGTCTGCTGTTGAAGACCTAGTTAGTCCATTTAAAAGATGTCAATTATTAGACATTTTACAACCTGAAAACATTGCCACCATGACTAATTAACATAGGCATGAGGGGAGGGAATTATATACCATTTATCATCTCCACCAAGACTTTCCAACATCTATACCAAGGGAATCATAGACCTTTGAAAGAAATATCCAAAATACCAGTGTTACTAGTGTGGAATACAGAATATTGAACAAAGTAGCAAAGGAAAACAAAGTGAAAAAGACTTAATTTCTGTGAAACCATTTAAGCAAGGAAGCATTGATTTTAGTACCAAGATCTGAGAAAGCATTTGGAAAACCTCCAAAACTACTTCAGATATTGAGGATTTATATAGCAAGAAGACCTATGATACAAAAAGCTCTCAATCAGCTGTCAAAGATAAAGCAGCTTCATCTTACCAATTTATTATTACCTGTCTCATATGTATCTCAAGATACCCGTGACTTTGTTGATTTATTTTTTTAATTCTTTTTGGCAAGGCAGTCAATCAAGAGACTTGCCCAAGGTCACACAGTTAGGTAATTATTAAGTGTTTAAGGTAGAATTTGAACTCAGGTCTTCCAGTCTCCATGCTCAGTGCTCTATCTACTATACCACCTAGTTGTCCCGGCTTTGCTGATTTCTGATAAAGAACTCTTATTCTCAGTAATCATTAGCTAGACGACTTTCTCCTGATGGGTTAAAAAGTTTCAGAGGCACATCCAAGTGTCCCAAGTCCCTGGTGTTACTTTCAGTGAGTTCTGAAGAGATCTTTCTCACAAGGGTCCTATTTGATTTGAGGAATTTGAAGGGAAAAACACTGGATAAAAACTGAGATGAGCTTCTTAAACTCCTTTAATACATCACATTATTCAATATATAGTGTTCAGAATTTACATGTCCATTCACATGAAAATCTGTCATTGTTGCCACAATAAAAACACATGTCCAAATATAATTAAATTGATTGTTTTGCTCAACTTACTTTCTATTGCTATCATCTTAGCTATACTAGAGACATAAATATTTTAATAATAATAATAATAATGATGGTCAGAATTTACATGATACTTTAAGAATTACAAAATGCTTTATAAACATTATAACATTTTAGCCTAGCAATAACCCTGGGAGATAGGCACTATTTTATAGAGAAGGACACTGAGGCAGGCAGAGATTTAGTGACTTGACCAATAGTCACAAATTTTCAAGGGTCTCAATCAAGATTTGAACTTTTCCTGATTCTTGATCTAGTGTTCTATTCATATTTATCAGATGCATCATGCCAAGTCTAGTATTACCTTCTATGAAGTTATGCAGTCATTCTTAATGCATCCACATCTTCATTACTTCAGGCAATCAGCATTCTATTTTGTGCCTCAATTTCCTTATCTACCAAATGAAAGGATTAAACCAGGTAGTCTCCAAGATCCTTTTCAGTTTGGAAATTCTTTGAGGTCAGATGCCTGACCTCAAATAATAATAATAATAATAATACAATATTTTAAAATCTGTTCTTCATAGCATCATTATGAGCCTACAAGTTACTTATACTTCACTATGATATCTTTTTCTTTTATAAATTGGACAGGGAGATTGACTTATTTGGGATCATATCTAAATTACCTGGCTATTGCTCAGAGATTATTTATATTGCATGAGATTTCTGTTTCAATTTCAGTAACCATGAATGAAAACGAGAATTGTGTGCAGGGAAACCAATTGGCAGATTAACACAATTCTAATATGCAATGCAAATATTATGAGACAGAAATAAAAGTGCTGGGTGGCCTTAATTACTCAAGCTTTCTCTCTCTGGGACTTGAAAGAGATTTGTTTTGTTGATTTATCTTAATTTAGGCTACCTATGCTTCATCAGATTTATATTTTGGTTCAAAGAACCTTTAGGCAGGAAGGCATTTTCATCAGGTTAAAAAAATTTGATTTTTCTCAGAAATAAATAGTAATGTTCTTCTTTCTCCTCAGCCCATATCCTTACCTTCATTCTCAATGCCTACATCTCTTATGCCAGCAATTCCTGCTTTTCATGGAAAGCAATAGTCAACTTTCATTGTATCAAGTGTTACCAACTTGGACCAGTTTCAACATTCAATTCAGGTCACCATATTAGTTGGGACTCCAATACAATGAAAATCAAAATGACCTTTTTGGTTTTATGTCATTAATCAAATGACATGAAATGATAAAATGTTGATTTATTCCCCCCAATTTTTCAATTTTGCATAGACTCCATATATTTACTTGTAGCAATTGCCTAAGGATGTTCTAAACATAAAAAAGCTTTTATTCAGTATGTTTATTGTGCCAGGAATTGTGCTAAGCTTTTCATTTGATCCTCATAGCTCTAAGGTTAGGTAGTATCATTATTTCTATTTTTGAAAAGGGGAAAATATGGGAGAGGTTAAGTGCCTTGCCCAGGGTCTCACAACTAACTATGGTTCTGAGACTGGATTTGAACTAAGGCCCAGTCTTCTATCTATTGTGTTAACTGGATGGCTCTGATCATAAGAACCCAGGATGTACTGCTAAGTGTATAACTCAACTTCTCTATGATTTCAAAAAAATGAAAAAAATGACATACTTTAAAATTTATTCTTCATAATTAATATTTCCTCCATTTATCTAAATAATTAGCAACAATAAATGTAGTTTTGATTTGTAGTATTAGTGGACTTAAGAATGGGTTCTCTGCAGCAGTAGCTTATTCCAGTATATCTCTGGCTCACACACATGGCTTTAGAGGTCATATAATCTCCTCATTTAACAACTGAGGAAATCAAGGCTTAGAAAGCTGAAATGACACTTCCATGGTCTCATTCATTTTAAGTACCTAAGATGGGAATAAAGTTCTCTTCTATCATGATTCTAAGATTCAATATGTACAAACATTATTTCTCTCATACCTAAGAATTAATTGAACATCTTAGTAATTTTAAAACAGAGAAGCAAAGCATGTGCAATTTGATATTTAGAGTATTCTGCCTTCAGACCTGGTGTGAAAGTTTTGTGATTAAGGCTTTAGCTGAAAGGAGAGAAAACACAAATCCTTGGAGAAGCATGACATGGTTTCTTTGTTTCATTTCAAGTCTACGAAATCTAGAACTTTAGTTTCAGCAAAATTAAAACACATAATATATCTTCAAAACAACTTATTAATGACAAATCCGGTGTTGACAAAAATGAAAAAGCTAGAGTCATAACCCTCAAAGAGAGATGCCAAGCCATTACTGAATGTGGCCACAACAGGGAAGGAGGAACAGAATCAGCAGTTTGAGAAAGGGGACACAAAAATATACTGAAAAAATCACTATGAAAAACAATCTAGGCTAAGTGATAAAGGAGGTTCATAAAGCCAATGAATAGAAGGCTGTCTTAAAAAGTAGAGTTGACCAAATGGAAAATGAGGCATAAAAGTTCACAGGAAAAAAAAACAACTCCCTACTAAGTAGAACTGGCCAAATGGAAAAGGAAGAACAAAAATTTAATGAAGAAAATAAGTCATTAAAAATTAGAATTGAGCAAATGAAAGGTATTGTTTTTGTGAGAAATCAAGAAACAATAAAAGAAAACCAAAAGAATGGGAAAAAAGAAGATAAGGTGAAATATCCCATCAGAAAAAATAATTGACTTGGAAAAGGGATTCAGGAGAGCTCATTTAAAAATTATTGGACCAAAGGACAAGAAAACTAGGCATACACTTTGATTCAGCAAAGGTATGTATCCCAAAGAGATTATTTTCTTGGCAAAAAAAATCCACTTGTACAAAAACATTTATAGTGGCTCTTTTAGTAGCGCCTAAGGATTGGAAATTGAGAGGATGCCCATCAACTGGGGAATGGCTGAAAAAAATGTTATATGAATGTGCTGGAATACTAATATTCTATAAGAAATCATAGGGGGCAGAGCTTCAGAAAAGTATGGAAAGACATGCATGAACTGATGCTGAGTGAAGTGACCAGAACCAGATGAACATTGTAAATATTAACAGTAATATTCTGTGATCAACTAAGATGGACTTACTCACATCAGCATTACAATAATCAAAGATAATTCTAATGGTCTTGTGATGGAAAATACCACCCACATTCAGAGAAACAACTATGGAGTCTGAACACAGACCAAACCTTACAATTTTCAATTTTTAAAACTTGTTTAATGCTTTTCTCTCCCATTTTTTTCTTTTTGTTCTGATTCTTCTTTCACAACATATCAAAGGATATGAACAGTTTTAAAATAAACTTGCTAATACTATCTATAGGCATATGAAGATGGGGAAATGCAAATTAAAACAATTCTGAGGTCCTGTCTTTTACCCATTAGATTGACTATTAGGACAAAAAAAAGAAAGTGATAAATATTGGAGAGGTTGTATGGAAAATGAGTCATTAATGCACTATTGGTGAAAGTTGTGAACTGATTCAACCATTCTGTAGAACTATTTGGAATTATACACAAAGAGCCATTAAAACTATCCTTTAACCTAGGAATGTCACTATTAGGTCTTTATCCAAAAGAGACAAAAAACAAAAGGGACAAGGAACTGTATGTACAAATATATTTATAGCAGCTCTTTTCTGGTGGCAAGGAATTGGACATTTTTTGGATGCCCATTAGTTGGTGAATGGAACAAATTCTGGCATGTTATTATGATAGAATGTTATTCTGCTGTAAGAAATGATGAGCTGGATGTTCTCTGAAAAATATGGAAAGATATACATGAGCTGATGCCAAGTGTGAAATACACTGTACACTGTAGCAACAATATTGCAGGATGAATAGAACTTCTCGGCCATAAAATGACCCAAGAAAACTCTGAGGAATTATGACAAATAAAGGTATCCATCTCTCAAGAATGAGTTGATATGAGTTCAGAATACAGATTGTATCCTACTTTTTAACTTTATTTTTCTTTAGATTTTTTGTTTTTGTAGTGAGGGTCTGTGTTTTTTTATATATAACATGATTATTGTGGAAATATTTTGCACAAAAAAGGAAGACTTTGGAAAAGCATTTGAAAACAATAAACTTTTAGCTGAGACATGAAGGAAGCCAGAGGAACCAGGAATCAGAGAGAAGGAGGAAGAATTCCAGGCATGACATTGGGGAAGGATCAGAAGGAGTTCAGAGTCATTGGAACACAAAAAAATGAATTTGAATGTAAGAAAATTTAATATCATTATAGTTTTATCATTGTTTAGTCATTTCAGCCATATCCAACTCTTTCTGACACCATTTGGAATTTTCTTGGAAAGATAATGCTCTGATTTGCCATTTTTTCCATCTTACTTTACAGATGGGGAAACTGAAGCAAACAGGGTTAAGTGACTTGCCCATAGCCACAAAGCTATTAAAACTGAAACAAGATTTAACTCAAGAAGATGTCTTCTTGACGCCAGTTCCTGACTCCACTGTTGTCCTGCTTTGTTCATGACCATATTACCTAGGTAAAGAGAAAGTCTTCTAAATGCTAGCATTATAAACAATTAAATGTTGACAAAAATTAGAGAATGTGATTCTTTGTGAAACTTCTCCAAGTAACATCCACCAAATACAAAAATTTGGAAAAAGATAGAGAATTTTAGCTTGCAAACTCACTGTTCATTGTGGCAGCATTTGGAAGACAAATCTCACAGTGAAAGAATTTCTTGAATTGATGTCAGACTGGGTTTATTTGCTCAGAATGTTTGTATGTTTGGGTGATGCATTCTTTAAAGACCTGAACTGCACATTGGGTTATCCTAGTAAATCAAGTAAGTTATTGAATTATCATAGTGCTAGGGGCATTAAAAATTATGTGTGAGCTCGGACTCAGGAAGCACACGGGAAGATGGAACATGGCTACATAATCCAACACGAGAATGCTTCACTCTCAAACAAGTCATCGAGTGTTGGGACTAATGTTTAATACATTCAACCATTTATTGTCTAAATAAAATTTTTTCTAGCTGTGGTCTTTGACCTAGAAATTTAAAATGCCCCAAAGTAGTCAAAGTTAGAAAGTCTCCATGTACACTAACACATTTATAGGATCACTCATTATGTTAGCAAAGAAATTGAAATGAAATAATACTATTTCAGTTGGGGATTAGTTAACAAATTGTAGTGTATAAATGAAATGAAAAGATATTGGGGAAACTAGGTGACATGGTGAATAGAGCATTGGATTTATACTTGGAAAGACCTAAATTTAAATTCTTACTGTGTGACAATGGGCAAGTCACTTAATCTATTTATGCCTCATTTTCTCAGCTGTAAAAAAGTGAATAACAATAGAGCCTTCCTTACAGGATTACCAGAGGGAGAGATTGGAATGAGCTATTTCTAATTTGCTTTACAAAATATGAATTGTTCTATAACTGTGAACTGTTATATAGTTAACTATTCTGTAAGAAAATCACCATGATGAACACAGAAAAGCTTGAGAAAACTTATATGAAAAGTAAAATGTAAAATGAATACAACCAGTAAAATGGTATTAGCTATATGATGACTACTGCAATGTGAACATTTTTAAAATAAAAAATTAAGAATGGTTAATTATAATGACCAATCATGACCAGTGAAGAGATGAGAAAATGCTCTTTCTCTGAATAGGGAAAGAGCTACGAGTGCAGAATGTTGCACATATTATCAGATATAGTTATTGTGCCAGTTTGCCTGAATTGCTCATTTTTTTTTCTTTTTTTATTATATGAGAATACTATTTCACGTGGAGGACTAAGAGAAAAACTTAAAAAAATGAAGGTCATATAAAAACTAAAGAAACCATGAAAATTAAAAAAAAAACACTTTTCCATGCCATACAGTTTATACTTTTTTGGTCTAGCTTCTTGAAGAGCATACCAGTGAAATGCAAATTCTTTTTAGGAAAAGTTTTTTAATTGAAATTTTATTTTATTTTTCCAGTTATATGCTATGGTAGTATTTCAATATTCATCTGTTCTTCAAATTTATGAGTTCCACATTTTTCTACTACCTTTCCTTCCCCTCACCCCACCCCATGCCTGTGAAGAGTCTGGAAAAAGTTTTACATGTGCATGTTTACACATTAGTCATTTTGTGGAAGAGGAATTACAACTAAGGGAAAAGAGAGAAAACCATGAGATAGGAAGGAAAAATATATATAAGAAGTTTTTTTTTAAAAAGTGAACATAGTAATATGATTTTTTTTCCTCTCAATGTGGATGACATGGTTCTCTCAGGGTTGTCCTTGATCTATGAACTACTGAGAAGATTGCATCTTAGTTTATCATCCCACAATGTTGTTGCAGTGTACAATGTTCTCTTGGTTCCGTTTCCTACACTCATCATCAGTTCTTTCCATGGTTCTTTAAAGTCCAACCACTCATGATTTCTTATATAACAAAAGTACTCGATAACATTCATATCTCATAACTTCTTCAGCCATTCTCAGTTGATGGGCATCCCCTCAGTTTCCAATATTTTTGCCCCTACAAAAAGAACTACTATAAATATTTTTGAACATATTTGAAGTTTTCCCAGTTTTTCGGATTTCTTTTGGATATAAGCCTAGTATTAATATTGCTGAGTCAAAGGGTATGATCACTTTTATGGCTCTTTGGGCATAGTTCCATATTGCTCTCCAGAAGGGTTGGATCAGTTCACAACTTCACCAACAATGCATTAATATCTCAATTTTCCTATATCCTCTCCAACATTGATCAATTTCCTTTTTTCTCATCTTGGCCAATCTGATGGCTGTGATGTAGAACCTCATAGGCATTTTAATTTGCATTTCTCTAATCAATAATAATTTAGAAATTTTTTTCATGACTATATATATATATATATACATATATATATATAATGTGATTTCTTCATCTGAAAGCTCTTTGTTCATATCCTTTGACCATTTATCAATTGGACAATGACTTGTAATCATATAAATTTGATTCAGTTCTCTATATTTTACAAATGAATCCTTTATCAGAAACACTAGCTATGAAAATTGTTACCTAGCTTTCTGCTTTCTTTCTAACCTTGACTGCATTGGTTTTATTAGTGCAAAAGCTTTTTAAATTAATATGGTCAAAAGAATCCATTTTGCAATTTATAATGTTCTCTATTTCTTCTTTGGTCATAAATCTCTCTCCTTTTCATATATCTGACAGATAAAGCATTTCTTGTTTTCTTGATTGGTCTATGTATTGCTGTTTACGTCTAAATCCTGTATCCACTTTAACCTTTTTTTTTCGTATATAGTATAAGACACGGGTCTAATACCTAGTTTTGCTGTACTATTTTTCAGTTTTCCCAGCAATTTTTATTGAATAGTGAGTTCTTATCCCAAAAGCTAATGTCTTTGGCTTGGCCAAATAGTAGATTACTATAGTCATTTACTATTTGTCCTTTTGTACCTCCTCTAATACACTAGTCCATTATTCTATTTCTTAAACAGTACAAGGTAGTTTTGATGTCTATCACTTTATAATATACTTTTAGACCTGGTATAGCTTGGTCATCTTTGCATTTTTTCAACAATTCCCATGATATTCTTGACCTTTTGTTGCTTCAGATGAATTTTATTAGTACTTTTTCTTGCTCTATAAAAATAGTTGTTTGTAGTTTGTAGTTTGATTGGTGTGGCACTGAATATATATAATTTAGTTTGAATTGTCATTTTTATTAAATTAACTTAGTCTAACCATGAGCAATTGTCCATTTGTTTAGATCTGATTTTATTTGAGGGAAAAGCACTTTGTAATTATGTTCATATAGTTTCTGGGTTTGTCTTGTGAGGTAGAATCCCAAATATTTTATGTTGGCTACAGTTACTTTAAATGAAATTTCTCTTTCTATTTCTTATATAGAAATGTTGATGATTTATGTGGCTTTATTTTATATTCTGCTACTTTGTTGCTGTTAAATGTTTCAATGAGTTTTTAGTTGCTTTTCTAGGGTCCTTGAAATAAACATCATATCATCGGCAAAGAATTAAAGTTTTGCTTCCTCATTGTCAATTCTAATTCCTTCAATTTTTTTCTTCTCTTATTACTAAAGTAGTTAACATTTATAATGCTGTATTGAATTGCAGCAGTGATAATGACCATCCTTGTTTCACCCTTGAGCTTTTTGGAAATTTTCCTAGTTTATGCCCATTACATATAATGTTTCTTGTTGGGTTAAGATAGATACTATTTATTATTTTAAGGAAAACTCCATTTACTCCTATACTCTCCCAGTGTTTTTGATTGGAATGGATATTATATTTTGTAAAAGGCTTTTTCAGCATCTATTGAGAAAATCATAATTTCTGTTGTTTTGTTATTGATATGTTCAATTATGTTGATCATTTTTCTAATATTGAACCATCCTTGACAACCTGGTCTAATTCCTTCCTGATCTTAGTGTATTATCCCATTAATAACTTGTAATCTCTCTGCTAAAATTTTATTTAAGACTTTTGCAATAATGTTCATTGGGGAGATTGTTCTATAATTTTCTTTGTCTGTTTTGGCCCTTCCAAATTTAGATATCTATACCATGAAAGGAATTTGGCAGAATTCTTCCTATTTTTTAAATTGAATTGAATTGAATTGAAATTAATTGTTCCTTAAATGTTTGGGTGAATTCATTTGTAAATCCATCTGGACCTGGAGATTTTGGCAGTTTATTGATGGTTTCCTTCATTTTCTTTTTCTGAAATGGATTTATTAAACTCTTTTAGTTCTTCTTTTGTTAATCTGTGTAGCTTATATTGTAAATATTCATCCAGTTCCCTCAGAGTGTCAAATTTATTGGCATACAGTTCCAAATTATCATTTTAATTTCTTTCTCATTCGTGGTGAGTTCACCCTTTTCATTTTTGATACTGGTAATTTGCTTTCTTTTTTAAAACCATATTTACTAAAAGTTTATCCATTTTATTTTTTCATAAAACTAATTCAGTTTTATTTATTAGAGCAATGATTTTCTTAATTTCAATTTTATAAATTTTTCCTTTGATTTTCAGAATTTCTAATTTAGTATTAAATTGGGGAGATTTAATTTGTTCTTTTTCCTAGCATTTTTAGTTTCATGCCCAATTCATTGATCTCCTCTTTCTCTATTTTAATCATATAAGCATTTAGAGATGTAAATTTCCCCTAAAAACTCACAAATTTTTGTATGATGTCTCAATTGCTGTCATTGTCTTAGATTAAATTGTTGATTATTTCTATGATTTGTTCTTCAATCCACTATTTTTTTTAAATTAGATTATTTGGGTTTCAATTAACTTTTGGTTTTAGGAAGATGAGTCTTCTTGATCACAGTCTCAGTGCTCTACTTAAAATTAAATAAACACCTTTCCATGTCATAGGATTGTATTTGTTTGCTCTGGCTTCTTGCATATGATATCAATGAAGTTCAAGTTTTTCCTAGGAAAGCTTTAAGCAGAAGCATGCAGAGAATTAGTGAAACTAAAGTTCATGTTGCTTACTCTCCCATATGATGCACATAATAGTATGCTTTGCTATTCCCTACAATGGGGTCCATACATTTTTCTCCAAAGGTGCTTCATTCAAAACTGTTAGTCAAGTGAAGTTTCAATTTTTTTATTATTTTAGGATGGAAAAATGCTTTACAAATGTCATCTCATTAATCTATACAATAATCCTGCAAGGCAACTGTTATTATTACCTCCATTATATGGATAAGTAAACTGAGGCGGACAAAAGTAAAGTGGCTTGCCCAAAGTCTCATTTAGTCAGTGTCTGAGGTTGGAGTTGAAATTAGGAAGGTGACTCTTCCTGATCACAAACCCAATGCTCTAGACATTGTGCCATTAAGCTATCTGATGAGACTTTTGAGACTGTCCTTCCAGGAAGTTCATCTTCCCCTAACTAGGTACCTAGGTTTCAGGAATGATCCTATGCAGAAACTTCCCTCTTTGATAACAGAACTGAAAACAATCTGAAATAATGGAATTAATTGTCTACTTGAAATCATAAGACTTTGATGTAAATTCTGCCCTTTTCACTTACTATCTTGATAAGCTTAAGCTCTCATAGACTTGAGAAAATGTCTATTAAGGGGATGATATCAAAATGAAAGGCAAGGAAGGTATAAATTCAAGATATTGTGCTAAGTATTTTGCAAATTTTATTTCAGTTGTTCCTTAGAATGCAAGGAAATTACAGTATATAGAAATTAACTGACTTGTACCTGGACATATAATTAGCATGTATCTCAATTCAGGTCTTTTTGACCCCAAGTCTGGCAGTCTGATCACTTCACCAACTAACTGACTTTGGTGGATTGGAAAGTCATTCACATTTGGAGTCAAAGGACCCAGGTTCTACTATCAACTTTGCCACTGAATTCTTGATCAGGTCCTCTAATCCTTCTTGGCATTGGTTTCCTTATCTGTAAAATGGGGACTTGGGCTACATACCTTTATAATCCTTTCCAACTCTAAACGTGATCTAATGTCTCATCTGATCTGTAAATTGGACAATTTGAGTAATTTGGAATGTATGACCTCTTTGGTTATTGTTGCTGTTGCTCAGTCATTTTCAGTCATATTCAACTCTTCATGAAATTTGGGATCTCCTTGGCAAAGATACTGGAGTAGCTTCCCATTTCCATATCCAGTTGATTTTACCAACAAAATATCTAAGGCACACAGGGTTATGTGACTTGCCGAGAGTCATACAACAAGAAAGTTTCAAAGGATGGATCTGAATTTAGAAAGATGAGACTTCTTGATTCCAGACTTGGAACTCTATTATATACTTTACCATCTAGCTGTCTTAACTTGATCTTTAGTTCTCTTTCTAACTCTGCCATTCTTTGATACTGGTGAACAAACATTACTCTGCTACCAAATAAGTTTTTTGAAAAAAGAAAAACTAGAATCCATTTGTACCCTGTCCCTTTTATTGGTTTTTTAATTTTTTTTTTTTACTCTTGGTCCCATGAGGTTCAACATCTTTGAAGGAAGTCAGAATTGTACTTAGTACACTACAAATACAAGTTATTTAATTTCAATTGGATCCTCCCTGATGCCTTATAATCCTCTTATTATTCCTCAATCAAATCTAAATTGCACTGGTTACCATGGATGTTCCAATATTCACAATCTTTTCCCCCTTCATCTTGCTTACTATTTTATTCAAAACTTATGTCATACATTACACACAGACACTCTTTTTCTTCTTCTTTACCTCAACACTTCTTACATCAAACCCTATGAGTCAATTTCTAATGGGAATGATGCTCTTCTCTGCAAAGCTAACCCATAACTTTGTACCTTGAATTTCATTTTCTCATATCTCCCCTAGCAGGTAGCACCATATCTACATCCAGTCTCTCTGCAACTATTAGCAGTTGAGTGGTATAGTGGCTAAAGCCCTGGATCAAGAATCAAGAAAATCTCAGTTCAAAGTCGTCTTCAGACCCTTGACCTAGGTGAGGGCCTTAAGTAATGAATGTAGAAACTTACTTAGAATCTTTATTTTATATAAAGGAATAATAAAAGTCAATAGATAGAAACACGCATAGATATTCAGGCAGAGAGACATACAGACAGATAATGGAATCTGGACAAGGGTCTTTACTTTGTCTTATTCAGTTTCCTTATGTATATAATAAAGATAATAATATCTCAAGTATATGTAGATAATAAAAAAGATAAAATTTGTGAAGCATTTTGTTATCAGAGAATAACAAAATAAAAACTTCACTTGACTACCTTTAATCTATCACCCTTTCTGCACCCATACACATTTATTTATTTGTTTGTTTGTTTGTTTATTCATTCATTCATTTATTTATTTGTTTATAAATTGTTTACTTTTGTGGGGATTTTTGGCAAGGCAATGGGGTTAAGTGACTTGCCCAGGGACACACAGACAATTATTATGTGTCTGAGACATGATTTGAACTCAGGTCAAAGGGTTCTATCCACTGAGTCACCTAGATGCCCCCTGCCCCTGACATACACATTAAGACAAAAACATGGGGGGAGGAGCACAGTCTAAACTTGTTACTTCTATTTTCTCATAACCATTCACTTCTCTTTTCTTCACAATGGATGATTCAACTAAACTTGATCTCTCCAGAATTATCAATGATATCATAACTGCAAAATTCTTTTCCAAGTTCTTTTCTTTCTTAACCTCTCTGTATAATTAGCCACCTTTCTTCCTGGATAGTCATTTCCCTCAGATTTAATGACTGTTTTCTCCTGAATCTTCTTCTATCAGTTTGTTTAACCCTTCTTAAACTCCTTCCTCCCACAATTTTCTCTGTCTCTATTTCTCACCTTGTTTTTCTCCACCTGATTCTCATTCTCTGTCTCTATTCCATTATCTAAGTGTCTGTATGTCTCTCTATCTGAATATCTATGCGTCTTTCTATCTATTGACTTTTATTATTCATTTATATAAAATAAGGATCCTAAGTAAGTTTCTACATTCACTGTCTTTTCAACAATTTAACAATATGCTATTAATAGGTAATTGTAACAGTAAATCACTAATAACATTTAATGGTATAAGAAAAAAATGAACCAAGCAAATTTGGACAAAATTTTCAATTGGAAAAATATGGGAGAGAGAAGTAGAGTGAAGGTAGGGACTCAACTAAGCTCTTCCCCAAACCACTTCAAATACCTTTAAAACATAACTCTAACCAAATTCTATATTGGCAGAACCTAACAAAAAGACTGAATGCAACAATTGTCCAGCCCATGACAACTTGGGAAATCAGCAAGAAGGATCTACTGCCCTAGACCTAATCAGCACCAGAAATCCAGGACCAGAGTTTAAACTCTCTGTTAATTTAATTTTTTTTTATTTTTATATAGTTTCTATTTCTTATAGCCTCCCCTTCCTCACTAGAAAGTTGTACATGTTAAAAAACAATTAGAAAAGAAAAGAAAAGGGGATAACAGGTGAACAAAAATGACCTACACTTTAATTATGTTTAACAATATAGTCAGTGCTCATGATCCCCTCTCTTGAAAATAGAAGGATTAATTTTTTTTCTTTTTTCAGAGTCAAATATAAGCATTATGATTACATAGTATTCAATTTCAATCTCCTTCTGTTCCTTCCAAAATTGTTGTCATTCTTGTATCTGTTCCTTGTTTTTTTTTATTTTTTTCCATTATCAGATCTTATGCCTTTTCAATACTTGTCTTTTTCTGATATTCATCATTTCTTACGATGTAATAATCCATGGACTCATTGTATCAAAGATGGTTCAGCCATCTTGCATTCAATGAATAAGCAGCTACTGTATTTCTAGATCTTTGACACCACAAAAGTGTTGCTAGAAATATTTTGCTGTATATATCAACATTGAATTTTACAGATTAGAAAGGAAAGACCTGGAGGTGCCTTGGTCAAAGACACAGTAGAGGATGAAAAGTCAACACTAGAACTCAAGTCCTATTTTTTTCTGCTATATGTTGTATCTTCTCTATTTTTCAATGGATTTGTCAAATGGCAGTTAAAGATGGGAGTAGGAGTCTGGAACCTAAGATAACCTCTACACTGACAGCAGAGAGAATTCACTGTGAAATGTAAGAATATGTTTCTCAAAAGGATACATTTCCAAAGCCTAAGAATACTTAAGACTAAGGCATAAGGAGATATAATTGTGGATTTATAACATAATCTTAGATTAAGGAACATCATGGTGATGGGTGTTCAGAAAGCAGAGGGGTGGGAGAAGACTGATAGAATGGAACCGTCAGCTAAAAAGCTTCTACTCAATGCTCTATCTGAGCCTCTTTTCTGGGGAAAACTAACCAATTCTACCCTCTCCTACTTTGCTCTGTTGCCTACTTCAATTGTTACAACATCAAAAATTCCAGTAATCATGAGGAATATCAGAAGCTTTCCATGCAACAAACATTTATATCTTTCTATCTCAGAGTCTATTGTTGGTGAAATCAAGTGCCCAGAGGGTGAACAGGGATAGATGTTAAGTTCATGCTCTTAATAAATCAAGGGTAGTTGAAGGAATAAAAAGAGGGAAAAAAATCTTTCAGTTGTCTGAAGCTTTCTAGAATAATGGAGAATTAACTTAATTTTGTGGAAGTTCAGCTGTTAAAAATGACTCTACATTTGAGGTGTAGGAGTGGATACTGGTCGATCCCAGAGTTTGACATCACACATCCACTGCTATTTCTTCAATTTTCCAGGATTTATTCAATTTGGGAAGAGATGAGTAATAGATATCATCCTTAATTGGTGTATTTCTGAGAAAAGAAAGCCCCTATCTTCTTTCTCTATCCTCTCTCAATAATGCACTCTAGAGGTAAACAGTTGGAGAAAATGATTTCTTGGTTCTAAACTCATCCTCTTGTAGCTTAGTCCTATTTTCATTTGATCAAACCTCAGTAGCAAGGAAACCTTGTTAGTGGCTTATCCACTTAATGACCATGACAACCCCTCAGATTTATCTTCATAAAATTGTGGCTAGTTCTCCAAGACAGAAAAAGAAATCAGAAAGTAATAGTTTTAGGGAACTAAAGGAAGGTTGAACTAAGGGGGAATGGATATCTTAAATGGCATTATTGGGTAGTCACAGTTAAAAATTCAAAATCTGTACTGCCAGACAGTAGATGTGTATCTTCAGCTCATCCATATGATGTGTCTCATATGGAATCCCAGCTCCTTAGAAATGGAAAAGACCTGTTTTCTCATCGACAAACTCTGCTGCTGAGGCTAGAGAATCAAATGTTTACTTCACACCCAGAAAGCACTGCATCACGCTGTGCCTTCCAACTAGTCTTAACATAAGGACCATGATTCACTTGCCCCCACATTCTTCCCATGAAGAATTCATGAGGGAAATTCTCAAGAGAGTCTCACAGTCATCACTTCACCCACACATGGAGTCCCACAGGGATTGCATTTGATTCTGGGCACCACATTTTAGGAAGGACATTGGCAAGCTGGAGTTTATCTATAGGAAAGAGAACCCAGTTGGTAAGGGGACTTTAAATCATGCCATACATAGTTCTTATGGTCAAAAATAAATATGCTTATCCTAGAGAGAAGACATATTATAGATAGTATCACTGTATTCAAAGCCTTAAAAGGTTGCCTAAAGTAAAAAAAAAGAGAATAGACAATCTGCTTAACTCAAATGGATAAAGTAAAATCTATGGCTGGAAGATTCAAGTAACAAATTTTTGTTCTATTTTTAATAAGCCATTTCTAATTGGAGCCCATCAAAAGTGCAATGAAATTAGTGATATTCCTTCATTAAATGTCTTCTAGGGGAAATAAATGACCATTTGTGTCTTAGAGGGGAATGCTGACTTTGGGATTGTATTAGATATATTCTAAATTCCTTTCTGACTCTTTGGAAATATACATGCTATGCAAACATACACATTATTAAAACACAAAAAGAAGCCTATAGTGATTTCTTTTTAATTTGAAGATGACATTTTACATTTCCTTTCTTATACAATTCAAATGAATATATTTATTTTCTTACTTCTGGGATAGTGAAGATAAACATCCCTAGAGATTTTTTTTAGACTGACTTTTATTTAGGGTGTTCTTATTCAATAAGTTTTTTTTTTTCCTGGAGTACCATTTATGGTGAAAATATCTTATGAGGAAAAACAAAACCTTTCTTCTTCTTCAACTCTATATTAAAAATTATTTCCAAAATGTAAAAAAAAACATTTATGGGTCTGAATGATATGATAATGAATATGCATTTTAGGAACTGATTTTAAAACCATTTAAAATAGCAAATGAATTCTTAGCCAAAATGTGAGCTCTTGGGGAAAAAAGAAGACAACCAAAAGGCATCATGTAAATCACTTCCTGAGCCATAATGAGTTAGGCTTTTTAATCAGACTAATGAGGAAAGATCTGTAATTCGACATGGCTGATGACTCATGGAATAAAGTTTCTCCCTCCAGCTTCATGGCAGCCCTTGATGTATCATTCATTAGGCAGTGAAAATGAACATTTCAAGAACACAATGAACCACAGAATGGCAGGACGAATGATCACCGAATCCCCTGGTTTTCCTTTGGCATGTAGGTCTCCTACTTGATTCCAATCCATCCATTTTTGTTCTGTTGTTTTTGCATCTCCTTGCCTCTAAACCTGCTTCCTGCCCCTGACCCCTAGAAATTCAATGAGTCATTGATTTATTTGGAGTATTACATGATATGATACCCAGATAATCAAAAAACCTATGGTGGGGGTGGCCAGGGGACTCAGACAAGAAAATATGATGCCAATGGTATGTCTTACAAGAAGGAGCTGGATCAGGACACAAACAATCCCAAATACTAAAAGATCAAAATTAATTGAGAAAAGAGCTTTGGTATATGCTAGAGACTTTTTTTTCATCTGATTAGTCATTAAAGTTATAGCTGGTTGAAGCAATTGTAAATCTGATTTATATTTGGGGGTGCACACTAGATGTAGAGGGAGATATTCACTGAGAGATGCAGAATTGGATAGGAAATTTGATTTATAGACCCCCTTGATGTTTGAAATCTTCTTCCAAGCATAATGGGTGGTAGAAAGAAATCAACATAGGTTTGGGTATTTACCATGGTAAAGTGCAAATGACTCTCTCCAAGAATAGGAATATTCAAAAGTAGCTTTAATCTGAGATGCCCAGTAAGTCATCTTCAGACATTGTTTTCATTTTTTAACAAAAGGAAAATAATAGTTAAGTAGAAAACTACTGAAGAGTTTTTTAAACATGGTTACTGTTCTCATTAAAATGTTCTCCAATTCATATTCAGAACAAGAGATTAGTTCCCACTCTCCAATTAGTTTTAGAACTCTCTTTTGTCTCCATTACTCTATACCTTGGCATCATACTTAACCCTATACATGTTATTTATCGGTATGTTTAGCCCAGTTTTCAATCATTTATTATATGGCATGAGCTCAAATTATTTCTCAGTCTTAATTAAGCTTCTCTTTTCTGTCGCCATATCCTAGCCATGCTTCCTTAAATATGGCACCCTAAAAAGAACAGAAACCTGAAAATGCTGTTTGATCAAGACAAATAATGTGACACTCTTAACCTCCTTAACATTCCAGACTAGGGCTTTTTTCACATCCTCCTAAGATGTCATTAGTTTTCTTGGTTGCCATATCACACACCTAATTCATCTTGGTCTTGTAGCTCACTTAAATCACCAAATCTTGTTCAGATCACACCTCTTTAATCTTATACAGGAAAATGTGTAATTTTTTCCTCATCGACAATGAAAGAATTGATATCACTCCCTGCTAAGTTTCATCTTTTTATATTCAACCCAATGTTCTAGTCTGCCAAGACCAGTTGAAATTCTCTTTCTTTTTACCAAAGTGTTACCTAATCTTTCTAGTTTGATATCATCTGGGGAATTGATCAACATGACATCTGGTACTTACAAGGTTGATTTTGAATGCAAATGTTTCAAAGTAAATTCTCTTATACCTATTCAATTGCATCTTACTTTGCTGATTTACTAATAAAAGTAATAAGAACTACTCCAGTTTGTCAAAAAATTCTATTAATAAATAATTTAGTTATCAAGTCCAGCTTTGTATCTTATGTCATATCTTAAGAATGTTATTTTTTGCCTTTATGTCATTTGGAAATATATTAAAGGGAATAAGGCCAAGGAAAAATAAAAGTGAACATTATTGAACTCCTTCTAAGCTAACACCAAGTCATTAATTACTACTTAATAGATTAATCTAGTCATTATTTTTAAATATATCTAAATGTGTTATCAATTTTCTTCATGAAAACTTTTTGAGGAAAGTTAAAAGACTATTATTATCATCTCCATTCTATGGATAAGGAAAAAAACATCTAGAGAAAATTATAAAATGTTAGAAGGTAATTTTGAAGTCATCTAATGAACCTCATCACCCTAGTTTGCAGATGAGAAGATCAAAGGTCAATGGACTTAAGTGACTTGCTCATAATTACATGGTTAGGAAATGGGAGGGCTGGAATTGAATCCAAGTACTCTTATCACAAACCCAGTGCTTTTGTCATATTGAATTTACCAAAGTTGAAGTGATTTTTAAGTTTTTGACAATTATAATAAAAATGCAATGATAAAGTAGAGAATAAAGAAAAAGTATCATAACTCAATCAGAAATGAGAAAGTCAATGGTACTGGCTGTATTAAACAGCTGTCAATGCAAAAAAACTTGTCAAACTTCATTTTGTCTTTTGCATAATTCTTTTATAAAAGGAAAAGATGCTGAAAATAGTGCACTACTCCATTCTCTTTCTTACTAAGAGGTTATGCGTTAGAGGAAGAGTCTAAGGTTAACGCTGGAAGCTTTTTTTTCAGAGAGAGAAGTAAGTCCCACATTGTAGAATTTACTTGTTTCTTCTTCCTTGAATTTTGTTATTATTTGGCCTTGCTAGATTTTTCTCTCTCTGAATATAAATTCTCTCTTCTATGGGATTAAGGTAATGGAATTGATGCAATTATAAGTCCTCTCTTTACCCTGTATAGAGCTAAGATTCCATGATATTATATAAATCCCATGGAATATAATCATATCTAACTCCTTCAGATGACACTGGAAAATCATTTCGGGTTGTTTCTTAAATAAGCACTAGAATTCTTAGAGCAGGGTAGACATTAATGTAAGGAAAAATAATTTAGCTTGAATTTAAAATGGTCACTTCCATGAAGTTTTACTTTGGAATCCTTTTTGTTAACAAAAGAAAGAAATATATCACAACAAATTAATCCTCTAGATTTTTGTTGGCAACCAAAGGTAGAAAGGACTGTATCTTATAGAAAATAAAATATAAATCCTTTCACAGGCATGAGAGGAAAATTGCATGTAATTAGAGGTGAGGCAACATGGATTTTTTCAAATGATGTTGGAGGAAATGATGCAGAGGAAAAATAACATGTTATTGTTAGGTCCCATAGGGAAAGTGTATCATCTCAGATGTAGATATGGTCCTATATATTTCCTAAATGTGAGCTACAGTCATCATAATCTATGCTATAGGGAGTAAATATACCCAATACAAGTTATTCATACATCACAGAAAACAACTGACAAGACTCTGAGGAGTCAAAAATATTCATTTTCCTAATGAATGATAGCATGATTTACTAGCCGTAAAATATTGGACTATTAAATTAATTTAATGGTGATATTAACAGTGAAGACAATAAAGATATAGTGTTAGATGGATCAGAATAAAAGAATCCTAGATGTTAGAAGTGTAAGGGACCTTAGAAATCATCTACGGGCACTCCTTCATTCTACAGAGGAGAAAATTTAAGATATAGACAGTTGACTTTGTGATGTCCATATAGGCCATGATGATGATGAAGCCAACTGATAGCTTTGAGCTTTCCAAAGCACTTTGCCTATATTATCTAAAATAATGTAAGAATCAGAGCCAGCATTTGAATCTAGATTGACTATCAGCTCTCAATACCCTTTCCAGAACTATGCACATAATAATTTACACACCTTTCTTATATCTTCTAACTGATAATTTCTCCGTTCCCTCAAATTGCTTTGCATTTACTAGGAATATTGTTATTATTGGCCTCGATACATACACACACATATACACTGATACATAAATACATGCACAGAGACAGAGACATAGAGACAGGTCCTGAGACAGAGAGAGGGAGAGACAGACAGGGACAGAGACAGACACAGACACAGAGAGACAGAGATAGAGAATGAGAGACAGAGATGGAGACATAGAGACCAAGACCAAGACAATGAGAGAAGGAAAGAGAAATGAAAGAGAAAGAGTTTTTTCCCCCAATAAAATAAAATCCTTGACTCCAGAGATGTTTCATTTATATTCTTGTGTCTCCAGTATCTAGCCTGATGTCTTGAGAAGAGTACATACTTAATACATGCCTATTAATTGTCTGACTGATTTATGTTGATCTGGTCAGAGAAACTGGTTATTAAAATTGCGTCTGTTGTCATATGAGATAATGACCTTATATAGCAAAGTGAGCAATTTGCTCCCATCTCAGAATAAAGATAATTACTATCATTATCTTGAGGCATCAAGCCCAGTAATTCAAATGAATCTGACGTCACTATGAAATTTACTTAAGTGAATAAACTTGGAGAAATGTCTACAGACTGGACTCAGTACAAAGGGGTTATGCAGATTAAAAGAAGATTATCAATGGAAAGTAGGCTCCAGAGACTTCACTACTCCTGGAGGAGTCTTTAAATTATTCTAGGTGAAAGATTTTTTTTTCCCTTCACTTGAATATACCTTTTGAATTTTCCTAGGCTCCTTCCTCTTGGAAAAGAAGTATTATAATACCTTCCCTAAGTTCATTCCCCAATGTGACTAAAAGTAATAGAGATTTTGCTTTCCCTCTTCAGAAACATTAAAATTTATTGAAGTATAGTATATGAAATATGGACTTTAACTCATTTTTCTTCTTAGTGCTAGTCAATTGCCCACAGCAGTTTTATTGAAATCTGTCTCCAATATCCTGTTGTCTCCCATTTTAAAAGGTTAAACTCTTGTATAAATTTTAATTTTCCTGGTTTTTTCCCGATTTGTTTCATAGATCAGTTACGGAGCTTCCTATGTCTTATCTGGTACTAAGTAATTTTGATAATTATCACTCTATACCATATATGAGATCAAGATGAACAATTCTACAATGCAGATTTTTAGTTTTTGATCGCATATTTGCTTCCTCAATGTAAGTGTGATTGTCATTGTTTCTGATATTATAAATATTTGGACTTTCAGTAGTAATGGAATTAAATCGAGAAATTCATTTTATAATCTAGGATTCTATGACTTTCTGACTGGGACAATCAACTCCTCCCTCTTTGTAAAGCTTCTCAAATGTCCAAAGGCATACTACTATAGCCATACTCTATCAGTTCACAGCAGAACAGCAGGGCACCAACAGTTGAGGTCTATGCAAATAAATTTCATTGAACTTGAATCTTCTAAACATCTGTCTTCATCACTGGAACTTAGTGTTATTATGCCTGTACTCTTTCTTGAGCATTTAGAATACCGCTTTCCCCCAACTTTTTCCTCTTTCCTTTGATATTAAATCTCCAACTGACAAAATCTCCAGCTATAAAAGCCCTTCCTAAACCTTAGCTAGATGTTCCCTAGTCTTCATCTCCCTCAATGCTCCATTTCAGATGCACACTTCTTCCATTGTGACTTCTGAATTGCCAAATCCAAAATGAGCAAATTTGATTCATCTTAAATATTTCATTTTCTTATTCTTTCCATTGTCTTGCAATCATCTATCTGGCTTTCTCCTACACATTTGATTTTGGCCACTTTTAAAAACTGTTTTAGTACTAATGGTGCTCTAAATTCTAATATCCCACTCAACTCATAGCATGTGGTGGGGAAATAGGAATACTTTTTGTTCTACCTTTTCATTTCCAGTCTCTCTCATTCAGTCTATAGTTGTTAGTTGATCTAATTCCTTCTTTCATTAAAGAAACCTTTAACAATACATGTTGCTGCTCCCTTAAATGCTCTAATTTTCCATTTCTTCAATCTACTCAACCCCATGATATCACCTACTCTTTAAATCCATTACCTCCAATCACTAACTACACCTTGACAAACTTATCACCTACTCCTGTCATCTAACTCCTTTGCTCCCTAATCATTGTGCTAATTGTTGGAATTGAATGAAGTCTCAGAACCATGTTTTAACTAGGCCAATTGCTAATTCTAATTAATGTCAACTCAACTTTCACTACAATAAGACAATTCCACTATTTTCCCTTAATTGAGTCCCTATCCCATTCTCCAGAGAAACTGAAACTACTTTCTCCCCATAGCCTCTCTGATGAAGATTTTCTTGAAAACAAATGAGGACTTTTCCTAAGAATTTCTTCTTAACTCCCTCACATCTCAAATATACATGTCCTACATAGAACTCATTATATACACATCTATAACCCAACTTCTTTTCTGAATTTCCCTATGACATTCAGGGGGCACAAAAATGTACAGATGTGACTGCAACTTTCTCTCTCTCTCTCTCTCTCTCTCTCTCTCTCTCTCTCTCTCTCTCTCTCTCTCTCTCTCTCTCAACACATCCTATCCATTACCAAAGATTACAATTTTTTTCTCTTCATCTTCACTTGTTTCCACTCGCACACTCACAGCCCTTGTTTAGTACTCATTTTCTCTTTCTTTAACTATTAGAATACCATTTTAATTGACCTTCTTGTCTCATCTTTCTCCACATTAAGTCATTCACAATCAGATGTCAAAGGGATTTTTCCTAAAGTTCAGTTCAATCATCTCACATTCTCTACTCAATAAATCCATTAGCTCCCTATTATTTTCAGGATTAAATGTAAAGTTTGTGGTTTCCTAATCAACTTATATTCTACTCACACTTCATTCACTCTTAAATCTACTCATATAACACTATTATTAGTTCCTTAAATATAATGTTTATATCCTTACCTCTTTTTGATATCTTTGCACTCCATGATTGGACTGGATTTCTTTTCCTCTCAAATCTCAATTCCTAGGATCATTTGATTAGTTTAAGACTCATATCTTAGCATCAACTCTTTCTGGAGACTTTTCTTGTTCATTCTCGCTCCTAGCACCTCATGCCTAAATCTTGTCTTTCATCTACTTGGTATTTAACATAAACAATAGAATTTATAAGTATTCTCAGCCACCTTATCATATTATCCTTTCAAGAAAAGTATTTGCTTTTCCCTTTTTTCCCATATCCCCAAAATTTCATGTGGCACAATATATGACTTAGTGAATGCTTGTGGATTGATTGATTAACTTGAAACATGGGTTTAAATAACCATGAGGGTTGTGAAAGATAATATTCATGGTATTCCTTTTTATATATGGTTTGGACAAATTTTGTGTGAGAATCTTTTCAGATCCATAATTTTTATGTTCCCTGTTATCTTTCTATGGATGCCAATTGACCAATTTTTCCCCCTTATAGTCTTAAAGGAGTTAACTAGAACACTGAGAGGGTAAGCAACTTGGTCAATGTCATACAGACCACACATATCAAAGGTAGTACTTGAACTCAGGTATTCCAGTCCCTGAGGTCACCTCTCCAGTGACAATTCTCTGCTGCTACAGCATACATACATACATACATACATATATATATATATATATATGTATATGTATGTATATATATTCATGCTTATGTGTCTATGTAAGTAGGTTGCTATTCTGCATACCCAAAGATATTATTCTATGTCTATGATTTCACAGCAACATAATTGCTAGAAGAGGAGGCTGCTCCTGCCAAACACAATATTCATAGGAATTGTAATCATAATTTCATTATAGTATAACATAATACCACTTCCCCCCCCCTCCCCAAAGGGTTTCCTGACTCATCTTCAGTCAAAAGAGTCCCTAACTTCAAGGCTAATGAGTTTTCATACTAGCATTAAAAGATCCCTTCTCCTTCCCACAGTTGAACAATCAAGGTAGGAGTACTATATATCAAATTTTGCTACATAAAACTCAGTAAATTTTATTGCAACTTTAGCTAAATATGTTTCAACACTAGTTGGCAACTTGGCATCCATCTCTCTGCACCAGCTTGGGTCAGCCTAAAGCAAAATTATTAACTATATTTTTTCTACCAATGTCTCTTCCCATCCCTATAATAAAATTCCATCACTGATCTGCACACACACATACATAAATCAGGGTTAGAATCTCTGTGTTGTCTTAGCTTAGGCTCACTCAGAGTATAGTTGATACAAACATTGACCTTTTGGTCAACCCTATTAGAAATTTCAAAGATAATGAGCATTTAAGAAACTGAAGCACTTCAAACACAATCTAGTGAAAACTTCCCTATCTTCATCCATTTTCTTCTTATGTTGTCATTTCTTTTAAGTATTCTATTGAAACTGCTTTCTTAGAAGTTAGGAAAGACCTGCAAATTGAATGAAACTTTCCTTTTTTCATTATTACTCACTAATTACCAACTTTTCCTTCTAGTTTTTTCCTTACCTTTAAGGTCACTGTATTTTATGAGCTACCAGTTATAATAATTTTCATTTATATAGTGCTCTTAGGATTACACAGATCTTTCCTCCTGTTAACCCTATGGGTATGGGGCAATCATGTGTCTTATTCTTTTTTGGAAATGAGGAGGCTGGGTCTCTTTAGGGATTTTGAGGAACTTACCCATGGTCCAAAAGTTACTATGCATATAGTAGAAAATAGAATTGAACTTAGAATCACATGACCTAAGTTTGTGCCCCCTTTAAAAAGCTATTTAAATTCTTAGTGCCTCAGTTTTCTTACCTGTCAAATAAGGTGTGTTTATAATATATGGTTTCTGTAGAACTTTCTATCTCTACATCTGTGATCTTATGAAATTAATATCAACAAAATCAGTGTTTGCTCTCTTATCCTTTGAGTAAATATTTATAAAGTGTTAGCACAGTGCCCAGAAATATTTTAAAAACTTGTCTTTGACACTAGGAGAGCAATTTTAGATTTTTGGAAGAAGGGGGTAATGCCTGAAAATTGATCTGAACAGATCAGTGGTGAGAAAAATATTTCCTTCACTAATGCAAAGTGAAGATAAACACCTACTAGGTACCTTATAATCCTCAAGCTGGGGCATTAAATATTTAAATCATTTGTCCAAGATTATGTACCTGCTATATGTCAGAATAGACCCCTTAACTCAAATCTTAATCAATCATTATTTACAATGGAACTTTACAAAGACTGAATGGGAAAATGGCCAGTTCGAGGTGCCCTAAACTTGGATTTTATAACATCTTAAAATATTCAGCCATTTTTGCTAAAGATGAAATCTGTAGCTAGTGTAGCAGAGGTATTCTCCACCCTCTGAAGCTGTGCCACCTCTATAGTGAAATCACTGCACTGACTTTTAGAGGTTAACACTATCATTCTGGTCAAGTAACAATGAAGGCAATAGCTCAAGTCTTATTGTCTACATCATTCACTTGCTCCTTCTCCTTTTCAATACAAAATAGGAAGTTGACAAAGTGAGGGCCATATACTATACTCATCTTGCATGCAGTCTTTTCACTGAGGTCAGTTAATCCCTCTGACGTCAGTCACTGCTCCGTGCACAGAATAGACCACTTGGAATCTATGTGAATTGATTATTCTTCAGCTCTGCATCCTCACAACACCCACAGCCTCATTTTTTTTTTTACTGCAGGTGTCTTTTTTTCTCTCCTTTCTATTTAGAAGGAATTTCATGTCTTCCTTCAGAAGCAGATCTTAAGCTGCAGCCTAAAATACCAACCTTGGGTTATTAAGACAATTATTTTCCTCTAACAATGGAGATTTTAGCAATAAATTGCATCTCACTCTTAGAATAAGAATGAATATGGCATTTGATGCCAATTTAGAAAAGGGGGAAACATTGTTATCAGGTTATAGAAATCTTTTTTAAGGAAATGTAAATAATTCAGTTCCACAGTATGGAATTTGGAGTTGCTTCCATTAGATGCAATGGAATATTCATTGTGAGCTGCACAGGGGAAGGGTCCTTTAAAATACAAAATCCTTGATTCATTCATTTGAGATTTCAAAGCTGCCAGGAAAATTACAAATGAGCTAATACAACACTCTAATATTACAGATGTGGAAATGGAGGCCCATGGGAAAAAAGTGACTTGATTAAGGTTAATAAAGGTATTAAGGAGCAGAACTGAAAACCAAATCCAGATTTTCTGATGTTAAATCTAATCAATAAGCAAGAACTTATTAAATACTTATTGTGGGCCAGAACCTATGCTAAGGTCAGGGATACAAAGATACTTTCCACATTTCCATATAGTATTTATTATCTATTTATTGCCACATGGTCATGAAAAAAATAGATTTCTTTCTTATTATTAAGAAAAGATTGATATTTTAAGAACCCTCTTGTTGGGATGACCTGCAGAACACTCAGCATTTAACCCATAATCCAGGTTTATATGGGAACAAAAGTGTTTCCAGGTACTTAAGATCTCCCTTCCCTCCTCCATATCCTAGCCTATAAGAAAAAATGGTAGCTTTTTTTTCTGACCCCTCACAGCTTGGACATAAAGGCTGGCTGATTTTACCATTCTCAATCTGACTGTGACTAACTTTGCATCCTGTTTACTGCATCTCTTCCCTTACAGATCCCAATTACTTTGTTTCAGACAACAGCTTAGTAACCTGACCCCAACTATGATTAACCCCACCACAGGGGCTAAATAGGAAGGACCCAAGCCCCTGCCAATTTTCGCTAATCCACAGGCTACTCCAATTAAAGCAAGCTTTTCTAAGTGTGTCTCACTTGGTAGAAGGGGCTCAATAAATTACCTTATTGTTTTGTGGGCCTTAGAGGGTGCTGCAGTTGATGGCAGGGAGTGTGACTCATCCTGCTGTATGAATGGAAATGTAATATTAAAGAAAATAAATAACGGAACTGAGAGGGCATTAAGTGAGGAAATGAGGCATGGATGCGTGAGGCACAGGTTATCCTAACTGCACGTAAGTGGATATCACCCAATTACCTGGGAAGCAGAACTTAAGAAGAAAACTACAAAAGCATGATTTTTAAAATGACCTGCAAAGTATACAGTCCTAGAGGACTGAATTTTTTAAGATGCAGTTCTTAAGGTCCAATTTAGTAACAAAGACAAACATACAATTCAAATATAATTAAAATTATGAAATATATTCACATAATATTTCATAGTTCTCAAGGGATCATTAATGAATTATCTTATTTAAGCAGCACATGAATACTTTTTGTTGTCTAGGCAGACCAAATAGAATCCCAGTCTACTGAGATAATTTCTGAGTATAATATCTATAAATTGAGTTCGTCAAGGGCAGCTAGGTGCTACAGTAGATGGATTGTCAGTCTTCGCATCAAGAAGACCTGATTTCAAATCTTGCTGCGTAACCCTGGTAAAGTCACTCAATCCTATTTGCCTCATTTTCTCAGCTATAAAATGAGCTAGAGAAGGAAATGGCAAACTACTCCATAACTTTGTCAAGAAAACCCCAAATGGGCTCATGGAGAGTTGGCAATGATTGAAAAATGAATGAAGAAGAGTTAGTAAAGGTGCCAGTAGGGCAAACATCCAGCACTTAGGTGGCACAGTATTTCTAGTGTCAGGCCCAAGTCAAGGAGACTCATGTTCCTAATTCCAAATCTGGCCTCAGACACTTCTTAGCTCTGTGATCCTGGGCAAGTCACTTAACCCTGTTTGCCTTAATTCCTCATCTGTAAAATGAACTGAAGAAGGAAATGACAAAATACTCCAGGATATTGCCTAGAAAAACCCAAATGGGGTCATGGAGAGTTGGACATGACTGAACAACAAAGAACCAAACAACAAGATAAAATAGTTGAATGGTTCAGCACTGAAGTGATGAACAGTACCAAATCATTAACACATTTAAGGTGCTAACACTGTCCTTTCCACCACCACTGTGCCTCCAACATACACACTTAAGGTAGGGGATAGCATGGAGGAAGAAGACTTGTCAAAAAGTTCATATGATTTAATTAAATTGTTATATATATATATATATATATATATTATATGTATATAAATATAATAAATGTTTGACATTTATATATAGGTGGTTATATTTCTATAAATTTCCTAAGAAGAATTTTTTCCATATATGGGAATACCTTCACATTTTTTTCTCCAGTGCTTTTAAGGTTGGTGCATGGTTCCTGAAGCCCTGATGTCCTATCTAGAACATTGTGGTGGTGCATAGAATTAGACCTATATAGCAAAGGGTTCGTGATCTGGTAAGAGGAACTCATGATGGGAATGTCTTTTTGTGACACCTAGGGTTTCATTTGGAGATCAGTTCTTTATTCTCAAAGGCATATTTTACCATATATCCTGCTGGCCAGAACCAGTGCTAAGTTCAGGGGATACAAAGATATTTTCTACACTTCTATATAGTATTTTATAATACAAGAAATTACTTCTCTGTGACAATATGGCTACTTTGTGGAACTTAATGTATTTGTAGATTTTCTGTTGCTTTTGAGACTTGCCTCCAAGATTCTGACTATGACTGTCCCCATGGTCTGGGAATCTCTGTGACCTCTTTGACTTCCACAATTTTAGGCAATTATTTTTAGAGTAAATGACTTAGAAGTTGAAGAGTTCCACTCACAGGGTAATTAAAAGCTTTATGGACCCTAAATGACTGTGGTCCCCTTTCCAACTGATTAGAGGATCCCTGAAAGCAACTCCTTAAGCTCTTAAGCTATAATAGTTTCTGGCACCCACCTTTCCATGTTACGGCTTTGGCAGTGTCCCAAAGGCAAACACATTACCAAGGCAAACAATGTCTATGAATTAGACGAGAACCAAGATTCAAGAAAGTTATAATTTGTTAATTTATATAGCCTTCTTCAACCAAGTGAAGCACACTTGAATAAGTTCTAATTCTAATGGTCATTGGATTAAAGAAAACAATCAGGGCTATGGTCCTTACCGTGGGATATGGATACTCAGCTAGATTCTGCAACTTAGTAATTTTTTTATGAAAAATTCTTTATATAAAAAAGGAATGTTAATTGTGATAGTGTAAGAAGCATAATAAATAAGAAAATAGAGGAGTAAAGGCAGAATTGAGGTTAGATGAGAACTAACTCTGATAATTTGATAATGGATAAAATATGCAAATCCATTATTTTGGATTTGTGTGTTATTGTTTAGACTACTTTGAATATAGTTTGGAGTTATAGAAGAAATATATAATTTGAAAATTTTTGAATATAATTTTGAGTTATAGAAGAAAAGTAACTACATGTACCATACATCAATCCTACTAATGGACATATAAAATGGACAAGAAAATAAAAGACAGATGCAAAGGTCAGATAAATACCGAAACATTTACAGCAGTACTCACTGGGGTAAAAAACCTGGAAAGAAAGTGACTGTCTATTTACTGAGTGATTGAAAAGAAAAGCTATGTCATAGATCCACGATGAATTATTTTTCAGTAAGAAATAATGGCTAGAAATATAGAAGGTTCTGTCTGAACTGATGAGTAATGAAATATGCAAAAGCAAGTGAACTACATGTATGGAGAGAATGGCAAGAGTCAGACAAAAAGACTAGAAGAATGCAAATGAAGATATCACTAAAAACAAATTAAATTCTGAGTAATATAAAAACCAATGAGGGTTCTACAGAAGAGATAATTAAATCTACTTTCCTCTGCACTCCCCCCACCCATGGCACAGAAGGAAGGTATTACTATGTCAAAATATCGCACATATTATCAGATATGTTCACTGTATTGAATGCTTTTGATTGAATGAAAAATAATTAATGTCTGATTACTCATTTACTATGCACCAAGTGTTTATTCTGAGCACTGGAAATATAGATGGAGGGGGGGATAGCAAAGTAACCCTTATTCTATTTTTAATGTATTATATTTATTTTCCAAGTTCATTGTAAAAAATAAAAAATCTTCTTTAATTTTAAGTTCCAATTTCTCTATCTCTCCCTCTCTCCAGCTCATCCCCATCCATGAAAAGGCAAGATATGTCATATTGATTACATGTATGAAATAATACAAAACTTATGTCTATATTAGCTATGTTGCAAAAGAAAACAGCAAAAAAGAAGAAAGTAAAAAATGTTAGATTTTAAGTCCATTCAGAGTTCATCAGTTCTCTCTCTGGAAATAGTGTTTTTCCATCAGGGGTCCCTTGGAATTTTTTAAAATCATTGTCTTGGTCAAAGTAAGCTTATATTTCTAATAGCACAATAGTATTCATCACAATCAAATGCCACAACTTGTGTTGCCCAGCTGGACCCTGAATGACTCTGGTCCCCTTTCCAACTGTAGAGGATCCCTGAAGGCAATTCCTTAAGTCCTTCATGTGAATTCATCAAGACCAAGGAGAGAGAGGAAGAGAGAGAGACAGAGATACAGAGACACAGAAAGAGCCAGAGCCAGAGCCAGAGAGACATAGAGAGACAGAGAGGGAGAGACGGGGAGAGAGAGAGAGAGAGAGAGAGAGAGAGAGAGAGAGAGAGAGAGAGTGAGCGAGAGAGAGAGAATGACAGATAGAAACAGACAGAGAGAGTGACAGAGAAGAGGGACAAAGACAGTGAGAGAGACAGAGATAGAGAGAGAATAAACATTAAGTTGCAGAATGAAGGAAAAGAAAGGCCTGATAGTTCTGAGGTTTCACTGGTAAGGTAGATACAATTCTCAGGAGTCCATGAGTTACATCAGTAAGTCTGAGGACAGTATTAGGGGGTTTTCAGGGCATAGAAAAAGGGCAAATGATAAGGCCTTAGGTGAAGATTTCAGCTATGGGAGGGTAGTTGGTGAGTCCTACTGGTTATCCAAATCACCAGAAAAAGTGGAATCTGTGATAGGCAATTCATCCAAGTCATGTGATCATTTAAGCACTCTATTTTGCTTCCAGGAAGCCCAGACAAAAGATAAAAAGAAAAGACCAGGCAGAAAACACCCCCACTGTGCCACCCAGCAGCCTTATAGATATTCTATAATTACTAGACAATAGGACAAAGGGTATAAAAAGCATCAATGATGCCTACCAACTCCTGATTGGCTCTTGCTTAATTTGCAAGTCAAATACACATAGATTCTGTGATAATGGAGAGTTAAATATGAAGACAGCGCAAAAATAAATGAGTGGGCAGTAAAGACCAAAGACATCTACAAAATGCATTAACATAAACCTACATTTGTTCTTATGATGAGAATTTATAAGTATGAACATTACATTGGAACATCACATTCTCTGAATTGCTTGATCAGACATGTTTAATCCAAAAAGTAGTTAAAAAGTTCCTATTAGGATAGAGCACCGGCCCTGGAGTCAGGAGTTCCTGAGTTCAAATCCGGCCTCAGACACTTAATAATTACCAAGCTGTGTGGCCTTGGGCAAGCCACTTAACCTCATTTGCCTTGCAAAAACCTAAAAAAAGTGCCTATTAAAAAGATACAAAGAAGCAATATATTTTCAATGATGACTTACTCATAAGAAATAGAATAATCAATCATGGGACCATAAGATCATAGAGTCACAGATTTAGATGTTAGTAGGGACTATAGAGGCCATCTACTAAATTTCATACTTTTACAGAGGAGGAAACATCCTTGGTGAGGTTTGGTGACTTACGTAGGCTCACACAGCTAATGTTAGAGGTTAGACCTCAACTCTTCTGAGCTCTATGTCTAGTGCTCTTTCAAGTAGGCAGATCGTCAAGTGAAATTTGATTTTATAGTGGATTTGCCATCTTGAAAAGAGAGCATCAGTAACCCAAGATAGATCATTCTCAGGGATAAATAATTATGTTACATTGGAGTACAAGTAGGAAGTTCTCAAACTATAGGTTCAAAGAGTTATCTCATCTTCATTGCTATTACTACTAAGAAGAAATCAGATTTCTGACCTTTTCATCATGCTTATTCTACTTCCAAGATTGAACAAAATCAATTATAATCACATCTAAACACTGAGAATTTGTGTAAAAAAAGTTCATTTCCATGTGACAGAATCTGCACACAAGGACTACCAGATAAGGTAACTAACCTCAATCTTCCCTATAACTTAGTACCCTCTAAAAACCATTGTTTTTGAGTCCATATTCATAAAATGTTTACTTTTACCAGTCTTCCAGAAAATGAATTATTCCCAGAGGAAAAACCTTGAATAAAATAGAATAGAAAATTGAGTGACAAAAAAAGGGCTCTAGAGTTTCTCACAATTTGAAGAGAAAAGCTCATACCCTTAAAGCATGAGTGCCCCATAAATGTGTAAAGAATACTCATTTTCAGGTAATATATTGAAAAGTCACAAACTAGGCATTCATCAGCAAGTATGTGGAAAGCACCCAGATAGGGAAACATTTCCCTGTGGTTTCCTAATATGGATGAAGTTTCTCATCACTAAGATACTCCAGAGCTTCTGTCCTTTCTCCAGGCTGCCATATTTACATTCTTTTTTTATGCTCTCTCTATTGTGTGTCATCACTGCTGTCATGTAGGCCATATTTGGTGGAGTTGCAACTCATCAGAGCCACATATTTTTTTTCCAATCCTATTTGCTAAGGCATAGCAGTTTTATTATTTTTTTAGGGTTTTTTTGCAAGGCAAATGGGGTTAAGTGACTTGCCCAAGGCCACACAGCTAGGTAATTATAAAGTGTCTGAGACCGGATTTGAACCCAGGTACTCCTGACTCCAAGGCTGGTGCTTTATCCACTAGGCCACCTAGCCACCCCTGGCATAGCAGTTTTAAAAATGTTTATTTATGAGAAGGGACAGATTGCTATTCCGATAGATCTGAGTCCTTTCTAAACTAGACTGTGACCCATCAGAATTAGTCTAGAAACCAACAAAAATATACAGAATGCCTCAAATTAATGCTGATACTATTGTTTTTATTCTCTCTCATACTAATTTAATGTCTATGATCTCAGATAACTATTTGACATGAGCCTAGAAGATTGTTGTAATTACATATCCCCAAAGCACATTTAAAGGTCTCTTTCCCTACAAAATTCACCAGAACTGTGTGGTATGCAAGGGTATTAAAGTTGATTTTATTTCCAAATTTACCTTTGATTGGCAAGCAATTAAAACAAATGGCAAAATAAAAAGTTAGATAAGGTAAGTTTTACATTCTTGCCTTTTTGAAAGATATTTATTTGATACCTGAAGTATAATAGTATGCCTCATGATGAAGCCACTCTCAGCTCTCACCCTGGAAGGTTAGGTCTCCATATGGACTACTTGTACATGTAAGAATATAGATCATAGATGCTCATCAGTGTCCATACTTTTAACCATTAGGTATAATTAACTTATTAACAAAATTATTAAAATGGATAGCAAGAATAGTAACTACCAAAATATTCCCCCTAAAAGTCTAGAGTACTCTTTCCCACAATTAAACATCGAATGCAATAGTGCTCAAAGTTAAATTACCATAGTAAAGAAACACATGTAGAAAATACATGTATCTTAGCAAGAAGAACAACTCTTTAGATGAAATTTTTTTCTCATTTTAGATCTACTTTTCCACTGGACTCTAAGGGGCTATCTTTTTCTAAAGATATTTTCTTAGCTCTAGATAGGTCTCTCTCTCTCTCTCACTCTCGCTCTTGCTCTCTTGCTACATCAATGAGTCATTTATGAAATATCCTTTACTAACAACTCCTGCCATCGAAAGTCCTTTCTAGACTAAGTCCCTTGAGTTACTATCTATCTCCCAGCATCCATTTAGCTTCAGTGTGTATCTGCTCTCATCTGGATGTATCATATCCTAATAATCTAGTCTCTCTGAACCTATCTACATACAGTATATGATGTTAATATCTCTCAAAAAAATTTATCAATAAGGAAGAAAGGAGATTGTCACATTTTCTATAGGAATCCCTCTCCCCATGCCTTTTACTGTCCTGTGATATGGGAAAATATATCTACCTCCACAAAGAAATCATAAAATTAAGAACATTATAAAAGAGACCTTAAGTTCATGAAGCATAGAAGAGCATAAGTGGAAAGAAAATTCAAATATAAAACATGAAATGAATGACACAAAGATTCAGTTTAATAAATATTTATTAAATATCCATTATGTACCAGACTCTGCATGTGCTAAGCTTTGAAAATTACAGACAAAAGAGCTTAGAGTCTAATGAATTAATGTAAAGATCATCTTAATCAGTCACCTTGCTTATTAAAAAAACGAAGGAACTAATATTGAGAGAAGTAAAGTGATTGACCAAAGGTCACATACATCTTTGTTAGTAGCAGAATTGATACCATAATCCAAGGAATCAGAGTTAAAAGCCATTACTCTTTCCATCACTTCACAGCTATCCTTACACAGCTAACTTTATTTTGTCATATACTATCAGAATGAGATGTATTAGCAATTTCCAGGGGTCAATAAGATTACAACTACACCTCAGTCTTCTTCATAATCACTATTTAATTATTTTTTTTCTTCCAAAATTCTCCAAAGGTAGTAAAGTTGCAGAAATTTCTGAATTGTTAATGCTTTTTCAAAGGTCAGGATTTTCATACTGAGATCAACTACAAGAACAAAATGAAGAATTTTAATGAATGTGTTCCTTCCATTTTATTTGGAAATATGAATTAAATATTGCTACATTTTTGATGAAGAATTTTTTAAGATGAAACATCTTGAGACATTTAAATGATAAGATGCATGGCCTATTGAACAATTCTTTAGAAAAATTAAACTGAAAAAGATATCTCTAATTAACTAATCTTTTTTTGTTCTCATCACTCTGTCAGTAATATCATAAGTAAAATCTTTTAATTCATACAGCTAAATCACAACTAGTTACGCACTATACTATAGAAACATTAGCAGTGGTAAGCATGGACTGCATGTAAATCAAACATTTAGAGTCATTTTTTTCATATATAATACTTGTGTGAGATTGACTTTCAGTTTAAAGTTAGGGACTTTGCCCAAAGAGCAATAAAACTGTTCATTCCTTTGACCCAGCAATTCCAATTCCGGGTCTATAACCAGAAGAAATCATAAAAATTGGAAAAGTCCCACATAGCAGTTCTTTTTATAGTAGAAAAGAATTGACAAGGGGACGCCCATTCAGGAATGGTTAAACAAGTTATGGTACATGAATACTTTGGAATATTACTGTTCTAAAAGAAACCAGAAATGGTCGAAGTCTAGAGAAGCATGGAATGAGTTACAGGATCTGATGCTGAGTGAAAGGAGTAGAGCCAAAGAACAATATTCACCTGAAGAACAACATTGTGAGATGATCAACCTTAATGGGAGCAGCTCCTCAGAAGTTCAGAGAGCTAGGACAACCATATTAGACTGACTATGAACAATGTTATCCCTATTCAGAGGAAGAAAAACAAAACAAAACAAAACAAAATAAACAAAAAAAAAATCCTTCACAATCTGAACAACACTCCATTTACTTTTTTTAAAAAGTATCTCATGTATTTTTTCCCTTAATCTTAATTCCTCATCCCCAAAATGACTAATGCATGAAACACAAGTATGTATGTACAATATTAATATGACTCTTCTCCACTGAGGAAAGGGAGGTGAGAAGGGAGGGTGGAAGGAAATTATGAAACTTAAAAATATACAAGACATAAGGATGAAAGTTGAAAAACTTTCATAATGTATTTGGAAAAATAAAATATCAATAAAAAATGAAAAAATAAAGTTAGGGACAGGTGTATTGGAAATATATATATATGTATATACATATATATATATATATTTATATAAAATTTTCTCATTCTGGTTACCAAACTTGTATCCATGGATTCTCCTATTGGTTCAGAAATTCATTGAGGGGAGAGATCCTTTTTCTTGATAAGCCTTCTTATATTGTGAAAAAAAAAGAAATCTAATAGAACTTTAAAATGTCCAAATTAGAATAGATCTTAAAATCAAACTATCATAATCATAGAAGTTATTAACCTGAGATCCACAAAGTTATTTGCAAATATATATATATGTATATATATAGATATGTATGTATATATATATATATAAACTTTTACTAGAATTGATTTCTTTTGTAGCCTTGAATATTTTATTTGAAATACTTAAAAGACTTTAGTCTGAGGAGGAATCCATAGGATTCTTCAGAATGCTTAGAAATCCAAATACAAAAAGAAAACAAGCTTTAGAGCCTGAAGAAATGCAAGAGGCTAACTAACCCCATATTTAGTGGATAGAAAACAGAATGTTACCTCTGAAAGTGCTTAGCTCAATAAAGACAGAGAGTAAGAATTAAAGATATCCTAGAACATAGGAGTGAGAGCTGAAAAGATACATAGAATATTGAACATAATTTAAATTGAAAGAGATATTAGGACATATAATGTTTGTGCTAGAAAAGAATTTATAACATTTCATATAGAACATTAAAGCTGATGTAATACAGGACATAAATAGAAGAGGTAGAAAGAACCTTAGAAGGCAGAAAATAGAATATTGCACTTCCCCAGGATATTTGAACATAAAACATTGAAAGTGAGATCCAGAAGAAACCTTAGACCATAAAAAGTTAAATGGGGGGAAATATCTTTCTTATAGGCAACATAGCAGAGGGGAAGATTTCTGACTTTGGAGTTGGAGAACCTGGGCTCTGATACCTACTACTGTATGACCTTGGGCAAATAATTTAATATCTCTGAACTTCAATTAATCCAGCTGTTAAAAGGAAGGGGTTGTACTCGATGATGCTAGAAGTCCCTTTCAGTTCTAGATCCATGATCCGATGAATAATCCTCTATTTACTAACATTTCAACCAGATTATAGACAGCAAAATCTCATTTAACTAAATCACTCTGAAACAGATCTATTTTTTTTAATTTGGTTGCACTTAGGAGAAAGAAATAACACAAACACAAAAACTATAAGACATTACTAAAATTTGTTTTAAAATGTAATAGAATTACTTCTCCAAGTGATGCTGAGAGATTGGTACCAGTTTCTTACTCTCTTCATCAACTTTCATCTCTAGACCTAAAAAGTGATAATGCAACCTCGGAATGATCATTCTAAAGCAGTCATTCTCAAATATTTAGGTTTCAGGATTCCTTTACATTTAGAATGTATTGATGACCCATCTAAGAATTTTTCAGGGTTTTCCTTTTCAATATTTACTGAATTAAAAATTAAAACTTTTCAGTATTATTATAAAAATATTTAAGACCTGGTAGGCATCTCCTAAAATGTTGCATGAATTCTAGGCCTGACTTTAACAACAATTACTCTTACATATTATAACAACCTTGGCCTCTAATCCTGGGACAAAGTACCTACATCCAGAATAGGGACATTTGTCTCCTCCATCTTTCAAACAAAGATAAAATCCCTCTGTTTCCTAAAAATACCACTATTGCCTTCAGATTTATCATCATGGCAGTGACCTCTTCTTTGGGATAAAGGGTATGCTTGTAATTGATCTTATGCTCACATCATGACCTTGTTTCTGACCTAAATCCAAAACTTTGGAAACCTAGGTCTCTTGAAAGAATAGCAGAGTGCTTTATGTTACCAGGGATTTTTTCCCATACCAAAACAATTAAATCCTGATAAGTTTAAATGAAATTCAATTAGAATGAAGCATTTCTAACTAGTTATTGGAGCACTGATGTGGCTTGACATTAATATCCCCCTCCCCACCTGATGAGCAAGACATTTGAATGGATGTCATTCACCAAATACGTTTAAACATCAACCTATTGAATTGCCAAAGTGAGTTCCATATTTCTAAAATGCAATATGGTTGAATAAAAAAGAGACATGAACCACCCCTTACCCCTTGGTTATTATTTATTTACCATGGTACTTATGACTTCTCCAGTATATAAAGTGATTTGTTCATTCTGTGTCCATCTGAAGATATTTGCTCAACAGGTCTCCACTTCACAATTTCATTAACCTCAGTAAACATATAGGGAGACTCCAGGAATGAATACAGGGATTCCTTGCTAGGACAGTTTGCAAAGATCTCATCATTGTGGAGCAATAAATGAGACCTGGGACTAAAGACTGCTCCCTTCTTGTAATCTAATTCCAGTAGACCTCGAAGAGATACTCCCCTAAAGGAGAAACAGGAAAAAAGATAGGGGAGAGGAATGAACTTACACCTGATATTGCTTTTTCCCTACAACTAAAAAAAATCCCATTACATTCCTTATATTTATAACTGTTACCTAAACTGGAACCTTCCAGGTCTTCAAATGGGCAGCTAGCGGTAAGAGTAAACTCGGGGTGGCTAGGTGGTGCAGTGGATAAAGCACCAGCCTTAGAGTCAGGAGTGCCTGGGTTCAAATGTGGTCTCAGACACTTAATAATTACCTAGCTGTGTGGCCTTGGGCAAGCCACTTAACCTCATTTGCATTGCAAAAATAAAATCTAAAACAAATTTTTAAAAAAAAGAGTAAACTGGCAGTTTCTAGATACAGCCTAGATACAGATGAAGCTGTTTATAAATCTAATCTAACCTCCCAAGTATTTATAAAGTGTCTACTATATTCTAGGCACGAAAATGAAGGCATCCTTGACCCCAGGAAACTCAGCTTCTCTTAGGAAAATGGCAGATAGGTTGTACAAGGGATAGAAGACCAGGTCTGGAGTCAGGATATTCATCTTCTTGAGTTCAAATCTACTCAAATACTTATAATATAGGAAATATATACAATGTTAACATGGAAATCAATCAAAGTTACTTTGGACAGAGAACTACATTAGGAACTTGGCAACCTCTCTGACTTCTACCTTCTCAAAAGCCTTACTTAACACTTCTTAATTCTAATGTCTTGTCTGTATTATTTCCTATTTAGCCTACATATAGTTTTGCATTTATTTGTATGTTGTCCCTGTTATTAGATTAAGTGCAGGAACTATTCTTTGCCCTTTTTTTGCATACCCACTTAGAAGGCACAAAATAAATGCTTACATATTGATTGAAAATTAGATAAAGGCTTCATGTAGAAAATCATGTTTGATCAGAGTTTTGAAGGCAACAAAAGATTCTAAAATGAAAAATAAATTTCAGTCATGGGGAGGAAAGTAGATCTGGGGCAGCCAGTGGAAAGGTAGTGATATAGAGTGTTGTTTCAATTGAATTCAAACTAAGGAAAGTGCCAGAAAAATTAGAACTGTTCAAGAGAAGACTGAACTAGAAGAGACAGAGATAGAACAGAGCGAGCGAGCAAGCGAGAGAGAGAGAGAGAGAGAAAGAGAGAGAGAGAGAGAGAGAGAGAGAGAGAGAAGAGAGAGATCATTTACTTCTTCATCACTAAAGATGCTTAGGAAGGCCTTGATAATCATTGTTTCCTGAATATTATAGAAGACTTTCCTTTCTCAAGTTACTTATAGCAGCTCTAGGATTCTACAGTTCCAAGAAGAAGACAATTAAAATGGAGTGAGATGAGTAGTATCTGTAGAACTGAGTTTAGGGGACTTTCTGTTTTGAGAGTAGTACTTGCTCTCTTATGGGACACCTGGAAGGAATTAGGAGTACTGGGTGAAGCACTTTATGTGTGATAACTCTCCTCATATTCCCAGAAGAGCTGAAGATGCAAAATACTAGATATCTTGCCAGGAGGGGAAAAAAAAAAACGATTTACTAAACTTGGTAGGTTTCCAGCAGAATTTGGAAAATCAGTAGCTCACCATATGGATTTGAATAAATCTGAGAACTGTTTACAGTTTTTCCCTTCTTAATGCCATTAATTTACCCTCAAGTTGGCAGGGTCCTCCGGGGAGCCACTAGATGTGCTGATGATCATCAAAAAGTTTTTTTAGAGCTGATGCTACTACTTAATGCAGAAACAGCTAGGTGGTACAGACTATAGAGCAATGAACCTGGAGTCAGGAAGAGAAGAGATCCAGTCTAGCTGTAGACATCTGTTAGCTGGGTGACCCTGGGCAAGTCACTTTACCTTTGTTTCTCCAAATGTAATATGGGGATAAAAACCTAACCTACACCCCAGGGTTGTCAATTTAAAATGAACTATTTCTGATATGTTTAGCACAGGACTTTTTCACACTTATAGGCCCTTCTTTCCTTCCTTCTGCTTCCTTTGGTTGTCAAAGATGACTACATGGAAGGGGTAGGTTGTGATGTGAAATGTAAAGAATAAGCAAAATGTGAATAAGAAAAAGGAGGTGGAGGAGGAGAGAACTTTTCAACAGGGAGTAGATCAATCTAATTCTCATAAAGGGTATGTGATTTCTAATGACCTGGAAGTTCAGACTCGCATCCTATCTTTGGCTCTATAGTCATTGTCAAAAAAGGAGAGTTTGGTCCAAATGACTTCTGATGTTTTAATGTCAAAAAAAAGTATAACATTAAAAGATGTATGCTTACAATTCTACCTCTCTAGGCCTCAGTTTCTTCATTTTCTGGATCAGAAATGCGCTTCTTTATTTCTTCACTTGTAAGATGGGGTTAAGGACTGATAAACCTCATCTGGAACCAGCTGCAACTAGTCTGAAGTGCCAGGTTCTGTAGATATGAACTCTATTATGTGAGCAAAAAAGAGCCTAGGAAAGCTTTGGGAGCAAAAGTTTTGTACCACAAAGAAGTATACATAATCCTAAGCCCATAGAAGGTACTTCTTAAATACATATTGGCCACTCTCTCAAGTCTAAACAAGTAGTAACTAAATACTCATGCATTTCCATCTTTATGATTTTGTGCAATCATCAATATTTTCCATATATAACTTAATCTGACAATTTTGAGAAAAGTTGAGGAACTATGGGAAGACAAGGCTAAATATTGTATTAGTGATTGATTAGTGAATGGGTCTAACCATTCTTAAAGTCAATTTAAATTCTGAGAGAAAAGTCACCAAATTATTCCATTCCTCTGACCAAACAATTTTAATACTTTGCAAAGAAAAGTGCCATATATGCCTAAGTAGTCTTGACAATGAACTGGCACAGTACTGGGCCTGGACTCAAGAAGACTTAAGGACAAATCTCACTTCAGACACTTTGGAATTGGATGAACTTGAGCAAGTCATTTAGACCTTGTCTCAGTTTCCTCAATTTGTAAAATGAAGATAAGAATACTTACTTCATATGGATTGTTGTGAGGGTCAAGTGAGATAATGTTTTAAAGTCCCTTAGTGTCTGGCTTATAATAGATTCTATAAAATTGTTTTATTTCTTCCCCACACCCTTATGTAAGAGCAACAAAAATGAAGAACAATTTTATGCCCAAGAAGTAGGGAAAAGCTGAACAGAGGTTGGCCATTTAGTATTATTGAGTTGTACTGAACCACAAGAAATGCTGAATGATAGTTAATTTAAAGAAGCATGGAAAGACTGGGTTGAAGTGCTAAAAGAGTAAAGGAAGCAAGACCAAGAGAACACCATGCACAATTGTTAAGATAATCTAAATGAAAACAACACACACAAACACACACACACACACACACAAACACACACATACAAAGACTAATAGATTATAATGCTAAATTTTGGTTCTGGAAAAATGATAACTACAAGTATTTTCCCTTTCTCAGTAGAGAGAGATGAGGACTATGGATGCAAAATATGGTAAATAGTTTCAATGTATAGACTGGAATTATTTAAATGTTTTTATTTTATTATAAGACATATTCAATAATGGGATGGAAAGTAAATGGAAAAGGATTATGATAAACCATAAAAGATAATACAATAAACCTCAAAAATGAAATTAAAATGTAATTGAAAAATCTTTTAAAAATAGCAGGAAATGATTATAGTAATCTGCTGTTTGATAAACCCAAAGAGTCCAGCTATTGGGATAAAAACTCTCTCTTTGATAAAATCTGTTGGGAAAATTGGAAGTTACTATAGAAGAAACTTGGATTAGACTAACACCTCACACCCTTTAACCAAGATAAGATCAAAATACATATAGGATCTAAACATAAAAAACAATATTATAAGCAAACTAGAGGATCAAGGAATAGTTTGACTGTCAGATCTATGGAAAGGGAAGCAGTTTATGACTAAGGAAGAGATGGAGAACATCATTAAAACAAACTAAATAATTTTGATTACAATAAATTAAAAAGCTTTTGCACAGACAAAAACACTGTAACCAAGATCAAAAGAGTTGTAGTAAGTCAGGAAACAATTTTTATGACTAGTGTTTCTGACAAAGGACTCATCTCTAAAATATATAGAGAACTGAGTCAAATTTAAAAAAAAGACAAGCCATTCCCAAATTGACAAATGCTCAAAGGATATACAAAGGTAATTTACAGATGAGGAAATCGAAACAATCCATAGTCATATGAAAAACTTCTCTAAATCACTAATTATTAGATAAATGCAAATTAAAACATCTCTGAGGGACCACCTCATACCTCTCAGATTGACCAATATGACCAGAAAGGACAATGATCAATGTTTGAAGGGTTGTGGGAAATCTGGGACACTAATACATTTTGGTGGAGCTGTGAACTCATCCAACCTTTCTGGAGAGCAATTTGGAATTATGTCCAAAAGGCAAGAAAAATATGCATACCCTTTGATTTTGAAAAAGAGTAAAAACATCACCCATACAAAAATATTCATAGTAGCTCTCTTTGTGGTGGCAAAGAAATGAAAACTGAGGAAATTCCCATCAATTGGGGAATGGCTTAACAAACTGTGGTATATGTGTATGATGGAGCACTGTTGTTCTATTAGAAACCAGGAGAAATAGGAATTCAGGGAAGCCTGGAAGGATTTGTGTGAACTGATGCTGAGTGAGATGAGCAGAACCAGAAGAACATTGTACACTCTAACAGCAACATGGGAGTGATGTGTACACACATGTATACACACACACACACACACACACACAGTTCTTCTGGACATGGAAATAGGATTATTCAACTTCTGACATCTGTGACTTGATTAATGTCAATAAAGTTTAATGAGTCCCAGTATTCTCCTCTGCAAAATGAAACTCAAGATGCTTGCACAGTCTATAGAAATGAGGCAAGGTGAGTATAAAGAAAGTGTTTTATAAGATAATTGGTTATGAAACCAAAGAACCTGTGTTAAAATATTGACTCTGTTACTGATAAACTCTCAAATGTATATGAGTTATGCAATCAACCTAGACTTTTGTTATATCTGTGAAATGGAAGCATTCAACTAGAAAAACCTCAAAAGTCCATTCTAATTTTTAAATCTAGAGTGTTCTTCACCAGCATGATTCATGGTTGAGACTCCCATGGCCTGAACCAAAACTCAGAACTAGAAGTAGATGGCAAAGGTGACATTTTTGTTCCATTCGTTTTTTGATACATATTTTCCAGTGCCAGAAAATGTTCTTCCCCACAGTCCATAGAAATTTATTTTATGATATCCAATCACATATAATACAAGAAAAATCTCAAAATCCCCCAAAATGTAGATAGGGAAGGGTATTTTCCAAATGTTGTTCAGGACCCCTCACTCATGTTCTTTCTCACTGTGACCCTATAACTGATGCAAACAAGAATGCTCTTTTCAGGCTCCTACATTTAGCACTATGAATCTTCCAACCCAACAGATGGAATAAGACGAAATTTACAGAATCCATGCCACATCATTAGGTTGATTTGGCTACCACAACAGAATAGTATGTGATTATTGGCAAAGTACAAAATTACCTTGAAAAGGCAAGATGAATTTGTTTCCTTGATGAGTCTTAGAAGAACAGAATTCTGTATGCTTCTTGGGTCAGCTTGGTGGTTAGAGCACCAGGGTCTGGAGTGAGGAAAATCAGAGTTCAGACATGGCCTCAGATACTTAGCTGGTTGTATTGTCTTAGCAAGTAATTTGATTCTGTTTGCTTCAGTTTTCCTATCTGTATAATACACTGGAAAACCAATCCACTATCTTTGCTAAGAAAAACCCAAAAGGGGTGATAAAGAATCAGATATGACTGAAAAACAACACAATAAAAGCAACAATAGTGTGCTTCTAAGAAGAGATCTTACCCAGAATTGTTTTATATTAATGAAATAGGAGCATTGAAGGTCCAGAATCACTTAACGTTATTCTTGAATTCTTCCACAAATGTACAAATGTTTTAGTTGAATAAGTTTTATTTTCTTCCAACAAGGGGTCTCATAGGCATATAGTAAACCATACAAGAGTATTTGAAAGACTCTGAAAGACTTTGAAAGACTCTTTGAAAGACTTTGAAAGACAAGAGTCTTTGAAAGATACATGATCATTTTATCCAAATGTTTTCTGATCAAACTGGAGAAAATATGAAAGCTGAAGATGTATATTTCCTAGATCTGTTTGCAATTGTCATAGAGGTTGTCCACTGAAGAATCAAATTAAAGTTGACCCCTATAGGTCAATCAGGTACTTTTTAAACACTTTTATTAAGGAAAGGGAAAAGCACATTTATTCAGTTCCTACTATGTCCAATACTGTATCAAGTATTTTCCAAATATTATTTATTTTAATGCTTATAATAGCCCTGGGAGATAGGTAGAGTTAGGCTATTGAGAGGCTATTGAGAGGTAGGAAACAGAACAACCCTTGTCCTTTGGAAATTACCTTCTGTCAAGGATGAGGTCTTCTACATGATCTTATTTTCAGATGATCTTCTGTTGATTGCATCTTAAATAAGTTTCAGAATCCTGAAAGAAAAATTGCTCTATCCAATTATATTAACAGAAAGGCAGCCAAGCAATCTGGGAAATAGAGTCCTAGAAATGGAACTAGCAAGATCTGAGTTTGAATTCTTGCTTAGATTCTTTGAATCCCTGGGCAAGTAACTTAACCTTCATCAGACCCAATTTCTTCATTTCCTCATTCCTGTAAAATGAGAAAGTTAGACTCAATAACTCTGAAGTTTTCTTCTAACTCTAAATCTGTGATTTTATGATTCTATAGGCAGCTAGATGGCACAGTGGATAAAGTGTCAGACCTGGAGCCTCATCTTCATGAACTAAAATCTGGTCAATAATAGTAAAACCTGGGAAATCTTTTTTTCCCTTAGTTTCTTCATCTATAAAATAAAGTGGAAAAGGACTATGGTAAATCTCACAGAATATTTCTCAAAAATTCCCAAATGGGGTCAAAAAGATTTGTACAGGGGTAGCTAGGTGGCGTAGTGGATAAAGTACCTGCCCTGGAGTCAGGAGTACCTGGGTTCAAATCCGGTCTCAGACACTTAATAATTACCTAGCTGTATGGCCTTGGGCAAGCCACTTAACCCCATTTGCCTTATTAAAAAAAAAAGATTTGTACATAAATGAAAAAAAGAACAACATTAACAACAAATTGGTAATGGTGACTGAAAGCAAATAAAAAACAAGAACAAAAATTATTCTGAACCCAGAGAACAATGTACACATTACCATCAATATTGGAAACTGATCAACCCTGATGCATACAACTGCTCTCAGCAGTTCAGAGAGCTAGGAACAACCCAATTAGACTAGCTATGGACAATACTATCCCATTCAGAGGAAGAAAAACAAAACAAAAGATAACAAGATCCTTCAGAATCTGATGAACACTGCATTTACTACATATCTCTTAGTACTTTTTTTTTCCTAAATTCCAATTCTTCATACTGAAAATGAGCGATCTGTAAACATATTTAACATAAATGTGTACGTACAATATTAACCTTATTGTTCTCCACCGAAGGGGGGGATGGGAAGGAATAGTGGAAGGAAATTTTTCAACTTGATATATATTTGTATATGTATATGTATATACATATACATGTATATGCATAAGAAGGAATCTCGAAAAACTTTCAAAACATGTATTTGGAAAAATGAATTATCAATAAAAAACTCATTCTTTAAGAACCTCTATTTTCTAGATTATGATATATAGTTAGAAAGTTATCTCCGAGTTGGTTCACTGGAGATGGAAAAGATCAGGACCAGAATTAAACAGAGGAAGGAGGAGATCAATCTGTCTTTCCTTTTGAAAACCACACAAGATTCTTTGAAGTAAATGATTCCAAGATTCTTTGAAGCAAAAATTATCCTTTATTTTTGTTTTGTTTTGTTGTGACTTTTTATTCATTCTGAACTTAAATACCAAAAGGCAAAAAAGATTATTTCTAGATACATGATACAGTATTAAGAGAGATTTAAAATAAAACCCCAAATTTTTATTTCACACTGTCTGCTTTAAAAAAACACAACAAACTATGAAATAAATACTGCACACCATTTTCAAAACCCTCCTGCTTCTCTGTGCTTTGTTCTAGTTTTGGTTCTCTGCTGTATATTTTTAATTGTTTTTATCCCTCTTTCCTCTCCTCTCCCTTGAGAAAGCTGCCATTAATCACATACATGTGTACATAGTATGCATATTTCTATTTTTCAGTTCTTTTTCTGGAGAATGATAGAATCTTCTTTCATAATCCTTTGTAGTTGATTTGAATATTTATAATAAAGAAAATGATTTAATTATTCAAAATTGAACTTAAAACAATATTGCTTTTATTATATATATATATATATATATATATCCCTTTGCTATGCTCATTTCATTCTTTCTTTCATGCAAGTCTATGTTTTTCTAAAATCAATCAACTCCTCATTCTTTATAACACAGTAGTATTCCATTAAAGTCATATACCACTATTTGTTTAACCATTCCCCAGTTGACAGGTATCCTCAATTTCCAATTCCTTGCCATTGCTATAAATATTTTAGAGCATAGAGGTTCTGGGAAACAACTAATGGTTATATTGCTTGGTCAAAGGATATACACTGTTTTATAACTCTTTGAGCTTAAAAGTTATGCAGTATCACATCGTGGAACATCACAGATTACAAAGAATTAAAGCTACACTTTACCCAAAGAACAACTGAAAAATAAATAATGGAGGTAAGAAGACAAATAAGTACCTTTATCCTAGGAGTGGAATTATCTCTCATCAAAAATATATATGGGCAGGAGACAGAGCATCAGCCCTGGAGGCAAGAGGACCTGAGTTCAAATTCAGTCTGAGGTACTTAATACTTATTTAGTTGTTTGATGGGCAAGTCACTTAACCCCATAGCCTTGCAAAAACAAAAAAGAAAAAGAAAAAAAGAAGAAAAAAGATATATATATATATGTATAAATATATATATATATATATATATATATATATATATATATATATATATATATATACATATCCAGAAATGGAGGTAGCTCAATTATATAGTTAGAAGTAGAGATAGACAATAAAAATAAATTAATAAAAATAAAAATAACAACTCCCATTTCTATAACACTTCTTATGTACCAGCTACTATGTTAAGTACTAAACAAATATTATCTCACTTGATCTTCACAACCACCCTGGGAGGAAGGTTCTATTACTGCCTTTATTTTGCAGATAATAAAACTTCAGTCAATAAAACTTCTCTGCAGTCACAGAGCTGTTTCTGAGTTAGTTTCTGACAATGGACTTGACCTCAGGTCTTCCTGATTCCAGGCTTGGTAGTTTATCTGTTACATCAGTCACCTCAGATGGACAACCAATGGTTATCTATATAAGAGCAAGAGATTGAGAGCAAGGCTCTCACTGTGTTAGGTAAAACTCCTTAACACTTTTGGGAAAACATGGGCAAGAGCCACATGAATTGAGTAAACATGGAAAGATTACAATTTGCATACTCGGAGATATTACATACATTCAGATCTCAGAATCACCAATATATTGATAAATATGAAAAAACATACATTCCATAGTCCAGTACAACTTTAAAAAATTTATTTCCTCAGGTATAATATAATACCTGTAAAAAAAACACTGATCAAGGAATCATGGAACTTCTCAAAGTACTGTTGAACTTAGGATAAATCTTTTACCAATTCACTCTAGGACTTCTCCATTCATTTAATGAGGGCATTGAATAAAACTGATTGAAAACTGTAAGATATGAGATTTAGAAATGGAAGTGACCTTAGATTTCATTTGAACCCAATTTCTTCATTTTAAAGATAATGAAACTGAGGTACAAAAAGAATAAATGATTTTCCCAGAGTAAATAGAATATTTCAACTGGTAAAAAATTTATATAGCACTGTCATGATTAATATACAGAGTGCATATTGTAAATTACCAAATGCTTTACAATTGTGCTGATATTTCTCTTATGCTTAAATCAATTATCATATTTTATGTAATTATAATTTTAAATAATGCAAATTTGAATGCTTGTATGTCCAAGGGGAGGCAACATGGTGCAGTGGATAAACAGCCAGTTTTTTGGTCAGGAAGATATGGCTTACCCATTTGACTTCTTAATGTCCCAGGAAATTTAAGTTGCTAATAACTTGATCAACCAAACTGGGGAAAACAGGAATTTGCTCAGAGGGTGAGGAGAAGCCAAAACCATGACAAGAGTGCCATATCAATAAAAGTATGTGTATGATATAAGCAAATGCGTATATACAAATTTACATTTGCTTATACATATACATATGTGTGTGTTTGTGTAAGTAGTGCATAGGCAGCAAAGTTAATAGAGTCCCAGACCTGGAGAAAGATCTGAGTTTAAATCTAACCTTATAAACTTATTAGCCATATGAACCTTGATAAGTCACTTAACCTTAGCTGCCTCATTTGTAAAATGGAGATAAAAATAGCATCTATCTCCCAGAATTATTGTAATAATCAAATAAGATATTTGTAAAGTGTTTATCACACTTTCTGGATGTTAAGTAGTGTCATCATCATCATCATCATCATCATTTTCCAATATGTAGCAGATGCGATTGATGTAAAAGAACACCCTCCCCCACCCCAGACAGACTTGGAAATCTAGCTGGAAATAAGAGATTTGTAGATCACTAAACAAAACAGCTCAAAGATATAGGTAGGATATCTCTATTTTCAAGCATTCATAGATGGAAATACTAGGCCCATGACTTTGAGTTTGGGTCTTCCTGCCTCCATATTCATTACTAATGATCGAACATCAACTAAACTTCACTATTTATCATGTCAAGCAATCTAGTAGAGGGTGCATTGGGAGAATAGCCTAGGAAAGATTTCTAGAATACACAAAAAAGAGAGGTTCAGGATGAAAAAAACATAGGGTGCTACTTGTACAAATTGAGTATAATAAAGACTTGGAGTCAACTGGGGTCAGACTCAACCTTAGCCAATGCACTATCACCTCAGGTGGATCAATGAACTTCAGTCTGTTTCAGTTTCCTCTTCTGTGAAATAAGTAATAGTACTTGGTTCATAGTGTATTGTGGAATGAGATAAACTGCATAAAGCACTTTGCAAAAGTCTAACTTTATAAATGTTATCCATAATTATTATTGCTAAATTTTGCTGTATTATTGAATAAAAGTCACTTAGAAATAAGATCTTTGTGTGGCAAATTCCTGGGCAATTGAATGGTTCACTGATAGCAAAGCTACTCACTCACCTACAGAGCAAATAATTCAAATGTCATTTTGACCCTGAGAGTGACTTAAAATACCATCCTTTGACCTTAGTCAAAATGAAGAGGATTCATCTTATGTTTTAGAGGACTTTTAATCCAACAAATCGGGGATTCCCAACTTTAATAGATCTTCTATTCCTTCTATGTTCCAGGAGAAAGTGTATATACATACACACATAAGTGTATATATATATATAGAGAGAGAGAAACATGTGTGTACAAATATATTCATACATGGCTATATATGTAAATATATATGTATATCTATATATGAATAACTAAGAGTCTCATACATTGATGTGCTCCTTTAGAAAAAAATAAAAGTGCTATGCCAATGGTATGATAATTAAAATAATAAGCATAGGGGCAGCTAGGTGGTACAGTGGATAAAGCACCAGTCCTGGAGTCAGGAGTACCTGGGTTCAAATGCGGCCTCAGACACTTCATAATTACCTAGCTGTGTGGCCTTGGGCAAGCCACTTAACCCCATTTGCCTTGCAAAAACCTAAAGAATGATAATAATAATAAGCATAAAATAGTAATAAAAGAATTTGGTTGAAGCATAAACAATAAATTAATTTAAATGTGATTAAATGATATTTTCCCTAAAATATAAACCTGCTTTACAAAAGACCTGCCTACTACTGTCTCAAGAAGTATAGAGGTGTATAATCATATGCAAAAATGCTCAAATCACTATTGATTAGAAATCAAAACAACAATGAGGTATCATCTCACACCTATTAGATTAGCCCAGATGGAAAAAAAGGGAAGATGAGTGTTGGAGAGGTTGTGGGAGGATTGGGACATTGATGCATTGCTGGTGTAATTGTGAATGAATCCAACCATTTTGGAGAGAAATATGGAACTATGTCCAAAGAGCAATGAAACTGTTCATACCCTTTGACCCAACAATTCCAATTCTAGGACTACATCCAGAAGAAATTGTAAAAAAAAAATGGGAAAAGTCTTACATGTGCCAAAATATTGATAGCAACTCTTTTTTGTAGTGGCAACGAACTGGAAATTGAGGGAATGCCCATCAATTGGGGAATGGCTAAAACAATTTATGATACATGAATACTATGGAATATAGAAACCATAAATGGTTGGACTCTAGAGAAGCATGGAATGACTTACGGGATCTGATGCTGAGCAAATGAGATGAACAACCTTGATGGATGCAACTCCTCTCGACAGTCCAGAGAGCTTGGAGAATTGTATTTGATTGGTTATGGACTATATTATTCCCAGAGGAAGAAAAACAAAACAAAACACACAGAAAAAAACAACATCCCTACTGAATCTGATGAACATTTCATAAAAAAGCATCTCTTTTATAGCTCTTTCCCTCAATCCTAATTCCTTATGCCAAAATTAATAATTTGTAAATATTTTTTACAAAATATGTATGTAAACCGCTAACCTGAATGTTCCCTACTGTTTGGAGTGGGGTGGGAAAAAAAGGGTGAAGGGAAATTTTGTAACTTGGAAATATGCATGGACAAATGGATGAAAATAAAAAAAAATGTATAGAGGTGATCTTGGATTCTCAATATCTATGCCCATAGACTCCAAAGTCCAGGAGCTCCTCCTTAGTTTCAAAGTCTTCAAGTACAAGCCCAAGCACAAACTGTTTACCAATTACAAGTCAAGTTAACTGTGAGAAAAATTCGTCACCCACTGTTTGATCCTCTAACCCTAAATTCCTTGAGCATGGCCAATGTCATATATTGGATGAGAGAGGCTAAGATGAATATGTATGTTGAGATTATCCCTACCAAAGAAATCAAGCATCTTTAGAGTATTAAGGGAGTAAAATAGGGTCACTAATCAAGAATAATAAGACTTGATGAACTATAACATTACACATTCATGGTTGTTATTTTTAATTGGTCAGTGCCTTAAGAATGAGAAGCAGGGGGCAGCTAGGTGGCACAGTGGATAGAGCACTGGCCTTGGAGTCAGGAGTACCTGAGTTCAAATCCAGTCTCAGACACTTAATAATTACCTAGCCGTGTGGCCTTGGGCAAGCCACTTAACCCCATTGCCTTGAAAAATCTAAAACAAAAACAAAAGAAAGAGAGGCAGAATGGTATAATGAATGGGATTCAGCTTTGGAGTCAGGAATATGAGAAGGATAATATTTTACCAAATATAGCTATCATGTTATAATTTTCAGTGTAGGTAGAGGCCTACATTAGTTAAGAAAGTTGTCTCATTCAGAAGTTTCCCATATCAATGAAACCTCAAGTTCAGTCCTTAAATTTATTCCCATTACCAAGTGCCACTGGAGAACAAAGATTTCAGCAATGATTAATATAAACCAAGAACCATGCTTTACTTTCTTATACTACTTACTCACTCTTCATTCAAGTAATGGTGTCATCTTGTGTCTTCAAGGTAGTTAATAAGATGAAAAAACCCATTAGTACCTATTCACTTTTTGAGTATTATTCATCTATCTTAAGAAATACTATATTAGGAAAGGATGGCAGCTTAAAGCCTATAGAAAAGAATATTTATGCAAACATATAAATGATGCATTTTGTATAATAGGTTTTTTGAAAATTGAAAGCAATTTTACCATTTGTATTCCACTAGCCCTTGGAACTCACTAAGTATGTGGAAAATCTGACACTGATATAATAAACTAAAAACATAAAGGTAAGGTTTTGATTTCTGAGTAACTCAAAGGGCAATGTATTACTTCAAGGGGCAGTGGATTTCCCATCAATGAAAATATTCAATTTCACAGGGATCTTGTAGAAGGTATTTTTACTAAGGCATTGTTTGGATGATTCTTCAGAATTATGTGGTTTTTTGCCTTGGTAAATGTGTGAACTATCCCTCGAGTGCATTTGGATTTACCACTGAGACTTTGTATACTCTCAAGGGTATCAAGAAGATGGGATTTTGGGTGGCACAAGTCCTTAAAATCCATGTCATTTGAAGTTTGATTGAAGGATTTTGCAATAAGCATCCTGGAATAGAAAAGACTCAAATTAACTTTGACAGCTTCTTTCAAGTACCTGTAAGACTATAATGAAGAAAAGAGATTAGATTTGTTCTACTTTCCAATGTATGGTTGAAATAGGAGCGGTAGGCAGAAGATAAAAACATACAAATTTTTTCTTGATAATAGAGGAAATTCTTTCCAATAATAGCTTCTAAAAAGAAAATGGATCGAGTCAGGGTTCTATTACAATGGAAGTTTCTAGGTAAGGACTGGATGGCCACTTGTTGGATATATGCTATGGAGGGGGATTTTTGTTCAGGTATCTATTGGTAGAAATATCCTTTGATATCCTATCAGTGATGAAGTTCTGCATTTCAGATGCTGTGAAACAGTTTTGCATAGGAAGTTCTTAAAGTAGCATTGGTCCTCAAACTACAGTAGTGTCTGTAATTAAAAATTATTGCAAAGTGGAACTGCAACATTCAGGAACCAGAACACAACTTGAGCCATAGCATCAATTCAAAATGTCAAAGAAACTGAAAAATATAAAAGATCAATTTTGATTTCTAATGTTTCTGTTGGAATTTAAGGATGAAACCAGAGCAGATATTCTGAGGTATTTCTAAAAGAGTAATCATAAAGATGGAGGAGAAAATGAAATATATCTAATAATAAGCAAAGGAGTTGCATTAGTGACTTTCAAGGAAATAAGAGGTGTTGAGAATATTAAAAAAGGAGAAACACTGTCTAACACAGTAGGGACTACTTCCAGCTTACCTTACTGTATCTCATTTTAATGAAAACATAATTCACTACATTTTTTGCTCACTTTGATTTATTCATTTTTTGGAAAAAAATTATTCTAGAAAATATGGTGGGAAAAAATACGATCCTTGAAATTCTACCCTGTACAAAGTAATACAGGGATCATTGTTAAAGTCTCATTTTTAGCAATCAAGAGGTTTAATGAAGTTCTGTTGTTAAGGGCCTATTTTCTTCATGGCAACAACACAAATTGTGTCAGTCTCAGAAAAAGAAAGAAAAAGAAACTTTTCCAGAATGGATCACATCTGTGTCATCAATTCAGCCTGTAATGCCAAATACGACCAGAAACATATTATTATCCTTGATACAGATATATTTAAATATGTGGTATATGGCAACCAAATGTATGAAAAGATTTTAAAATTCTTTAACACAGTGAGTCAAGAGATAGTTCGTGATGAAGTAACCACAATATGTTTTAGAGATTCTCAGACTGGAAGTCTTTTTTCAATCACTTTAAAATGTAAAGGAATTGAGGAATTTCCATATTCTCTTCCCCTTGATCTTTGAAAAAGATATGAATGAGGGGTAACAGATTTGGTCAGGATGCTGAATTTTGAAGTCTTAATATGCTTAGATTCTGGGGATAATTCTAAGCACATTGACTTCATAGGGAATTCCAATGATGCCTAGCAATTCAAAAAAAAATTGTCATAAAGTCCTCGGGGAAAAACAAAGGTAACTGGAATCCACAATGACACTATCTAGGAAAATATATTTAAATCTATCCTTTAGAACATCTAGATGGTCTTCATTACACTTCTGTCAATTTCATAAACATACAGAAAAATATGAATTGTTTCCAAATAGAATACCAACACAAATCATTCTAAAAAAAGATTTTAAAAATCAGATCATTAATAACCAAGTATCCACTGGTTTTGTTTGCTTAATTTTTTGACATTGTTGCCATGTAGGGCACACTGTCCTTTAGTTTTCTCCCCAAGGACTCTGATTTAAAAAAAAAATAGATTTCTATTTAAATCTTTTGCTTTTGTATTGCCTATATTTCTTCTTCTATCCTTCCCTTTGCCCTCTCTCACCCTTATGATAAAGAGTCAAAAAATAAAGAAACTGAGGGAAAATAATCAGCAAAACAGTCATATATTAGAAAAATGCTTTTGAATATAATATTTCAAACATAAAACCACCCACTCCCACCCCAGGACTTTTCTATAAAGGAAAGGCTGGGGAGGTGCCTTCTCCTATTTCTTCTATGACAACAAATTTCATCATTATAATTTTTTAACATTCAGTTTTGATTGTTTTGTGATTGTTCTTGCTATTTACATTTTTGTATTTTTTATGTTTATATTTTTGTCTCTGTTTATTTCACTTTGCAACAAGTCATGTCTTTCCATGATGCTCTATAGTCATTAAGTTCATGATTTTTGATAGCACAATGGTATTCCATTTTATTTGTTGCCAATTTGTTTATCCATTTCACAAGTGCTGAACATCACCTTTCATTCTAGTCCTTTGTTGCAAGAAAGTATTTCTGCTATACATTAAAAAAATATTCCAAATTGTAGCTGTAGGGAGTCACACCAAAGAAGACAGAGGAAAATAAGCAGATAGAAGCACAATCCAGAAGTGAGTCCAAGTTCAGAATCAAGGAGAAAAGTCATTACAAGGAGGGGTGCCTGTTCCTATGAATTGATCTAAGAAGTCAGCAATAAGGAAGAGCTATGTTAATGAAAAGTTTGGAAGCACCTGGAAGAATTGCTGTTCCACTTCTGTCTCTGTTTTGTTTTCTGTTTGTTTTAAATTCCACTGGTTGTTACCTTCTATTTTCCACTGCATGTATCATTTAATATTTGTGTTATTATGCAGTGATAAAAGGAGATAAGAGATGAGAAGGAAGGAGGACTTTTAGATCTTGAAAGAGTTTTTGAGAACTACTACATTTAACAAAGAAAGATAGTGGGGGGAGGGGTCAGCTAGGTGGCACAGTGGATGGAACACTGACTGGAGTCAGGAGGACCTGCATTCAAATGTGCCCTCAGACATTTAATAATTACCTAGTTGTTTGACCTTGGGCAAGTCACTTGATCCCATAGCCTTAATAAATATATTTTTTAAAAGAGTAAAAAAAAAAAAAGAAGAATAGTATGGGCCAAGAGGTTCTTAGTACATGCAAGTGACTGCTGAAAGAATTGAGATTAAATATGTTGTTAAATCCAGGGATCTTTACTCTTAGACCATAGTAGATTCATTTTATAAATGAGGAAATTGAAATCCCTAGAGATTAAGTGACTTACCTATTGATTTATTGGTTTTTTCAAGGTCACATATATAGTGACTTGAGAAGACAAACTTGCATTTCCTGAAATCAAATTCAGTGTCTTTCTAACAAAACAGAATTTCCTCATTTTGTAGACATGAGAAGTGAGACCTGCAGAGGGTACATGTATCTGAGGTCAAGTGACTAGGAAAAGGCAAATGTAGGGTAAAATTCAGATAGTGGACAAAGATTATTCTTTCGGTGATGTTATACTACTTACCTACTATTGATGCCTTCTTATAACTAGGGTAAAGTAAGCCATCACATGTGTTATAAAAATATGAGGTTAGGAGACAGACTAGGCTTCAGAACCATAGAAAACATGAAAAGACTGAAAGGGATAAGTAGAATGAGAATAATCTAAAAAATAAATCTAAAATCACCATCGGGCTTTAGAATCACAGTATGTAACAATTCTGGCTAAGGGTGGTCTTATACAGAGCTTCATCAAGATGAATTTAGGGTAAGGCTGAAAACTGGTAGTTCATATTGACATTCCAAAAATCCCATATTAAGATATGAAAGTCAACAATGGTGGAGAAGTCGATTCTCTTCTTCCTTTGCTGAATTGTCCATTCATTTCATTTGAAAAGCTTTATCCATTTAATACCTATTATTCACAAGAATTATTGTGGGGGAAGTGAATACAAACACAAAATAAAAAGTCTCTCCCCAAAGTAATTTCTTTTCTAATCCTTTGGAGAGGGTAAAGGGCATTATTTCATATTACAGTAGAAGTAAAAATACAGGTAGAGAGCAAAGGGAGCAAAAGAGACATCAGATGCAAATGTTCTGTGAGTTTTGAGGAGGCAGAAAATACAGGGTAAATTTAAGGATTGGTTCATGAACCAGGTGATTCTTGCCCTGAATCTAGGATTGTAAGAACAAGAATATGGAGTCAGAGTACCCGGTTTTGTATTCTGACTTTCTCATTTGCTACCAATGATGTTGGACCTTAATTTCCTCATCAATAAAATCAGCGGGTTGAGTCAGATGAATTCTATATTTTATTCTCAATCAAAAACACTGATTCTTATTTTTTATTAGTTTATTTATTGGAAAAAAAAGAAAATCAAAATCATGCCAACATGGCTATTAAAACCACATCATGAAGACCAAATATTCTGCCTAAGATTACACAGCTAGAATGTGTCAGCAGTGACACCCAGGTCCAGATCTTCTGACACCCTGTCCACTGCTCATTTCATGATCCAATTCTACTATTGATTTCTATAGAGTTATTTGAGGGGATTTTCAGTTTTAATTCCCAGGCCTTGGTTCTACACAAATATCTTTTTTTTGTGAATGGACTAAAATGAACTTCTCTTAAGCCTAGATTAATTTAGGGGCATGTGTGAATTGTATCTGTTGAGCAATTTCAATTGTTTTAGCATTTATTTTCAAGGCTTATATTATTTTAGCCATTCTGCAAATAGAAGAAAAGCTCACACATGTATTAATAGCATCATTCGTGCAGTGCTAATTTAGAAATAGAGTAAACACAGTAATAGCAAAGTCTTCCATCTGTATTTGTTTTACAAATTGCCATTAAAATAGCCCCAAGTAGAAACTCAATGTGTAGATGAGAAGTAATCACATGCATGGTCCAGGACTCAGATGCAACATGACTTTATTTTCTCTCCCCTTATGTAAGACTCATTGGTGATTGTACAGATACTGGATACTAGACCATAGATTACATCCAGACATTACTCAGTCTGTGCACTATGTGGAACCCAGGAAAGGGTAACGGTAACATGCCTTGGGGGGGGGGAGTTTTTTCATTCACTGTCATGAACTAAGAAAGAAGTGAGAGAATGAAAACTATCTCCACCCCAGATTATAAAGACATGTAGGAAAAAATTCTTTTAACAGTTTGTGAATCCCTATACTAGAAGATGCAGCTCAGACTTCCCTCAATCAAACCAAGTTATATGATAGCAATAAAGACTAAAGTCGTGGTTTGATATAGTAATGCCGATAGAGTCCAATCATCTGCCATAATCAGTGACTTTGTGTTGGTTCTTATTTTGTTTAATTTTCTAATTGAAATAGGAAATGCTATGGCTTTCTCTCCCCTTTTGGCATCTTAAAAGAAGACCCCTTTATTTTCTTCGTTTCTGAAAATTCTTAATGTTATCTTGTCATCTACTTTCTAACAGAAATCATTTTAATGGCATGAAGGTCCAGTGTAGTAGATGTTATCAAAGAAATGTGCGAGTTACGAGATGGGTAGTTTCCTTGGTGAGAATGAGAGATGACTAATGAATTTCATTAAGTCTTCTACTTATACCTTCATGGAATCAAGAAAAAAAATAAGCTTTCCATCTCATGGGCTAGATCCCCTGTAGTAGACCTAGGGATAGACGAGAAATACCACACAATATAAAAATGCACGTACAGATTGCCATCTTCATCAATGGAGGGAACATCTACATCAGTGAAAGCATAGATATATTTGAGTATTTGAAAAAATCATAATTAGGATAGAATGTATGGTTCTTAACTAGAATTTTTTTGAGCAATGCTTTAATGACATGGGGTCAATCCAATTCAATATAGTTTTTAAATTTCATAGCAAACTAGCATTGTGTTAAATATAGTTTCAAAAAGAAATATAATGCTAGCAGCTCATGGCTCAGTTGATAGAGTTCTGGAAATGAGTTCAAATCCATTCTCAGATACTTTCTAGCCTAGTGAACCTTGGCAAGTCAATGAACCTCCCCAAGTATAAATGGAGATAATAACACTTATCTTAAGGGCTCATTGACAGGATCAGCTGACATGAAAGGTGTAAATATCACTTAGCCCCATGTCTAGTAAATAATAAATAAATATGTATTCCTTTCCCTGTTCTTATAAGCTAGATCTGGTTCTCAAAGAACTTATAATCAAATAAAGAGAAAGAAATATGGTGTGAGAAAAATTGGAATAAATGCCAGAGAGGCTTAGACAAACCACAATATGAAATTAGAAGAGGGAGTCAATCATTTTAATTAATTTTACATTTTTACATTCATGGATTGAATAGAGAATCAATGTGAAAATTTTCAGGATAAGTGTTTTAAACTTTTCATTTCACTGCCTCTTATAATATGTATTGAGTACTTTAAAAAGAAATTCATTTACAAAATTTCTGAAATCAACTTCTACCTGTTGGATCCTCAGATTGATGCTTTTATCATTCAGGACTAATGCTCAATAGTTCCGAAAGCCAGTTTGTTCTGAAATAAGTTAGTTCTGAAAGTAAAAAAGAGAAGTTTGTACTTTGTCCCCCCCAAATTTTATATAAATTCCTGTGGAATATCCCAAAGTTTTCTCTACTTATATAAAAATTAGAAAATTTGATACTTCATAACTGAACCATTAAAGTCAAATAAGAAAACACCCAATTAATATCAAATGAAGGGGAGAAATTGCTGTCCCCTAATTAACAAGAGGGAGTATATCCTTCTGCCCTAAGATCAAATGTCCAAAATGTTTGCATGGAGGTGACTTATTATTGAGGATAGCTTCCACAATGACCAAGAAGGAACCTTTTTTTGTCAAATACTATCTCTAGGAATAGAGGAACAACAGTAGGGTGATAAAACATGACAAATGTTGTGAAATTGAAGCTGGTTCATCATCCATTGGAATCAGAGAAACTCTTGGATCAAATGTTGGACTACCACATTTGACAAAGGGGACATTATGGGCAAATGGATATTGTTTTCCATTCATTTAAGTAGCATATTGTGTTATTTTGGTCATTTATTTGTAAAATCTGTCACTCATTGAGTTGCAGTGAGTTACATGTGAAGTTGTAGTCTAATCAAATCTTAAAGCTTTTTTTTAATCAAGGGCTATTCCTGGAGATATAAAGCAAAGAGAATGTCACTTTTACAGTTGCCATAGGGAGTTGGGAAATAAGGAATCTTATTGAAATTAAAAAAAAGAATTAGCATATATAGAAGCCTGAAAATGAATCTTGGGTCAATTCAATTGAGTCATTCATGGTACTTGACAAAAATGTTTCCCAAACTTCCCATTATAAGCTCTTTAGAAAAATAAAGAATTTGAGACAGAAAACGGAAAAAAAGAGGTAGCCATTTAGTAAGCACCAACTTTGTGACAATACCTTTTAAAATAGATTTTAATTAAATTGTTGTTCAGTCATTTTTCAGTTGTGTTCAACTCTTTGTGACCCCATTTGGAGGTTTCTTGGCAGAGAATGTACATCCAGTAGCTTTGCCAAAAACAAAAAAGCCCAAATAGGGTCATGAAGAGTTGGACATAACTGGAAAATGATTGAACATATGCTGGCTGACAAACTGGGGTCATTTCCCATTTCCTTCTACAGATGTTTTTACGTGTGGGAAACTGAGACAAACAGGGTTAAGTTACTTTCCCAGGGTTAGACCTCTAGGAAGTTTATGAAGCCAGATTTGAACTCAAGAAGACGAGTCTTCCTGATTTCCAGTCCAGCATTCTATTCATTGTACCATCTACTTGTCCCTATTTTCTTATTTATTTAAATTTTGAAAAAAAAATAATTTATTTTAGGCAATGAGGTTAAGTGACTTGTCCAAGGTCACACAGCAAAGCAATTATTAAATGTCTGGAGCTGGCCTTGACCTCAGGTCCTCCTGACTCCAGGGCCAGTGCCCTTAGTTGTCCCTATTTTCATTGATAAGACACTTATTTTTCTCTCCCTCTGATCGTTCTCTTACTGAAAGAAAAGGAACACAATTGTAACAAATATACATAATTATAAAAAACATGTTACCACATTCACCATATCCAAAAATGTATATTATACACTGTCATCTCTTTGCCAGGACATAAGTATCATGTTTCATCATGAATCCTCTGAAATTATGGTTCTTCACTGTATTGATCAGAGTTCTTAAGTTTTTTCAAGTCATTTATTTTCCCAAAGTTGGCATCATTGTATAAATGATGCTTCTTTAATACTTTGACAAAGCCATAGAGTATTGCATCACAAAATTGGATGAAAGCATAAAAGATAATTCAGAATCCTTTCTACAACCTACCCAAAGAGAGGTTATTCAGCCTTTGTTGCAAGACTTATATGGAAAGGAAACCCATAACCTCCCAAGGAATGCCATTTCACTTGATGATAAATCCACAGGTATTCTGTAATAGTTATGAAAACAATGATCAATATCCCTACAATAATTATGATATTTTTTGTACTTCATAAGCTATTCTAGATTTCTGAGCCAAACAGGAAAAAAAAACTAGCTCCTTTTCTACACAGTAACCCTTCAAAATCTTGAAGGTGGTTATCTCGATCCTTCTAAGTCTTCTCTAATAACCTGAAAGTTGGAATGTCAGTACTTTGTATATTTTCTCCACTAATTCACATCACAACCCTTCCATGTTTAGTAGTTTGTCTTCATGAAAGTCAAGGACCAAGCAATATGGATTTCCAATGAGTCTCAGTGAAAAGTTCTCAGAAGTAGCTCAGAGATAAAATGCACTGAACTCTAGAGCAAGGGTCTACAGTTTATCTAGGGGTTGTAATTTAAAAAAATTGTGATGTTAAAATTGAAGACGATAATAATGAACATGATAAACATCTTTAAAAGACTATTTTTTTAATAAAGTACTTTAATAACAATAGCTCTGGGAGGTAAAATGTGCAGATAATTTGATTGCTACATTACAAACGAAGGACTGAGAAATAGAGTTGTCACATTGTCAAAAATCCATTTTTTGGCAGTGTCTCAAGCAAGACTCACAACCAAGACATTTGATTCTTAACAATATAACCCTTTCTAATGTACTAAGATTTTTGAAGTGACAGCATCCCTCTGGATGAAGCAAAAACAATAAGGGCAGGGACCTATGCTAAGATCAAGACAGATTCTGGAGCTGTTGATTAGTCAAAAAAATATAAGTACTCATTCATTAAGTCTCAGCCCTAAAGGGAAAATAGTTTTATTAATCTATTTTCATTGCTGTTGCTGAGGAGGCAGTCAGTGTGTATTTTTTGTAAATATTAATCTTTTAAAACTTAACACTTCACTCATATCTGTGGCATAGTAGACAGAGTGCTAGACTTGGAGTCATGATAACCTCTAACACTCTGAAACCTTGTGACCTCCTTCAAGGTCATGGAGTCAGGAAGTCCCAAGTTCAAATCCTGATTAAGATTCTTACTAGCTTTGTGACTTTGGGTTAGTCACAGATTCCCGGTGCCTCAGTTACCTCATTTGTAGAAAAACAGTTGGGATAGTATAATCTTTTTTAGCTATATATCTATGATCCTATGATCTTCTCTGAAATCAAATTTTATTATCAATAAAGTATGAATAATAATAGATGCACGTTATCATAAAGATCTAATCACTTAATGTCAGCATAGTACTTTCTACAGCTCCATATAAATGCCATTTATTATTAGTAGTGTGACTTTATGTATTCATAGGATCATAGGCTTTCTACTTAGAATGGGCTTCAAGGATCCTCTGAGTCCAAATTCCTCATTTTTATGGATTAGATAACTGTCATGAGATTAAGGAAAATTTCTCCAACCTAGAAATTCATACTAGTATAAATATTGTGGCTTCTCATTTTCTCTCCAAGAAAATTTTTATTTCACTCACCTTTTACTCTCTGAATTATAAAGCTAGACCACTACCAGCAAACATCTCCACATCTGCTCCATATGGCAAAAGTATCTCTCATCTTAAAAGAATACTTTGTGGTCTTTGGGGTCTTGTACTGATGTCCTGATGACAACTTAAAGATTTTTAATGAAATTCAAATGAATATTTGAATATAGGGTTCAGGTGCCTCTCAGAAGCATGTTCATTCATAAGCCTTTGCTTCTAAAGTGGTTGGATTTTGCCCTTTGCAAATGTCCTCAGTTGGCAGGAAGCCCTGTTTCGCTATGATTCCTAATCATTTCATCACAACGCTGGGACTAAAAAGAACATCATTTCCTGGATCCTCTCTCAGAAGCATGGTTTCTTTCTCTCCCCCATGAGGAAAATAGTCTGTTCCAAGGGGTCTAGTACTACCTTTGGATAAGCACATAATAGAAAGAATGAATAGAAGTAGTTTTGGTCCAGTGGAAAGAAAATTGAATTTGGAATCAGAAAGTCCTGGGTTTGAGTCTCAATTATATGGGTGTTGTTCAGTGACTCTTCATGACCCTATTTGGGTTTCTTGATAGAGATTCTGGGGTGGATTGTCATTTCTTTCCCCAGCTCATTTTTCCCAGTTCATTTTACAAATGAAAAACTAAGGCAAACAGGGTTAAGTGACTTGACCAAGGTCACACAGCTAAGACATGTCTTGAGCCCAGATTTAAGCCTATGAGGATATCTTCCTGGTTCCAAGTCCAATGCTCCAACACTGTGAAAATTAATGTTTCAGTCTCAGTTTTGTCATCTGGAAGGTGCAAATCTTACAGATGCAAATCTATGGCTCTACAATACCATGATCCTATAAGATACTACCTATGGGAGTCTGTAAATCACTCAATCTCAGACTCAGTTTCCCCACACCTCCAAAAGGGATGATGGAGTATGATATGTCATATGAATGTACTTCATACATTTTTATACTGTATAATTAACAGTTATATTATAATTAAAGTTGTCTATCCCAGGAAACAGATGAAACAAAGGATGATATTTCTCATAATTTAGTTAAGTTTTCTTATTCATTTTCTTTCATAAACCTTTCTCACAGTATATTTTAGTCACTGGTTCTTACCACTGTCATTCCCTCTAATTCAACATAATTTATAGTCAATGGTTAGTGCTTATTATTTTGTGTTCTATCACCTTTTGATACAAAGAAACTGTTCTACATTTTTTTAAAAAATTATATATTTTATTTGCTTTCCAATTACATACAATAGTATTTTCTATCAATAATTTTTGCAAGGTTTTGAATTTTACAATTTTTTCTCCCTCCTTCCCTTCCCTCCACCCTCTCTGCAACAGAAGGCAATCTGATATAGTCTTTACATTTGTATTCATGATACCCATAGATAAAAATTTAATATATTAATAGAAGAAACAGATTTTTAAAAAGAAAAAGAAAACATTAGAGATAGCAAAATGACATAATATATATATATATATACAGCAACTTTTAAAAATTGAAGATAATAACCTTTGATCGTCATTTGAGCTCGACAGTTCCTTCTCTGTATACAGATGGTATTATCTATCACAAATCCCCTAAAATTGATCCTGATTGAGAGCACTAGTCAATCAGGGTTGATCATCACCCAATGTTGTTGTGAGGATGTATAATGTTCTTCCAGTTCTGCTCATCTCCCCCAGCATCAATTCATACAAATTTTTTCAGGCTTTCCTGAAATCCTGTACCCCATGATTTCTTTGAGTAAAATAGTATTCCGTCATATTCATACACCACAACTTGTTAGCCATGCCCCAATTTATGAACATTCACTCAATTTCCAATTCTTTGCCACTACAAATAGAGGTGTTATGAATATTTTTTGTTCAAGTGATGCTTTTATCCTTTTTCATGATCTCTTCAGGGTATAGACCCAGTAGTGGTATTCCTGGATCAAAGGGTATGTACAATTTTGCTGACCGTTGGGCATAATTCCCAATTGCTCCTCAGAAAGGTTAGATGAGTTCAACAGTTCCACCAACAATGCATTAGTGTCCCGGGTTTCTTGCATCCCTTCCAAGACTGACCCTTTCTGATTGTGTTTTCAAAGAACTTGTTTTCTTATTAAAAGATACTACTTTTCTCTTGCATTTCTTTCCCTTGTTTTTCCATTTGATGTTTAAATTCCTCTCTGATCTCTTCTAAGAAGTCTTTCTGGATTAGAGACCAATTCATATTCTCTGAGGTTCCACTCATATATGAGCCAGTATCCTTGTATTCAAGATAATATTCAATTGACCCTGCTTTGGGCTGGTCTTCTTCATTTGGGCCCTTTCCTGGGGTCTTGGGGTGGGGAGGAGTTGGATCACAGACATTCAGTGTTGAGATTCCTAGAGGCCTTGCCCACTCCAGCGGGTAACTCAATGGGCCAGCCTGTAAGGGATACCAGAAGCTTTCTCTGGATTGTCTGTGTTGCTGATGTCTGTGGCCCACTCCCTAAACCTTTCCTGCACAATCTGGGCTAATCAATTTAATCAGCACTCAACTGCAGGAGATCTCACACATCCCACCTTGGGACCACTTGTAAACACCTGGGGCTCTTTCTCTTTGTTCTTGAGAAAGTCAAGTCTTCCCACAGGAGCAGGGAAGGAGGGAAAGAGAGGGCTCAGCTGGAAACACAGGGATTTCTCTGCTAAAAATATGGGGTGGGGTTGGGGGCCTCCGACCTTGGTCTTCCAGACCAGCCCTGGTCAGATAGGTCTGGGTGCTATGCCAGAGCTCCCCCATCCACCTGCCACACAGACAGTGTCTGCTGCTGATCTCGGATAAGCCCCCCAGTTTCATCCCACTACCCTTACTCTGCCCCCAGCTTGCCCACACTCCCCTGTGACAGGCCTTATTGGTAGATGTTCCCCTTGGTTCTTCTCTGAGTTTGTGGATCCAAAATCTTTTTAGAGGTTTAGTTTGTTAGTTCTGAGGGAAAGCCAGGAGACTTTAAATAGGCTTCTGTCTGTCATCTTTCTACATTTTCACATTTAACCTCCTCTTGCCACTTCAAACTATAGATTAAAAATAAGATATAATTTGTCATTTAGTGTCTGAGTATGGTATCTTCCCCAATTTTGAAGAAATTATTAAAAATTCACAAAAATGATCTCCTCCATCCACACTCAGCTTTTATTGTTATAAAAAAAACAAACAAAAAACAAACAAGCAAACAAGCAAACAAAACATCAGGAGTATTGTTATTGAAAAACTCAGTAAACAATGTAGGAGCAAAAGAAATCAGAGCTTGAAACCAAAATGCTCTTTTCAGAGGCCTAGGCAAACATCACTAACTTTCCAAAGCAATGAAGTCAAAGGAAAACAAAGGTTATGTGCTACATGACTCTTCACAAAATGAATAATTGCCCGCTCCCAGTCATCCAAGGCAATTACATTTTCTACCTTGCTGTCTAGCATGAGACATTCATTTCCCAGAAATACAGTTAGACATATTGGATCAATGTAGCCCACATGTATAAAAGTGAGGGGAAGAGAGAACTGATGATGACATCAAGGAGACGGAAATGTGAGACCTATAACTTTGTATATGCATGCTCATGTGGAAGGGGAATCACATAGAACAAGATGATTCTATTGCAACATTTGGGGAGAAGCACTGGAGTACCTAAAGATCATTTACTATCATCTCAGTTCTTCCATTTGGTGAGAAGTTGTGAATTGATTACATTGAAAGGGGTATCTACTTCTTTTGCATCATAAGAAGCATTCAATTTTGTAAATAGTCAAAATCTGATTTTTTTCCCTACCTTGAACTTCAGATGGCTTTTGAAAATTTGGGGTTTTTAAATATGATAGATTTTTGCTAATATTTGCTTTCTTTCTTTCTGAGGATAATGCATAGTTATATTCTCCAAAACAAGCCTGATGATCACATTGATAAAAATGCCAATTGTTCAATTAATTTCATCTTTCTCCAATCATATGATGGTATTGATAATATTGGGATTAGGGTAAGATAACTCCATTTTTTCAATACTAATTAAAAATTAAGTCTCTACTCCCAGAATTAGTCCTAATCCAACACAAAATACTATTGTTGGCACTTTCTGTATGAAATGAGGTCTATGACATTTCCTAAATGCCATTTTCATGCTATATAGCCAATTAATTTTTAACATGAGGCATCAGAAAATGCAATTGGGTCTATTTGAACACTCAGCTCTTAACTGAGGAGACAATGTTGAACCATCAATAAACATAACTCGAGCATACTATTTGCCAATTGTCTCATGGGATTCCATTTGTTGGCAGTTTTGCTTTGTTTTTGAAAAATTTCCCCATTGAAAAGTCTTCCTTTTCCATATCATTTCAATTCAATGTTTCAGTGAAGCTATAATGCCACCAATATGAATATGTCCTCCAACAGTGTATAAAAACAATAAGAATTTGTTCTTTTATTTTTCTTTCCTCTTCCAGACCTAGAATAATCTGCATGACTAAAATGTGCATAGGAGAGGAAAAGGTGGATTTCAAATCTTGGTAGAGTTGTTCCTGATGTAGATAACATGGTTTTGCGAATGAGCAAGGAGACTTTTATGAAACAAACATTTATTGTAAGATTTCTGCATAGGAGATGTCCTACCATGTAGGGATGTGAAGACCAAGTGAGATAACATAACTTTGTAAACCTTAGATGCTATGTTAATCCTAATATTCACCTCTTCATTTTTTTTTTAATCTTGACCCAGAATAACCTGAGTGAATCCCAGCCTATAATCTGGCATAGCGAAAAAAGTGAAAAAATCATAAAATTGAAAAGGTAAAAGGTAATTTACAAAGAAGAGTGAATAAATAACATTGGAGGTAGAAGAGAAATCATGAACACAAAGGAATAAGTCTTTATATAAATAATTGCTTATTACATGCTAGCTATTATGCTATTCTTTTAGAAATATTTTATTTGAACCTCCATACAGTCATTGCAGATAGGCTTTATAGTTATTTCCATTTTACAAGAAAGAAAATTTAAGCAGTCAAAGGTAAAGCTACTTTCCCAAGATCATGCAACAATTATCAGAAACTATATTTGAATTAGGGTCTTCTTGATTCCAGAGCCATTGGTCTATCTAGTGTACCACCTAACTGCCCAGAGAAGGTTAGGAAATATTAGATCAGGAGGGTTAATAATAGAGATGATGTATTTAAACTCTATACTTTGACACTTAAAAAAAACTATTGAGAAGTATAAAGTAAATGGGGAAAAGGTATAAAGGAGACTAATCCAATGTATTCTATAGAAAAGACTGTGAAATGGAATGTTTGAAGACCTAGAGATCAATTAAGAAGCTGTCATAGCTGTTCAGCTGTACTACATTAAGAGTTTAGACTAAAATGACATCAGGAGGTGTGGAAACCAAGGGACAGATTGAAGACAGAAAAGTTCTAGGTCTTCCCCAGGCTATACATTTTTCTTATAATACCATTTCTATTGTACACATTTTTTTATGGTCATGGATTTATACAAAGGGGGCCATGGAGTTCAAGCCTTTCATTTTATAAATGAGGAATTCAGCTGTTTGTCAATACACATCAAATTGTTTCATCAACTCTAACCTCCTTTAGGAAACCTTTCCTGACTGAAAAGAGGAAAAGAAGTGAATTAATTGATCCATCATCTATTCTAAGTAATTAAATAACATGAGATTAAATTGCTTGATGGCAAAATATTGTGTTAAATAAAATCTCACTTTTTAAAATCTCTAGACAATTTCACTGAGAATGTCTCATGGATATAGCAGATTCTCAGAGCAATTTTATAATCTTCGGAACATAAGCAGAAAGTTGAGCAGATGTTGAAATATTCTTTGATGTCTCTCTTATGAATTATTTCCAATATTTTCTCCACAATATTTTCTCCTTCTCCACACAATTTCCCCCTTCTTAAAATAAAAAATCTAAATTGAGACCTTAGCACATTCATGTTAGTGTAACATCTAGTTTAGACTTTCTCTATATGGTATATTAAATCTAATTTTTCTCTTTTTCTTTTCTTCATTTTCTTTTTTTTCACAAAAGTTCAATTTCTTAGTCATTTATGAGCCCATCCAGGATTGTGGTATTTGAGTCTAACTATACAATTCTAGCATTCTTGATAATTTTTTTAAAACAAATTTGTTATAACTAAATTTGCAGATCTTTTCCATTTTTATTCCTTTTATCGTTACTTCTTTTCCACATTTTCTGAATCTCTAAATAAACTTGTTTCATATGCAACAATAATCAGTTTTTCATTAATTGATCATATTTGACAAATGAATTTGCAATTTCAACTACTGTTACCTTTAATTTTTAAAAGAGAAAGTTTTTAGGATTTTTTTTGCAAGGCAATGGGGTTAAGTGGCTTGCGCAAGGCCATACAGCTAGGTAATTATTATTAAGTGTCTGAGGCCAGATTTGAACTCAGGTACTCCGGACTCCAGGGACTGTGCTCTATCCACTGAGCCACCTAGCCACCCCTGCTGTTACCTCTGACTCCCATTTCTTTGGCAAGCAAGTCAAATATTTAGCTAACATGCTTTTTAAACTTTTTTGTCCTCTTTGTTATGGCAAATGGCATAAATTAATTCAACTGTCTATTAAAATGACTAGTTTATATGTGCATTCTACCTCTTATCCTTATTTTATTTTTACTCGTCCCTAATGTATTCGAGTACATTAGGATTTCTTCAATTATACATAATTTCTTTTTATACCTCAGTTTCATTCTTTTTCATTTTGTACTGTCGTGGGATCAAAAAAATTGTAGGGGTGGAACAAAAATGCCCTACAAATTTCATTTAAATTGGAGAAGAATCTGTAGAGCAATATACCTGGTAAGAGTTCACATAGGTTCTACTTAAAACTCACTAATGAGGGGTAGTCTATCAGTTCCCAAGACAGTTCATTCTATGTCTGGACTATTCTAATTATAAGGATTTTCCTGCCTTATTAAACCTATTCATCTTTTTCAGTTCCTACTCAGTGTTATAGATTTTGCTCTGAGAAGTCAAACAAAACAAGTCTAAACCCTATTTTACATAACAGCCTTTTAAATACTTGAAGACAACTATCATATCATGTTTCCTTATAGCACTTAATCCTTTCTTTCTGCAGGCTCAACATTCCCAGTTCTTTCAACCAATTCTCATATTGCATAAACTCAAAGCCTTTCACCATCTTGGTTGCCTTTCTCTGGGCACTCTCCAATTTATTGATGTCCTTTTGTCATTTATGGTGACCAGAAGTGAATGCAACATGCCAGATGTCATCTGACTAGGGCAGAATACAAAGGAGTTATTACTATCTTATTTCTGAAAGGTATACTTTCTCATCATTCAGCACAGGATTACATTATCATGTTTAGCTGCTGTATTGTATTGCTGACTCATGTTGAGCTGTCAGTCCATTAAAAAACTGATATACCGCAAAGAAATTGCAATTCAACCATTCATTCTTTCATATTATTAGGTATAACAAAATTTTTACCTGGCCAAAAAATTTAGGATTCTGATTCTATAATTCAGAATATTAACTATCCCTAAGAGTTTGCATCATCTGCAAATGAGAAAAGCATACCAGTTATGTCTTTATCAAAATCATTGATAAGAATGTTAATCAACAAGAAGGTCAAATACAGATTCCTGGAGCTTTCATTTAGAAAACTTGTGCAAGGCTGATATTTAATTACCATTGACTATTCTTTGATTCCAGCTAGTTAATGCATTCTGAGTCCTTCTAATTATTAAATAATCTAATTAATTTCACCCACAGTTTCCAAAAAGAATATAGTGAAATATCTTAAAAGTGTATCATGTAAGTATTCTGTATTCTCCCATCTAAACATAATTATGTATATATGTATGTATATATATATATATATATATATGTTTAGTAACCCTATTTCCTCAAAAAAGAAATAAAATAATCTAAATTTTAGACCTATTTTTAAAGTCATCCTTATATATTACAAGCACTATTTCCTTCTTCATATCTTCATTAAAAATCTCTTTAATGATTGTTTGCAGGATTTGGCCAGGAATTGAGGCCAAGTTCATTGTTTTGTGATCTGTTGTCATCCAATTAAAAATTTGTGACATTTGTCCTTCTCAAGTTCTGTCCTATATCTCATTTTCCATAGACTTTCAAATAGCACTGAAAATAGAACCATATCTGTCCATTCTTTAGTTACTGACAATATAGTTTGTCTGGGTCAAGAGATGAATTCATCAAGAATGACTTGGTGTCTTTTTTTATTATGTGCTTACTTGATAACTATTTCCTGTTAGCCACATTTGTGTCATCCTCTTTGAGCAAACAGTCAAAATAGAAATTGAGTTACTTTGTTTTCCCTCTGTTGCCAGTTATCATCATGCCATCCACCCTAAACAATGATCCTGTTCCTTCTTTTATCCCCTTCTTTACTCAAAAATAGCTTTAAAAATCATTGTGTCTTTTGCATTTCTTTACTATCTTAGCTCATTCTGAGTTTTAGTCCTTTTGAGACTAGTTTTGAAAGGAATGCCATGCTATTATATTGTTTATTTTTTTTGTTACTTGCCCTTATTTCCCCTTTTTGAGTTCATATTTTTTTCAGTTAGTGAGTTCCTGGCACATCTACGTTGTTCTCATAAGACAATCCCCATTTTTCCTTCTAACAGGCATGATTTCCATTTGTAACTACACAATTTCATTTTGGACAATTTTCCATCCTTCCTGGACTGACTTCCCCTGTGCAAGTGTAGTCCATGACATCTAACCTATCCTTCCTCTGAACCCTTTGAAATCTTGTTTTCCCAAACTCAAGGGTACATTTTGGTCTAACAAGTCAGTGGTCTGACTGTACACAGATGGCTGATTAAGGGATGACTCCCACATCAGTAGCGAGTCATTTCCTGTCTTGTTAAAATATAATCAAATTTGTTACTGCATGTGTGATGTTTTATACTGCTTACCATGTGTAATGCCTTGAAATTATTTGAAGATAGAATTCATAATGTATAGGCATGAGAATTCTGGAGACTACAAGTCTTGAGTTTCTCTCATTCTTTATTACTGATTCACATTTCCCAACAGTTCTCTCACCAACCTCACCTATTCTCACCCTTGCATTAAAGAAACCAGCCAAGGCATTTAATGATTTTCTTCTGAGGATCTGATTAAATTTTTCATAGGTTTTCTCTAAATCTTCATTATATGCAATATGTGTAGGTACACAAGCTGTAACCATTTTTGCAAATACTTATGAAGTTCACTGCTATATGTAATTAGTAAATATCTCATTGCTTTCTCTGTATTTATCAACTTATTAACCAGCACTCCTCTAAGATGTATACATTCTAATAGGCAAAAATAATACACAATCATTATCACAAAATTTAGAGAGTAATTGAAGGAATTCTAAATGAAGGGATTGGGGGTTCAAGGAAAGGCATGGTATAAATTATCATTATATTTAGTTTTGAATGGGGTCAGGGATTTTAAGAGGTGAAAGAGGAGAAAATAAATTTTAGGAATGGGAGTTGAATATAGCCAATATAGCCTTTGATGACTATGTATATTTGTTAAAAATCTTTTCTTTTCTTTTATTTTTTTCTCCAGTTGTGAGGCATGTGGGACAAAGAGAAAATAGATTCTTTTGGTTCATTAAAAAATAATATATGCCTAAGGGCAGAGTAAGATGGTGGAGAAAAGACAGGGACTTGCCTGAACTCTCCTCCAAACCACTCCACATATCTTTAAATAATGATTCTAGCCAAATTCTAGAGTGGCAAGACCCACAAAAAACACTGAAAGAAACAATTTTCCAGCCCAAGACAACCTGGAAGATCCAAAGGGAAAGTCTGTTGTACAAGAGTTAGAAAAGGCCAGAAATTCAGCCCAGGTTGTGCTAGGATGAACTGACTCCAGTCAAAGAGAAAGAGACATTGCAGACCCGGTCAATGGCAGCAGTGGTAGCATCCAGACATCTCAGCCAAGGGATGTCCAGAGACAACCTGGAAGGTCAACAGGAAAATTCTTTCACACTACAGTGAGCATGGACACTAGTTTAGTATAAACCTCAGCACAACTCTGGTCCCAGGGGTTCAGGAGCAGGCCTGGGGAACCAATTGGCAAGGACCCCCCCCACCCCAGCAGCTGCTTACAGAGCACTCAGCTCAAAGATAGTAAGGGGGAATAGGGATATTGCACAGGTGTCTTTCCTATCCCTGAGGCAGGTCTTTGTGGCTTTGCCCCAGTCAGTTCCAGGTCACAGTCTAGTGCCCCAGTCTCAGGGAAAGGAGCAGAAGTACAATGGTTTACTGCCATAGCAGAGCAGGGACCCTCCTCACAGTTCCAGGGCAGAGGGGAGTTCTTGTGGTCATCCACACACAGTACAGGAGAGCAGTCAGAGCTTCTCATGAGAGGAATTCTAGGAATTGAGAATTTGCAGCTCCCTGGGATATGTACTTGAAAAGAATTTCAAAAACCCACAAAAGCTTGAAACAGTATGTCTTCCACCTTGGAAACAGAGTCCCATCTTAACAAAGATTTAAAATCAAGTTAAAGGCTGGGGAAGGAGAAGGAAAAAGAGAAGGAAAAAAATCCAAACATAAACAATTACTTTGGTCCTAAGGAGGATCAAAATATACAATCAGAACATAACAAAGACAAAACTTCTGAATCCAAAACCTCCAAAAAAAACATGAATTCATTTCAGGCTATGAAAGAATACAAAAAAGATTTTGAAATTAAGTAAAAGAGATAGAGGAAAAACTGGCAGGAGAAATGAGAGTGATGTGGGAAAATTAAGAAAAACAAGTCAACAAGGTGGTAGAGATACAAAAAAAATTGAAAAAATAGCATCTTAAAAACAAGTTTGAGTCAGATTGGAAAAAAGCCATCCAAAAGGCCAAAGGGAGAAGAATGCCTTAGAAAGCAGAACTGGCCAGATGAAAAAGGAGATACAAAAGCTCTCTGAAGAAAATAATTCGTCAAAATATAGAATGGAGCTAAAAGGAAACTGATGACAATACAATAAAGCCAAAAGAATTGAAACACTAGAAGAAAATTTGAAATATCTCATTGGGAAAAAAAACTGACCTGGAAAACAGATCCAAAAGAGATAATTTAAAAATTATTGGGCTACCTGGAAGTCATGACCGAAAAGAGGAGCCTAGACTTCATGACTTTATTTTTCCTTTTTTATTGATATTTTATTTTCCCAAATTCATGCTATGAAAAGTTTTCAACATTCATCCATTTGAAAATGAATATTTTTAAGTTACAAAATTTCCTTCTACCCTCCCTTCTCCCCCCTCTGCACAGTGACAAACAGTCAGGGTAATATTTACATACACAATTTGATTAAACATGCTAACAAATTAGTCATTTTCAGAATGAGGAATTAGGATTAAAGGAATGAAATACATGAGAGATTTTTTTAAAAGTGAATATAGGGGTGGCTAGGTGGCACAGTAGATAGAGTAGCAGCCCTGGAGTCAGGAGTACCTGAGTTCAAATCTTACCTCTGACAAGAGGTAATAATTGCCTATCTATGCGACCTTGTCTTCAATTAAAAAAAAAAGAATTTAAGTGAATGTAGTATTCACCAGACTCCAGAGGGTTTTTTGTTCTTTGGTTGTTTTGTTTTATTTTTCTTTTAGAATTCATTTTTCAAGGAATTCTTCAGGAAAACTGTCCTATTATCCTAGAAGCAGAAGGTAAAATAGAAGTTGAAAGAATCCACCAATCACCTCCTGAAAAAGAGATACCAAAATGAAAGCTGCCATGAATATTATAGCCAAATTTCAAAACTCTCAAGTCAAGGAGAAAATTTTAAAGGGTCTAGAAAAAAAAATTCAAATATCATGGCACTATAGCTTCTACATTAAGAACTCATAGAGCTTGGAATATGATATTCTGGAAGGCAAAATAGCTTGGATTGCAACCAAGAATCAACTATCCAGCAAAAGACAACATATTCTTATGGAGGAATAGTTGGACATTCAGAAAAGTGCGGGACTTTCAAACTTTCCTGAAAAGAAAGTTTGATAGTCAAATACAGGACTTAGGTGAAACAAAGAGAGGGTGGATGGGAAGTGATTTTGATTAATGATTTTGAACTACATGCATTCCTGAATGGGAAGAAGATACTGATAACTCAAATGAACCTTCTCATTTATCAAGGCAGTAAGAAGGAGCATATATAGACAAGCCACAGGAGGAAGCTGAATTTGACATATAATATATTAAAAAGATGGAGTAATGGGGGAGAAGGAATGTATTGGGAGAGAGGGAAAGGAGAGGTAGAATGGGGCAAGTTGTTTTACATAAAAGAGACAAGAAAAACTGTTTGCAATAGACCAAAAATTATCTATCTGATCTATGGAAAAGGAATTAATTTATGACCAAACAAGAATTAGAGCACATTATAAACTGCAAAATGAATGATTTTGACTATATTAAATTAAAAAGTTTTGCACTACAAAAATCAATGCTGTCAAAATTAGAAGAAAAGCAGAAAGCTGGGAAACAATTTTCACTACCAGGACCCCTGATAAAGGTCTCATTTCTAAAATAAATAGAGAATTGCATCAAATTTATAAGGTCACAAGTCATTCTCCAATTTAAAAATGGTCAAAAGACATGAACAGCCAGTTTTCAAATGAAGATATTAAAGCTATACATAATCATGGAAAAATTGCTCCAAATCACTATTGATTAGAGAAATGCAAATACAAACAACAATGAGGTATCACCTCACACTTATCAGATTAGACCTGATGAGAGAAAAGGAAGATGATCAATGTTGCAGAGGATTTGGGAGGATTGGGACATTGATGCATTGCTGGTAGAGTTATAGGATCCAACCTTTCTGGAGAGCAATATAGAACTACACCCAAAGAGTAATAAAATTGTTCATACCCTTTGTTCCAAAAATTCCAATTCTGAGACTATATCCAGAAGAAATTATAAAAAGTGAGAAAAGTCCTACATGTTCCAAAATATTTGGAGCAACTCTTTTTTGTAGTGGCAACGACCTAGAAATTGAGGGGATGCCCATCAATTGGGGAATGGTTAAACAAATTATGGTACATGAATACTATGGAATATAGAAACCATAAATGGTTGGACTCTAGAGGAGCATGAAATGACTTAAGGGATATGATGCTGAGCAACGGGAATAGAGTCAAGAGAACAATGTACACATCAACAACATTATGAGATGAATAACCTTGATGGAAGCAGCTGCTCTAGTCAATCCAGAGAGCTAGGACAACTGTATTCGACTGGTAATGGTCTGTGCTATTCCCAACCAGAGGAAGAAAAACAAAATAAAACAAAATAAACAGAAAAAGAACTACTACCAAATCTGATGAACACTTTATAAAAATTATCTCTCATGTATCTCTTTCCCTTAATCCTAATTTCTCATGCCAAAAATTACTAATTTGTAAATACGTTTAATATATATATATATATATGTGTGTGTGTATATATATATATATATATATATATATATATATATATATATATATATGTGTGTGTGTATGTATGTATATAGTTAACCTGACTGTTCCCTACTGATGGGAGGGGGTAGGAAGAAAAGGAAAGGTATAGAAATTTTGTAACCTAGAAATATGCAAGAATAAATGGATGAAAATTAAAAAAATAAATAAAGAACTCCATATGAGAATTCAGAATGCAGCAAGACAATTCATTTTGACATCATAATACCAAATACCAAAAGAGTAAAGAGATGTAGAAATCCTAACAAAAAACCTTTGGCAGAGGAGTGGAAGAGGGGAGATGAGGGGGAGTGAGTGAGCCTTACGCTTATTGGAAGTGACTCAGAGAGGGAATAATACACACATTCAATTGATTATAGAAATTTTTCTTATCTTAGAGGAAAACAAGAGAGGAAATGGAATGGTAGATGGGGACAGGGGGAGCAAAGGGGGTTGTAGTTAATAGAAGAGAGGGAATATTGTAGGAGAGGGTAGTCAGATGCTATATACTTTTGAAGAGGGACAGAATGAAAGGGGAGAGAGAGAATAGAATAAATGAGAATAGGGTGATATGATGGAGGGAACTACAGCTAGCAATGACAACTGTGGGAAAAATACTGAAGCATTCTCTGATGGACTTGTGATAAAGAAAGCTATCCATTCCAAAGACAGAACTGATGGTGTCTGGAAACAGCCTGAAGCATGTTTCTTTCACTTTATTTTTCTTGAAGGTTCTCTTTCTTTTTTGGGGGGGGTATTATATTTACTTTTGCAACATGATTATTATAGTAATGTTTTCCATGGCTACATCAAATAACTTGCTTATTCGATGGGGGGAGTGGGGTGGGAAGAAGGGAGAAAATGTAATACTCAAGGTGTTGGAAGCCAATGTTAAAACTTGCTTGTGCATATAGCTGGGGGGAAAATTTTAAAAATCAAAAATAATATATATAAATATGTATATATGTGAGACTATGTATATAGATATGTGAATATGCATACAGCAGATGTAACATTCAATCTTAGAAAAGAAAATGGTAAAACATTCTTGTATCTTTGTTAAGAAAACCCCAAATGGTCATGAACAGTCAGATATGACTGAAATGACTGAACAATAAAATCACCTAGTGTAGAGGTTATCAGTTAGATTGGTTTGATTATAACAGAATACAGGAAGGAAAGCATTGTAAAATGTCTGGAACTATACCTTAGAGTCAGAAAGAGATTTTCCCCCTTTCTCTCTCTCTCCCTAATTAACAGTTATTTACTGGTAATCCAATCTAGTAACTAGATTTTTTGTTCCTCAAAGAGAAAATGCTCATTAGGTGTGTCATGGTGAGGATTCTGTTCATGTACAGATTAGACTAAGTAGTCCTCTGACTATGTAGTCCCTTCCAATGCTCAGTTTCTGTGACTTTGTGACATTATCCTGTGCATACAGATTTTTAACCTCACTCATCCCAACAATACAATGAAAGCTTCTTGTGAGAAAGCATGTTTATTTATTAATTTTTCTATCCAATTTAGATCACATCTTATAAATGTTAAATAAATGTTTTTAGAAATATGATTTTCTGAATATCAGCATTCAATTTGATATGATCAAACCTAGTTGGTTTGCAACTAAAATGTAAAATCTTCAGACATGGCCACCATCTTGCTGCAATGGAAAAAAAAAACCCACAGATATGAAACTCAGAAATCATGTAAAGTGATACCCACCTCTTTTCTATCTTTTGTTTTCACTGAGTTAGTGAAGTGTGACTCAAAATACCCAGAAACTCCTTATCTCAGAAATATTTATTGCTGACTCCAGAGCCATATACACATGCTACCCTTTACTACCACCACCCAGAAATACTCATCTGCTACACACTACAAGTCCTAGAAGTTAATGCTAAAGATCAAAAGCATCATATTTGAAATTGAGTCCATTCAAGTTTAGTTAGTCAACATTGAGTGATGAATTGGGATGAGATCAGACGAATTCCAGGAAAACAAGTGGAAGAGAAAGAAAGCTGAATTCTTAGAGTGGAGTATGACCAATAGAACAATGTACAAAACAACAGCATTGTGAGATGGACAACCCTGATGGAAGAAGTTCCTCTCAGCAGTTCAGAGAGCTAGGACAAGTATATTTGAATGCTTATGGACTATATTATCCCCAACCAGAGGAAGAAAAGCAAAGCAAAACAAAACAAAGAGCATGCAAAAAAGAACCAACTTTTCAGAATCTGATGAACATTTTATAAAAATTATCTCTTATGTATCTCTTTCCCTTGATCCTACTTCCTCATACTGAAAATTACAAATCTGTTAACATGTTTATCAAAATATTTATGTAGAATGCTAACCTGACTGCTTGCCGCTGAGGGGAAGGGGGGGTGGGACGGGAGGGGAGAAGGAAATTTTGTAACTTAAAAATATGTGTATAAGGATGAAAATAAATCAATATTTTTTTTACAAAAAGAATGTAGTATGCTCCTTCCTGTTGAACAGGATATTCTCACTGTGGATTTAGTGTGTAATAGGCTCAACAAGACCAAGAATTGTTTGAATGTTCATATATCATCCCTTCAAATCTGGATTACATTCACCATATGTGGTGGACATTCAGTGGACAAAATAACACCCAAAATCTCCACTCCTCTCCTGCTATGTTCCCTACTAGCAGGTGACTATAGGAAACCTCTTTACTTTACTGGGTTTCTTTTTTCCTATAAATAAAATTGAAATAACTACTTTAAATAATTATATCACATGATAAATTTGAGAAAATCACTCTGTAAACTCTAAATTGCCACATAAATATTTATTTGAGATCACCTATAAAAGTAAGATGAGTGAGACTCTTCCTAGAGCTACTGAGCTGTTTCTGGCCATGTTCTGGAAAGTCTAGTCAGGTGTGTCAATAAAAATGTGAAAAGTCCCACATGTTCCAAAATATTCATAGCAGCTCTTTTTGTAGTGGCAAAGAATTGGAAATTGAGGGAATACCCATCCATTGGGGAATGGCTAAACAAATCATGGTATATATTTTGGAATATTATTGTTCTATATGAAACCATAAATGGTCAGACTCTAGAGAAGCATGGAATGAGTTACAGGATCGGATTCTGACTGAAGAGAGCAGAAGCAAGAGAAAAATGTACACATTAACAGAAACATTGTGAGATGAACAAATATGATGGAAGCAGATCTTCTCAGCAGTTCAGAGAGCTAGGACAACTGTGTTAGAACAGCTAAGGACAATGCCATCCCCACCCAGAGGAATAAAAACAAAACAAAACAAAAGGAACACAAAAAAAGCTTTCAGAATCTGATGAATACTACATGTACTTTAAAAAAAAATCTCATGTATTTCTTTCCCTTAATCCTAATTCCTCATACCAAAAATGACTAATCTCTAAACATATTTAATATAAATGTATATGTACAATATTAACCTGACTGTTCGCCACTGAGGGGAGAGGAGTGGGAAAGGAGGGTGGAAGGAAATTTTGTAACTTAAAAATATTCCTATGCATATGGATGAATGCTGAAAAATTTTCATATCATGTATTTGGAAAAATTAAATATCAATTAAAAAAGGAAAATGAAGCATAATGCACAGAAGGCACCCACAAGGACCTACAGAAACAAATATTTTCTACTTGTCAAATGAATCAAAGCAAAGAGACAGTTAAGTCTCTTTCCCTTTAAAAGAAGGATTTTTAACCTTTTATTTACATGTCCTGTACTTCTTTGACAGTCTGTTGAAACCTATGAATCCCTTTTGGGGAAATTTTTAAATGTACAAAATAAATTACACAGGATTATAAAGAAAGTCAATCATATTAAAATATAATTTAAAAAGTATTTTTAAAAATCTAAGGTCACAGAACTAAGGTTAATTAATTTCTATTTTAAAATTTGAACTAAGGTGTAGGCTTTTCAACAGTCAATTAAAGATCACTTGGAAGTGATAGTAAGTAATGCCTCCACCTCCCCCTACGCTTATCAAAACACCCACATTCTTAAACACTGTGTCATAATATGACCAGAAGTAAGTGAAGGTCAGTGATTTTGGTTCCCAAATGCTAAATCACCTTGTCTTTCAAGTCACCAGATATTTTCAACACAACTCTGAAAACAGGTTGCCTAGCAGGGCCCCAAGAAGTCAATTTAACTGCTGAAATCACAGTAATTCTTTTCACTCACAAATAAAACAAAACCAAGAGAATGAGGAAAGATAATTTCCACTATTCCTCTCCATCCCAAATTCAGAGTAATTATAAAATAGGAAGGCAAGCACCAAGGTCAATGACAAATTAATTAAGTCAGCTGAGTGTCATTGTATCTGTGGTATTACCCATCTTGTAGCAGAGTTTTGTTTATGTGGCTTTTTTTTCATTTCAGTGGAATACATTGGTCCTATATAGTCAGGGCAGAGAGAATGAAGTCAATCTATTGATGTTTCTTCCAGCAATCTCTCCAATGTGAAATTACATAGAGGTCATCTACCCTCCATAAAATTATGTATATACTCACACTTTTGGCATATCGGGATGTAATGTGTCAATCACAATTCAGAGTTCATCATTATTGAACAATTTTACTTCCCAGAGATGTCAGAACTCAATGAATTTTCTCATTTGCTAGGGAGATGACTTTCCAAGGGTCATACATCCCAATCAATCTTTGGTACAGGGTAGGAAAGGAGTGTTTTGAGTAACACTACTGGAGGACCCTCAAAGCAGTCAGTCTGGATTACTTACATTTGGAGAGGGAAACATCCAACAAAAAATAATGATCATCTGTATATGCTGGACCTCATCCATCTAGATTATTTAATTAAAGTACTCAAATATGATTTTTGATGAAGGAAAGGAGGGAGAGTGAGAGAGAAGAGTTGCTGCTATCTTAAAAAACACCTGTAAGGCCATAAAAAGACCTAGTATGGTGAAATAGTAGCTTTCAGTTAATATGATCTGCTCAAGAAATTACCTTGGGGTTTTGGTAAGTTTTGAGTTGGGGAAAAAGAACCTTTGTTCAATGTTTCATCTAATTAATCCAATTCATCATCTAATTCATAGATTTCTTCTGTTCTTTTCTGTATCTATCTGTTTTTTTAATTTTATTTTTTCTTTTTTAAATAAAAGCAAACAAACCAGCATGAAAAAATGCATTTTTATTGCTGCACCACTGTTTAATGGACAGAGTTTGGAATGAAGTTAAATTATGCTTCTATTATAGGTCAAGTGCTATTGCTAGATATAAGAAATACAAAGATTGTAATGAAATAAATGTCCCAGGGACTTACTTCCAATTGAAAGAGAAACACAGACATGTATAAATACAAATATATTATATATAATATGTTTGTATGTGTGTAGGTATATGCGTATCTCTTAATTGAAAATAAATTATATAATATATCTGACAACAGTGACAACGATTATATATAAGCAAGTATTTATTAAACTCCTGCTCAGTGTTTTCCACAATACTAGCTATTGTAGGCATTGGGGGATATAATACATATTTATAAATTTAGTTAGCTAAATTAATCTTTCTTGAACTCAACTTCCTCATACATTTAAGGAAGTCAGACTAGATCATAGAATCAGAAAATTTATGAAAGGAACGTTCAATGCCCAACTAATCCAACACATAGCCAAAAAGAAATCCCCATTACAATATAGCCTACAAGTTGCCATCCAGTCTTTGAAGACCTCCATGATGGGGCAGCTGCCACCTCCCTAGGTTGTCCATCCTATTTCCTACAGAGTTACACTAATTAGAAAAATTTTGACCTCTTTGTACCTTTTACTTTTTCTCCAATCTCAAAAAGATGAAGAGAATAAGTTTACTTTCTTTTCCATATGATAAGATTTTAAGTAATTAAAAATGCTATTCTATCTGCCTTCTTTAATTCTCCAGGATACACTTTCCTCAGTTCTCTCAACAGATCCTCATATGACATGGATATGTTGCCAGGATGAATCAATTCTAACTCTCCCTTAGATAGTTACCATCTGTATGACCTTGGGCAAATCACTTCACATCTTTGTCTAAATTTTCATCTGTAAAATGAGCATAATAATAGTACTTACTCCCAGGATTTCTGAGATCAAATGAGAAGACAGGTAAAGCATACTGCTAATGCTATGTAATATATTCTCATGAACAATCACCAAGCATTCATTAAGTTCCTACAATGCTCCAGTCCTCGGCTAGATGCTGAGGATGCAAGGATGTTATTCAAGAAATTAACAGGGGTGGCTAGGTGGCACAGTGGATAGAGTACTGGCCTTGGAGTCAGGAGTACCTGAGTTCAAATCTGGTCTCAGACACTTAATAGTTACTTAACCTGTGGCCTTGGGCAAGCCACTTAACCCCATTGCCTTGCAAAAGAAAAAAAAAAAGAAATGAACAAAGGGAAAGGGAAGAAAACTATTCAAGAATCAAGGAAGAAGTTTCCATGGTTATTTGCTGAAAATAATAAAATATAATAACATCTAGAAGAAGGCTTCTCTCATGTTGAGGATATTTTTCAGAGAGGGTTGATGATAGAACATGAAAAGGAATTATTTATTCTAGGTGGGAGTATTAATTGACTGGGAATTATAATAATGAAGGGAAAGTCCATCTCATTGAGATCACAGACACATGGAAGAATTGATCTTGAGAGGCAGTCTGTCTATAATTTTTCAGAGATCCATCATAAGTCAGATGTCTCTAATCTTATTCAGTTCCAAGTCTTCACAGATTTCCTGGAGCCAGAGACACCCTTTCAAGCAATCATCTTCTCCTAAACAAAAATTTGAACATCACTTCTGAATCCTCATTGGACTTTCATAGGTCAATTGACCTAATCTTGCTTAATGCTAGGACTCTAAACACTCAATGGACATACCTAGTAATACTATCCTCCATCTCTTTCACCTTTTCAGCTTCCCTTTCTGTATTTGATATATATATTTTTATATATGTATGTATATATGTATGTATATGTATACACATATATGTATATAGAGAAATATATCTATCTCTATCTCTATCTACATCTATATTTATATCTATATAAGATACTTGAAGGGTCTGTTTAAAATACATTGATTCCTATCCATAAAAATTAGGATAGTGCCAGTTATATTGTAATCCCTTATTAAATGCCTTATCTTTTCATCCATCTCTCTATCTAACTCAATCTATTTATGAAAGATTCCTCTTCTGCTATGGGAAGATGGAATGATAAGTTAGTCTTTAAAAGTCATGTCTTATCATATAGCACAAAGTAGCAAATGATTTGGGTAATTTTTTATTTGAGAAATATAAAGACTTAAGCTTTTAGAATAAGAATTCATTATGTGGTAAAATTTTGGGGGAAAACTGAAAAGCAGTCTGGCATAAATTGGGCATAGACCAATATTAAACCATTTATAAAGATAAGATCAATTTGGATGCATGACCTAGATATAAAAGGAAATATTTCTAAGAAAATCAGAAGAACATGAACTGTATTATTTATAAGACTTGTGGATAGGAGAGCAATTTATGAATAAATGAGAGAACAATGTGAGGGGTGTAATGGATAATTTCATAGGTAAAACATTTGTTGCTATACAAATATGAATCATATTTTTTATTTTTCTTGATCAATAAGTTAATCAATAAGTTTTTATCAAGTATCAAATTTCATTAGACTGCTAACTTCATTTCCCCTTTTATCTTCTCTCATAGTTCTAAATGATTCTAAAGTCTCATTTAAGAGACACCCCATTCAGAAGAAAATCAATTAATATAAATTATACTTGTGTAGTCATGCAAAACATGATATTTATGTTGTGCAAAAAATATAGACCAAAAAACCTCAAGAAAAGCAAAGTAAAAAAAAAAAACAAGCTTCAATTTGTATGCAGACACCATCAATTCCTTCTCTGGGGATGGATAGAATTTTTTTTTAAATCATAAGTCCTTTAGAGTTATCTTGAATCATTGTGTTACTGAGTATACTTAAGTCATTCACAACTGATCATCTTACAATATTGCTGCTACTTTGTGAAAAATATATTTCATTCTTCTCATGTAAGCCTTTCCAGGCTTTACTGAGTTCATCCTCCTCAGCATTTCTTATAGCAAAATATATATCATCATATCACATAGTACAATTTGTTCAGCCATTCCCAAATTGATGAACAATCCCTAAATGTCCAATTATTTGCAACCAGAAAAAGCTGCAATAAAAATTTTGGACTTATAAGTTCCTTTCCTATTTGTTTTGGTTTTTTTTTCTCTCTTTTGGGATAGAAATCTAGTAGTGTTATTGCTAAGTCACAAGGTAGGTATTACTTTATAGCCCTTTGGGCACAGATCCAAATTGCTCTGTAGAATGGTAAAATCAGTTCACAATTCCACTAATAATGTATTAATTGATCATTTTCCCCACATTTTCTCCTACTTTTCCATCCTTTTAGTCAATATAATAGGTATAAAGTAGTCCCTCAGAATTATTTTAATTTGCATTTTTCCAATCAGCAAGTTAGAGCATTTTTCCATATAGCAATAGATAGTTTTGAATATTCTGAAAACAGTTCATATCTTTCGGTCCTTGATCAACAGGCAAATGATTCCTCTTTTTATAAATTTGTCTCATTTCTCTTTATATTTGAGAAATGTGGCCTTTGTCAGAGAAATTTGCTTCAAAACCTTTTTCACAGTTACTATTGCATTTGACTCCATCCTATTTCTCCCTCCTGTTTATTCTCCTCTCTCTCCTTTTATTCTGTCCCTCCGTTAATGATGCTTTACTTCTGATTACCCCCCTCCAATCTGTTCCTCCCTTATTTTACCCCCCTCCCTTCTCTTATCACCTTCTCCATCCACTTTTCTGTAGAGTAAGATATGCTTTTACACCAAATTGAATGTGTGTGTGTGTGTGTGTGTGTGTGTGTGTGTGATATTCCCTCTTTGAGACTATTCTGAGGGTAAAGTTCACTCACTCCCTCTCACCTCTCCCTTTCCCCTCACTGTAATTTTTTTCTCTTTTAAGTGTGATAATTTATCACATTCTATCTTTCCCTTTCAGTTCTCTCTCACCTGTTCATTTTATTTTTGGTCCATTTCCAGGGTGGAGGGCATACTGTCCCAAGCATCAAGGTTTTTATTTGATTTATTTTATTTTTAGAAACTTTAAGTTTTCAGTTCTTCCAAGATGGTATGATCTAGGAGTGTTTTGAACTCACTTGATCTTTGCTCTGGTCTATGAGTGAACAGAAATACTCTTCTGCCTTAAAACTGTGAAGAAAATCTCTGCTTCACTTTGACTGCAAGTTATGGTGTGCTGGAACATCTCTCCCTGTCACTGCCTCCCAGGACTATGACTTGGATCTGAGTATGGGCAAAGCAGCAGTCTTTGATCACCTCATCATTTGTGAGCTAAAAGCTCCAGAAGAAGCTGCTACTTTCCTATACAACAACCTTTCTTAGGCTGTAAAATTGTTTCCCTTCATCTTTTTGTGGGTTCTGATGCTTTAGAATTTGTTTAGAGCTATTATTTTAAGGAATTTGGAGGGGTGTGGAAGACAAGTTCGGGCAAGTCCCTGCCTTCACTGTTATCTTCCCTATGCCACTTTTTTATTTTAAAATTAGATTACATTGTTTACTAGTTTTATTATTTTTAACATTGCTTAGATTCACCCTTTTATTCTTCCACTGCCCTCATTCCAGAACATCATCCTTTAAAAACAAAGTATGTTTCAATCAAAACCTCCAAATATATTCACCCTACACAAAGAAATTAGCCTAAATATTTCATTTCCAGCAGGGAGTCAATTTTGAGAATCCTTAATCTCTTGTCTTCGAACGAAACTCATTCCGTTCTGAAAAAAATTGTAAATGTTTGGATACTGTTCCTCAATGAGCTGAATGGTGCTTCCTTTGATATTATCCTTTGGTCCAAGATTGATGGAAGTTCTCTCTGAGCGAATATTTGGCCTCACTGAGACCAAACAAGATCAGTTAATTAGTAAATCACTATGTATTAAGCACCTAGTATGTATCAAACATGTTGCTATGCAAAGAAAAAAAGGATATGAGGAACATCAAGGAGTCCAGTTGAGCTGAGCAGTAATGCTCATAAAAGGAATTGACTTGAAATATTCCTGGTAAAGGAGGTCAAGGTCAGGGGTAAAAAACATTAAATATCAAACATTTGTTTGCAATTGAACCTAGAGGAAAAAGAGAGTCATGGGCAATTATTGAGTGGAAGGACACTGTCAAACCAAGCTTTATGAAAATCAGTTTTCCAGTTAGGCAAAGGCTTAATTTGAATTAGGAAACATTTGAGGCAGAAATGGCAATTAGATGGCCTTTGTATGAATCCAGTCTAGAGTAAATAAGGGACATACAAAGGTGGTAACTAGCTGAATGGAGGGAAGGGGATGGATGCAAGAGATTTTGTAGAGAGAGGAAGGACAAAAATTGTAATGTGGTATGAATGAGAGGGAGTAGTACATACTGAGTTATAGGAAGGATAATTTTGACACAAATAATGAAGTTCAGAATACTTAATGGTTTCAGAGTTGGGGGAGATAATATGTTTGGCTTTGAGTCAGTTGACTTTGTAATGTCTATGGTATATTCAGCTTGCACTATACGATTGTCAGTTTTAGATGAAGGACTTGATTTAGGAGATCAGTTGTTTATAAGGGAATATCAAAAAGATAATAAATAAAGTCTTGAGAAGTTATGATATCTTTTTTTAATTTTAGTTATTTAAGGAAATGGGGATAAATAACTTGCCCAAGGTCACACAGCTAAGCAATTTAAGTATGCGAGGCTGGATTTGAACTCAGGTCCTCCTGGCTCCAGGGCCAGTACTCTATCCACTGCATCACCTAGCTGCCCCGAGAAGTGATGATTTAACCAAGAAACCATACAGACGGTCATGGGAAGGGGACCTAGGACAGAGTCTTGGAACTACTCATAATCAGGATGACGATATTAGGAAATGGTTGATGATCCTAGAAAGAAGAAAATAAAATAAGTAGGTAGATAGTTAGGAAGAGAATTCATCTTCCATAAATCATATTCCCTCTGTGCTCTTTTACTGGAAGGAAAAATGTAGAGAGGATATTATATGACAAACCAGTCAGGGTTTTCTTTTTTCCCCCTTAGGAAATGTCCCTTATGAGAACTGTCCTTAAAGGTCATTTTAAGAAGGATGACATCTGACAAAGAGAGAAGAACTACCTGTGCACCACAGGCTGAAGTCTTCCTGAAAAATAATTTCTCAGTAAGATGTCACTACAGCATTTGTTCATTCATCACCTGTCTTCTCTGGTCAGAGGATGGCAACATGTGAAAGTGTTCTCCACAAGTGACACTGTCAATAAAACCTGAGCACTCTCAGTAGATCTTTGTATAAGTGTAGAGACAGCAGACTCACCTCCCAGTCTATATCATTCAAATGGAGTCCACTATTCTAGTATCATCTTTGTCTTGGTCAATCTGTGAAATGAGCCTAAGGAATGCTTTTAAACAAAGAATGGTGGGCTGAGAAAAAGGCAAAAATGCTGGCAAGGAGAGATCTGAAAATAGGAGCATTGTCCTAGCAAGGAGATGAGATTTGAGGAGTGTGGGGGGGTGTAGGGTGGGCAGGATATAGGACAGAACATGAATCATGCATAGTCACTCGACAGAATTGACTATAAATTTGTGATCATCTTTTAACAAACAGAATATCATCCAGCATGAAAGAGATGCCTTCCTAATGATCTATAATCCTCAAAATCCATATGCAAACATGCAAATGTATACTCTGAATGTCACAAAACTGATCTACTTCTTATGACCTGGACAAAGTATTTTATTTCTCAAGTTTCTTGATTTAGTACCAGTGGTTCCTTGCACTTGGGACATTCCCTTTGTTCACCTCTACCTCAGGATTCATAGATTTCAAACTTAACTCAGATCTAATTATTAAATCCTTCTCTGATACCCATCTCTCTACCCAAACCCAGGTAATAATGATGCCTTCTCCTTTAGTTTTCCTTTTTTATATAGTTTATATTGAATTATCTATGTAAACATGGTAACCACTAGAGGAATGCAAGCTCTTTGAGGTGCAAGAGATATACCTTTTTATCTTTATTTCTCCAAAATCTAATGTGTATCTTCTACACAGTAATGTCTGTTCATTTGAATTAAATTCAACATATTTTCCAAGTTCATATAATGACCAAATATTTGATCATCATGTCATCCTATAGGAAAGTTAGAAAGACATTTTAATTTTTGAAGTTAAGACAATGAATGCACATGGCGAAGACCATGAAGATGACATTCCTGGGATAGAGAGGAATTAACTCTGCCTCTAGCGATGCTAGCTCAAGACAAAAATTCAATCATAAGGCTTGGGAAGCACACTGAGGGTCAGGAGTCCTGGGTTGGATCCCTGGTTTTGCAGAGTCATTTTATGATCTTCAGAAGCAAATCCCTTACTTCCTCTAAGTCTCAGTTTTTCCTTCTGAAAAACAGTGGACTAGATGTTCCCTAAGGTTGCTTCTATCTTTAATCCTCTGAGTCCAGATCCCATCTACATAGTTATGATCATATTATAGAAAGTGAGCTATCAGTCCATCTACTGGCAGGACAGGACAAGAAAGATAAGTAGGGGAAAGCATGAGGGGGGTGCAAGGAAGAGTGGTGAGTCATGCTGTCATCATTACAACTAAAAATAATCACAGCATATTAAAATAACACACTTCCCCTCTATAAAAATGAAGAATTTTTTTTTGCCTATATGCCTGTAGTTTTCCATTTCTAAACAAGACTCCATTGGCATAATAGTCCAATCCTTGAAAATGTTAGCTATCCTTCTGAGAAATAAGGAAGAAGAATTGGATTGGTTCTATATGTAATATGGAAGACTGTTTAGATTTATTCTGTTCTGTATCTAAGAGAAAACTAAGTCCAGTTGATGGAAAATTACCAGAGGCAAGTTTCTTCTCAATCAGAAGGAGTTTCCTAACATTTACAGTTATTCCTAATATTTAGAGCATTAGGTAGTAAGTTCACCATCACTTGGTGGTATGCAAATTTAGGCATGTATGTATCTCTCCTTCTTGCTTTTATTTCAGTAAATGCATAAAAATGATGATTATAGAGGTGTTTTCCTTGTGGTGGTCTGAAAAGTAACATCTCAAATGTGGTAGAAAAGATTCTGGCTTCCAATTGGAATAGGAGTATATAACTTCCATGGATCCTGCCAATTCTAGGTAACTTAACCAATTGAAACTGTGCAACTCATCAGTCAACAGCCATGGCCTTTTCAATAACCTTAATAGAAAGGCAAAGGCCCCAGAGTTAGCCTTCTTCTGCAGTCCCACTCCTCAGAGTCTTCAAGAAGCTGCAACATCAGATATAGATTTGTGCCTCCAGTTCACTGAGAGTTGAATGTTACAGGTTCTCCCTCCCCCTTGGATATTTTTAATAACAACAATCCCTCTCACACTACTGGAAAAGATTATATCTTGATTGTATTTGAAGGGGCACCAAAGGGACACCAGGAGCAACTTGAGAGTATAAAAATCCATCTCAGATCTGCATAGTGAATCACTGGTTATTTTTATAGCTGAAACAGAATTGATCTCAAACTTAGTTATCCACATACTCCAGACAGAGGAACAGTCCCTGTTCTTGCTGCTAATCATGGAAGTTGAATAAGAGAAGAGCAATACAATTTGCCCAGGTTTTCTCCCCTAGTCTATGCTAAGCAATCTCTATCAAGTCTAAAATAGCACCAATGTTCCAAGCTGAATAAAGGAACAGAAAATATACTTCCCTCTCTTTGTTCTACCATGTCCCTGTACACAATTCCCTACTGGCACCTTTTTTATAAGAATAACTGCTTAGAAAGTATTTGATCAATAAAAATAAGGTTATTTGAATATGCAGAAAATGTCAGAACCTCTGGGAATGCAAAGTAGCATGCAGATGTTTGTTAATTACTTTTACCAAGGCAGTAAAATTGATGAAGCCTACATCACATATATGTCATTCCTAAAGAGACAGGCAGCTGTTCCCCCCACTCTCCTGATTCAATCTATAGAAAGCCCTCCCCCCACAGTAGCTGTCAGGTCCTCTGAAAATGTGACTTGTTTATACAATTGAGTCATTATAAAAGAGACATGGCAGAAAATGTTATCGATAATTCATGTTGGGGGAATAGATGGATAACACAGTGGGATGCAGGTCAAAGACCTCCTTGACCCATTGTTGCAGAGATACATGACTCATCAGTAACACAGCCTTTGTTTCAGAGGCAAAAATTATAATCATTTCTCCCCTAGACCATTCTCCATTTAGGGAATTTATTTACATGGAGTTTGGGGGCTTCATTTGTCCATTTTCAGTGGTGCTGACCCAATCTCAATTTTGGAAAGAGATCAGGTTTAAAAAAATGAGAAGGAAGAAAATAATAAGCCACTTCCTAAGTTAGAAAGCTCACTAGCATGCTTCTTGAACATAAAAAACATTCCTACTAGCAGTGTTCCCATGGTACTTGTGAAAATACCTGAGATCTTTAGTTGGGTATGACTGCACTCTGTGCCAATAATGTGGCAGGGCATATAGTTTTTAACTAAAAATTTCATGTGAATCTAGCTTGCATGAATAGAAGCATAATTGGAGAAGGAGGGAGGAGAAGAGAAAGTCCATTATAATCTGTGCTAATTAGTCCACATATAGAATATTGCATATGTACCTGAGTTTCATGTTTAAGAGTAAGATGAGCAATTGATCAATAGCATTTGTTTAATGCTTACTATGTGCTAATCACTGCAATAAGAGTTGGGAATACCAAAAGAGGTTAAAGACAGTTACCAAATTCCAGAAATGTGAGAAGTTTACTAACTAATGTGATAAGCAAGCATGAAACCAGTGATGGTCAGAGAGGTAAATGATAATTACATTTTAAGGGACACTGAATTTGACTGATGAGTCTCACTAATAGTAAATAATGAAATGATGGTAGATAGATCACAATAGTGATATGGGATGATCAGGACTGACATTGATAGGAGACAAGATAAACATTTAAAGGGTAGGTATAAAAGGATGAGAATTATTTTGTGTTATTTATGTGTACGTAATTAAGACAAAATGTGGGAGTTACAAAGAGTCAAAATTTCCAATTCCAAGTAAAAGGAATTGTAGAATAGAATAGAAAGAGAAATTGATATTCTGGTTTGAACACCATTACTCCCTTTAAAACCTTTATGACTTTGGTAAGATAACTGCCCCTTTCTGGGTCTAAGGAATCTACTTTGTTAATTATAGGGAGTGACCAAACTTTCTCTAAAATTCTTTACAGCTCTGGATTTATGATTGTTCTATATCAACTCAAATCATCCATATTATGGAAAAGGTCACCTTTCATAAAGGGATCACAGAGTTAAATTCAACTCATTTATATATTTACTCCCTTTTTTGTTCTGTTAGAAATTTTCTTTTTTGGTACTCTCAACTTGATAAACATCAACAAATATAAACATTCATATACATATATATATATATATATATATATATGAATAAAGAAAAAGAGGATCAAAGAGAATAAGAAAAATCTCTATTACATATTGCTTGATAATAGTCAATATAAATTTACTGAATGCCTAGCAGGGTCCAGGAATTATGCTAAGTGCTGGGTATACATATAAGGGAAAAAAATCCTTGTCCTCAAGGGTCTTAAACTCTAATAGGAGATTATAACAAAAGGAAGGTAAAAAGCTGGAGGGGAGGAGGTACCTCATGATAGGGCACGGTGGAAAAGTTAAAGAAATCCAAAATGAATGCAACAGTTGTGAAATGAGATGAAAATTCAAGATGCTTGTGCCAAAGCTGCCCTGTCTTTCATGTAATTTTTTTTGACTATCCTATTATCTTCTGGACAATCCATTCTTCTCTTTTCTCTACTTTTTATTTTCATTAAAAACCCACTCTGCCCACCAACTCACGTACCACCTCTTTAAAACAAAAGTCAGTCCTGACAACACATATGAATGGTAAAAACAAGTAAGATAAATACTAATTATATGCATCTAAACTATCATTCCCCACAATAATAAGAACAAGCTGATATGCCCAACTATGATTTAAGTAATTAATACCATTATTTTGCCAAAAATATTTTTCAGGAGTTATAGCAAGGACCAAACTATAACCACCTTCTTTCTTCTCAATTCAATTATGAAAAATTTTAAGTTATTTCCCATCATTTATTATTTCTTCCCTGGAAAATTCATTTTCCCCTCTTTTATTTTGTCTCTTAATTAAAATTAGCAAAGGAAAAGAAATACCTTTTCTTCAGGTACTTTGATTTAACTCCCTCCATGATCCTTGAAAACATAAACATTTTAAAGTGACTCTTGTCTTATATAAACTAGAAGTATCAAGATTCTCTAGCACTTTCTAATCACTCACATTCATTTACCTATTTAGATTTCTTCTGACTATATGTTTGCATGTCACACTTTCTACTCATCTCTACTCTTTTTTATCAAAATGTTTGAAAGTCCTCTCTTCTATTATTAAAGGTGCATTTTTCCCCTTGGGTAGTAGAAGGAAAATTAGCCTTTTTCTATATTTCATTCCAAAATTTTCTTTATCTTACTACAGTTGCTATCATGTCTTTTTTTTATTTGTCTATGGCTTATCAGTATTTGAACTCTTTGTTTCTGGTTGTTTATTGTATTATTTTCTTTGACCTGGAACCTCTTGATTTTGACCGTGACATTTCTGATTGTTTTCATATGGGGATTTTTCCAAGGAAGCGTCCAGTACATATGTGTGTGTTTATATGAATATTTTATCTATGTTTATATCTATATATTTAAATTTTACTTTGCTTTCTAATTCTAATTGTCCTCTCCATTTACATTTGTGAATTATTAACATATGGGTTTTCTCAGTCATGATTTTCAAGGAGTATAACTATTCTTAAATAATCTCATTGACATATTTAAAATCTTTTTTATAACTTGTACCTTGCATTTTCTTCTTTTTTGATATCTTATTTTATTCAAGTTATGTATGTATAGTATCTACATGCACACTTCTCATGAAATTGAGTGCTATTTGTTCCATTCTAATTTTCAAAATATCTTTCTTGCATGAGAGGCAGCCAGGTGGTGCAGTGGATTGAATTCTAGATATGGAGTCAGAAGGATTCTAGTTAAAAAAATCCAGTCTCAGTCAGCAATCCAGAGAACTAGAACAACCATATTAGACCAGCTATGGACTATATATTATCCCCATCTAGAGGAAGAAAACCTGAACAAACAAAAAAAAAAAAACCCAGAAAAACCAATCCTTAAGAATCTGATGAACACTTTATAAAAATTATCTCTTATGTATCTCTTTCCCCTTAATACTAATTCTACATAATGAAAATAATCTGTAGACATGTTTATTAAAAATATGTATGCATTATACTAACCTGACTGTTCACTGTTGAGGGGAGGAGGATGGGAAGGGAGGGTGGAAAGAAATTTTGTAACTTAAAAATATACATGTGCGTATGGATGAAAATAAATTAATTAATTAAAATTTTTAAAAATCCAGCTCAGACCCATTCTAGGTATGTGACCTTGGGAAAAAAATCACTTTACCTCTGTTTGCCTCAGCTTTTTTATCTGAAAAATAAGCCTAACGATAGCAATTATCTCTCATCATTGTTATAAGAATTAAATGAAATATTTTATGATTACCACAGTGCCTGGAAGATACTAAGCTCTATAAAATTATTATTGTTATTCATATTATTAAGTTTCATCTTCCAAATTATTTATCCTCCTTTCAATTTTTTTTTTTTTACTCCACCAAGCTCATTTTGTGGGCACATTTCTTTCTGGAATTCTTGTAGTCCTTCATTCCAAACCATTTTATTTCCTGAGGCTCTGCCTGTAGTTCTTGTGCAATTACTCTAATTTCTTTTTGAGTTTATCTCTTGGGCATCTCTTAACCCATACAATTTCTTCACTGTGTTTATCATCATATTCTTCTTACTTATATTTCAAGCCGCACCTCTTTATTTTATGCCATCCAGATTTTTCTCTATAACAAGACCAGCTCCTGTTGGTCAGACATTAATTTCCTGCCTTTGCTACCAGATTCCTGCTGATTCAGAGGTCTACCTAGTTTGGAGTTACTCCTGGTACATCCTTGTTCTGAATACTGTTGTCTTTAGGTCCCACTGGACCATCTGGATCATGCCACTGCTAAGCCCAGGCACTCTTGAAATATCCTGGACTGCCAGGTTTTTGCTTATTTTTTCTTTCTATTTCTAGGTCATTATTAAATCTGATTTATATATACATATATGTATATATTTAAGAGGTGAGCTCTTCTATGACCCTTCCCATCATAATTTTATTAGTTGAATTCTTTCCTTGGCGATTATCAGTGGTTAAGCAAATATATATTAGGAACATTACAGGAGAGTCCTATATTAGATGAGGTATTGGGTCATATGACTTTCTGGGGTTTCTTCCAACTTTAATATTTTATGATTTTATACTGAGCTTTCATGTGAAGACCTTAACTATAGAGAATCTTGGGCCTAGAAGAAAAATAAAACACAGTAAAGCCATCAGAATCTCAGTAATAATATTCATGAGATATTGGTTCTCTGACTAAAGAATAAAACATAATGCTTTCTGTATGATACAGAATTCATACTCTCAATAGTTTATATATAAATATATATATATATTATATATATAAATACATATTTGAGTTGTTAATGTTTTTAATACCACCTTTTTTTAACCTCATAAATCAAATCCAAAGTCATCCAAAAGAGATCAGCATAATATACACTTAGGAAATACTATATACATGTAGACATCCTGAAGGACATTTGGATGGTTTATCCATTCAATAAGCCATTACTAACTAACCTTTGAGAAGTATTATAGAAAAATGATAAACCAAGACCTGATTTTATAATAGAAACATGACAATAAAACACATTGCATTTATGAAAACGCACAAATCTTTCAATCACCCTAATCTACCCCATGGCACAAAGTGTCATTCTGTTTATAATAATATTTTCTCATTCATGATACATGACTACAAATTAGAGAACACCACAATCTCCAAAGATCAAAATTGATACAAAAGAGTACAGAGAGAAAAATGACAATGAATAGCAAATTGCTGCTCATTCTCAATTTTCCAAATGTAAAGTACATTGTCCAGGAAGTGATTAAAATAGGAGCTCATGTAGAAAGAACAAGTGATGAGACTGACAACTATGGTATTTCCTGAAAAATCTATAAAAGGTTAAAATATTTAGTAGAAGGCTTCCAGCATGTTGGGTTAATCCTTTTATGTGATATTTGAAGGAAAATACAAGTAATATCTGTAGAGGATGAAAAGACATAATACCTATAGCAATGAAGAGAGAACCCATTTTGCTGAGATCCTGAAAATAAGAGAAGGTAGAATCATTATCATCATCACTCAATCATATAGATTGGAAAACTTAGATGAAAACTACAGTGACCTAGTTTTCTTTTGATTTATAAGATTATAGGTTTGGGCAGAATAACTAATTTGGAAATTTAAAAAAAATCAAAGATGCCAAAAATGACTAAATCAACTGACAAAATTCTCTTGGTCATGTTGTTGCTGGGTTTTTTTCTTTGTCATTTAGTTATACCCAATTCATCTGGACACCATTTGAGGTTTCTTCATTAAGATGCCATAGTAGATAGAGAACCAGATCTGGAGATATTAAGAATCATCTTCCTGGGTTCATATCTGGTCCCAGACACTTTATAACATGTCGCTTTAACCCTGTTGCCTCATCTGTAAAATGAGCAGGAGAAAGAAATGGCAAACAGCTCCAGGATCTCCATGCCTCCCCAAAAAAATGAGGTCACAAAGAGTCAAACACAAGTTAAAAATGAACAAAAAAACTAGAATGTTTTGAAATATAAATACATATCTCTCTATATATGTATATATGCTTAGAGAGATATCTGTGTATATATATATGTGTGTGTGTCTTTATAACATACACACACACACACACACATATATATATATATATATATATGTATATATGAATGTATAGTACAGACTTTATTTCATAAGTTGGAAGACACCTTATGATACCTAAGAAGATATCCTATGGGAAAAGTTCCCATTCTGGAGAGTATGATTTACCCCCACATAAATACATTCTTTACATACTTGTGAGACTCATCACATGTTGAATGGTAGTAATGAATAACATTATGTCCATTTTACATAGGAGGAGGCTGAAGGAGAGAGGCCATTCACCAATGATATCATTTATGAATATAGTCTATGGAACATCTCTTGACAGGACTACCAGTTCCTCTGATGCTCTTAGAAAAGAAATTTTTTTGTCTTTTTGGTATCCTTTGGCAGACTGGTGATACCCAGAAACCTCTTCTCAGAATAATGTTTTCTAAAGCACAAAGAAAAATAAACAGTATTTCAAAGAAAATCAATTATATTGAAATACAGCTATCAATGTGAATCGACTTATTCAGGGTAGCACAGCTAGTAAATGATAGAATCCAGTGAGTGCTAACTCTGGAACTAAAGACAGGTCTTCTCATTCTGAATTGATGGAAGGACCTATCAAAATCTTTTACTTTTTCAACTGGTGATTTATTTGATATTAGAGACTCCTAATTAGGAGTCTCCTCCACAAATATAAATTTTCTCTATGTATTTTTTATGCATACTATTATTTATGTGCCACCTCTGCTGATAAAATGCAAATTCCTTGAGAGCAGGGCACACACACACATATCTATATCTCTCTCTCTCTCTATCTCTCTATCTATCTATCTATCTATCTATCTATCTATCTATCTATCTATCTATCTATATATTTGTTTTTTGTTCCTAACCACTGATATAGTGTCTTACCTATAGTAGAAGAATAAAAATACTTGCTGAATAATTTATTAAACCACAACTTATGAAAAAAAAACATTGAAACTAAAGTCAGGAAGACCTAAATTCAGTTTCAGCCTCTGACAGTTTCTAGGTTTGTGACCCTAGTCAAGTCAGTTAACATTTGTTTGCCTCAGTTTCCTCATTTTTTAGAGGGGGTTATGATAAGGCCTGTTTGATAGGGTTGTTATGAGAATGAAATATAATATTTTTAATTGCTTTTCAAACCTTAAAGATCTATATTAAATATGAATATTATTGTTATTCTTATTATTATAATATGATAAACTTGTCAGACTCATAGAGAGGTTACTATCTTTTTTGATACTCACAGGCTGTATATAAAAGAGGTGGAATCAAAAGGAAGTCAGAAGGAAAGAGAATAGACCTTTAAATAGTACCTACTACATGCTAAGCACTTTAGTAAATGAGAGAAGTGGAGAAAGAAGAAGGGGAAGAGCAGAGAGGAGGGGAAGAAACCTGACTTATTGCTCTGATTTATCTGGGATCAAATTATATTATGAAATTGTTTGGGGTTATCAGTAGCATCAATGGCCATTTTAAAGTTCCTACCATGTGTCAATCAATATATTAGTTATTGGAATAAAAAAAGATGAAAAGGTAATAGTGCTCATCCACAGTCTATAAACTGGGAAACATGCACTATAATTAGAATTTGATGACTATAATCATAGAAAATATTGAAGATAGTAAATGACAAATTGGAAATACATAGATAATATATTTTTCCATAGATCTTTTTAGTTACAAAGTGTCTTAACAATCCTATGAATTATGTAATATAAATATTATCATTCCCATTTTACTAAAAGAAAACTGAGTCTTTGACAGGTTAAATCATTTGTTATAGGCTGTGTAGTGAATTAGAATTTCTATGCATGTCTTTGGATTCCAAATCCCAAATATCACATAAATCCAAAAGAGTACCATTTCTTCTTTGAATTTTAAAAATAGGTTATAAGGGAAAGTTCTTGTAGTGAGCAAAGCAAAAAGGTAGAAAAATGATAAGAAACTACATTGGGAAAGTCATTTATTATGAAACACAAGAAGATTGAATATGGACCTCGAATATCCAATATATATTTTCATGGAGATGGAGCTCCCTTCTCTATTTCTATGTCTCCATGACAGCTCAGCAAAATTCATTGTACTACATGTGGGGAATAGATTATCATACCACCTCCCCCCAACCCAGTATTTGAAGTTTGCAATGAAGGATGTGGAGTTTTAATAGTTTCTTTAAAACATTCAATTTGACATTGTTATTTTCACATGCTTAATTAAATGTTTGCTCGTAAACAGATGTCAGATGCTCAGAAATCTCACTTAATGTAATTAAAATACACATACAGTATGCTCAGATAAATGTTCTTTGGCTTTGATAATTTTTTAGATACTCATCAAAATCCAAATTTAGCATTACACTATAGCTTGTTTTAAGCAGACTGCTAGTGGTAAGGAGCTGTCTCCATCAAATGCCTCACCAGCAGGGAGAAAAATAATTAGAAGAGTGAAAAAAAAATCATGGAATAAGAGATGTAGGAATGCTGAGCTATATACACTAAATGTTCTGCCTTTGTACCTTCTTTTCTAAGGATTTTGTGCCTTTGAGTTATTTCTGTGATTTACTAGGTGTCTTGAGAAGGCTTCATAGTCCCCCAAAGCCGTGAGCAGTTTATTCTGGATCTGAGGCAATAGATACCTCAGAGCTATAAGTAAACTCAATGTCCTTAGACCAAGAATTCTTGTTCACTTTATTGTGACATGATCCCTCCTCTGGATCAGAATAATGTTTATAAAGGCATAAAATAAAATATATAGGATTATAAAGGAAAAAGCAATTATTTCAAAACAGTTGTCAAAATATTGGTTACAAAATGGAAAACAATATGAAATCATTATGAACAATGATCACAATATTAAAAACAGGTTTAAGGACCCTTAAGAAAACAGCCATTACACTAGGGAATCATAAAGCATACACTTTTGGGCAGTGGATAGAGAACTAACCCTAGAGACAGGAAGACCTGAGTTCAAATCCTGTCTTAGTCATTTACTGCTTAGTTAGCTGTGTGACCTTGGACAAGTCACTTAACCTGTTGCCTTGCAAAAAAACAAAAAAACACCAAGGAAACACTTTTATCGTCACCCTCCTCAGAAAGACAGTGTGTGTCAATAACCAAAAGGGACTATTTCACTTTCTGACCTTAGATTATGTTTCTCAGTAAAATTCAGAGTTGTTTAAAGGTGAGGAAATGTACTTTTCAAAATATACTTTTAATTTATTTTGTTCACTATTTTCCAAATTTTTAACATTTATTTTTTTTAATTTGATTTCCAAATTTTCTCCCTTTGCTTGGCTTCTCCCCATTCACTGAGAAGGTAAGATTTTGATATTGATTATATATGTATAGTTATGCAAAATATATTTCTATATTAACTACATTAAAGAAGAAAACAGACCAAAAGAGAGAGACAGAAAATAAAGTTTAAACATAATGTTTCAATTTTCATTTAGAATTATCTTTCTGGAGATGCATAGCAATTTTCATGGAGGAGTCTGTGGAACAGTCTTTGATTATTGTTCTAATCAGAGTAAATAAGTCTTTCATAGTTGATCTTCCTACAATATTTCTGCTATTGTATGTAGTGTTCTCTTAATTCTTTAAAATTAACTTCACATGAATTCATGTCAGTCTTCCCCGGGTTTTCTGGAACAATACAGTTCTCTGCCTATAGCACAGTATTAATCCATCACAATCATATAGCACAGTAATAATCCATCACAATCATAAACCACAAGCTAATCATCTGATTGGCAGACATCCCCTCAATTTCTTTGCCACCACAAAAAGAACTAGTATAAATATTTTTGTGTATATAGGTCCCTCTTTTTTCTTTGCTCTCCTTAGAATATAGACTTTGTAGTATTTTTACTATGTCAGAGGGTATACACAGTTTGACCTCTTTCTTCATAATTCCAAACTGTTCTCCAGAATGGTAGCCGTACATCACAATTTCAATGCAAAAAAAAAATGCAATAGTATTGCAGTTTTTCCACATCCACTCCAGTATTTGTCATTTTCTTATGTCAGGTTAGCCAACTTAATAGGAATGAGATGGTATCTCAGACTTTAACTGGCATTTCTCTAATCAGTTGTGGTTTAGAGCAATTTTTTCATGTGATTGTTGATAGCTTTGATTTCTTTATCTGAAACGAGTCTGTTCATATTTTTAATTATTTATCAACTGAAGGATGACTTATTGTTTTTACAAATTTGAATCAATTCCCTATAAATTTGAGAAACGAGACCTTTATCAAAGAAACCTGCTGTATATTTCCCCCAGTTTTTTTGTTTAGTTTTTAATGTTAAATGCATTAGTCTTCTTTATGCAAAAACATAAATTTGATGTAATCACTTTATCCATTTTGATCTTCATTCCTTATTTGGTCATAAATACTTTGTGTCTTCATAGATCTGAAGAAAATTTATTTTCTCATGCTCCTCGAAATTTCTTACGATATCACTGTTTATTTCTAAAATCTTTATCCATTTGACCTTATATTGGTATGTGGTATGAGATGTTAGTCTATGTCTAATTTCTCCTAAACTGTTTTCAAGTTTTCCCAGAAATTTTTGTCGCGTCGAGCTCTTACCCCCCAAATTGTATCTTTCTGATTATTATACTAGATTAATATGGTAATGTATAGCCTAATCTATTACACTAATCCAACACTCAATTTTTTAGTCAATTCTCAGTTTAGATGACTACTGATTTGTAATATAGATTGAAATCTGGTACTGTTAAACCCCCTTCTTTATTTTTAATCCAATCCCTTGATATTCTTGACCAGATGAATTCATTATTATTTTTCTTATCTCCAAAAGCTATTTTGATAGTTTGATAGGTACATCTCTGAATAAATAAATTAACTTAGATAGAACTGTCATTTTTATTATATTGGCCCAGCCTACCCTTGAGCAAGGAATATTTCTTCAATTTTTTAGATCTACCTTGGTCTCATTGTGTTCATGTAGTCCCTGGGTTTGTCTTCCCAGGAAGATTCCCGAGTAGTTTATGTCATGTGCAATTAGTTTAAATGGAAATAATCCTATATCTTTCCAGTGGGGTTTTTATATAGAAATACTGAAAATTTGTGTGGGTTTATTATATATATATATATTGTGGCTTTGCTCAAGTTTTAAAGTGTTTTAATTAGTTTTTTGGTTGATTCTCTCGGGATCTCTAAGTATGTCATCATTTTATTTGTAAAGAGTGTTATTTTTGTTTCTTTATTGCTTGTTTTAATTCCTTCAATTTCTTTTTCTTTCTTAATGATAAAGCTAGCTTCTAGTACAATATTTAATAGCAGAGGTGATAATGGGAGTCCTTGATTTATCTTTTGCATTATTGGGAAGATTTCAAGTATATTGATAATTCTTGCTCTGAGGTAGATAGTATCCATCATTTTAGGAAGACGCCATATATCCCTATGCTTTCTAGTGTCTTTAATAGGAATAGATATTGTACTTAATCAAAACTTTTGTGTATAGATTAATTATTGGATTATGGATAATTATGGATCAATTATGCCTTTTATTCTTTTTGTTATTTATATGGTCATTTAGGCTGATAGTTTCCATAATATTAAACAGTTCTGCATTCTTAGAATGCATTCCATCTGGTCATGGTATACAATATTTTTAATATATTTCTGTATTCTCCTTTCTATAATTTTATTTAAAATTTTTGCAATGATATTCATTGAGGAAATTGACCTATAACTTTCTTTGTTTCTGTTCTCCCTGGTGTTATAATAGGAATTTGGTAGGGTTTCTTTACAATTTTTAAAAAATAGTTTTTATAGTATTGAAATTAATTGTTTCTCAGATTTTTGGAAGAAATAATTCACATGTGAATCCATCTGGTCCTAGGGATTTTGTTTTATTAAGGAGCTCATTTATGTTTTGTTCAATTTATTTTTCTAAGTGAAAGTTATTTAACTATTTTATTCCTTCTTCTGTTAATCTACACAGTACATATTTTTGTAAATATTCATCCATAAAAAATGTACTTCTAATGATGAGCTAATATGTCATTTTTAGACTTGGAGTCCAGTGGCACGTGGCCTTTCAATTTAGACTGGGATCTTACTAAGTGTGTGATGATGCACAAGCTACTAAATCTCACTCAGCCTCATGTTCTTCATCTGTAAAATTGTCAATATGACACCTATAAGTCTTACCTCAAACAATTGTTCTGAGGCACAAATGGAACAACATTTGCAAGTCTTTTTGACTTTATAATTTGCATGAACTGATGCTGATTGAAGTGGGCAAAATCAGAAGATCACTATATACATTATCAACAACATTGTGCAAAGATCATATGTGGTGGACTTGCTCATCTCAGCAATATAATGATCAAAGACAATTCTAAAGGACTTGTGATGGAAAATACCATCCATATTCAGAAAAGGAACTTGAGAATCTGAATTGTAGCCCAAGCATACTACTCAAGTTTTAAATTATTTTGTTTTATTTTTTCCCTCATTTTTTTGCTCCGATTCTTGTCACAACATGATTAATATGGAAATATGCTTAACATAGATATACATGTATAACCTGGTACCTGACCACAACATCTTCTCAATCAAACCCAATGCATGTGCTTGTCATGGCATCCCCTGATGCCATGGTCTTCTTTGAGAACAAAGAACAAACATCATCATCATCATCAACATGTAAAACCTATATTAGATTGCTCTCTTTCAGGGAGAGGGAATAGGGAAGAGAGGGAAGGAGAAAAATGTAGAACTGAAAACTTTCCCCAAAATGATTGTTTAAAACTATCTTTGCATGTTGTTAGAAAAAGAAATAATAATAATAATAATAATAATAATAAAAAGAAAGGGCTTTATAAAGAAGGCACTAGTAAGACTTCTGCTACCTACTTAAATATGCTGCCTAATCATAGCCCTGGGGTCCTTTCTGGAAACACCAATCATCTGGTCCCATAGAGCAGCCACACACACACTTCCTTTCTAACTGTCCTTTACTTTCATAGGATTATTTGCCCTTCAGAGCTCATGATTTAAGACTGCAATTGGTGATTTTTTTCCTCTGTCATGTCTACATCTTCTAGATTGCTAAATGATTAGAGATAATTCCATTTCTGGTTATAAAAGAACCATTATGTAAACTTCTTTTCCCTTAATATTCCCAGTGCTTAGTAAAGTATCGGGTACATCATAGGTGCTAAATAAATGCTCCATTCATTAATAGACTATGTTTCCATAATATTTTATGGTTAAAAGGAACCTTATGGTAACTAATTTTACTATACTCTAGGGAAAATTGCATTTGGCTCCCATCAGTCCTTGAAAGTCTTATTGTGTCTTCTTTGAAAATTTCTTTTTCTTTTTAAAAAGAACCAATTTTAACCTTCTCATCTGCGTCTTTGGTCAAGTGTTACTGGTGTGATTTGCAAACGGTACAGAGGCTATTTTTCTTTTAGCTCCTTATAAACTAATTTCTTTACAACCTCAGAAAGTATACAGAGATGATCTCTCACAAAACAAAAAGATATTTAAAATAATAGTGAAAGTACAAGTGAAGATGGTTTTATTAGTGCTTTGAAGAGAGTTCTTCTTAAAATATGTAGAAAACTTATTAATATGATCTCTTCATGTTCCACTCATCCCCTTCTCAGAGAGATCAGGAAAAAGAATGTGTTTCTCTCAATAAATTCATAATGGGCACATCACATTGCAATTTACATTATCTTTTCTTCTTTGTACAGAATCGCTGTCTTACAACCAACCTTGCAGTAACAGTTAACAATGGCCACAAATGCTTCTCATTCAATGAGTATCTCAGGGGTTGGAGTTGTTTTATTTGATAAGCAGCTCCTTGGGATCCTAATTAAGACAGAGTACAAACAAAATGACTGAGAAAGAACCTGCGGTAATATAATCAGTTGACAAATGGAGGATACTTAACTAAATGTGACATAGATACAAGATTGGAAAAATTTCTCTGGGTCAATAAAGGACAAAGGAGACAAGGTCAAAGGAAGTCTGAAGGGAAGGGTGCTGGATATATAGCCCAAGCTGAGCAAGATGGAGCAATTTGGGGGACTAGAGTTAGTGTTGTTATTAATAGTGAATAAGAGAATGAAAAAAATCACAATAGAATTTGATAATTAATAGGGATTTCAGCAGTCAATCCAGTCTAATTTATACCAAAATGGAACCCCTGCCAGAACATATCCAGCTAGTGGTCTTTCACCTTCCACTTAAGGATCTCCAAGGAAGATTGAAAAGGGAAGAAAGGATTGGAACCCACCACTATTCTACTTCTGGACAACTCTTATTGATAGCATCTATTTCCTCTCACATGAAGCCTAAATTTCCCTAGTAGTGGCATAAGGTAATTTTAATGTGGTATGGAAACATGAGTAGCTATTCAATCAATAGAGAATTTATTAATTGGATAAGGACTGATTCTGTGACTTAGCTAGTTTAAAAAATCCCAACTGAGGACACTTCATCTCTATAATTTATAGTCGTGAATCCTTACCTAGAACACCAACAGGTTAATTGAATTGTCCAGAATTACATTTGCAAAATGGGTCTAAAAAGTCCCCCTAACTTCAAAGCCAGCATTCTATTGAGCCAGCCTTATTCTCCAAATATATCATGATATAACTTATACATTTATATGTATATATATATATATATATTTTGTGCATGTCTGTATAAAATATGGATAAGCACACATCAGTGTAAATATACATGCATGCATGTATATAAAACACTCATAAGATAGATATTATATTAAAAATAAATGTATTTTATACATGACTTATAGATTAATTTATTATAGGAAAATTTTTTTGTTGATGTTTAAAAATTATATAAATTCAAGCTACTATTACATTTACAGGTATGGTCAATAATCTTGGATTTTGATAAGCCTTTCTGTTGCTCAGCTCCAGTTCTCTACATCTCCATGTGGGTATATTTATGTTTATGTATGTATATAAAGAGTGTTCTTAAATTATTAGTGAGGTTTTAAGCTATGAAAAATACATGTGTCCATATATTTGTATTTAATATATCCTTTTTATATTATACATGCTTTTAAATGATTAATAAATAATTCAAATGTATGTTTATTCATACATTCCACAAATACTAAGGACGGTCTATGAAAAAAGCTCTATTCTAAATGTTGAAGATACACAAATAAATAGGAAACATTCCTTTTCTCCAAGGAGTAAAGGCAGATGCATTTTTTATATATCTGTACATATATACATACATACATACATACATACATGTATATCTCTAGTCCTCTCTTTCTATCTAGTTATCTATCTATCTATCTATTTATATCTACCTATATCAGTCAGGTGGTGCAGAGGATAGAGCACCAACCCTCAAATCATAAGGACATGACTTCAAATTTGACCTCAGATAGTTGATACTAATTAGCTGGGCAAATCACTTAACTCTGATTACCTTGTATCCAGGGTCATCTCCTGTTGCCCTAATCCTCATCTGGCCACTAAACCCAAATGTCTCTGGAAGGGAAAGTGAGGCTAGTGACTTAGTACAACCCCTTCACTCAGATCCAATTCCAGCATCATCTACCTGATGTATGACAACATCATCAACATTATCTCTCTCTCTCTCTCTCTCTCTCTCTCTCTCTCTCTCTCTCTCTCTCTCTCTTTCTCTCTCTCTCTCTATGTATCTATGCATCTATCTATATCTAATAACTGAGTATCAATCTATCACAAAATTGAATGACCTTTGTTTTCCTGGTGTCTCATCATAGTGTCAGTCAACTCAGATGTCTGACAGTTCAAACTCTGAAATGGTCCTCCCAAGCTAGAAAAAATTCAAATAATAAGCAAGCTGACCAAGGACCACATAGGTCTATTTATTAATGGATGCTCATCACCAATGGACTCACAAGATAATGATGTTTTAGCCTTAATGCCTGAAAAACATTTATTAAAATGTGGTGGTATCATGATCTGCACCCAAAGACAAGGGAGGAGGCTACTCACATTGATAAAATTATAGACCCTTATTGAACCAAAGTATTATAAGATAATGAGTGGTATAAGGTGCTTTAGGAATTCAGAATAAAAAAAAAAAGAGAAAAGTCAGGGAAATCATGGAGGAGATTATAGAAATGGCAAGAAAGCATAATGGTGGGATAGACAGGGTTTCTATAGGTGGGTGTGGTTAATAGGAAGTTACAGGGTCACTTACCCTGCATGAGTCTTAGTTTTCTAATTTGGAAAATGAGGAATTGCATCTATAATACTTTCCTCATAGGATTATGATCTTATTTTGGTGTTGTAGTTTTATCCCCATTAGAATGAAAATTCTCTGAGGGCTTCGGTGCTTCGCATATTAGCAGGTAAATAGCAGGTGATTAATCACATCTGCTGATTGATTCATCATGAGTAAGGTATTTGGGAAGCTTTAAGCATTATGTGGATGCAAGCTATTCTATTGTTACTACCATCTCCCTAGTGGAGAAAAAAAGCCATGTGGAATGTGTTGATCTATTAGATCATCCAGTGAAAGATGGGGGGCGAAGAGTTTTCTGGTATTAAGGATGCCAGCATGAAATGGTGGATAGAGTGCAGAATTAAGAATCAGGTAAATCTGATGTTACGTCTGGCCTCTTCTACCCACTAGTCATGAGGCAAGTCATTTAAACTCTCTGGACCTCAGTTTTCTCATCTGCAAAATGGAGACAATAATCCCAGGAGGACCTACTCTGCATGGTTGTTGTGGAATACCAGTGACATAATGAAAAACTCAACAATATACCCATCAACCACTAATCTCAAAGGGAATGAATGATGATTATGAATTAATTAATAAAACTTTTTAAAAAGCATTTGCTTTATATGCAAAGCATTGTGCTAAGAGCAGGGCACATAAATGAAGCAAGAAGTTCATCCTCTTAAGAACATCTTAGGAGTTACTTCAGTTTGGGAAGACAATATATGGAGGCAAGATAGCTCCTGGGCAGATGGAAAAGCCTAAGAAATATGACTGAATGATTGGTGGGAAGAGGGACGTCAATTATCAGGTTTAATTGGGGTGGGGAATACAAATACTAGACCAACTGACCAGAAAGATAGGTGGTGTAAAAATTTGAAAATTCTTAAATGAAACAATAAGAAATTTGTAGTTCATTAAATAAGCAAGGCAAAGGAAGAATCACTGGAGAATTTTGAGTAATATAAGGAAGTTTATAGTGCTGTCAGCAATGAATAATGAGGATTGGACTTCAAAGGGCCCAAATTCAAGGATATTAATTTTATTACAATCAAATTTGGTAAAGGAGGATGAAATCCTTATTTTAACATGATGGACTTGAGAAATGTCATCTGGGAATAGTCATGGGGCACTGTTTCTTTTAAAATGTAGACCCATTTCTCTCTCCTACCTTTAATGTGGGCATTGACCTAATCTCTATTTCTGTTTCCTAGTATCTTATCTGCTCAAGAAGTCCAGAGTAAAGCAGAGTAAAGTGATCAGAGTTTAGGTATATCCATGAAGACAGGAGTATATTTACTAGCTATTTAAGAGTGAAATAAATAATCACATTAGAGTTGTCAAATGTACTCTAAAATATTTTTTAAAGTAACTCAAACCAGTGAATATACAGGCATAAATAGGAAAAACACACAGGACTAGGAAATTAATTTTAAAAGTTCTCTAATAGGTACAATATACCTTTATACCCAGAAGGATAAAAGAAAGGATAGAAAAAAGAAGGGAGATCCATGAAGAGCCAAATGTTAGTATAACTTCTTTAAGATCTTTCTATAGTGACCTTTCTATACCGTACTCAAAGGCTTCATTCCCTACTGAAGAGTGGAATGGGGAATGATATGGGCCTATAGTACCAACCAGTGAAGAATAATTAAGTCAAAGTATTGGCAGGGAGACAGGAAATCAAAGTAACAATCATCTTATTCATGTCATTTTTCTCTATATTTATATTCTATTATGATCCAACAGGCGCCATTTACTGAATAGCATAATGAAAGCTCATATTGAAAAGTGACTCTGATCATCCAGAAAAATCGCTTTGGTAATATATGGTCATTCCTATTCTGCTTGGAGACTTCCATTGATGAGAAGCTCAGCAAAGGAGTCATTTCCAATATTCTGAAATTGCAGTTGTGGGATTGCTCCATTCTTAATCAAGTTAAAACACCTCTTTTCAATGTATATACATTACCCTAACTCTCCTCCTTTTAACTGAGCATATCTATTCTTTCTTCCACGTAAAAACCTATCACATACTTTTAAGACAAACATAATGATTCTCACCTAAGCTTTCTCTTCTGTAGGATAAATATACATAATTCCAACAATTAACTCTGTTATCATACCAGGTCAAGTTGCTGCTTCATCTTTATCCCTTCCTTTTTTTTTGTTCTTGACTTTAACAAAGTTCTGTCTATAATTTGGCTTATATGGAAAAGAGATTTCAAGTGTAGTCTGACCTGAGAAGAGTACAATGTGACTAAACTCTTGTTTTTGATAGTATTCCTTTCCATGAAGCCTAATTTTGCTTTAACACTTTTGACTATTACATCACTATGTTATTGATTTTTTTGAGCTTGCAGTATCCTAAAAATCCCTAAGTCCTTTTTCATATGATATAATTACTTTTCTAATTATCTCCCTTGCATCCTATACTTCTGGTGCTGAATTTTTGAAACCAAATACTTTATGTTTCTCTCTATGAACAAACGAACTTCACATTTCTTCTTATAAAGTTCCATCAAATTATATTGAATACTGGAGCTATGTTTGAATACCATTTCTTTCATCCATCATGTAAGCTCTCCCTACAATATTCTTATCAGCTTCAAATTTCTCAGATATATCTTTATCCAAATCACTGAGAAATCTGTTGAATACTGGAATAACTGAGGACAAAACCTAAGATAATATGCAAGACCCCCATCTAAATGACCAGACATCACAGATTTGAATCACTCCTCTTTTCTGTTTCAATATATTTGCTTTGTGTCTATTTTTCTACTCATAACTCAAACTTTCCTTCCTTCCTTCTTTTTATCCTTCCTTTCTTTTTTCCTTTCTTTTCTTTCCCCTCTTTCTTCTTTCTTTCTTCTCTTTTTCTCAAATTTGTCATCATCATCATTTGCAATTTAGCTATGAAATGATAATCATGTATTGAGTGTATGGAAGAACTTTCCCAGGGTTATTGGATCCATTAACGTGTGAGATATATATCTATATGTTCTATATACATATAGACATATGGATGTGTGTATATTTACTCATTAACTATATGCATATGTAGGCACATGTAATCTATCTTTAGATTATATAAATTAATACATAATACATATGTAGGCATACAGACATATTATACATACATACATGTATACATCTGCTAAAGTGCTTTGTGACAAGAAAAATATTCAGAATTCCTGATCTAGTGCAATCTTTCCTTTTACAGCTGAGTAATCTGAGGGCCAGAGAGATTACATGCCTTAGTTCACATATACAACAAACATCAGAACCAGGATTATGACCCTAACTTTGACTTTGGATCGTAATTGCCTACGAATTTATTCTCATAACTAGACAATGAATTTCATTTGGGCAATCAACATGTCTTATTCATTAATAAGTTCCCGCCCCAGAATCTGATATGGTCTGCATTCAGTTGGTGTTCAATAAACAGTTCCTAATTTGAATTGAATCTAGTGTAGTTATCTGAGGCAGAGAATTGAAGTACACCTCTAGCAAATCACAATTTTCTCTCTCTCTCTCTCTCTCTCTCTCTCTCTCTCTCTCTCTCTCTCTCTCTCTCTGTTGTCTTTCCATTTCTCTCTGTCTCTGTCTCTGTCTCTGTCTCTGTCTCTCCCTCCCTCCCTATTTTTTTTCGAAGCTAAAGCTATGGGAGAGGACTCTTGTTGATATTCTGTGACTTGATATTAAAGTCTGCAGAGAGATCTAATAAAAACTACTCTTTTAAAAAACTCCAACAGATAATGAAACAACACAAGTCTGTTGTGAGCAGAGGCAATAGAAAGCCACTACCCCCCACAGTAAGCAGGGGAGGAAAGAAGCTGGAAGGAGAAAGTTGAGGTGGGAGGAAACATGACCAGGATGCTAATGAGGCAAATTGATCACCTTGGCAAGCTCCTAAGGCCAGATGAGAGAACATAGAGAACCACACATAGCCTAATGAGCAAGAGAAAAGCAGGGTAACCTGCCCCCATCAACTCATCCTTAGCACTCTGAGAAGTTCCCTTTTTTTTTTCCTGAGGAGAGAGGGAGGAGAATCCCATCCTCTCCAAGGCCAGCAGAATTTCATTTTCTCCCAATTAGTTTGCCCAAAGTATCCTTCCCCTAATGAGAAAAATGATGGGCTCAATTAAATATTCTCCTTACTCACTATGACTAGTGGGTCCATCCTAACCATAAGGGAAGACCAACAGAATCTTTTTTGCCTTTCGTTCTTTTAAAAATACTATTTAATAATACTTCAAACTACCCACTTTATCATCTATCACATAGATTTGAGCTGTAAAAAATGCCGACAAAAATTGGAAATTATATCTGTCTAACTTTATTTTCTGGAAGGGGAATAGGGGAGAGAAGAGAGTTGAAAAGGGAGAAGACAGAGTCCAAAAGGTAATCACTGATATTTCCATGGCTCTTGAGAACACTCAACATATATGGATCTGTTAGGCTCTTCACTAAGCAGTGAGGATACAAAGAAAGGCAAAATCACAGTCTCCCCTACAGAAATTCACACTCTAACATGGCATCTCAATGGGACTCAATATACCCTCTAAGATATACAATAAGAATATTATTATTCATCTTTTGCAGATGAGTAGTAGGTACAAGATTGTAAGATGATTTTTCTATGATCACACAACAAGGATGTGATAAAGGAAAGATTCATATTGCGATTTCTGACCGAAAGTACATATTTCCTTACATGATCACCCACTACCTAGTCTAATATAGGTACAATATCAGAGGGTTTCTTTAAAGCTTCAAATTAGCCTATGAAATAGAAAGAAATACAGAAGTCATCCATTCTGTAAAAAAAAAAAAAAAAAAAAAAAAAAAACACTTTCTCTGTAAAAATGAGAAAATAGATAAAGTCAGGATTAGAATCTTTGTTCTCTGGCTCCAAGTTCATTGCTCTTTCAATATGACAGACTTTCAATCTATCAAGCAACAAGTCTTCATTAAATACCTATTAATTGAGAGGTATTGTGCTAAGTACACATAGGTGATACAAATCCCTAAGATCAAGGAATTTGTATTCTAAAGGATTATAGCACATATCCAAGAATGTCAGCCAGAGAAGTAACTGTGTTCTAGACAGTCACAAAAATTATGAGTGGAGATGAAAGTTTAGATTTCCCCATCCTTTTCCCATAATATTGGTAATGCTGATTTTTGTTTTAATTATGCTTCCCATATCAAGACATGAAGATGAGATGTTAGCATGTGGCGAAAAGACAAATTGCAAAATGCACGATCTGGTCCCTGGCAACTTGGTGTATGACTAGATGGGATGCCTCTCATCAATATCCTCTATGTAAGGGAAAATGGCAACCTGGAACTGATTTCCACTCAGCCCATCCAAGAGCTTAGATAATTTGAAGGAACTATGGCCTTCTCATTGTGGATACTGTCTTCACTGACCCATGGATCTGCCTCTTCAGGTCCTCTCTTCCTGTGCAATATTCACCCATCTCTTTCAAGAAAACTCTTCCATAACAGATGCATTCAGGATGTTCAATTATTTTTATTTCAAGGATACTAATTCAGTTAGGAACATCTATTATCCCTTTATCATATTACATAACCAGCTCATGCTCTTTAAGTCATACATTCTTAATAATATCTTGTAGACCATTTCTTTGGTTGAACCATATTTGGTATCATTTATATACTCAACATTCATCTCTCCATTGTCCATTGGTTCTCTAGACATTTTTGACCATTAGAAGGGGTTAAATAGCATTACAGGAAGGATATTAGGATATTATCTTTATTTTTTTATTTTTTTAGGGGTTTTTTTTTGCAAGGCAAACGGGGTTAAGTGGCTTGCCCAAGGCCACACAGCTAGGTAATTATTAAGTGTCTGACACCGGATTTGAACCCAGGTACTCCTGACTCCAGGGCCAGTGCTTTATCCTCTACGCCACCTAGCCGCCCCCCAGATATTATCTTTAGACCATTTTCCTGAATGTGACGGGGCCATTTTTGTCCCTCTGATCCATTCTAAGTCCAGCTCTTTGCTTCCTGTAGGACCTGTCCATGACATAGTCACACTAATGTATGAATACCTCAAACAGATTGTAAATTTCATTTGTATTTTATTTGAATGGAACTTCTGTTTTTATCTTTATATTCCCACATTTCCTGATACACAGTAGATGCTTAATGGATATTTAATTGACTGATTCAGTAACTCAAAGGCCTGCCTATAAAGCTATATGTCACACTTTGGGAGATATGTAGTTTTTTGGTTGTTTCCTTTTTTGGCAAGGCAGTGGATTTAAGTGACTTGCCCAAGGTCACACAGCTAAGTGTCTGAGGTCAAATTTGAACTCAGGTCCTCCTGACTCCAGGGTCCAGTGCTCTATCCACTGCGCCACCTAGCTGCCCCTAAATACATAGTTTTTAGCCACTATTCATGCAATGTCTTTGGTATTTCATGAAAGTTAAAGAAGATAAATTTCTTTATTCCAGGACTCAATGTATTTAGCACAATGGTATCTACCAATAAGGAGCATTTGGAAAACTTTGTTACCAGTAATTATTATTTCTGTCATCTTTGATGCTGTTTCATTGACCAAACATTTACCAAAACATTCTTTGATGATATGGATGTTATCAATTCATAGTATATTATCAAAGTTATTTCTCTGCTATCTCCATAATAGAATACATGATTTTTGCATATATGTATTTGAAAAATCAATAGATTATGCATGGAAGCAGGACAGTATATCACCTACGTTTCCAAGTCAATTTTGTCATTCTAAAGGTTCAGTAGGTAGAAAAAAGAATGTTTCAAAATTTGTTTATTCCATTCTTATATGTTTATCAAAGAAACCTTTTATGTACATATATTCATCATTCCCATGCTGGTTCTATATACATAAGAAGACAGATGTAAGGTTGCCATTGCTAGTGTCTTCTTAATTGATTTTAGGTAAAAATATGTGATTTTTCCATTATTTAGAAATATCTTCTTATATCAAACATATCTCATTGTGAAAATCAATACATCGATGTATGAAACCTTTCAGAATTATGCTGACATCAATTCAGGTTTTTTTTATTGCTTGCTTTTTGTCAGATCTTGCCAATCATCCAAGTTTCTACTTCTTAACTGTCTTATCTAGTTTAAATGAATGTGGCAAGATTCAAGCATCATTAATGTATTGCTGTTGTCTTTACTATAGTTCAGGTAGTAGGTCTATGCCATTTTTATTCTGTTTACCATCATCCCAATTTCATCAATATGATCTGACTGGGGCAGATTTCATACTAAGCTTTCCATAGATGGGAAAAGGTTTGTAATTACTTTTTTTTTAGGTTTTTGCAAGGCAAATGGGGTTAAGTGGCTTGCCCAAGGCCACACAGCTAGGTAATTATCAAGTGTCTGAGACCAGATTTGAACCCAGGTACTCCTGACTCCAGCGCCAGTGTTTTATCCACTGAGCAACCTAGCTGCCCTGTAATTACTTTTTTTAAAATTTAAAGCAGCATCTAAAAAGATAATTATAACAACAAAAAAATACTGACACTAATTTATTTTCTCAACCAATTGTTATAAGGCGATACTCACTATTATACTATTTTGCAAGTGATCAGGGGCACTGAATTTTCATTTTCACTGCCTATTTTGTTTCTCCTCTTGCCAAGGAGATTTAATGATTGTTGGCTAAGGTTTCTGAGGTCTTCCACCCTCTTTGATTTAGAACATGTTCCATGTAGGTTAAATTAGTCTATTTCTGTCCTCTTTCTTTCTTTCTTTCGTTCTTTCTTTCTTTCTTTCTTTCTTTCTTTCCTTCTTTCTCTCTCTCTCTCTCCCTCTTTCTTTCTTTCTTTTTCCTTCCTTCCATCCTTTCTTCTTTCTTTGTTTCTTTCTTCTTTTTGAAACTGATAGAGGCAGAACTTCTTTAATCACATATAGTATAATAAGATCATCTTTATCTTTCATTCCAAATTGGTATTGATTTTTTTTATCATTTCTCTAATTTTGCTATTACCTAGAGACACACATAGAAAAATATGATTTCAAAATGTCTGTTAATCTTGCTACCAGTGGGGTGGAGATGCTGACCTCAGAGTTCAGGAGGTCTGAGTTCAAGTCTCACCTCTGACGGATACTAGTTTTGTAACTAGGCACATAACCTCTTAATACTCTAACTGATTGACGACTAGACTAGATTTGATCTTAGATATTCCTGACCCAATTCTCTATCCATTTTATCTATTATGTCCTGGCTGTCTTGCTCCTTAGGAAACTCTTCTCTGCTATGTCCAATAAGAACTCCCTGAACTGAATGGGGGAGCAAAGAAAGATTTGTCTTACCTTGAACATCTTTCTTTTACTCTAAATCCAGGAAATGGACCTGGGAATATTTGTTTCTTTCCTATGTTGTGATCCTTTTCGAATGTCAGATATAATTCTAGTCTTGATAACCTCAGAGTCAGGATTACAGGTGACTTGGAAACCCTGAGAAACCAGGATTCCTGGGGTGCAAGGTTCAGGAAGGATTTGTATTCCGAACTTGGACTGTGTTCTATGGAAAGAGAGCTAATCCCCTTCCTCTCTTTAGGAAACAGAGTTGGAATAAGGAAGATTCTCATGTTGGGAGTTTATCGATTTGTGTTTATGCTCTCAAAGATAAATACTGCCATGTGAAAGTTAATCTATCAGTCACTTAATAAAAATGGGGTTCAGGATGCCTCCCTATCCAACCCAGGAATCTCAATTAGTAGGAGATAGAGCATTTTGTAGGGAATCTAGCTACTCCAATCCTCTTAATACCAGAAAACCCTGGAGGAAACGATGTACATGAAAACCTGAATCACTCACAAGTCGAAGAAATGGCAAAATCTAATACACCAGAGCTTCAGGCAGTTGGGGGGGGGCAGGGTAGTCATATTTATTTATCCTAGTAAACCTCTAAAAGGTTTCCTAGAAGGAAAAGAAGACTGAACTGAAGTCCAGCATAGGAGACATGAGATTTTATGGTGACTGTACCATTGCCTGGCTAGATCTAACCCTAAGTAAATTATTTTCCCCACCTGGTCCTCAGCATACCCCCTGGTAGAATGATAGGATCTCTAAGCCCTACTTCCAGTGTAAAATCCTGTGATCCAATGATAATGAGAAAGAAAGACAGCTATGGAACAGCAACAAGAGAGATAACTGTGTAAGTGATTAGGGAGGAAATCCAGCCCTGGGGATCTAAAGTGCTGTGCAAATAAGAATAGACCTCTGGGGTGGGAGAGTGTCTGAATTGTCATGCTAAATAGATCAACTTTTATTGAAGACAAAGTGAAATACAACCTAAAGTCCAAGAGTTTTCTGTTTTTTTCATACATGTCCTATTGAGGGTATCTGAAAGTTGAACTGAGAAGTTGAATTTCAGTGTTCTTTTGCCTCTTACAAGTTTCTGCAGAAGATGCTGATACAACACACCTCACCCAAGAGTGATTTAATGAAGAGAGCAGTAGACCTATAATCAGAAGACCTGAATTCAAATGTCACCTTTTCCTATATACCAGATGAGTGAGTTCAGCTCTTTGAGCCTCACTTTCTTCATCTGTCAAAGGGTATTAAAAATAGTTTGTGACATAGATGAGCATAAGTGTATAAAAGTTTTAGTCACCCTAAAGCTCTCTAAAGTAACAAGAGGCCTAGTTGGCTCAGTTTGAATTCTGCTTCTGGCATTTGGGCAAGTCACCTCATCCCTTTCAACCAGTTTTCCATGTTTATAAAATAAGCAATTGGACTAGAATCCAGCTTTAGAATTAGGATATTATGATCCTGAGGATTAAACAGAAAGAATGCAAACTCCTTGAGGGCAGGAACTGTGTCTTTGGTTTTTTTTTTCTCTTTATTCAATGGTAGGGCATTCATTAAACATTCCCTGAATAAAAACAATTTAAAATTTAAAAAAAAACTGGAACCCATGCAACAATTTGCTTTTCTATAAAACAAATACTTGAACCAGATTGACCCAAATGTTGCTATTAATTCTAGATCTGTGGTTCCGTTTTCTCCAGTGGAAGATAAATTTCTTGAATATTATTATTGATGCTGTAGTTATTTTGTTGAAGTTGTTACGTTAGTGTCAGTATTATTGTTATGGCTCACATTTATATGCCACTTTAAGGTTAACAGTGATTTATATTAATTAGTTCATTTGATCTTTACAAAAATCATGGGAGGTAAATACTGTCCTCCTATTTTACAAATGGAGAGGAGAAACTGAAGCTGAAAGGGGTTGGAGGGATGTGTTCAGGGTCACACAGCTAAAATGGACCTATATTGGGATCCAAATTCAGTTCTTCCTAATTCTAAGTCATTCCTTCCATTCATCCATGACCAATTGTGTGAAACAGACTATATCTCTCTGTAAGGTCCACTCTCTGGCCCACAGCACACTTAGTTTGAATGTTAAAGCTAACCCCAAGGGACTGTGAGGTGGCACAGTGAAAAGAACGCCAGTGCTGGAGTCAGGAGGACCTGAGTTCGAATCCGGCCTCAGACACTTCATGATTGCCTAGTTGTGTGACCTTGAGCAAGTCACTTCACCCCGTTGCCTTGTCCCCCCCCAAAAAAAGCTAACCCCAAGCCCAGAGATCTCCTTAAAAGAGTATAAATATGTCTGTTCCAATGGCAGGCAGCAACAAGGAGCATGGGCAAACCAGGGGAATTTGCAAGCACAGCCTGTTCTTGGGGCTCATTAGCTTGTAGTCTGTGTGTTCTGCCAAATTGCTGGTGATCCGGCCCCAGTGTTTTCCAAAGCAGCTTTGAGAGAACATTGACACGCACAGATCCATTGGCACCAGTGACTCCAGCATCAATTACAAGGTTTGGAGTCTCAAATATAAAAGGCACAGTTCAGGGGGATGAGGTCTGCGTGACTTTAACATGTGCAGAGAGTAAAGAATTTTATGTGGGCACCAGAAATATTTGTCATTGAAATATAATGGATGCTTTCAGCCCAAATGCACAGCAAGCTTTGTGTCTCCCTAACAAAAGTGAACTTGACACAAAAGGGAACAATTTAGCAAGCTGGAGGCATCTAGCTTCTTCAGTGGCTGAGCCCATCCTCCTAGGCCCCTTGGTTTCCTCCTGTCCATCAATTATAAATGCCCTGGCTGATGAATTTATTCAGATTCAGTTTACTTTTGACAGGGGATTTACAGGACCCGAGAATCTAACACTGGAAGGGAAGTTGGAAATCAGACACTGATCCCTACACTTTCCAGAGGAGGCAATAGAACCATTATATTGGTTGAAGCTCACAGAGGTAGTCAAAAGTCAAGGTACCATTTATAAAAAAAATTTGATAAATTTATATTTTTCCCAATTACTTGCCAAGGTAGTTTTCAACAATCATTTTTATATTGTTTTGATTTCTGCATTTTTCTTGCTCTTTCCCTTCCATCTCCAACCCCTTGAATAATAATCTCATATAGGTTATACATATATAAATGTATTGAACAGATTTCTATATAAATTATGTTGTGAAAGAAGAATCAGAACAAAAAAGAAGGAAAACCATGAGAAAGGCAAAAACATAAAACAAATTTTAAAAATTGATATTCCTTGCTTTGATCTCTATTAAGACTCCATTCTTCTTTCTCTGGTTGTGGTTGATATTTTCCATCAAAAATCCTTTAGAATTGTTTTTGATCATTGTACTGCTGGGAAGAACCAGTCCATCATAGTTGATCATTATACAGTGTTGCAGTTATATTGTGTACCATGTTCTTTTGATTTTGCTCACCTCACTTAGCATCAGTTCATACAATTCTTTCCTGGCTTTTCTGAAGTCCAGCCCCTCATTAAAGGTATCATTTTTACTGAGTTCTTCTAACTAAAAATCCAATGTTCTTATATCTGTACCTGAATGTGTCTACCCATGGGATGTGACAACAAGAGTCTTTTATTTCCAGGAACATCCTGCTTCTGTCAGTCCTTGACTGACTGAGCTCACAACCTCCTTGGTTTGGAAAATGATAGTGTAGGAATGCATGGCCTCTAACTTAGCTTCTAGTGGGTATATGATTCAATCAGTTATGAATCTTTTGGTCTCCTTGGTTCTTTTAATCTTGGATAGGAGAGGTCAGATTAAGAGATGGGTAATGAAACTCTCTCCTGAGCTATCTGCCTTAGGGCAATTCTATATGGTAACCACCCAAGGCTGAGATTTTTAAAAAAATATAATAAAATCTCCTTGTTAAGGGAGAGTCCATGACATATTGCTATTTTTGTTTGGATTTCACTTTGCTTTTTTATGACAAGCAGCGATAGTGGTATAATGGAATATTCTAGTTGTATATTTTAGCTTGGCATCACAAGTCTCAGCTCTGCCCACAATTAGGCATTTATGTAGTAAATACAAACAATTCCTATCATTGATCTAGCTCTTTATAATTTGTAAAATACTTTGAATCTATAATCTTGGGCAGTTGGTGACACTTTGGATAGAGTGTCAGTGAATCAGGAAGACATCATTCTCAGTTCAAATCAAGTCCCAGACACTTAGTTACTGGGCAAGTCACTGAACCCTGTTTGCCTCAGTTTCCTCATCTGTAAAATTAGTTGGATGAGAAAATGGTAAACCACTCCAGTATCTTTGCCAAAAAAGCTCCAAATGGCATCAAAAAAGTTGTACACAACAGAAAATTACTGAGCACACCCCACTTATTTATGAAATTACAATTAGAAATTTTTTATGGCAATCCTATGAAATAGGTAGCATGAGGATTATTGTGACCATTTTACAAAGAAGAAAAATGAGACTGATAGCAAAAATTTGATTTGTCTCATTTCAGAAAATTAGTTAATGTCAGAGTCGCAAATATTGATCCTTTGGCTCAAATTCAAATAGCAGCTCCTCAGAAAAAGTGAAGTCTCTATGATGGCCATAATTTGCATGAGATAGTGACTAAGTCTATCTGTATAAAATTTTTGAAATTTTAGTTATAAACTGTTCATATTTTTAAAAATTTATTTTCAAAAAATCCTGCTCTACTTTTTACACAATATTTCACCCCCTTAATTCACTGTGAAAAGAGATGGATATTGAGTCAGAAAACCAGAGATCTGGTTTCCAGTACCAGCTTTGCCAATGACAAAGTGACCCAGGCCACTGTCTCTTAACATCTTCAAGCTTGATTCCTCATATCTGAGGGATGTTCCAGGTTTGAATCTGTGCTCCTATGATTTTTCAGCTCAAGTGGCTGAAAGGATTACACAACAAAGTTTACAATTATTATGAATTATATTTCATGCACAAAGTAAGAGTTAAATTGTGAAGTACTGCCCCAAGAAAAGAAAAAAAAATACAAAAAAGAATTGATTTTGTCATCAGGTCAATGGCAGTTGATTAACAATCTCTGGAATGTGGGAGCCAAACTGGGACATTCTTATCCAACAAGCCTGGCTGCTTTCAACTATAGACAGAATTGGGCAGATGAGGAGTCATTGAGAAGACAAAGAGGGGAAGATGGGGTTTCAGGTCTTTTTCAGTTCTAAGAGCCCAAAGTCAGACTCAAGAAAAGGTCTAAAACCCTTCCCTATCTACCTAAATGAGGCATCTGGCTTTCTCCTTTGGCGGACTCCCTCCTGAGATCACCTGTGAGAGCAGATGCAGCTGTAACTTTACATTGTGGATACAGAGCTCTTTAAAAAGATACAGAGAGAAAATAGTGTGGCAGAAGAAATTAGTTTATTTTCAACCCTTCTATAAAAAGCATGAAGTACACACACTATCTGTACTTAAGATGACTTAATTTTCCCTGACTACATGGCCGGGTGCGAAACCGCCTGGGTGGCTGTTTGCTTCCTTCCAAGATGTTCGGTAGCTTAGAGAGTTGCCAAGGTAACAACAACTTTTGATTAGTATCAGAGTAAATAAGGACTCCAAACACCCAGCATGCTCAGCTTCTGCCTTACTATATCACCCGAACTAATAGTAAATCACTCTTTCCTCCCCAGCTTTGCTTCTCCCTACCTCAACTTTTATTGAATTACCGAATGGCTGAGTAGGAAAAGACCTCAGAACCATCCTGATAAGACATCTTCCTTATGACATCTTGAACAAGGAGTCATCTGGCCTCTGAATGATGATTTCCAACAAAGAGTACTTCTAAAGGCACATCATATTTTTTGGGGGGAGGAGCATTGGTTATGAAGGAATGTTTTTCTTCTAATAAGTTGAAATTTTCCGTTTCAATTTTCATCCATCAATCCTGTCCCTGCCCCTCCAAGGCTAAGTGAAACAAATCCAATCCCTCTTCCAGAGTAAACCTGTAAATACTTGAAGGCAACTGTCTTCTCACTACTCTTGTGATCAAGGTTTCTTAATTTGAAATCCATGAGCCTGGAAAAGGTCCAAAGGAAAGGTTTTGTTGGGTCTAGGAACTTAAATGGAAAAGGGGGAAAATTATAACATTTTTTCCACTAACAGGTAATAAAAACTTTGTATTTTCTTCAATTATGAAGGAAGGTAACAGACATCATGTTGAGAATATATCCATCAGCTTTACTAGACTGTCAAATGGATTCATTCTGCACAGACACACACACACACACACACACACACACACACACACACACACACACACACACAAAGAGAGACATTTAAGATCCAGCTTCTTTGTGGTAGCCATCTCCTATACCTTTCATTGCCTACTCATGGGATAATAATGAGACCCTTAATTATAGTCATTCTCCTCTGGATACTCTACTTTAACAATATCACTTCTAAAATATCCTCCTGAAAACTGGGCATCATACTTCAATGAAATCTGACAAGAATTTAGTAAGATAATTTTCTTCTTATTCCTGGTAGGTTTATGTATCTACCAGGTATCCAGTATCTTTGCCAAGAAAATTCCAAATGAGGTCATAAAGAATAGGACATGGGTAAAAATGACTTAACAATAATAACAAATAGAAAAAGAATTGGTGAAGAAGAGTCATATTTTCTAACAATTGTTTTGGCCAATATCTTGCTCTTTGACTTGCTGAAGGGTTCGGTTTTCTGCTCTTTGGAAGAGGGGATGGTATCTAAAGCTTCAAGATGAGAGAGGAAATATTGAAACAAATGTCTTGATGAATTCTATTTGTGTGATCTGGATGCACTACATCCTAGGGTTCTTTGATGTATCAGTTATAGATGAGATTGCAGAAAGGAACAAATACTTCAGGTTCATCAATCAATATTATTTTGATTTTCAAAACACAGAGAAGGAAGAGGAGGAGGAGAAGGAGGAGGAGGAGAAGAAGGAAAAGAAGCAGAAGAAAAAGAAGAAAGAGAATTTTAACAATCAAGAAGGAAAATAGGAATCAACAGTTGTAGATTCCACACTGTTCAACTGGACAGTCTACACCTAGAATAGTATGTTCACATCTAATGACCACATTTTCTTTTATTAAGTAAGTTTTTAATCGGCATAAGTTTTGCTTTTACATTCCTTACATTTTCCAATGTAACTTTCCCCTCTTGTTCCTCCCCCTCACAATGAGCAATCCCTTCTAACAAAGAATTAAAACCAGGAAAAATAAAGTTAAAAAAGTGCCAACATACAGGGAAAAACCAACAACTTGATATTATATGCAGTGTCCCTACCTCTATGTTGTCGTACTTCCACAAAGGAACAGAAGCAGGCATTTCTCATGTCTCTTCTTTAGGGTTCACGCTTGGTTATTATCATTTAAAACATTCAATGTCCATTTTATTTTGCTGAAGTTCTTTCCATTTCTGTTATTGTTGCTATGATACATGTGAGTTTGTATGAGTATATGTATGTGTATGAAGGTTTCTTTGGTCATCTTTGACTCTGTTTCTGATTTTAAAGGTTTTACTACCAAGACTAAACTGCCTAATCATTTTGGAAATTTCCTTCCTGCCTGAGGTCTTCTCCTCCTGCTCCTCCATGCTGACCCCTTTCTCTCAAGAATTTACCAATTCTTTCTGAAGGCTCCATTTTGGTAATAGCCATAAGCTAGCCGTTACATATAAAATCTCTTATGAATTGGTCTTCTGCCTACCTGTATTTGCCACAATCATGATTTTAGCATAGTAATTCATTCATCATTATTCAGTTATATTCCATGAGTACTCAATCCATTTTTGATAAACATCGAACAGTCAAAGATGGTATACAGATTGAAACAACAACCATGGGCAAAGAGTTTTTAGACTGTTATAATTTGTTTATTGAAATGGTGATGTTTGGAGAAGAAATGGGGAGACTGGTAGATTTCTTCAAGTATTTAAAGAGTCATTATATGAAAAGTAAGCTTGTGCATTTATCTCCAGAGGGCAAAAAAAGGAAACAATGGGTAGAAACCATACAGAGAAAAATGAATGTAGCTCCCCCTCCACAACTGCCACCCACTATTTTTCCCAAGACTGGATTAAAAATGCTTGGATCACATGGGAAAAGCACATTTAGTCTTGTTTGTTTCATCTTTAAGGTTTCCATTTATGATTCTTTCCTCTTCTGTTTTTCGGGATCATTCAAAAAGAAAGATGAGATATAGATACCCATTCTGTGACATTTCCTAACTCTTTTTTTGTGTCATGGATCCCTTAGTAATCTGGGAAAGACTATGACCCTTTTGCAGAATAAAATTGTTAAATAATTGAATGAAATGTTAAAATTCAACTAGAGGTTAATGAAAATAATGATCATTTCCCCCATTTTATTTCACAGATTGTTTGAAATCTACCTATAAATTCCTTTGAGGTCCACAGAATTCAAGTTGAGAGGGTCTTCTTTGTGACATTTTCCAGTTTAGAACTGTGTCACAAAATAAAATTTATAATGATACTGGTACTTTGAAGCTATAACACCTCATTTGATCCTCACAACAACCCTGGGAGGTAGGTTATTTTATTTTCCTTATTTTATAACTGAGGAAACTAAAGCAGACAGAGGTTAAATGATTTACTCAGTCACATAGTTGATAGGATTCAGAGACCACATTGGAACTCAGAGCTTCAAGACTCTGACTACAGTACATTATGCTCCGTTCCACATAGCTGCCCATTTCAATTTTATATATTCAATTCAATTATTCAAAAATTCAGAAATTCAATATTCAGTATCTACTATGTGTCAGACATTCTTTAAGAACTGGGAATATTAAATGTGGCAATGGACAGTTTCTGCCCTCAAGGACATTATGTTCTAATGGGGGAGATACAAGCAAATAAAGATCCACTAAGCAAGCTATGTATAGGATAAATGGGAAATAGTTAAAGCAGGGAAAGTATTAGAATCCAGAGAAATTAGAGAGGAAGATAAGTTTACTTTAATCTAACATAGCCATTTGTAATTTACCCTTTCTCAATGATACCTTTCTTACTATTGCCTAAGTGACCCCTTTGATAATGCTTTCTAAATGATTTTTAGGAATTAGTACCATCCTCTTTAGACTAAAATCTGAAGAAGGCACCTTCTTCTTTTTGAAATTTGTGACATTTATCCATCTCCATCCTCATGGTCCCATTCATTCTCCAAGTTTCTTCAGAGACAGCTATTCAGCAAATCCATACTCAAGTTCTTCCATCATCTAGGCATTTTTCTCACTAAGGTCTGGTGACTTGAAATATGGGAAGGCAAGGAGGGTTTTCTTGAACCTCCTCATTGATCTGGGGTTTCAATTTCTTGTTACCTATTTTCCCCTAAACCAGATTAGGATGATGTAAAGACTTCTTAGGCACAAGGAGTTTTCAGTATCAAAATAATCTAAGGGTCATGAACCGAGAGGGATGGAACTAGGCAGGCGTCTTCATGGCAATCTTGTTAGGGAAAAAAAATCAAAGAAATAAACAATAAGCATATACTCTTTGTTTTATCTGCCTTACAGGGGAATTTAATCTGAAAAAAATTACATAGTATTAAAGATGAGTTAGAAATCACATTTATTTTTATGAAGGAATTCAGCTGTATCACTAAATAAAGTAGATCTGGCTGGAGTGCATTGAGAAAAAAGTCAGATAATGATAATAAGGGTGCATTTGTATCTGCTTAAGGTATTAGAAAATATAATTCTCAGAAATATGAACAGAAATTGAGTTGTTTTAGGAACAAGAACTGACCTTCACTTTTGATGTTCCCCATACTGATTGACCAACTCATAATTCATAATGATGTGCCTGACATTGCAATTTAGTCTCAGTCCTTTAAAATCTATGCATTTTACTTTAAGTATTTAAAAGCATAATTCTGAGAAGACATTATCAGACTGTCCAAGGGATTATACATACATACACACACACACACACACACACACACACACACACAAAAACACACACACACAGATATACACACAGAGTTAGGAACCCCTTTATTAAAGAGTTATCTGAGACAATGAGAAATTAAGTGATTTGCCCATCGTCACATACCCAATATAAGTCAGAGGTGGAGTTAAAACTGCAGTATTTCTGGCTCCAAGGACAGCATTTAATTCATTGTGTCACACTGTTAGATGACCAGACTGTTAAAAGAATCAAATGAGATAATGTACATAAAGAAATACATACATGTTAAGTGTACCATTATTTCCACTGTGAGCTTTCTCATCTTGAGCAAAGTCTTTGAAAGTTGGCAGCCACAGAGATCCCACCGGGAATTCACTTAGCTTTGATATCATAAATTGGCCCTTCCACTTGTCATGATGTCATCACCTACACTATGGGTTGTTTTTTGTGTTTTTTAATCTGTGTTCTGATCAATTTCCCCAATTCCTAAAAATAATAGGAAAGGCTTCTCTTTTTTTTTTGACCTCTTGTAAGGCTCATTTCAACCCTTGATCTTGAAAGCCTGTTTGTTCACCCTCTGACAGCTCTCTGCAGCTTGTCACCAAGGAGAAGACTGTGGTTAAAACATGCAATTGTATGAATTTCAATATATAGGGAAAAGATGAAAGATGGAAAAAAGAAAGAATAGAAAATGGGTCTGCAGAAAGTCAAGGAATTAACAAAAAGGGTCAAATTACCTGAAGTCAAAACCAAAAGACATCAAGGAGTGGAAAGCCAAGTGCTAAAATAAGATATAATGGGAGGTGATTAGGGAAAATATCATAATAAAGTGGAGATAATGGTTGGTAACTGGGAAGGGAAATTGTAAAGAACTAGAAATAAATGGGTAAGATAGAATTAAAGGCAGGATAATGAGACCTGAACAATGATCATAGATGAAGTGAGAGATAAACCTGTCATATTATCATGGGTTGGGCTGGGAACCAATGCATACCGTTCCTATGGGAAGTTTCCAAGTACATGGTCTGTAATTGTTATTTTCAGGTGTGAAGGGAAGTTGTGGGGAGGGGGGGAATGAAAATAAATTGGGAGTGGAAAAATCCTGGATAATTACTAGAGGGACAAGGCTGTCACAGGATTAAAGTGAAAAAAAAAAGGTTCCCAAAAAAATTCTGTCCATTGTTTCTACCCAGAAAAGGAATACATTCCATCAGGCTGGCAGTGAACAGAGCATTAGTGCTGGAGCCAGCAAAGTCAAAGTTTGAAAGTTATGTCAGACCCTTCCCATGACCCTGACCAAATCCTAATCTTGAAAAGTCTCAGTTTACTCGAATGCAAAACAGGGATAATCAGTACTCTTCCTCAAAGGGTTGTTATGAGGGTCAAATAAAATTGTGTATATAAAGTACTTTGTCAAACTTCAGGTCTTCTATAAATAAGAGTGATTATTATTAACCTATAACTCTAAATTATTTCTAGCTCCATCTTAAGAAAAATAATACCAGGAATCATGGGAGACATGGGGGATAATGCATTCCATGTAAGAGGGATCTTTGTACAAATTATGAAAGTAGATGGAGTGTTGAGTTCAAGTATTAGCTTGGGGATTGTTACGAAAAATTAGACTGAGAACTAGGTAAAGACTATACTGTAGGAGATGTTTGTGGCCAGGCTAAGGATAAGGTATTTTATCCTATAGTCAGTAGAAAGCCCATTAATGTTTTTGAGCAATAGAATGCAATAGTAAACTCAGGTTTTCAGATGATTTTTCTGACAGCTGTGTAGAAAATAAATTGAGAAAGGCAATGGAATTTAAAAGATAGAAAAGGCACATATTACTAGAAGCATAATGTGTTATTCAATATTTTTTCATTAATACTTGATGGCTATAGATAAGGTTATAGATGATCTACCAAAATATGAAGAGTGATTGGGTTGGCATAGGTAGGGTGAGAACAGGCTAAAGAATAGTATCAATAATAATTTATGCATAAGAATTATCAAAGGAGGCTAGAAATGATTTAGAAATATGTTAAACAAACCTCAAAGAGAGGGGTTATTGAGAGATGGAGGCAGAGGGAAAGCCTGGTAGTGGCAAAGGGAAAAGGGATAAATCAACTCTCCCTCCATCATTAGTGGGTAAGGTAGTAGAAATTGAAATGCAACCAGTTCTATAAAGGGTATCCAGGATGCCTGTAATCATTAAGGAGTCAGGTCTGAATGAATACAAGAAGATAGAGAAAATGAGAAAGCAAAAGGTTTAAGAGGAAAGCTAATGTTTTTACTTATAGAACAAATATTCCAGGGAGTACAGTGGAAGTGACATAAAGCATTAGAGTAATATGTTGTTAGGAGGAAGGGTTTGAGGGGATAGGGATAAGGAAGTCAGTGAAGGTTGGAGAATATATTTCAAACAATAGTAGGTGAGGGTTCCGAATCACTGAAAGACCTTCACGTTGGGAATTTACTCTCACTCAAGATGGTGTTTCTCCTATTGCATTATCTCAGGAAAGCGCAACCTATGCTTTACTTCACTTTCTGCTTTCTGGTTGTCTCTTCCACAGTCACCTTTCCCTTTCCTGAATGACCTCCACTCCCTTCTAAAGTTCTTGAATCATATATTATCCTTGCCATATTTCCTGGATATGTTGTGTCTATGTATTCCTTTATGGTTCCCCTTAACAAACCCTAACTTTCCTGACTGGCTGCCACACCCCTCTCTGTTTTGTGTCATCCAGTATAATGTAAGTTCCCTGAAGGTAGGGATTGACCTTGCTTTGGTATACATACCCTTAGCACAATGAGGGGCAAAGCAGTAGAAATAATATTTTTTGATTGATCCTTTCAACATTTCTTAATTAATTTTCTAGGAACATGAACCATAAGGAAATGGGAAGAGACATGGATTTGGGGCAGAACAGGGAGAAAGCAGTCTATAGTAAAATATCAATAATCAACATTTATGCATGAGAAGTATGCAAAAAAGGTCAAAGAACAAATCCTTATTATCTATCATCTTACATTTAAAACTCTCTACACTATGGTTCCTACCTCTGATGTTTGTCTTATGTCATGTTACTTTATATTCTCTCCATTTCAGTGAAATTGTATGATTTGCTGCTCTTTGTGAAGTAGAAGAAATATTAGACAGATATGTGTTTTATAATTAATCTGTTCACTTTGCACTGACCATGTATCTTACATTTAACATTGTGGAAGGCAATATACACCACTACCCCAATCCTATTGTTCAAGTTATTGAGATGAGGTAATGAAATTTTAGTAAAATGCCTTGACCCTCATTGACAAGGACAAACCCTTATCAATAAAATAATGGATACCTGCCCTAGCCTGCTTATGCTCCTATATCTTTCGTAACTGCTCATTCTCTCATGGAGGCTTCTGTCTTTGATGTTACTGATGCTAATACCCTTAGAGGATGAGTGGCTTCCAACACCTTTACTCTTTCTTTCCCTTGCCTTCTTCTATACTTTATCTATTTCTCAACTTCAAAGTATAATTCAGGTGGCTAGTCTTACATGGGACCCTTCCTGAATGCACGACTTTTCCATACCTACTTGCTCCTGAAATAACTTTATTTTCTTTGCAGTAAGCTCTATATTTCCTCATGTGAAAGGGAGTGGATTGCAAGCTCCCTGAGAATAGGAGCTGGTTTATTTTTACCTCTGTGATGATGCTGGCCCTTCATTTTCAAAAAAGACCATGATATCAGGGGAGGTGATACCATGACAAGCACATCAATTGGATTTGAGTGGGGGGGGGGGGGCTGTACTTCGTCACCAGTCTCACTTTCTCCTCCAGAGCCATCTGGGTCCAATGGCCAGATATGAATCAGGAAAACTGGGGGGGGGGGTCCTGAATCAGAGGAAATCAGGGTTAAATGACTTGTCCAAGGTCACACAGCTAGTAAGTGGCAAGTTTCTCAGGCCAAATTCAAACTTCTAATCTCCTGCTGTCGAACATGTGTTTAACATGGTTTTGACACTGAATGTATAAAATGAGCATCTTCACGACAACGAGGATAAGAATAGATGGAAGCACTCTTGTAGTGTATATTGTTGCAGAGGGGAGTTGAGGGAAAATGAGAGAGGGGAAGAAGAGAAAGAAAGGGAAAGAGAGACAGAGGCAGAGGCAGAGAGAAGAAGAAAAGAGCTGCATGGAGATATGTGAATATTTAACATACAGCTACATATAGAGATGCATAAATTTATTTGTTTGTATGTATATGTTTATAGACATGTATTTTACTTAGAGGAAGGATTCCACTAACTTGGTGGACTCTCTCCAGAGGACTTTCAAGAGATCTGGAATGGGAATCATATCAGACGAGAAAGCATGGCGGGATTGAAAAAGGTATATACTACTAGGGTGACTGACCACACCCATGAGATCACATGGCATAGTTTGTTCCAATCTTCAGTTTTATGCTATCTCAACTTCAGCACTGATTTAATAAAAAATACAAATAAAATTTTAAACTACAAGGAACAGTGAATAACTTTTGTTCACATTGTAATTTGAATAGTTTAAGGAGAAATTTCATTGAAAATTCATGGGCTTCACTCAGTGGGCTTTTCAGATCACTGTCAGAAGTTCATGGGAGACTCTTAACCCACAGATGCTTGCTGGGAGATGACTTTGAATACATTTCTAAAAATATGCTGAGCTCCTTGAGGGCAACTGCTGAGACCCACGTCAATAAGTACAACAGATTCAATTATTTTGACTCAATTTAAGATTGGTTTACTCACCCAGTCAATTCAGTGACCCAGGGATCACTATCACACAGGATGACACAATCAAGACCCAAAAAGTTCTTGACTGACTAACTCATTCAGCTAATTCTAGGAAGAAATAATAAAGATAAATTTAAAATCTTATGTATGGGTTAGAAAAATTGACTGTGCAAATATAAGATAGAAGAGTCAGAGTTAGAGAATAATTCATGTGAAAAGGATCTTGGGTCTATGGTGGACTGAAAGCTCAATTAGGGCCACAGAGTAAAAGAAAAAATATGAATATGAGTAATGATTTTGAGAATCAAAGGAACTATAGAGTTGGTATAATATAGAATTTCTCAAAGTATGATCTGGGAATCCTTGAGGGTTCCCAATATCATTCCAGGGGGTCTAGGAGATAAATAATATATTATAACAATACTAAACTCTTTAAATTTCTAATATGGTAAATACCGATAGATAAAATACATATAAACAAAGAGTCTTAGGGATTCTCAATAATTTTTTATGTTGGTAAAAGGAGTCCTGAGACTAAAAGAACTTGAGAGCTATTTTCATCTAACTTCTTTATTTCATGTATGGAAAAAAAACAAAAACACAAGAACATTAAATAATTCGTCTAGGGTCAAAACAAATAGAAAATGGATGTCAGTATTTGAATAGAGACCTTCCCGTTCCAGATTAAAAAATATCTATTTTCATTGCCCCATGCTAAGGTTGTTTGAAAGGACTTACAGCTTCCTAGAATATAGATGTGCTAGTTCTATTGATATCTACAGTCTTCAAACAACCTCACGAGCATTCTGTTCAATTCAAGAAATCAATATTTTAGACAGGACATTGAAAAAGTAGAGCATATCCAAAGAAACACAAACAAGATGAAGTCTATGTCATCTGAGAGTCTGTTGAAGAGATGAGAAGTATATTTAGCTCTGAAAAGAGGAGATTCATACCTAGGCATTGACTCATCTTGGAAGATGGTGCTGGAAACATATAGCCTAGTTTGTCTCAAAAAAAAGGCAAGGTTTCTTGAGTTTAGACTCTGGACTTTGTTCTTTTACATGAAGATCTTCATAAGGACACACTGAAGTAGTTATATTTTTTATTCTCATTTTATTAATGAGGAAACTGGCCTACTCTGGGTCACAGAGTTAATGAGTATCAGAGACAGAATTCAAATTCATGACATTCTCACTCAAAATCTGGCTTTTTATCCATTCTGTCACCTAATTACCCCAATATGCAGAAAACAAAATAGTGGGTGATGAGTGTCTGGAAAGAAATATGCAGAAAAACTCACTTATGAGAATAACCATACTGATGAAAATATACCCACATTGACATAACATACAATTTACATGCATAATATGAGTGAATTGGTCTACTGCAGGTCATACCTTGAATTAAATGCAGATATTCCCTATCTGATTTCAGTTAATCACATGGGTAGAAAAAAATCACTTGGGTAGAAAATTTCCAGTCGTCTGTAAAGGTCTCAATATTTTGTTCTCTCCTCTGTCATCTCATAAGAAGTAAGAGACTAGAGGTTCTGGTTCTACTTCTGTTGTCTATTAACAAGAGGACAACTTAGTGGCTGAGGTCTTTGCTTTAGCCTTTTTTTCCCCTTATCTTTCAGCTATAACAGAAATAGAATCCTGAAATTTCTGCTTTTTTGCTTACTTTCTCTTCCAGTATTCAGAGAGAAGACTGACTGTCCATTCTTTCTGGACTTACTTGCTTCTCTTTTTTTTCCTTCCTTTCTCTTCCAGTATTCAGAGAGAAGACTGGCTGTCCATTCTTTCTAGATTTACTTTGCTTCTTTGATCTACAGATGAGCCATATAGTACAGGTCTGGCTTCATAATCTCCCCTCCATCTCTCTCTGCCAGGAGTTGAGAAACCCATACTCATATTTAAGTGTAGCCCTCTGGATATAGGACAGATATCAATTATAATATATTAGAATATTTATATTATGTGCCTTATATTTTATAATAAGTAATGCATATATATGCATATGCATTATATGTATTATATAAAATTCAATGTCTGCTGATTCATGTACTTAGCGATTCAACTTTAATTAGATGAAGATGTTAATAGTTTAAAATTCATCTATAACATATATATCTGATGATGTCCTTTAAATATCTTTCTCTAGAAAAGAGATTCTTAATCTGGAGTCAGCAAACATTTTTTTAAATTAACTATAAATTATTCTTTGTAGTTTCTACATTCTATTTAATTCATCTAAAATATTATTCTTTCTTCTCTCAGATACACTTTTGACTCTTCAAAATTTAACCATTATGTCTTAGCTGTCTTCTCACCATAGAAGTTCTTTTTTCCCCATGTGGTCCTTTTGGTTGAAATACCCCTTCTCCCATGTAGCACATTTTCTACTCCATGATTTCTTCCTGGAATATTCATTTTTTGAGGAAGGACTCAGGACAACCATTCCCTTTTTTCTCCTAGATTTGCCGTTAATTCCAAACTTGTTTACCATGCCCTTACTCAGATTTTTCCCCCTTCTTTACTTTTTCATTTCTTTTTAAATGGGTTATTCTCAACTTTTAGAATGCTATTTGCTGAGAGCAGAGACAGTTTTTCTTCCTTGCTTTTATTTCCATCTCCTTAAAGTACAGTGCTGGCATAAAAGCAAATACTTAAGAAAAGGACATTGATGACTTGAGAAGGGGTTTGTAGCCTTCCCTAAACTGCCAAAGAGATTCAAAGTTGAGAATCATTGTTTTAAAGAAAATGCAAAGGATCCAGCCTTTCCTGGGCATCAAGATCAAATTTAAAACAACAACCACCAGTGATCCTGGAACTCCACTAGATTTAAAGATACAGCAGTTCAAAAGTTACCAAAAAGTTGTTTGGGTCCCTCTTCCTGTTTCTATAGAAAATGAGCCATTTCATTAGTGAGAACAGTTCTTCCACATATACAAATTACTATATATATATATATATATATATATATATATATTACTAGGTGAATTTAAAGAGTTGCTTTTAGCAAAAAGTTAATCACCCTTAGGTCAACCTAAAAATCTATTCCAAATTTAATGAGGCTTGACCTCAGAATAATTTATTTGATTCATTATCAAGCCAGTTCTGAAATATTTGTTTCATAGGATTTGCCTAAGCTTGCCCTTTTCAGGCAAAACCTTCAAGAACCTAGGGTCACCTCTTTGGCAAATTAATCATTCAATAATGACTTTCAAAGAAACAAGGCAGCATAACCATGTCAAATTATATCTATTTGGACTGTACAAGTGCAGCAAAAAAAAGAAAAAGAATTATTTAGGGACATGAGCCAAGAATCAGAAAATCTGAGTTTTAGCTTTGGTCCTTTCATTAGCCAGAAAGTGATCTTGAATGACCTCCTTGAAGGTTTTCAAGAAGATGATGAATGACCACTTGCCTACTATATTAGAATGGAGATTCTTTTCAGGTATGGTTTGGACTAAGAGGCACTAGGCATCCAGTGACTACAGGCAAGTCATTTTTTGGGTGGTCTCAGTTTTCTCCTCTCAAAAACAGTAGAGCTTGAGATTGTACTATGCAGTCTCTGGGTCCCTTTTCAATTGACATTTTCCAATCAGGAGTTTACAACTTACAAAAGGACTTGTGATTTTTTTTTTTCTGATTCACAAGGACTATACCTTCTCAGATCATGATCCATCTATAACATGGAGTTTCAGAAGTATATATATGACCAGCCATTCTGGAGAGCAATATGGAACTATGCCCAAAGGGCAATAAAACTGTTCATTCCTTTGACCCAACAATCAATACTAGGTCTTTATCCAGAAGAAATCATAAAAAATGGTAAAAGTCCCACATGTTCCAAAATATTCATAGCAGCTCTTTTTGTAATGGCAAAGATTTGGAAATTGAGGGGATGTCCATCCATTGGGGAATGTCTAAACAAGTTATGGTGCATGAATACTATGGAATACTATTGTTCCATATGAAATCATAAATGGTCAGACTCTAGAGAAGCATGGAATGACTTATGCGATCTGATGCTGAGGGAAGGGAGTAGAACCAAGAGAACAACATACACATCAGCAACAACATTGTGAAATGATCAACCTCGATGGATGCAGCTCCTCTCAGCAGTTCAGAGAGCTAGGACAACTGTATTAGACCAGCTATGGACAATGCTATCTCCATCCAGAGGAAGAAAATCAAAGCAAAACAAAACTCTTTAGAATCTAGACACTTTTTTAAAAAAATATTTCTTATGTGTCTCTTTCCCTAATTCCTCATACTGAAAATGACTGATCTGTAAACATGTTTATCAGAAATATGTTTGTACAATGTCAACCTGATTTTTCTGGGAGCAGGGTGGGAAGGGAGGATGGAAGGAAATCTTGTAACATCAAAATATACATATGCATATGGGTGAATGTTGTAAAACTTTAATAACATGTATTTGTAAAAATAAAATATCAAAAAAGAGGGGAAAAATAAGTATATTTGACAGTTGAAGAGATTTCCCCAATGTTACCCATTTAGGTTCAAAGGTGGGAGTCTGACCCAGTTCTTCTAGAATCCAAGCAAAGTACAACATCCACTATACCACACTCCCAATCCATTGTGAGTTTACAAAGTAGAAAAATCAACAAAAAGGTTTTCAATTCAATACGATTAAGGAAAGTGCTAGGCTCAAAGATTTCAGAAAAGAAGTCAATGAAAAAGCAAAGACAGACTCTAAAGGTTAAAAAAAAAATGACTACCTGAACAATAAATTTAAAAAACAATTGAGGAAAAAAGAAAGTATGTTATTGAGACATTTCTTTGAGATTCAAATGGGTAACTGAAAGAAGCAAAACAAGGGTAATTTCGAGGCCATACATGGTTGTATAATTACTTTTCAAGCTCCTGAAATGTAAATGCCTAATGCTTACAAGCAATTACAAGGCAATTATAGAGAGAAAGACTGTTGAATTCATTCTTCATTCAGGTACTATGATAAGACTCTCAGTCAGGCTACATAATTTGAATAAACTAATTGCCACATGAAATGCTGAAATTAAAAAGCAGCTGTCTTGCCAAGAACCCAAAGAACTAAATGTCTATGCTTGATTCATAGAGAAAACTCCAGTCTTTTCCTGCAATGACTTTTCCCTGAAGTAGTATGAACATGAGAGGTGTGTGGGGACAGGAGAGATGTTAGAGATAACCTCATTTAAGACTTTAATTTGCCAACAGAGTCGATCCTGTCCCGAGTTGGGGAGGTGATTTACCTAGCATAGTTGGGGGGGATGAATTATAACTAGAATCCAATGTTCTTGAATTTCTAGACTAGTGATCTGTCCAGTAAACTTTAGAACAAAGGACAAAACTGATGATGAAAATGGGTTGGCAGTTTCCAGTGAGTCAAACCTCAGAGAAATACTGCTACTTTAGGAATCATTATTGTAGGGATTAAGTATGGGTGTTGCGGGAAGATTTGCTAATGAATAATTTTTGCTTTCTAGTGACAGTGAAGGTCAAGTTAAGGACAATGAGGAAGCATGATTTGATTTTGATGAAGATTTTGATTTTGTTTCTAAACTATAAAGTTTAATCCTTTTATTTCATGGTTTTTTATTAATACCAAATTTTATCCTTTTTTAAAAAAATAAAGTAAATAAAAAATAAATTTGTTTTGAGGATTGGTATGAATTTCATGATACTTTTGGAGACAGAGATTGCCAGTAAAGGTCCCTGCAAACTTCCAGAGTTTTAATTTTTCTGTTTGGTTTGTAGTTAGATGAGAAAGGAATTACATTGTCAGTTCCAGATGTGATCAGACACATGACTAGTCAGAAAAAGCACCCAGAAGAAGACAGTAGACCTGGATTGTGATCTCAACTGTGTCAATAATTGTCCATGTGACCTTGGACAAATCACTCACCATCTTAGAAACTCAGTTTTCTTTACTAAAAAATGGAAAAGGGTGGAGAAGGGGCAGCAAGTGACCTATTTCTTCTAGGTCACCTTCATCTCTATCATTCTATAGCTGTAGAATTCATTTTTAAGATATTGAATTGAATTCAAATCAACATTTATTGAGTACCGATGGTGTACAAAATATAGGCTTTGGAAATTTAAATACAAAAATAAAACTGTCTTCAAGGACCTGAAATTCGTACCTTCATTTTTTTTATTTCAATTCAGGATTTTCAAAAGGTGAAAAATGGCATATAATACTTATGATCCTTTATAATTAATATATCCTCTCAGTCTTACTATGAATCTTTCTTCCTTAAATATCTTTTTTCAGTTTGTAAGGTCTTAGCTTCAGGTCCAATGGTAGTTGGACAATTCTACTTGTTATTGATATTATATTTATATAGTAACAACAAAAGTATCAAAAAATAGATATTCGGAAGCATTTAAAATCAAATTATTTTCAAGAATTTGTCTTTTATTCACGACCTTTCAGTGATGCAATTTAATGATGCACATCCTTGAAAAAGTCTCATCTTAATATGAGCAGAACAACAGCACATCTATATCTATCTATCTATCTATATAGATAGATAGATAGATAGATAGATATAAGTATAATAACATTAGTATAGTTTTACCTGGTTTTGCATGACAAGTGGAGGAAGATAAATTGAACATTTAAGTAGAAAGTTAATAGATGGCAACTGAGACAACCAATGGACATCATTTACAAAGGGATTTCTCATTTGTGGATAAGAAACCACTAAAACTCTCCATCTTGGTCCTTTGAATAATCTCAAAAGTCATTTCATGGAGGCTTATTGGATTCCACATAAGAGAATGGAGAGAGTAAAGTCCATCAATGAAAAGACAAGGCAAAGAAGAGATGGATCTGTCTGTTCTGTAAATCTGAAGAAAAGCAAACTTTAGCAAGTTTAACTTCCTGGATCTCTGACTATGGGTTTGTCCTCCAAATAGTTCAATGTTTCCTTGATATTTTCCTTTAGTACTGTCAAATTCAAATAGCAATGAATCCTTGGGGAGCTACATATGTAATTAGAAAAACCACAAATTAATATCATCCGTTATAATTTTATTTAATTTGATAAACATTTTTAAAATTATATTTTAATCTGGTTCAGACTCACTTGTGAGTTTGCAGCCCAAGTTCAACACAAGCCAATGGGCTTATACCAATTAGGTGTTTAATGATTATCTGGTGAATAGAACCAAATTTCTATTTCAAACTCAGTTGAGCTAAGACACTGCCAAATACTTAAACAAATACCATGCACTCTGGGGTATATGGTAGTGTTCCAAGGTAGAATGGAAAGGGAATAATTTAAGGAAGAAATGCCAATATTATCTATGAATCCCAAACCAGGTTTACTTTGGGTTTTTTTTTTCACTTTCTTGGTATTTTTAAATATAATTCCTCAAAACTCTTGGAACTTTTATACATGTCTCATCAAAATTGTTGCCACCATTCCCTAGTTAATGCAGTGGATAGAGTGGTATTTTTGGAGTAAAAAATACCTGAATTTGAATTGTCTCTAATATTTATTGACTCTGTGACCCTGAACAAATAATTGAAATCTCTGAGTTTTGTAAGTAAAATGAGTTTCCATAGTTGTAAAATGGGCATAATACTCACTGGGTTATCACGAGGATCAAGTGAAATAATATATGTGCAGCATTTTGCAAAATACAATATAAATGCGAAGTATAGTTACAAGAGGGCATAAGAATGATTATTACTATAATTATTAATTTGTTATTATTATCCAAAACAAAAATTAAAAAGAGAGAACTGGAGTCCTTTCCTTGGTGATCCAAATATCCAAATACAATCCAAGTAGAAAAACTCTTTTCTAAATAGGAAATTTTAGAGCATCAGTTTTAAAAGTATGGTCCTAGGCCTCCTGAGACATATATATATTCAGGGTGTCTGAAAGGTCAAACTAGTTTAATAGTAATACTGGGATATTTTGATTTCTAATATGACAACTATCAATAAACTATCAAATAAAACCCTCTTTTTGAGGGTGCTGAAGCCAAAAAGTTAGAAAACCACTGTGATTTAATCCATGACAGCATGGATTATCAACATGGATAACATGTCTGTAGCCTCTTTGTGGCAGTTGCTATGTTAAGTGTTTTATAAATATGATCTCATTTGATACAGCAACCTTGGAAAGTATAGGTTATTATATTCTTGACTTTTTGTTTTTGTTCTATTGTTTTGTTTGTTTGTTTTTTTTAGTTTTGCTTGATTCTCTGTGACTCCATTTAGAGTCTTAACAAAGAACCTTGAATGGATTTGCCATTTCCTTCTCCAGCTCATTTAAGGGTAAGGGAAATAGGGCTTCAGTGACTTGCCCCAGTCACAAAAGATAGAAAGTGTCTGAGGCTAGATGTAAACATAACATCTTCATGACTCCAGGGCCGGCACTTTATCCACTATATCACCCAGCGAACACATGAGAGCATATGACATTTTGTCCCCCCTGGTTGGATCCAGATGCTAGATCTAGGAACAATGAATACAAGTTTGAGAGAATCACATTGAGGGTTAGTATACGATAGAGCTACCCAAGAATGGAATGGAACATCATAGAAGTTAATCAACTTGCCCTCGTTGAAGGTCCTCAGGTCAAGAGTTGGAGCCATTTGTCAAGTATGTTTAGGAGAAGGTCCTTTTTCAGGTTCTACTTGGACTGGATGGCTTTTCAGTTTCCTTCCAACTCTGAGCTTCTGTAATTCTCATTCTCAGATGCTGTTTCCAAAAGTAGAGATGAAATAAGTTTACCTAAACTCTCAATCCTTTCCTGTTCTAGTGAAATTAAGCTTTTGATTAATATATAGAAGCTAACTGTGATACAGTGGCAAAAGCATTTGACTAGAGTCCTCATAGTTAATACTTAACTCTATCCTTTATTTTATCTGTGGCTATATGTCTTCCTCCATGGAATATAAACTCCTTGACATTAGGTTCATTTTTTATTTTTGTATCTTCAGGACCTAGTGTTGTTCCTGCTATGTGATCGGCAGATCGTAACTTCTTGTGGACTCATTGACCTGGGGAAGTCGCTGAACCTCAGCCCTCTTCATCTGGCTGCTAGGTGACACCATAGTTTAAAGGGCAAACCTGAATTCAAATCCACCCTCTTATACTTAATAGCTGTGGGACCCTGGACAAGTCAATTAAAATCTGTCTGCCTCAAGTTTCTCATTTTTAAAATAAATAATAATAATAATATTTACCAGAGTTTCAATGAGGATCAAATGAGATAATACTTTCAAATTGTTTATTATTATGTCTGACTCATTAAAAGATTTTAATAAATAATAGTTTCCTTCTTTCTTTCCTTTCTTCTTCACTCCTCCCTTTTTTTCTTCCTTGCTTCATTCCTCCCTCACTTACTTCCTCCTTTCCTTGCTCCTTCCTTCCCTCCCTCCTTTTCATTCTGCTTAGTGGGAATAATAATGTGGGAACTGCCTATATCTTATAACAAAGATGTGAAGAGCTACATATCAGAGGATCATATAATATAGAGGCAAAAGGAAGCTTGGCAATCATTAATTCCAATATTATTACTTTATAGATGAGTAAACTGAGACCCAGAGAGGAAATGACTTGCTTATGTCTCCAAAGGGATAAGTAGTAAGTCTCTGAGAAAGGAGGATCATTGTTTATTTTGACTGTCAGTGCATCATCCCAGGCTCTTATTACTCCCTTAGTTTAGGTGCTATTTTCTCAACTTGTCACAGCAACTAATGTGTCATAGTGCCAAAGCTGATGGGAAAACAGACCTCTACCATGAGGAACTCCATTCTTATCTCTGCTCTCTCCTCTACCAATGAAGGTGGGAAGAAAAGAAAAAGAAACAGTCTGATTACAGTCCCTAATAAATCAAACTCTAGCCCCTACACACAGACACAGGTGAACATCACACACACACACACACACACACACACACACACACACACCACACACACACACACACACACACACACACAGTAGGACCTGACTTCTGAACATTATCTAAGAGTTAACACCACTATTGGGAACAGTGATGTTTGAAAGTCTTCCTTATGAAAATTTCATTTGCTCCATTTTCGACATAAAGAATCATCTATAAAAGAAAAAAGAAAGTGTATGTGTGTCTGTGTGTGTGTGAAGTTCTGCACATCCTTTGGTGATCTGACGTCATCATAAACCACTCAGGTTTTGTTCTCCTGGATACTGTGATGCAATACCGGTCCCTCAGTGTGTCTCTTGCCTTTTCTCCTGCAGTGTACGTCAATTATTAATACCTGTTCATAATATGCAGTACCCCCCCACACACACACACACTTTTCTAACTAGATTTCTTCTGCTGTGTGCATGTCTGTGTGTGCTGGATAAATTTCCCAAAGTAGACCACATCTCATTTTCTATCTAGATCCAGCATATAGAGCCTGAATTAGCCAGCCTACTTGCCCCCTACCCTCTGCTACCCACCCCAACCCTGCTAAGACAATAGATCACAGAGAGGCAGCTAAGCAATCCAGGTGGGAAATGGATATGTGGACCACACAACTGTGTTCAATGCCAGGATAAACAGGTGCAGGTTTTATTGATGCAACACAAATAAACAGCAAATTAGAATCCAACAGACCCAACACAGCTTTACTAAAATGGAAAGCAAAAGAGTTAGTTTTGGGACCCTTGGATGGAGCTCACTTTCATGTCCTATAGTAAGCTTTTCCAGTTCTTTCTTGGAAGCATGATGTTGGATCACTCCTTCTAAGACAGTCCCATAGCTCTTGAAAAATTCACAGGAGTGATCAGCATCTCAGAAATTCGTAAATAAACCCATCAGACTTTCTCTATTCCTATCTCTGTAAAGATTCTAGTATATTTAAGAATCATAGATATAACTATAAGATAGTTATGGTAGCTTAAGAGAAAAGAATGACCACTGCCACCACACAGGGACCAATGAATCCTCATCTATCCATCTGCCACTATCACTCACTCTTAGAAACAGAGCATTCAGTCATGGATAAAAATGAACTGATGCAGAAGTCCAACTAGACTAAGCAGGCAGAGAGATACGATAATATAGCAGCAAGCATGAAGTTTGTAACTGAGTAAGAAACTGGATTAACCAATGAGGAGAAGAATCTCCTCCATTGCTTACAAAAATGTTGTAGGGCCCCAAAGGTCATCTTGGAGGATTCTTTCAACTATTATGGAAGATAGAAGGAATTGAAAAAAACAACAAACAACTCGAGAACGCAGAGAGAAAACTGAGTCTAAATTAAAAGATATCTACAATCTATTACAGAAATTCTTAATTCCTAATGTTCACAAGGAGAAAGTAAGTTTTTCTATCTGAAAATGAAAAGAGACTATTACTGTTATTTGGCTGAAGTTGCTGTTGGTGATAACAAGAAAAAAATAATGGATCAATCACAATAAATGTATCCAAAAACATCTAAAAATCAGTAAAAAGGAGATGTGACCAATATATCCCATAAGATTTGGTCTAATCTTGAACTTTTCTGTATTCTGAGGTATTCTGAACTCTCCAAAGAAATCCTTTCTTTCTTTTGCAAGGAGCTTTTGATAAAGCTGTTGGTGAACTTGTTACATGAAGTGAAGAATCATAAGAAGACAGTAGACTAATAATGCACTTACTGAGAGAAAAGTTGATGTTGTGGAAATAGGACAACCAAGGAATGCAGGAGAAGGGGAGAATTAACCAGAATTCTAACTTTTCTCTAATTCATTCTAAAAATTTACATAATGGACCATTTGTCATCCATGCTGTTACACATAGTCTTTCTATGATATATGACAGGTTTATGTTACTTCCATTTGGATTTTTATATTCCTCATGTCATTTTTTTTATGTTTAATGTTGGGGGTGGAGACAGTTAACATTTGGGGAGTTATTCATTTTCTTCTGAAGTGGCCAATATGGGGATATGGAATTTTTATACATGTTTTGCATTTTTAGGATAGTACAGTACATTGTAATTTTATAAGACCATTTCAGCTTCCATGTCTAAGCAAAGAAAACTGCCTGCAAATTGACTTGTCATGGTGGGACATAAAAGTATAATTGATTCCAGGTGTAATAATTGTAGGTACTTTAGGGTTGGAGCACTCATGATTGTAGTAGAAAGTAATGTCCTATAGATATTACATGTCATCCCATATGTATCTGTGGAATACACAATTTCAATGTATATACCTTCATGACCACAGCTGCAAAAAGTGTTCATTAAGACAAAGTTTCTCTTTTCTTTTTTAGGTTTTTTTTTTTTTTTTTTTTTGCAAAGCAATGGGGTTAAATGGCTTGCCCAAGGTCACGCAGCTAGGTAATTATTAAATGTCTGAGACTGGATTTGATCTCAGGTACTCATGACTCCAGGGCTGGGGCTCTATCCCCTGCGGCACCTAGCCACCCCTAAAACAAAGTTTCAACCCATCACTTTACTCTGGAGAAGGGCAGAAATGGTTCATATTCTATTATTTGTAAAATTACTTGCTGTTTGCTTTCATTATTTTTGCTACACTCAATTTATTTGTATTTAAATGGTTTAGGCAACATTTAAGAAACATTCCTTTTGAAGAAAACAAGAACAAATGTACAAATAAAATTGGAGCAAAATGAATTGCTTTATATTCATAAAGTCAGTATATCAAGCAGAACAGTAAAACCAAAGAAAAAAAAACCACAGGTATTTAGCTTTTTTTAAAAAAGACTTTTTGCTTTTGTGATTTTTTTAATGCTTACCTAACACGCTTGAGCTATAAAAATAGCTAACCAGAAAATAACAAAAGGATGGCTATCTTTGCTTAATATCTTATGAATCTTCATGAACAATCCAAGCATAATTTTTAAGAAAATGCATATTAAGTTGATATAAGTGGAATAAAAGTTTTATGACTGGGAATAAAGAGAGAAAGGGAAGGATCTCAGAAACCAACTAATTCAACACTCTTGATGATGCATATATGACCTGAACAATGTCCCTAATAAATAATCACCAAGTTTATATGAGTACTGCCAGTATTGGAGAATTCACTGTCTCACAAGGCAACTCCTTCCACTTGGGGGCACCTCTAATTTTTTTAGTTTTTTTTGGGGGGGGTTGCAAGGCTATGGGGTTAAGTGGTTTGCCCAAGGCCACACAGCTATATTCAGTGTCTGAGGCCAGATTTGAACTCAAGTACTCCTGACTCCAGGGTGGGTGCTCTATCCACTTCACCACCCAGTTGCCCCCTGGGGCATCCCTATTTAACTGATGGAATCAATAAGTATTTTTTTAAATACCAGGTGTGCTAGGTTATGAAGAGGTCAAAAAGCTACAATAATCCTTCCCTCAAGGAACTCCCAGTCTAATGGGAGAGATAATATGCTAACAATTATGTGCAAACAAATACAACATAAATTGGAAATAAGAGGGAAAGCACCAACAGTAAGGTATATCCTTTGAGTTGCTTCTATTCTGCCTTGCTCTTTGATGAGGACATGTTATGCTGGACAGTCTTGTGCCAGTGACTCCCAGGTTGTACAATCAATTCCAAAGTTCTTAAGATAGACTTCCAGGGTGTCCCAGTATTGTATCTTCTGATGCATTTAGGAGCACATACCCCGTGTGAGTTCTCCATAAAATAGTTTTTTTGGCAAGCCTATTTCTGGCATTCTAACAATGCTGTCAACACATTATAGTTGTGCTGTTTGTATTAAGGTTTGAATGCATGTCAGTTTAGCTCAAGAAAGGACCACAGTGTCCAATATCTTCTCCTACCAGGTGATCTCCAAAAGCTTCTTGAGACAATTTAAATGGAAGCTGTTCAGTTTCCTGACATGGCGCTAGTAGACTGTTCGGGTTTCACAGGCATACAGCAATGAGGTCAGCACAATGGCTATGCTGACTTTCAATTTGATCATCAGTCTAATACCTACTCTTTCTCACACTTTCTTTTAGAGTCTCCCAAATGCCCAGCTAGCTCTGGCAATGCATGTGTCAGCTTCATTGTCAATGTGTACCTCCTTGGAAAGGTAAGTGAACTTGTCCTCATTACTCAAAACTTCCCCATTTGCTATAATTGATGGTTCCACATATGGGTGATATGGTGCTAGCTGATAGAGCCCATGTGTTTTCTTGGTATTAATTGTTAAATTAAAATAAGCACAAGCGGCAGAGAATCGATCCATAATTTGTTGCATCTCAGCTTAGAGGCTACAATGAGTGTAAAATGATATGCAAGCAGAAGATCATGCACCAACATTACCTCCACTTTGGTCTTGGCTTGTGGCCTTTTCAGTTTGAAGAAATTACCGTCAGTGCAGTAACTAACCCTTGATGCTGCATTCATCCTCAATGAAGGCTTTAAACAACAAGGTCAAAAAGCATGGAAGCAAGGACACAGTCTTGTTTTACTCTGTTGGTGATGAAAATCTCAATAGCATCATCCACTATGCAGAACCCAGGCATGCATGCCATCGTGAAATTGATAAATACTGTTCAGCCTCTCCAAGCGACCAAATTTTGGTATAATTTTCCATAAGCCCTCATGACTGATGGTATCAATGACCTCAGTCAGATTCACAAATATTGTATACAGACCTCTGTTCTGCACCTGGAATTTTTTCTGGAGTTCTCTGGCAGCAAACTCCACATCTTTTGTTTCTCAACCCTTTCTGAAGTCATACTAGCTCTCAGGGAGGTTACATATTCCAATTGAAGGATCAGTCTATTGAGGAGCACTCTGGCAAAAGTGTTTCCGGCAAGAACTAAAAGTAAAATATTCCTATGATTGTCACAGGACAATCTATTCCCTTTACCTTTTTAGAGGAGGATAGTGGAGACATCTTTGAATTCCTTGGGTATAATCTCTTCAGGCCATACAACCTAAACATTTTTAGTCAATTTTTTTATGAGCATTGAGTCCCTCACCTTGTAAATCTCAAATAGAATAAAATCAGCACCAGGTGCTTTGCCACATGAAAGAAACTTAATGGCATTAAAAACCTCTTAGTCATTTGGAGTTTCAGCTAGGGACAGATTGACTTCAATTTAAGGTAAATGGTCAATGACTTCTACATTGATTTATGATAGTTTGTTAAGAACATTATGGGAGTAATCGGTCCATCTCTCTAGCATCTTGTCCCTATCACTAATCAATGTGACTCCATTAGCACCGAGTAGCTGAGATGCACCAGATGTCTTTGACTATAAATAGCCGTCAGGGAATCATAAAAGCACTTTGGATTGTTACTTTCTGGATAAAACTGAATTTATTCTGCCTTCTTATTGAGCCAAGAATTCTGAATATCTCTATAAAATGTTATCTTCCTAGCTGAAAAATTCTATGTTCTCTTTTTCATTTAGCAACTTCTGTATTTCCTAATCATTTTCATCAAACTGATCTTGATGTTTGCAAGTGTTCTGATCCAGATGAGTAAATGCAATGCTGTACATCAAATCTCTGAAAAATTCCTCACTCTTTTCTGCTCAACTATTGCCTACTTTGTGTTGGTTCAACTTTTCCTCCAAGTTAACATCAAACTGTTATTGCTCAAAGAACTCTAATATCTTGACATTAATTCTTCTGGTTTTCTTCTTAATTTTGCCTTGGGACTGTCATTTTGGTTGAATGTGAATATTTAGCTAGTAAAGGATGAGTCTGTGATCAGTCCAGCACTCTGTACCATGCATTACCTTTGTCACTCTCCTTTCCTATCTATCTCTTCTCCTTTCAATCACATAGTCTCTTAAATGGCAATGTTTGCTGAGAGGGTGTGTTCAGGAAGTTTTATTGTATTAGGCAAATGGAAGACAGAATGATGAGTTATACCAGATTTTAGTAGCTGTCTTGACTCTGTCTTACCACTGGACAATAATGACTTTGGAAAATAGATCCAGCAATGATATGCAACTATATCTCAGTTAAATTCAATCTATACATGAATCAAAAGACATCACCCCATACCATTATACCATTCCTATCTCAGAGTCCTTTGGTGACAGGCAAGTAACAAGGCAGCAGGTGGAGATACACTGAGAGCTATAGTCACAACCCTGAACAACAGCAGCCCAGACCAAAGGATCATTTCCTCACTGGAAGCAGCAATGAGATCCTGCAGCTGCCTGATTGTCTGAGCAGGCTTTTAAAGATCACGTTGCTCCCCTCCTGATATGAGGATGGGGTTAGAAAAGGTGTCCTAAAAATTATCTACTTACCCAATCCTGGCCTGATTACTGTAACAGGGAGGGATCCCACCCTGTGGTTAAAACACACACACACACACACACACACACACACACACACACACACACACACACAATGTAAAAAAACTTCTTCAAAGAAGTGCATAGAATGTGTGTACAATCATAGACAGCATAAGATCCTATAGACCTGAAGGACAAACAGCTCTTGTTGCAAGACAACTAAGTAGGTATCATGAAACAAAATAAGACTATTAGCATAGAATACATTGACTCCCTGACTTCTGTGAGCTCTGGACAATATATAAATCAATTAACAAGCCTTTATAAAGAGCCTACCTTGTACAAGCTGCTTCCCTAAACACTAGAGTTAAAAAGACAACAGTTAGAACATCTCTTCTCTATTGTGGGAATGGGCAAGGAGATGAAATATCCACCCTATGTATGGGCTTAAAAAATAAATAAGAATAGAGAAGGAGATGGGAAACCACTCCAATATCTTTCCCTTGAAAACCCCAAATGGGATCATAGAAAGTAGTACATGATGGAAATGACTAAAGAAGCAATAAAAATATGAAATCAATTTATATTATCAATACAAATAAATAATTAAATTATAAATGGAATCTTGAAGAAACTAAAACTTGAATTGAAATGAGGGGAACTGAGTATTCTTTTTTATTAGGTTTGTGCAAGGCAAATGGGGTTAAGTGGCTTGCCCAAGGCCACACAGTTAGGTAATTATTAAGTATCTGAGACCGGATTTGAACCCAAGTACTCCTGACTCCAAGGTTGGTGCTCTATCCACTATACCACCTAGCTACCCCTTGAACTGAGTATTCTTAAATAGGAAAATGAGGGAAAAGAGCTTGTCAGACATAGATAACAGTACCATGACACTAAGATGAGAAATGAATGCTATGTATGAGACTACTTGAGCAAGAGTTTTTAATCCCTAAGATAGTTCTTTAAATGCAAACTACAAAAGAAACAAGATACAGCAAAATATTGTTTTCAATAAAAAAAAAATTATGATAAAACAATTCATGAATCCTAAGTTAAAATCCCTGGGTTAGAGCCTGATTGAAAATGAATCTAAGTGTCAAAAGCACAGAAGGATTTTGTATTGTATTCAAGATGTCATGGGGGGTGGCTAGGTGGTGTAGTGGATAGAGCACCAGCCCAGGAGTCAGGAGTACTTGGGTTCAAATCCGGTCTCAGACATTTAATAATTACCTAGCTGTGTGGCCTTGGGCAAGTCACTTAACCTCATTTGCCTTGCAAAAAACAAAAAAAAAAAACACAAAAAAACAAAACACAAAACAAAGATGTCATAGGGACTAGGAGAAGAGGGACTTGTGTCCAAGATAGCAGAGAGAAGACAGCAACTGTTGTAAATTCTCCTGTCTTTACCTCAGAACTGACTTGAATCAAGTCTCTTAACAGATTTTGGATCACCAGAATCCAGAAAAGAACAGAAGGGAACATCTTCCAGCAAAGTTCATCAAGGAGGGAGCATGGGCATGCCCAGAGGAGAGGACAGAGACCCAGAGCACCAGCTACAGGGTGAGGCCTGGAACTAACCTGAGAGCCACAGTGTGAGTGGAAGTCTTTGCGCAGTGGGCAGCCGGGGAGAGCTCTAATGGGGCTGCCCGGGAGACCCATTCCACCAGGTCAGCTGATCTGGAGGGCCTGAACCTCGAACCCCCAGTGTTCCCTCCCTGGTGGAAAGAACACTGGCTTTTCTTAGGTACAAACACAGAAACAACCCCAGGTGTTCCCACTTTTCCCCAAGGCCTGGGTGTGACAGGCAGGACTTCCCCAGTGCTGATTATCCAGAGAGAGCCTCTGGAAGTTCTAATCCTGACAGCTAGCCCAGTGACTGGCATAAGGTGAGGCCAGCCTAGATCCAGCCCCAGTCTAAGGAGTGGGCTGTTGACACTGCCAACACAGACAATTCAGAGAAAGCTTCTGGCATTCCTTACTGGTTAGTTCACTGAGTAACCCCCTGGAGTTCCTAACCCCAATGAGCAAGGCCTCTAGGGTTCTCATCACTGAAAATCTGTAAACAGTGAATGGATCCATCCTTTCTGGAGAGCGATATGGAGCTATGCCCAAAGAGCAATAAAGTTATTCATACTTTTTGACCCAGCAATTCCAATTCTAGGTCTATATCCAGAAGAAACTGTAAAAAATGAAAAAAAGCCCCACATCTTCCAAAATAGTCATAGCAGCTCTTTTTGTAGTGGCAAAGAATTGGAAATTGAGGGAATGCCCATCAATTGGGGAATGGCTAAAACTACAGAATACTATTGGTATATAAGAAACCATAAATGGTCAGACTTTAAGGAAGCATGGAATGAATTATGGGATCTGTTGCTGAGCAAAGGGGAAAATAACCAAGAGAACAATGTACACATTAACAACATTATAAGATGAACAACCTCGATGGAAGCAGCTCCTCTCAACAGTCCAGAGAGCTAGGACAACTGTATTAGACTGGCTATTAACTATATTATCCCCATCCAGAGGAAGAAAAAAAAAAACTAAACAAAACACACACACACACACACACACACACACACACACAAACACACACACCCCTTCAGAATCTGATGAACACTTTATAATAAGTATCTATTATGTATCTCTTTCCTTTAATCCTAATTCCTCATGCAGAAAATTACTAATCTGTAAGCATGTTTATCAAAATATGTATATACAATGCTAACTGGACTGATTGCCGCTGAGGGCAGGGGGTTGGGAAGAGAGGATGAAAGGAAATTTCATAACTTAAAGATATACATGTGCATATAGATGAAAATAAATAAATTTATTAAAGAAAAAGAAAATCTGCAAACAAGCCCCTATCCCAACACAAGACCATAGGGGAAGTTAATATCCTAAAATGAAAAAAGGCTCAAAGCAGGCTTTATTGAATGTTACCCTAGATATAAGAATTCTAGCTCACAAAAGGAGGATAGCGAGAACTATGTAAAGTTTCAAAGAAGAATATAAATTGGTCTCCAGCCCAGAAAGAGATTAGAAAGGAGTTTAAAAATGAAATTAAAAAATTGATAAAAGAAATGCAAGAGAAAATTTGCATCTTACAATAAAATATAACAGAAGAAAACAAATCCTTTAAAAATACAATTGCACAAATGCAAAAAGAAAATAATTCCCTCAAAGACACAATTGGGCAAATGGAAAAGGATAACAAGTCTTTTAAGAATAGAATTGTTCAAAAGTAAAAGGACATACAAAAATGAAATGGAGAAAATTCTTCTCTGAAAAATAGATTGGAATCTGTGGAAGTTAATGACTTCATGAGACAGCAAGTACCTGTTAAAAACAACCTTAAAAAAAAAGAAAAAAGGGGACAACTAGGTGGTACAGTGGACAGAGCACTGGCCCTGGAGTCAGGAAGACCTGAGTTCTAATTTGGCCTCAGACACTTCATTAAAAAAAAGTGCCTAGCCATGTGACCTTGGACAAGTTACTCTTAACCCAATTGCCTTAAAAAATTTTGTAAAAGGAAAAAAAATAGGAAAAAAAGTAAAATACCTCATTGGTTAAACAACTGACCTGGAAAATAGATCCAGAAGGGACAATTTAAGAATCATAGGACTGGTGCAGCTAAGTGGCACAGTGGATAGAGCATTGACCCTGGAATCAGGAGTACCTGAGTTCAAATCTGGCCTCAGACACTTAATAATTACCTAGCTGTGTAACCTTGGGCAAGTCACTTAAACCCATTACCTTAAATTAACAAAAAAGAATCATAGGGCTACTTGAAAAGCTTGAGGGAAAAAAAAAAGAATTCTGGACACCATACTTCAGGATATAGTGAAGAAGAATTGCCCTGATATCTTGTAACCAGAGGACAAAATAATCATTGAGATAAATCAACAAATCCCTCCCAAAAGGAATCCAAAAACGAAAGCACTAAGGAATATTGTGGCCAAACTCCAGAATTATCAGATGAAGAAGAAAACCTTGCAAATGGCAAGGAAGAAATAATTCAAATACCAAGGAGTCACAGTCAGATTACACAGTACCTGGCTGCATCGACATTAAGGGATCAAAGGTACTGGAAAATGATATTCCAGAAAGCAAGGAAGTTGGGATTACAACCAAGAATTCACTATCCAGCAAAACTGAGAAACTGAGTCTTCTCTTTCAGGGGAAGAGATGAACATTAACAAGATAGGTGACTTTTAAACACTAACAGAAAATTTGATCTTCAAACAGGAGACTGAAGAAATACATGAAAAGGTAAACAAGGGAAAAGATAAACAGTTTTTATCTGTTATCCAACAAGATCAAACTGGTAACAACCATACCTAGGAGGAAGATTCCCAAAACTCTTGAGAATTGTAACTCTATAAAAGGGAATATGCTTAGGCTGATGGTATGTACATTTATGGTATGCCCATGACTTTGTTGGAATAATTTTTTTTAAAGATACATTTCATTAAAAAAGGGAAGGACTATAAAATGAAGGGAGGAAGGAGAGGGTTAGGTGGGGTAAATTATATCACATGAAGAGGTGCAAAGGACCTCTTGCAATGGAAGAAAAGAAGGGCAGAGGTGAGAACCATCTGAATCTTACTATCATCAGATTTGTCTCAAAGAGGGATTAACACATATTAAGTTGATTTTAGAAATTTATCTTAGCTTTCAAGTATTAGGAGGGGAAAGGGTGGTAGAGAAAAGGAGGGTCTAATAGAAAGAAGGGAAGTAAGAAGGGGAAAGGGGAAAGAAAAATGAGGGTGGATAGAAGGGAGAAACACATTGAGAAAGGTGGTATTCAGAAGCAAAACAGCTGAAAAGAGGGATAAGAAAGAAAAGGAAAAATAAAAATTGGGGGAAGATAGCATGGAGGGCAATAGTAATTATAACTGTGAATATGAATGGGATGAACTCTCTCATAAAACAGAAGCGGATAGAATGGATTAACAACCAGAATCCTACAATATGTTGCTTACAAGAAACACATTTGAAGCATAGAGATACCCATAGAGGAAAGGTAAATGGTTGAAGCAGAACATATTATGCTTCAATCAAAGTGAAAAAAGCAGGAGTACTTATCTCAGACAAAACAGTTACAAAAATAGATCTATCTTATTAAAACTATATGAGGGGTGGCTAGGTGGCATAGTGGATAAAGCACTGGCCTTGGAGTCAGGAGTACCTGGGTTCAAATCCGATCTCAGACACTTAATAACTACCCAGCTGTGTGGCCTTGGGCAAGCCACTTAACCCCATTTACCTTGCAAAAACCTAAAAAAACTATATGAAAGTATATCTTAAAAGGTTCCATAGAAATGAAATGTGTAGTCTCAAATATGTATGCACTAAGTGGTATAGCATCCAAATTCTTAGAGGAGAGGCTAAATGAGTTACAGGAAGACATAGATTGCAAAACACTAATGGTGGGGACCTCAATTTCCTACTCTCAGAATTAGATAAATCTAACTATAAAATAAACAAGAAAGTAGTTAAGGAGGTGAACAGAGTGTTAGAAAACTTAAATATGATAGGCCTCTGGAGAAAACTGCATGTGGTTAGAAAGTAATATAGCTTTTTTTTTCCTTCAGTCAATGGCACCTACACAAAAACTTGACCACATTTTAGGGCATAAAAACTTCATAATCAAATGCAGAAAGGCAGAAATATTGAATGCATCTTTTCTAGACCATGGTGCAATAAATATTACAAGCAATAAAGGGTCATGGAGAGATAGATCTGAAATTAATTGGAAATTAAATAAACCTAATTACAAAGAATGAGTGGATCAAACAAAAAATCCATAGAAAGAATTAATAATTTCATCCAAGATAATGACAATACCAAGACAATATCCCAAAATTTATGGGATATAGCCAAAGCAAGTATTAGGGGATATATTATATCTCTAAATGCTTATATGAATAAAATGGAGAAAGAGAAGATCAACCACCTGAACATGCAAAAATGTTAGAAAAAACAAATTAAAAATCCCCAATTAAGTACCAAATTAGATATTCTGAAACTTAAAGGTGAAATTTTAAAATTCATAAGCAAGAAAACTGTTGAACTAATAAATAAACCAAGAGTTGGTTTTATGAATAAAACCAATAAAAATAGATAAACTGTTGATTAATTTGATTTAAAAAAGAAAGCCAAATGACTAGAATCAATAATGAAAAAATAAATACACTGCCAATGAGGAAGAAATTAAAATAATATTTCATAACTATTTTGCCCAACTGTATGCAAATGAATTTGATAATCTAAGTGAAATGTATGAAATACACAAAATATAAATTGCCCATATTAAAAGAAGAAGAAATCAAATACTTAAATAATCCTATCTCAGAAAAATGAGCAAACCATAAATGATCTCCCTGAGAAAAAATCTCCAGGGCCATATAGAATTCATGAGTGAATTCTATAAAACATTCAGGGAAAATTAGGTCCAATTCTATATAAACTATTTGAAAAAATAGATGAAGAAGGAGGCCTGCCAAATTCATTCTATGACACCAACATGGTGCTGATTCATAAGTCAAAATAAAGAAAATTACAGACCAATTTCATTAATGAATTTTATTGCCAAAAATTTAAATAAAATATTGTCAAAGTGATTACAGCAAGTTATCACTAGGATAATACACTATGATCAAGCAGGATTTATATCAGAATTGCAAGGTTGGTTCAATATTAGGAAAACTATCAGCATAATTGATCATATCAATAACACACCTAACAGGAATCATATGATCATCTCAATAGATGTTGAAAAATCATTTGACAAAATATAGCACCCATTCCTTCTAAAAACACTAGAGAACATGGGAGCAAATGGAATGTTAAAAATGTTAAAATGACAAATAGTATCTAGCTGAAACCATCAACAAACATTATATATAATGGAGATAAACTAGAAGCATTCTCAATAAGATCAGGGATGAAATAAGCATGCCCCTTATGACCATTATTATTCAATATTGTATTAGAAATGTTTGCTTTAGCTTTAGCTTCTTTTTGAAGAAAAAACTTGAAGGAATCAGAAACAAAACTCTCACTCTTTTTTCCCCCTTTTTAAAATTTATTTAAGGCAATGGAGTTAAGTGACTTGCTCAAGGTTACACAGCTAGGCAATTATTAAGTGTCTGAGCCCAGATGTGAACTAAGGTACTCCTGACTCCAGGGTCCATGCTCTATCCCCTGCACCACCTAGCTGCCCTCTCACTCTTTATAGACGATATGATGGTACCTAGAGCACCCTAGAAAACCCGTATATATCTATAAAAATACTGGGAACAATTACCAACTTTAATAAAGTTGCAGGATATAAAAAACACTCATAAATTCCAAGAGATAGAAACAGAAATCCCTTTTAAAATTACTTCAGACAACATAAAATACTTGGGAGTCTACTTGCCAAGGTGGATTCAAAAACTTTATGAAAACAATTATAAAATACTTCACACAAATAAAAACATATCTAAATAACTGAGCAAATGTCAATTGTTCATGGGTTAGCTGAGTAATAATAAAAATGACAATTCTACCTCAATTATATTACTTATTTAGTATCATTCCAATTAAATTTCCAAAATAAATTACTTTAGTGGGCTAGAAAAAAAATAGTACCTAAACTCATATGAACAAACAAAAGGTCAAGATATCAAGGGAATTAATGAAAAAAATGGAAAGGAAGGTCATCTAGCCATACCCAATCTAATATTCTAAAGTATCAATCACCCAAACTTTTTGATACTGGCTAAGACATAGAGTGAGGAATCAGTGGAATAGATTAGGTGCAAAAGAGACAGCAGCAAATGACTATAGTAATTACTGTTTGATAAATTGAAAAATTCCAGCTTCTGGGATATAAGCTTACTTTTTAATAATAACTACAGGGGAAATTGGAAGATAGTATGCCTAGACCAATATCCCATACCCTATTCCAAGATAAGGTGTAGGATTTAGGCAAAAATGGCAATAATATAACCCAATTAACAGAAAAGGAAGTGTTTAATCTGTCAGATCTATGAAAAGGGGAGTAGTTTTTGACCAAAGAAGAGAAAGAGAACATTATAAAAAAAAAACAAATGGATAATTTTGATTACATTAAATTATAAAGTATCTGCATAAACAAAACCACAGCAACTAAGATTAAAAAGAATGTAGTAAGTTGGGAAATATTTTTTACAACTATTGCTTCTGACAAAGGGCTCATTTCTAAAATATATAGATAATAAATCAAATTTATATAAAAAACAAATAGTTCCCCAATTGAAAAATGGCCAAAGGTAATTAATTCTCAGACAAAGAAATCAAACTTATCTATAGTCAAATGAAAAATTGTTCTAAATCCTTATTGATTAGAGAAATGCAAATTAAAACATCTCTGAGGTATCACCTCACATTTCTCAGACAGGTCAATATGACTAGAAAGAAAAATGATCAATGTTGGAGGGGATGTGGGAAAACTGGAAAACTAATGCATTAGTGGTAGAGTTGCAAACTGCTTCAATCTTTCTGGGGGGCAATTTAGAATTATGCCCAAAGGGCAATAAAATATGCATACCCTTTGATCCAGCAATTCCACCACTGGGTCTATACCCTGAAGCGATTATGAAAGAGGGTAAAAATTCCACAGGTAGAAAAATAGTCATAGCAGTTCTTTTGGTAGTGGCAAAGAATAGGAAATTAAGGAATGTCCATCAGTTAAGGAATGGATGAACCAATTGTGGTATATGTATGCAATTGAAATCTATTATTCTATAATAAATCACAAGGGATGGGATTTCAGAAAAGTCTGGAAAGACTTGCATAAATTGATGCTGAGTAAAATGAGCAGAACTAGAAGAACATTATACACATTAAAAATAAGAAGAGGTGATGATCATCCATGATGGACTTGTTCATTTCATTAATACAATAATCAAAGACAATTTTAAAAGAGTTGTGATGGAAAATACCATCCATATCCAGAGAAAGAACTGTTGGGTTTAAATGAACACCAAAGTTAATTATCTTCATTTTTAAAAAATTGCCATAGTCAGTATGTCATTTTCCCCCCTCTAATGTTTTCTTTTTCCCATTTGAATCTGAAAAAAAAGAAGTCATAGGGACCCAATGAAGCTTCTTGAGCCGGGGAGTGACATATAACTATGCTTTAGGAATATACATTTGTCAGCTCTGAGAAATCTGGATTGTAAAGAGAAGAGATGAGAAAGATATAAGACTACTCAGAGGGATATCACTTCATATACTAACACTTCGTTACCACCTATGTGTGTATATGGATAAACCACCTGACCATTCTGACCCTGTTTCATCATCAGAAAAATGAATCAATTGGGAGAATCAGCTTAGCATATTGGATAGAACTACTCCTAAACTAAGGAAGACTGGAATTCAAGTCATGTCTCTGATACACACTAGATATGGGATCATGGGTAATACACTTATCTTCTCAGTTAATTCCCCATTGCACCCTTCTGAAAAACTCTCTAACATCATAAATTGAGAAATAATTGCCATTGAATTGGTAGGCAAAATCCTTTTGACGGGTGTTCTCTACCTTAGTGAAATCACAGGTCTAGACTTTCCCCCTTCTCCCCTAAACAAAGGAGTTGGTCAACCCAGAGAAATCCTAGGGACCTGTCTAAGATCTAAATCTATGATCTTATACTGACTACCTAAAATGCTTCTTTGACTTATCTTTCAACACACATCTGTCTGTATTAGACATGGTGACAGGGCCTGTAAATGCTGGTCAATGGTGTTCCAGACATTCTTGTAGATGAAAGAAGAGTTCATACAATGTTTGTCACATATACCACTTTCACTAAGCTTATGACATTGAATCATTATCCAACAAATCACCAATATACATAATAATCCGGTGCACAAAATTTTCCCAGGCATACGCTCAACTTAGGAGAAAAACACAAACACTCAGGGCATGTCACACAGCTAGCTAAATCACCCAGAACCATATTGCTCTGCCCCAAGATCTAAGCTAGCTCTTAATATTCACTCCCAATAAAATCAACTTTACAGACTTTCCTTTTCCCACTTTTATATCTTGCCTAGAGGCAGCCTCAGAGCAAAAAAGAGATTGTTGTACTTTTCACTGCCATTGGCAACACCTGCAATCCTTCTGCCCCCACAGTTCAATTGCCTAGCCTCCCAAATAATAGTAATTCATAGCCCCAGAGACTGACTCATATAAAGATCAAAATTTTAAAGATTGTCCAGGATTGGAGGTTCCAGTGCTATCCTTCAGCAACTCTGGAGCACCCACTGTTTAATCATCCGTAAGAATAATGAAGAGTGCTGTTTGTTGTCGTTCCCTCTCAAACTCCAAAATGGAGCCACTCACCTAAAGCTGGAAGAGGGAAGTATAAATAAAAATTTGCAAAGAAAAATTAAGAAAATGTCTTTTTCTATTGCTGGCACGGCTGTTATGAAGAGAAATTTACAAGTCTAGCAAGAATAATTGGGGGAAGCTCAGTAAAATAGAGATTCATGTTTTAAATAAAAATTCAGGAAATTACAGGAGCTTAGTCAGAAATGACTTTGAAGAAGGCCATCTAGTTCAGTCAATACATGAAAAATGAATCTCTCTAGAAGAGAGATGTACCTAACTTCCACTTTAAACCTTGTAATGAGAAGAAACCCTCATGGATTGAGACAATCCACTCTTCTAATGACCAAGGCCTAATGGTTAGGCAGCTTATCCTTAAAGAGAGTCCAAATCTGTTGCTCTCTATAATTTCTGTCACTTACTCCTACCTAGTTCTGTCCAAGTTAATCAAAACAAACTGTTCTTTCTCATGATAATTTTTGAAATGTTTATAATTACCAATCTTTATCTATTCCTACTTTGAGCCTTCTCTTCTCCAGGCTAATCATTCCCAATTCCTTTAATATAGCTGGCTTCCTTGGGGGGGGGGGGAAATCACTAAATATTAAAATTAATTCAGATGGAGGTCAAAGTTTGTCAGACATGAAGAGTATAAAAAATATTTTACGATGAGCACCAGAGTTCAGATTTGAAAACAATCAGCCAAGATAAAGCGACACAGTCCTATTTGGCTCTTCATAGCACTTTGCTTTCTATTTCTTACAAGTTAGGTGTTAACAATTATATAGAATCTAATACTGAACACATTATTTAAAATAATCTACTTAGTTTAAATGTGTTTAGTTTTAAATTACCTCCTGCAGAGGTGAATTAAAATAAGAGAGAATCTTAAGAGTCTGGAAGAGTCCTTATACCTTCCCACCAAGAAGGCATTCTTTCAACAATGTCCATGACAAAAGTAGCTCACTTTCAGGGATGGAGAACTCATTACTTTTCAAGGCAACTCCTCTTATGGATGGTCAGATATCCCTTAATTATCAGAACTTCTTCTTCACCTGAAGTTGAAATCTACCTTCCTGTAAATTCCATATTTGATCCCAGTTCTGATCTCTGGAATAAGTCTGCTTAATAACATATTCCAGTTTTCCCACGTGATAGCCCTTCAAATGTTGTGCTTGTTTTACCCACCTTCTCCTTTCTCCAAGCTAAACATCTTCAAATTCTTCAGTTACGCCTCATGCATAAGATTTTCACTGATTTCATGATTTTGTCACCTTTGTCCATATGCCTACTGGTTTGTCACACGTCCCTTGCTTACTATGCAACCTTCCTGTTGCCCTAGGCTGACCATAGAACTTCAGATGTGCTTTAGTCTACTTAAGACTGCAGTGACCATATGATCTCAACCTTCCATTTCTAGTAAATCAGTCTATTAATTCAGTTTTCCCATAGAACACAAGTTTGGTCCAGATCTACCAAATGGGAGAAACTTTTCATCCATGCTCAGAGATAAATTTGCATGCCTAAAAAGAGAAACATCAACATGTATGCAATATAATTAACTTTTATGACTGAAGCAACTGAAAATGACAATTTACTAGATCATAGATGCATTGTGATAGGTCTTGGAGATAGAACAGTGTCATAGATAACTTGATGGGTCTGGGATAAGGTCTTGCTAGGTTCAAATCCCTCTTTGGCACTGAAAAAAATGACTTTGAACTTTGATTCTCTCATCTGTAAAATGAAGTTCATAAGAATACCTACCTCAGAGTTACTGAGAGGTAAAAGTTGAGATCATATTTTAAAGGAATTTTCAAGCATAATAATGTCAAAGAATGTCAAATATTATCCTTGCTGTTTTTAAGGCAGAGTAAGGATGTTTGCTTTAACATCTATGTCCAAGGATATACAAGCATATGTTTAACAATTAGCTCTCTTAACAAAATGCAAACATAACAAACATCGGCTTTTGATCTGCTTTATTAATATTTTCTACATCCCTTTTTTATCTTGACAATCAACAAAAAATAAAGCAAGTCCTAGGTTACAGCTTTTGCTGATTTCCAAGTTAAAATTCCTGAACTGAAAATTTAACAATCAACTTTTCTGACCCAGATCAACCTGGCTCCAGTACTTCCCATGCTTTACTACACTATTGTCTAACTTTGCTCTTATAATAAAGCAAAACTTTTAATTCCTTTCTGTCCTTTTTCACACAAACTTATTTAAATTCCACTTTTCCCCCTTTTATTTTATTTTTATCCTACCAAAGGCTTTAAATAAAGGACCTAAGACTTATTCCACTCCCATATCAGCTTGAGGATCTGGGCCCATGGTTCCAGTCTATCTTTTATCTCTTTTATTATATAAATATTTTATTTGTTTTTTTTCACATACATGGAATTTCTACCAATCATTTTTTGCAAGGTTTTGAATTTTACTATTTTTTTCTGTCTCCCTCTCTTCCCTCTTCCCTCCTCCCAACAGAGGGCAATCTGATATAATCTTTACATTTGTTTTCATGACATGTATAGATCAAAATTGAATGTGTTGAGAGGAAAAAAAAGCAGATCCAAAAGGAAGAGAGAAAACATTAGAGTCTATCATTTATCTATATATTAATCTATATTTGGGATTGATTATGAAATTTGAGAGACACTAGCACAGGACTGCCTGATATACCATGCACACATCAAAGAAGGTGCTGTACTCTATGAGAAAAACAAAAAAGCTCAAGAAAAATTCGAGATGTATACATTTAAAGTCATCTTTACTTCATTTGTTCACATGAACTATTTGTACTCAACCTGTGGTAGAGCATTCTAAACTCATATTGGTCCAATCACCTACAGTTGGACACTGTAGCTTGATCCAAACAGAGTGATGTAATTTTGGTCCTCTAAGATCAAGACAGAAAACCACCTTATTGTAAATTTGGATTTTGTTTTCAGCTCTACTAATTGCTTTTCCAAGCACTGAATCATTAGGAGAGGATTTGATATTCATTATGCTGTCAAAGTCCTCAGTCATGATCACATAAAAAAATGCTTTGATAGCTTAAGACAGACTTGGAGAATTCCTCTGGAGAAGTCTATCCATATTGACATCAGTTAACAGTTTTTGAGTAGGGTTATTCAAAAAATCATGAATCATCCTTATGAGAAGTTGGTTCCCTTCACCATAATATCTTAGTTCAGTGCAAGTTTCATAATCTGTATCAAGAAACCTTCATCTTTACATTCTGCTTGCACAAGATTTCTGTAGTATGCCAGTCTCTTCCTTTCCTCTTTTAAAATTATACAACTGCCCTCAATGTACTCCTCAGTCTTCCCATTCAGGTTCAAGGATGCATGAAAATGGGATGAATAAATACATGAATTGTTTACTAGAATGCTTCTTTTTCAATATAATTTCCATGAGAGTATCCAATTTTAGTTAATTTTGAAAACAGCTGTATAAAATCCCGATAGAACCAACACATAATTTGCAGCACTTTGCAAGTAGACTTTCAATTACCTGAGTCATCCAGATAAATAATATATAAGTGCCCCTTACTACAGTTTTGCTATTTTTTTTCACAGTTAATGGTTAGATTTTTCCCAGCCTCTTCTTGTATCAAATCTGATGGCATCAGAAGAAGAATGTAGTCTAATTTATATATCCAATTGTTGTGTTCCATTTCATATTTGGCCAAATTCAATGCCATCTTGGGTGACTTGGTCTGTTTCACTTTTATTATTCAGTCTGTTACCAGATCTGATGATTTTTCCTTCCTAAATTTCTTTTATTTTTGTTCCTTCCTTTTCATTTCCATGGCCACTAATCTCATACAGGCCCTTTTATGCCCTCCTACCCATACTGCTGCAATAACTCAAAAATTGATCTAACCAAGTCCAGGTTCTTTTCCTCCAATATTTTTTTGTATAAGTGAGTAATCTTCTTCCAATTTTGCTATCAGTCCATTCTTTAAGACCTTCAGTGACTCCCCAGTGTCTTGAGGACCTCTGTAACCTATTCCAATTTACCTTTCAAATGTCTTTATACCCTCTTCCCCTATCCTTTTGCCAAATTGAACTCCTTGAATTTCCCCAAACATACTTCACCTTTTTTATCTTTGCTAATACCATTCTTTCTCCCTTCTTCTTACATATGATCTATCTAATCTTTCTTGTCTTTAGGTTTTGTCAACTTTCAGTCAACTTAGCCAGCTTTCTGGAGAACCTAGTTCTTATGTGGAGTTGTTTTAAGGGGGCTGTCTTTATTTCCAGGGGTTTTACCTTTTGCTGCTTTAGAGAGTAGAATTTCCAGATTGGAGGGACCTCATTTATGAGGTAAGACATGAGGCAATACTGATCTTTCTATTTTCTAGAGAGACTTCAAGGAGACTTTATCTTCAAAGGAGCCCAGAGATTTGTGCTTGCCCATGTTAAGCAGACACCAGTATTGGCAATTTCAGAAAGAAGAAAAAGGAAAGACTATTTCATTCACTAATTTTATTCATTAAATAAGATTTTAAGTGACTACTGTGGTCTAGGTAAGTTGGTAGGTACTGGAGGTACAAAATTTTAAAAAATAATCTTTGTCAAGAAGCAACAGCTAGGTGACCAAGAGGATTCGAGTACTGAGCTTGGAATCAGAAAGACTCATCCTTGTGAGTTCAAAACTGGTCTCAGATACTTACTACCCAAATGATCCTAAACAACTGAATGAAACTGTCAAGAAACTTGTATTCATAAGAGCAAGAAGGAACATTAGAGGTGATCAAGTTCACTTTCCTCATTTTACAAATGAAGAAACTGAGGCTCAGACAGGTTGCTCCCTTTTTCACTTTATACACCTAAATGACTGACATAGGTATTGAACTAAAGGACACCAAGAATAAGGATCTCCAGTTTCTTGTCTCCTACCCCTTCCATTGGGTCTAATTGAAAAGATGAAAAAGGAAATTCCTCAGGAGGACATGGAGTAGAGAGGCTTAGATCTTCCTTTATGGGCTGAAGAGGAATAGGAAAAAAAGAGAATTGTTCATGGTCTCTTGTCTTCAAGGCAATCCAGAAACCAGTGTTCTCTTTCCCACTTCTCAGTCAATCTGGACTCATGTTTCCATCATTTAATTTTACATTATTGTGGTATTTTCTGCCCTGTGAATTCCCCACCTTATGGAAAATCTCCAGTGATCCAGATTAGTTCTATCTCCTACTGAGTCTTATTCATCTTTGTGGCCCCCATAGCACCCTGTACAGTATTCTGCAAGCAGTGGGTGTTTAATGAACATATGAATGATGATTGAATCAATGCACACTAGCTGCCCACTGTGTTGATGAGAGCCACAAGGAAGGAGCTGTAAGCCTAAAGCATTATAAAACTTAGCTACAAGTAGCCCAGGTGAGGCATGGTTAATGTAGACCCAGGAATCAGGATCCATCAATAATTCAGCTCAAAACAGCCACTAATCCATATGATCTAATAGAAAAATCCTGAACAAACCTAGAGACAGATTGGTTTTATTGGTCAGCCCCTTGAGTCCAACTACAAACAAATATGAAGCACTGTTTGGGAGCCATTCACCCTCATGTTCAAACAGGAAACTAGTTTCTCCTAAAACTACACTCCCAAAATCCTATTTGCATAATTAAAGCTATGGAAGAGGCTCATTTGCACAGTTTGTTTTCCCAGGATAAATGGTTGCCATGACAATAGTTATTGTTTGAGGATGATCGAGTTATTAGTATAATAATTATTCAATGCAGAATGAGCAAAGATTGAGGATCTTTAATACATCAGTGAATATATGTGCATGTGTAGGTATGTAAAGGTAGATTGCATGTGGATGAAAATTTCAACACTTAGAGCTTTTCTTAAATGATACCTGGTATATAATAATTTGAGAAATTATTCAAATTATTTTCCCCAAAGCACCACTTTTCTAATTTATCCAGTTGTCATGATCTGTTCCCCTCTCCTTAAACTGTGTGGATGCATACCCTCTCTTCCTTGTAGGAGGAGGATGATGTCTTCCATTCACAGTAATTGCCAGTTTTGACAGAGAACAAAAAACAGCATTATTTCACTTGAAATCATATAGCTAGTGCCCTTCTAGAACCAAAAATAAAGGCCTAGGAAGGACTTTGAGCCTCTGACAAGGCTTCTGAGAAGCAGCACGTGGTGGGCAATTGTGGGAACAGTGGGGAGCTAGAAACAGAATCAGGAAACCAGAGTAGGAAAGAATCATCCAGGATATTTTCTCTAACATTGACTCAATGTGGGAATTTCTAGTATTTCAATTAATTTCTCAGGTTTGTTCTCAGCCTAGGTTCCTTGACCAGAGCAGAGAGAGAATGCTAACTTCAGTATCCAGGGGACACCAAAAACAAAAATAATAAGCATTTGCCTTCTACCTCCTAAGGACCAGATATGGTGCTGAGCCTTTTATAATTATCTCATTTGACTAGATATCATATAACAACTTACCTTTGAGGTCAATAACCTCTAAGTCCCTTTTATAGCATAAATAATCTTTTTCAATGGTCTAGTTAAGAAGTTTTTATTAAGCACCTTCTAAGTTAAATTGTTAAGACACTGTGCTCAGTATTGGGGATACAAAGAAAGATAAAAGTAGTTCCTACCCTTAAGAAGCTCACAATCTAGTGGAGACAATATGCAACCAACTGTGTACAAACAGACTACACTGAAAAAATTGAGATGGGTCTCAAAAACGGTTCAAATATAAGAAGTTCTGGAAAAGGCTTCTTGGAGAAGCAGAATTTGAGTTGAGACCAGAAAAGTCAGAAAGTGGAGATGAGGAGAGAGAGAATTCCAAGTTGGGGGACAGTCATTGAAAATGAGTGGATTTCAGAAATGTCATGTCTTGCAAGAGGAACAGAAGAGGCCAGAGTCACTGGATAACAAATCCAGAAGGTATATGAGGAAGATTAAAGTAAAAGAAGACTGGAAAGAAAGATCCACTAAAGGTGCATATTTGATCCTGGAGGAAGGGGAATGGCATTATCAGAACTGAGCTCTCAGATGTTTGCTTTGATTGTTGCACTACCATTAATCTGTTGTCAACTGACACTTTGGAAGACTTACTGTTAATCTACATGTTGGCACTCTCTTTATCAATAGATTTTAATTGGACATCAGCATCTGGAAATCAACCTAATCAATCCAATCTGTCTGTTGCAAATCCATTGCCATACCATAATGATGAGCAAGGGCCTGATTTTTTAGCTTAAAGTTTGGTGAATGGATGAGATTAAGTAAAATAATGAGGTTAATCAATGACATAATCAATGCCTCAGCAGTGCCATCCATATTGGCATTGATTAATTTGATTCAATCATGACTTCGTTTTTTAAAGGCCCTTTTGTTCATAGAACATTGATTTGAGAAACTAGAAGAGATCTAAAATAAGCTAAGATTGCTGCCCTATTAAAATTAACAGGTCAATTATTAATATCAAGTTCTGCTTCAGCAACTTCTCTTCTCTGGGACTCAGTTCCCTCATTTATAAAAAGAAGCAGTCAGATGACTTTGTTTAAACATAGAATTTTAGAATTTAGAAGGCGCTTGAAAGGTCATCTAACCCTAGACAGATTAATTTTTCCCTGCAGGTGTCCATTCAGATCTATTCCATTTTTAAATTATTTTTATTTTATTTAAGGCAATGGGGTTAAATGACTTGCCCAAGGTCACACAGCTAGGTGAATGGAATTATTAAATGTTTGAGGTCAGATTTGAAATCAGATACTCTGGACTCCAGGACTGGTGCTCCATCCACTGGACCACCTAGTTGCCTCATTCAGATCTATTCTAATACAAGGACATTACTCATTCTCATAAATTCAATCTCTCCTTCTATCCGCAGCATCTAGTTGCCTTCCCATGTATCCATAATCCTATGACCTCTGTTATAATATTGTACCCTTTAAACCTTTTAAAACTGGGGAGATTATCCAGTTTATAGAAGCAAACAGTCCAGAGAGAGAGAGAGAAGCTGTATTGCAATCTTGAAAATTCCTTTTGCAAGAGATGGATTCTTTCCTTATCTGAGCCTTAAAAATGTATCTGTTTCAAGCACATTGTCATACCAGAGTGGTGAGGAGGGACCTGATGTTTTAGCTTCAGGATTCCTGAATAGATGAGGTGAGGTAAAGGGTACAACAGAACAGGAGAAGACCAAACTCAAACCCTCCCAAGTTTGGAGAATCACACACTAGCTTAATTTTTGTGTGGCACTGATAATGTGTGTTACACAGTCTAACTTGTACCTTTGTTCTGTTTTTAACTTCTATGGTGTTTTATATAGTTACATATCAAGTTTTTATAAAAAGGGGAGACAGTTATAAAAGGAAAGAAAAAAAGGTTCAAGTGAAAAACCACTGCCGGTATCATATCTCTGCCACCCTATTTTTAGGAAGAAGAGTTTCTTCGCCATCTTTTTCGGTGACAAATGACTCATCCCACATGTTCTACAATATGCAACGAATCTTTCTAGAAATTGTGCTGGATAATTAGGATCCAGTATTAAGGAAGTTGCTGTAGTTTATAAAATATTTAAAAGAATTACATATGATTATGAGATTAGTCCATAAAGCACAGAGCAAAACAACAAAATGCCTGTGTGAGTCATTCAAGCCCAGGCCTGGTTTTCTGTGGCAAGTCATTGGGATTCACTGATTACAAGCCTTGATAAAAGTGGATGAATAAAGAATGTGTTGTCAGATTTGCCACCCAAGTCAATGAGACAGTGCTCTTTGGCAGGAAAATAGGGCTGAGCAGAATGTTGATAGACTCCACCCCAATATGGCAAGAGAAGAGGGTCTTCGGAGAAGCAAATCATACAAAAGAAGACATGACTTTGATTTCATTAATATAGGGAATTCTGAGATGAAGGGACTTCTCTACCAGGACAAATTTTCTGCAATCTCTAATCTTAAGAATACTCTGAATTCAGAGTTTGAGAGGTTTCTTCAGGGTCAGGCAACCAGTATATATCAGAAGTAGGATTTGAACCTTAGGTCAGAGTTTGAGGCCAGCTTTCTTATCCACTATACCTACTTGATATTCTTTGCTTATAACATTATAAAATTCTAGAAGGTAGAGCTGGTGGGGCCAGACAGAGCACTGGATTTGAAGTCAGGAAGTCCTGAGTTCTAATCCTCCATCAGACCCTTATAAATGTGTGATGCTGGGTAACTCACCTCATGTCTATTTGCTTCAGTTTTCTCATGTGTAAAATGGATATTATAATAATAACACCTATCTCACAGGATTACTGGGAGGATAAAAATGAGATGGTTGACATAAAGTTCTTCATATACCATAAAGTATTATATCAATATGTCTTTGTTGTTGTTCAGGAGCACATAGTCTTAATATTTTCATCATATACTAAGAAAGCAGAACCTAAGAGATTAAGAGATATGCCCATGGATATACATAAATTTTAGAGTTAGAATGTTGACCTTTCTCTGCCATGACTAGAATTCCCAGCATGGAACCCTTATAAAAATATACCTTTTGCCTATAATCCTCTTCTAATTTTTCATGAATGTCTGATCTTTGCATCTTTCTCCAACATTGCCTTACCAACTAAACTTTGCCTAGCTAGATGACCCGTTGACCCCAGTGTTGGTATTGGTCTCATTCCTTACCTCCTGCACTAAAATGAATTTCCTGTCTTTTCCAATCCATTACTGAAGAAAGGGAAGGATCCATTTGTATCATGTACTCTTTACCACCATGATCCTCCTAAGAATGTAGCCTGAGACCTTTGCAAAGCAGGGGTCAAAATAAAACATGGTCCCAGATTATTCCTCCCAGCAGCACTGCAGTATTGAATCTTGCCTATCATTTTGGTGGGGAAGAAAGGGACATGAGACCTAAAAAAATTCCAGCTATAGGTGAAAATGTGCAAAAGAGCATCATAAATATTTCCCTTATCTCTCAACTTAGTCTACTTTCATCAATTCAATTGATTCTGCATTTAACCACCAGGGGACACTCTTGTCACTAGCCTTACAATAAGAAGGAAACATTAGGCACACCATAATAGCTATGTGGTCCACCCACACTAGAGGGCACTCCCGGGAACTTCTCAACTCTTCCTGATTATCAGAGAATTAAAACCACTATCTTTTATCTCTTCCTCTTTCTGAATGCCAGCTGCTTGTTAAGTTAACCTAGGAAACATGAATAATATTGCTTTTTTCCACCCCATCAGAATCTAGGCTTTTAAGTTCCCTTTCAGGGGAAACACTCTACTTTCATGTTTGCCTCTTTGTCCTATATATTCAAATGAACATTAATTATATAAACACTGGTAAAATATAGTCAATTGAGATATTTGTAAGGTGTTTAGCATAGTGTTGACCAAATGGTTATCATCTAATAAATACTTGCTCCCTTTTTTCCTCTTCTCTACACACAAGCATGACTTACAATAGGTCTTCCCATAAGCAGAGAAACAAAACAAAAAAGGAAAGGGTAAAATCAAATATATTTAAAAATAGCTATGACACTAGTTATAGATCCATGCTTCTCTCTGATAAAAAGCACCCCCAAACAACCCATAGTTACATTCCAAACTCAAGAATTTATGAAAGACAAATGGCAAACACCGAGACAATATCCTGATGGTACATCTCACCTGGTTTAAATAAACATCTCAAGATGTTATTCTATTCATGTCCTCTAGGAGGGACACAATTTGGACAAAGGAGGAAGAGAGAGAGAGAGAGAGAGAGGGTGTTGTAGATAAATTAGTCTCTAATATCCAGTACTCTAAAGGCAAGATGCTTATGTAATGTCTTTACTATTTGATGAGCTGAATCCTATTAATTTTAATATTCTAGTTATAAATTAAACCAAAGAAAAGATGAAATTGTAACTGTATGGAAGGATTGACTTATATGTTCTTATTGAGGGAAAATTTTTTAAAAAAAGAGCATTGACAGAGTTGGTTTTTACCCTGTGACTAAGGGCAGCAAAAAACATCATTTCATGGGTCATTTCTTCATTTCATATTACAATGCTCATGAAAAACCTTCACAAAAGACCAATGGGAAAATCTTTGCAGTGTCCACATCAACATCTGTTGAAAGAGATGAAGTGGGAGAGTAATTATGAAAATAACTCACTAAGACATTCAAGTTAAATTAGCATGTGCTTTAATAGTTGTAAAATTCCATGAGAAAAAAAAAATTAAAAGGCAGGGAAAAAATGGTACCAAAATAGAGAACACAAAGTCGAATGATTCTATTTTATTATGGGCTCATTATCCCCATATATTACCACAGTGTCTGGCATATAAAAGACATTTAATAAATGTTTATCGAATGAAAAAATAGAAAATTCAGGAATTTCATATCTATATATTATGCATAATTTCTTCAGGAAGAGAGTTTGGAAGCAATAGACATGGCGAACACCTAATAACATCATAAAGAAGTAGAATTAATTATAGTTTATTGGAAATTAAAATACTGCTTACTGCTGCAGGAGTACTTTCTGAATTATGTCTATTTAAAGTCAGATCAACAAGACAGAATGCACATCATCAATACCAAATTAGAACATGGATCCTACAATTGGGAAAATTACAACATGACCTATTTAAATATTCTATTAATGTTGAAAAATGGAAAATGGATTTAAAAATTGACTCAGACTGACACTATTTCTTATTTCATTAGAACTGATACAAATTAATTGCCACAAGGAGACCAAAAGAGTTCAGAAATAGCATCAGGTAGAAAAAAAATTGATAGTTTTCCTAAGCTAAGAGATATGGCAAGAGAAGCATTAAATAAGAATAAAAACTCATCTGGTGTAGTGAATGTAAGATACTTTTGTACTTACTATGAGTTGACTAGGAAAAATGCACTAGAGTAGGCAGAGTTATCCATGAAAGTCTTCCACCTATGTAAAGAATTTGAAGTTGAAAGACCTGAATTGAAATCCTGCCTCAGATGCTTACCAGCTGTGTAACTCAGTCGTTTAACCTCTCTCAATCTAAGTTTCCTCATATGAAAAATGAGAATACTACTAAAACTACCAGGGTTGTTGCATGGGATAAATTGTGTTAAAATATACTGAGTCCTTTGCAAATTTTAAATGCACTATATAAATGATGACATTGGTGATGAGGATAACATTATAGCAGAAGTGGCTTAGTATATAATTTCAATTAATAATATTAAAAGAGAATAAAACAAGATGACAGAAGGTTCCAGCATAGAGTCCAAATGGAAGAGGGATGCCTATAAATAGATGATAGAGTTCTCCAGATGCTCTTTCTGGAGACTGACATGCTATTTGAAACAAGCCCTGAAAACATTGTAGATTTTCCTACATGAGATCCAAAATCACCTAAAAGGATTTGGTTTAATTATCCATTTAGGAAAATCCAAGGAGTTTAAGAAACTCACAGAAATTTTATTAATTTTGATTCCTAATGCTTGTGATATATATGCATATATATATATATATATATATATATATATATATATATTACACATTCTCACATATATATCTGTGTGTCTGTTTATTACATAGGCTACCCAGATGGACAATGGTTCAGGTTAAGAATCAAATAGAAAGAGGAGTGTGACCCAAGTTGTCTTTAGGGCATTGGACAGACCTCTTAAGGACATGAATCTCTCTGAAATAGAGGATTAACTTCCTTCTGGTAATGCTTTATGAGTAAGAGTCATGTCATACTAATCTCCTAAAAACTAAAGTTGAGGTTCACTCAAGGGACAGTGAAAAGAACATAAGTAGCCTGCAATACATTGTTATTGAATAATTTTGTAGGAAAAATGATGCAAAGGTTTCCAACAGAGAAATGGAGAATAAGAAAAGAAAACAAACCAACACAAAATGAGGATGAGATTACCCATCTCTTTGTATTCCTTTATACTCCAAGCAAAGTAAAAGTAACTTGAATGAAGATCCCATTGTATCATATTGGCCTTCTGGAGAAAATCCTTATGAAGACTTGGTAAACACATGTGATGTGAGAAGAAAAATGGTTTGCAATATGGATCATTGGGAGAATGTTAGTTTCTATAAGAATGCAGCCCATTAGTACTAAGATTTCTCCATCTTATTTCCACCCTATCTGGAATTACACCATTGCAATTCAATCTGAGTCCAGTCAGTAAAGCAATGATGTATAGCATTGTGAGAGAGAAAAAAATCACTGGCTCTTTTCTATTTAGAGGACCTGAGTTCAAATGTCATTTTTTTTATACATACTAAAATGTGTGACTTTTGGGAAAATCCCTTCATTTCCCTGAACCTCACATGGGCCCTTAAAGTTCTAGGTCTTCCTAAGCCAAAGGACAAGTGCTGTTTTAATATCTGCTATTATGGACCTGCAATATGTTGACTATGCTGTTAGATGTTTAATAATACAAAGGAGGAAGGAAAAGCTTCTGACCTCTAAGAACTTATAGCCTACTGGGGCAATGAAACATAGAGCAAATGTCTAAATATTTTCTACTAACCTCAATTTCTTCTCCCTTTACTCCACTCCTACATTTATTTTACATTAACATGCCCGTAGGTAAAATAATAACTGTGGAACAGTGGATAGAGAGCTGACCTTAGGGTCAAAAGGTGTGAGTTCCATAATAGCTTTGGAAACAGACTGGCCACATTATACTAGACAATCATCTCCTTCCTGTAACTTTCTCCATAGCTATATCTTTCTTCATTATACAGATATATTTATATATTTCTGCTGTATATGCATATTTGCATATACATGTGGGGGTTAATATAACATATATATTTATAAATATATATACATCCACATACATATGTGTGCCTCCTAAAACTATAGAGGTGGAGGTCAAATTAGATATTGGTATAAATAAAAACATACGCAAGTGTTTATATAAGTATATATATCTCTCTCTCTGTATATATATACAGAGAGAGAGAGATAGAGATTGATTTATTGATGGAATGCATGTGCACATAGATTTATAAGTGCACATATAATTCATGTGTGTATTGCTTGAAGGCAGAAATGGGTTCATTGTTTGTCTTCATATCTAGCATGTAACACAGTCCCTGCCACCTAGAAGGGAATCTTAACTATTTTACATTAATTATATCAAGCCAAAATATTTTGAAAGTAATGAAAAAATAATCTGTGGAGGCAAAATATGCTAACAATTGACTAGAATCAAGGAATGTCTACTGCAGATAGGGCTTTCTTGAATTTTCTTCCTAGACAGTCTTCTTGTATGGAGCAACCCAAGCTACTAATCCCCTTTCATTGAGGTGTATCATAATATTTAGAGACAGGAGAGCTCTTAATAGTCAGCTCAACCAATCCCTTCATTTTTCAGAAGGGACAATTGTAGTCCAGAGAGGCCGGCCAATGTTATTCAAGCAAGTAGCAGGACCCAATGCCTCTGATCTTTCCTCCTGAAAGTATTGGGTGACTCAGCACCAAAGTGCTGGATTCATATGGATTTGGTTAGGTCAGTGGAGGGCCCTGAATGAACCTAGAGAAGAACACCAGAGACAACTTTTGGACAACTTCCTTTTTTCTGTTCCTTATGGAACCTTTTAGCTATATACTCCAATTATTTGGCTGACGTGAAAATTAATATCATCTTAAGAATTTTGTTGACACCAGTAAAGGGGATCATCTGCATAATCCCCCCTGTAGTATAGATGGTATCTTCTATTATATTGATCAGAAGACTGAGACCATGGAAGGTTAAGTGATTCATTCAGAATGAGTCAAATAATGCTAAAGATTAGCCCTGCTAGCTTCCTGACCTGAGGGCCTTTTGCTGGACCATGAATCAGTCTTTAGGGCTCTTCAATACCTATTAAACACTTAATTTAATTTAATTTATGCCTAACCAAAGGCATGTTGCTGGGATTTTTTTTTTACTCTGGTTAAGAGAAGCTTGAAGTATCTTGTGGTATATGTAAAACTGCAAATATACTCAATCACAGCATTTCAAAGGGAATGGATTAGCCACAGGTAGACTTCTGGAATTCTAATCTCCAGGGACCAGATATTAGAAACAAAGAAAAGAGTGTTTTCAGTCTTTAGCTGATAAAAAGTTGAATGTCTTTTTTTTTTCTTTACCCTCCTCCTTAGCACTCTGTGACAACTCCTACCTTAGGATTGTACTGTGGTCTATATTTAGTATTATGTAAACTAGATGATAGAAAGTGGGGGATTGGACTTCAAATCTCAGCTCCACCAAGTAGAACCTCAGTGATGATGGCAACCTCCAAGGGTCAGTTTCTTCATCCCACTTACTAAACTGACCTTCTTGTCAGATTGGAAATATGACACATCATCCCCTCACTCCTTTCCTTCTGATGAATCTATCATCTTCAATGCCTCTTCCTCTTCACCCCTATCTCTTAGAATTTCCCATTTCTTTAAAAGCTCAGCTCAGAGTACAAGCACCACCTACATAAAACTTTTCCTGGTCCATTCTGCTTCTCTTCCTCCTCACACATCTTAGTACCTCTGCCTACTCCAGTGAACTTTGGCATTATATTATGGGGAGAGAGAAGGAGAGAGAGAGACAGAGAGAGAGAGAGAGACAGAGAGAGAGAGACAGAGAGACAGAGAGATAGAGAGACAGACAGAAAGAGACAGAGACAGAGGGAGATAGAGAGACAGAAACAGAATGATAGATATAGATAGATAGATGGATAGAAAGAAAGAGAGAAAGATATACACATTATTAATATAATGTGCCTATGTTTATGAGTGAGAGTCTTTAATCCCCAGAAGCTGGAGTGGATGTCTACTCCATAGCAGTTCCTTTAATGAAAGCTGATTGGTTGATTGATTGATTGATTGATCAGCAAAATGGTTTAGATGACTTCAAAGTTCCTTCAAATTTGGAATCATTGTTGTGGAGTTAAGTCAAGGACTATCTCTGTGCCTCACCTGTATTATCTGTGAAATGGATTTACTGTTACTTCTTTCTCACAAAGAAATGGAGGGGATAAAATGCATAAATATAATCTGAGTGCCATTTATGTGAGTGACATCATATTACTCCAGAGACATGGGTAGACCAAAGAAAGCAAACTTTTCCCCCTTCTTGCAATCTACAGAGACTAAAAATATCATGCCAACTCTCACAGCTGGAAAAAAATCTAGAGCCATACAGAAACCAACCCAGAGACAAACTCTGAAATGTTCAGGGTAGTCCAGTCCTTTTAAATGATGGTCCTTAAATTTAGCACATATGGTGTGGGTGAATAAGGGGAGGATTTTTAAATCATCTCTCACAGTCACCCAGTTATCAAAGCGCCATTATAACTCTTTATCTTCTCTAACTAGGGCTGTCCCCTGCAAGTGTAAAAAAATAAAAAAGACTTTTATCTAATTCTAGTTGAAACGTGAACATCTCATTAGGCTTTTCCCCCCATGACGTTTCCTGCTCCTTCCATTACTGCAGTTCTTTCACAGGCCAGACATTGCCAGGCTGAGGCCTCACCAAAAGGTTCAGAATTTTAGCCCCCTGGTTTGAATATTGAACTTCTTTTAAAATGCACATCAGCTCCTGCCCTTATTGAACTGTTGGAAGTATTTCTTTTGTGTTTAGTATCTTGAGGTAAGGTTTCAATCTTGGTCCTGTCCCATCTTGGGGATAGTTTCAAAAGCTCTGGCTCATTCTCATGACTCTAGAGTCTTGTTGAGGTTTGAAGGTAGTTTTAATAAAATCTGGACTCTTTAAGAAAGAAGCATATGGTAAGCATGAATAACTCCACTTACTAACTTCCAGTTGACTCTAAGAAATTCATCTTTTCTAGTAGTATAAAAGGTCCTTCAGGGCAGATATTCTGCCCCTTTTTGATATATTTTTTATCTTTAGTGGCTGGCATGATGGAGGTACATCTTCCCTCCACTCCCTCAGCAAACTTCAACTCAATTTTCTTAATTCTTACCTTTTCCTTTCAACTCAATAAGCATCAATAAATATTTGTTGACTGATTGACTAACAGATATTTCTTGGACCTTTTGTTTATTGTTGCTGAGTTGACACGTTTTCTTCAATTCTTTATGACCTCATTTGTGGGTTTCTTGGTACAGATACTGGAATGATTTGTCATTTTCTTCCCCAGTTCATTTTACAGATGAGGAAACGAAGACAAACAAGTTTAAGTGACTTAAGGATCAAACAGACAATAAATATCCAAGGCTGGTTTTGAACTCATGATGATGTCGGATTGGCATTCTATCTACTATGCCAACCCTGGGATGATAGAATCATAGAACTAGGCTTAGCCAATACTATAGAGATGATAAAGTTTGATCTCATTTTACATATTAAGATTCTGAGATAAATTAAGAGTCTTCAAGGTGGTGCAGGTTCTGAACAGCAAAATTCAAACTCAGGTCCTATGACTCTAAATCTAGGACTCCTTTCAATATACCATACTGTTTCTCCCTAATTCTATTTTTTCATTTTTTTTTCAATTTTTTTTAGATTTTTTTAAGGCAAACGGGGTTAAGTGGCTTGCCCAAGGCCACACAGCTAGGTAATTATTGAGTGTCTGAGACCAGATTTGAACCCAGGTACTCCTGACTCCAAGGCTGGTGCTTTATCCACTACGCCACCTAGCCACCCCTCTCCCTAATTCTAGGACAATGACATTTCTATTTTCAATTAATACAATAAACATTTATAAAGTGGCTTCTATGTGCCAAACAAAAGATGGTCCCTTCTTGTAAGTTCCTCAAAATTCATATGGGTTGAAAATAAACAAAGAAATTTCATATAAAACAATTTATATACAGGTTAAGAAGGAAGTATTTAATGGAGGTAAGACTCTAGAATCTGATGGACTGGGAAAACCTTCCTGTAGATGATGAGATTTTGGCTTTATGGGAAGCCAGGAAGGCCAGTAGGTGGAGATAAGAAGGGAGAGAATTCCAAGAATGAGGAACAGTCAGAGAACATACAGAGGAATGAGAGACAGAATGGGACAAAAAGGAGACCAGGAATACAGAACTAGAATACATGGAGGGGAAGTAAAGGAAGACTGGAAGTATAGAAAGGGGCTAGGTTATAAAGAACTTGGAAAGGTAAATACAGAACTTTTTTTGATGCTGGAGGCAATAGGAAACCACTGGAACTTGTTGAATAAGGAGGAGGATATGTTTGGATTCAAACTTTAGGAAAATGACTTTAGTCACTGAATGGAGTATGAAATCGAATGGGGAGATACCTGCGACCAGCAGACCTGCCAGAAGAACACTACAATAATCCAGACCTGTACCAGAATGGTGCCAGTTTCAGAGAAGAACAAATGACATATGTTGTTAAGATGAAAACAATGTACCTTGACAGGAAATTTTAAGAGAAGGATAAAAAATAATGAGTAAGAATGATGTGAAATTGGGGTACCTGGAGGAGCCCTAGAGGAGGGATCTTCAGGGGAATAGAGAAGATAATAGGGGAGCATTTGGAGCGAAAGATTTGGTCTTGGAAATATTAAGTTTAAGATGGATATCCAGTTCAAGATGTGTGAAAAAAATAGTTATAAATTGACCCTGAAGGTAAATAGAGATATTGGGGAAGGATAAGACAGCAAAGAGATTGTAATTAAATTCATGGGAGGTGATGAGACGTCCCTCCCCAAGTGAAGTTATAGAAACAGAGGAGAAAACCCAGAAAATAATCCTATGCCACACCTGTGGTTAAAAGGGTATGATCTGGATAAAGGTCCAGGAAAGGAGACTAAGAAAGTGTAGTCAGAAGAACAGAAGAGGGTTGCCTTGAAATGCCAGAGGGAAGAGAGTATCAAGAAGGAGATAATGTAGAAATTGAAGAGAATGAGGACTGAGAAGAAGTCCCCAGTTTTGGAAACTAAGTAATTATTGATAACTATGAGAAGAGCAGTTTCAGTGGAATACCAAGGTCTGAAGCTATATTAGCAGATATTAAGACAAAAGTAAGAGTCCAGAAAGTGGAGGCATCTATTGTAAATGGTCTTTTAAAAGAATTTAGCTACAAAGGGCAGAAGAGAAATAGAATGTTAGTGAGGATGGAAGGACCAAGTAAAGGGTTTTTTTTGGTTTGTTGCTTTTGCGATTGGGATACATTGGCATATGTGTAGGCAATAGGCAATGAGACAGTAGAGAGAAATTAAAAATTAATGACAGAGTATAGATAACAGAAGGGCAATCTGTTGGAGGAAGGGGGATGGAATGTGATCCCTTTAACAAATACAGAGGTTAACCCTCATAAGCAATAAGATAAGAATGAAGGAGGAGATAGTGCAGTTAGGCATATGAGTGATATGAAAAAAGAAAAGGGGGGGAAAGGCAGTTCACAGTGAATGGCTTTATTTTTTTTTTTTGGTAAAATAAAAGGCATGTTTCTCAGCTAAGAATAGAGGGGAAACCAGGAAGATCAAAACTGGAAAAAAAATTATAGATCAATTTCCCTAATGAATGGCAATGCAAAAAAATTTAAATAAAATATAAGCAAAGTGATTATAACAAATTATCACTAGTTAAATACACTATGATCAAGAAGGATCTAATACCAGGAATGCAGGGTTGGTTCAATTTATTAGGAAAACTATTAGCAGAATTGACTATATAAATAACAAATTTAACAGAAATCATGATTATCCCAATGGATGTTGAAAAAGCTTTTGACAAAAATACAGTCCTCATTCTTACTAAAGACACTAGAAAGCATAGGAATAAATGGAATGTTACTTAAAATGATAAGCAGTATCAATCTGAAACCATTAGTGAGCATTATATGTAATGGGTATAAGCTAGAAGCATTCCCATTAAGATCAGGGGTGAAATAAAGGTGCCTCTTATTGCCACCATTATTCAATATTATATTAACAATGGTAGCTATAGCAATAAGAAGAAAAAAGTAATTGAAGGAATCAGAATTGGTAATGAAGAAACAAAAGTCTCACTCTTTACAGATATGTTGATATACCTATACAAACCTAGAAAATCATCAAAAAAAACTGCTGGAAACAACTTTAGCAAAGTTGCAGGATAGATCCTTAGAATTTCTATATATTACCATATATATATATATATATATATATATATATATACCATATATATATATATATATATATATAACAACAAGAGACAGAAAGAGAAATTCAGGCAACATTAAATAGTTGGGAGTCTACCTGCCAAAGCACACTCAGAAACTTTATGAAAACAAATATAAAATGAATTTCACAAAAATAAAATCAGATCTAAATAACTGGGTGAATGTCAATTGATCATAAGGAGGCTGAGCTAATATAATAAAAATGACAATTCTACCTACATTAAACTATTTAATTAGTGTCATATTAATCAAACTTCCAAAAACTCACTTTAGCGAGCTAGAAAAAAAAAACTACCTAATTTCATAAGTAGGAACAAAAAGTTAAGAATATCAAAGGGATTAATGAAAAAAATGCAAAGGAAGGCAGCCTAGCCATACTAGATCTAAAATTATATTACAAAGCATCAGTGGTGGATCAGTAGAAAGGTGCAAAAGAGGCAGCAGTAAATGACTATAGTAATCTACTATAGTAATGACTATAGTAATTTGGGGTTTTCATAAATCCAAAGATTTCAGCTTCTGGGATAAGAACTGATTCTTGGATTAAAAAAAATTGCTGGAAAAACTAGAAGATAGGAAGGCAGAAAATAGGAAGAGAACACACCCTATACCAAGATAATGTCAAAAATGAGTGCAAATTTAGACATAAAAAGTAAGATTATTAGTCAATTAGGAGAACAAGGAAGAGTTCATCTGTCAAATCTATGGAAAGGGGAGCAGTTTATGATCAAAGAAGACATAGAGAAAATTATAAAAAACAAACTGGATAATTTTGATTACATTAAGAAGTTTTTTCACAAACTAAACTACTGCAACCAAGATTAAAAGGAATGTTGTAATCTTGTGAAAAAATTTTACAACTACTGTTTCTGACAAAGGATTCATTTCTAAAATGTATAGTAAACTAAATCCAATTTATAAAAACAAAAAAAAAAATTCCCCAATTGATAAATGGTCGAAAGAAATGGAAAGACAATTCTCAGAAAAAGAAATCAAAGCTATCTATAGTCATATGAATAATTGCTCTAAATCATTACTGGTTAGAAAAATGCAAACTGAAGCCTCTCCAATTGGCCAATATTGAACAACCTTGGAAGGGATGTGGTAAAAAATGGGACATTAATGCATTGTTGGTGAAGTTGTGAACTTATCCGACCTTTATGGAGAGGAATTTGGAATTATGCCCACAGGGCAATAAAAATGTGTATACCCTTGTATACCACTATTAGGTCTGTATGCTGAAGAGATCAATGAAAAGGGATAAAACCCCACAGGTACAAAACTATACATAGCAGTACTTTTTTTTTTTTGGTGGCAAAGAAATAGAAATTGAGGGGATGTCCAGCAATTGGGGAATGGCAAAATAAATTGTGGTATATGTATAAGATGGAATATTCTTGTCCTATTAGAAATCATGAGGGACAGAATTTCTACAAAGCAGAGAAATACTTGCATTCATTGATGCTAAGTGAAATGAGCAGAAGCAGAAGAACATTATATGCATTAACAACAACATGGGGTAAGGATCAACCATAATGCACTTATTCATTTCAGCAGTACAATAATCAAAAGACAATTTTAAGGGATTTGTGATGGAACATAACATCTATATCCAGAGAAGGAATTGTGGAGTTCAAATGAACACCAAATCTTATTACTTACAATTTTTAAAAGTTGTTCTATGTACTATGTCATTTTGTTCTCTTTAATGTTTTCCATCTACCTTTTGGATCTGATTCTTCTCTCACAAAATGTTCAATATTGATCCATGTTTAGCATGGTAAAGCCTATGTCAAATTACTTTCTATCAGGGGGAGGAGAAGGAAAGGGAGGGAAGGAGGGAGAAAAGTTATAAAACTCAAAACCTTGCCCCCCCAAATAAAGGATTGGTTAAAGCTATCGTTGAATCTAGTTGGAAAAACAAATCAAATATGTATTTAAAAAAAGAAAAGAGGAGGAGAGCGAACATGAAAGGTTAGAGAAGGGATAAAAATGATTAGGAGGAACTTCTGTAGAGAATGGGAATGTGACTTGATAAGGCCTGTATATAAGGAAACCCCAGGATCAAGCATGGCCCAGTTGAGATTGTAGGAACATAAATTTTTAGGAGACTCAGTTAGAATGATTCAAAAATTTCTCCACCTTTCTTCAGCAGCACAGGCACATAAGAAATGATAGCAAGTAGTAGGAATGACCCAAGTGAGACTTGGCAAGGCATAATTAGCAAAATGATAAAGGAGGTTGGGATTCAAGAAAGGAAGGCAGTGTAGAATTGAATTAGGTTCACCAAGGTGTGAACAAGGGAGACAAACCTAGGAAAGAATTGAAGGATCAAGTGATTAGAAGTCACAATATGAACAAAGAGTAGGGTTGGGGAAACAAAATCAGTGGGGCAGGGGAAAAGCCTATAAAATGTGGTTGGATTAGGGGACCATTGCAGCATATAGATATATAATGGTTATTTTGTCCAACTCCCTAATTTTATAAATGAGAAAGCCAAGGATCAGGTAGATCAAGTCAACAAACATTAAATATTCACTATATATCAGGCACTGTGCTAAGCCATGATAATACAAAGGACGACAAAAGATAGTGTGAGCATGTGTGGGCATGGTTGCACTTTGCCTGTGTAATTGTGTTCACATAGCTCTATCTAGATGTGGCTTACAGAGGGGCAAAAAGAAATCTCTTTCTAGAGTCTCCTCCCTTCACCTGTCTGCAAGGGAGAATACAATGCCATTGTTAATTCAACCTGATTAGTTAATACTTTTAGCTATTAGATTATACTGTGGACTCATACTGAGCTTGCATTCCTCTAAGCCACCCCACCCAGAGTTTTTCAACTAAATTTTTTTGCCCAGTCACCTCTTCCCTTTCTTCTACTTTTAAGCCTATATTAAATCTTTCTATTTTATCCCTACTAAATTTCATTTTATGAGTTTTGATTTAGCAGTCTAGCCTGTCAGGATTTTGGGGATTCTTACTCTCTCAACCTAGTTAGCAAACTGAAGAAACATAAAATAATTTGATGTTGCTATTGCTAGATGCATTGAGTTTGTTCTTTTTTAATCAAATAATGTACAACAGTGTTAAAGAGAAAAGTAGTCAATATGATAGAAATAAAGATAGATGTCATTTACATAGAACTTCAGGTTTACAGTTATCTGGTCTTGTTCTTTCCTTAAACCTGACTTCTCTGAGATAGGTGCCACAGTTAAGATTATTTTGTTGATGAGGAAAGTGAAGCATCAAGATATTAAGTAACTTCCCCATGATCCTACAGTTAGTTTGTATCAGAAGCAAGATCTGAACCTAGGCACCACCACCCATTCCACTATATTAGATTGCCCCATCCTGCCTCATGTCATCCAAATAATTTTGGAAGGAATTAAGCTTCAGACAGTTGGCATAACATGCTTAATATTGCATGGTAGATTAGTAGCAAAATTAGTGCTAGTCCTATGGTCTATTAACTCTTAAGGGAGACATCTTTCCTCTCTGCTATATAGCCTAGTTTGCACTTTTATTTTCTCATACTTGGATTAAAGTAATAGCCATCTAATTGGCTTCCCTTCTAAGCCTTGGTTAATCTTCCTAAAACATGAAAATTCCAGAATGTTATAGCTAAAAGAGGAATTAGTGATAATCTAATATAATCCCCGATTTTGCAAGTTAGGTAATCAAGACTAGGAGAAATTGAATTCATCCTCCGATGTCACATAATGGAGTAGTAAAGATTCAAATGAAAGTGTTTTTTATTCCAAATCCAGGACATTTTCCATTTTATCATACTTAATCAACATTTTTTATCATGTCAATTTCTTTCTAAAAACCCTTCAGTTAGAACTCAAAGGGGAACTACTAAATATGATAAAGGTTCCTCAGACTTGACATTGAAAACCTTTAGAGCTTTTTGCTCATGATTCCCCTCCATGAACCTACCATTCTTCTTCAGATGACATAAAAAGAAGCATGTCTTCTTCCATTGTATTTTCTTTTTGCCCTGTCTTTTCCATCATTTTATATATATATATATATATATATATATATATATATATATATATATATATATATTACTCATCCTTGAAGGACCAATACAAAGATTACTGAGGTCGCAATGAAGCCCTCTCTAATTGCCCATGCTAGCAGTGATTTCTTTATTCTACAAACTCTTATGACATTAACTGTCAGAGCAATTTATAAAATTATAAATTCATTTTGAAGTCATCAGATGAGAAAACCAAGGTCTAAATATGTTACAGGTTAACGTCACCCAAATTCATCTAGGTGACAAAGAATAGGACTGGATTTTGGGCTATGGCCCTATAACTTAAAAACATCTTTTTCACTATACATTGAAATATATATATATATATATATATATATGTATGTATATATATATGTATGTATATATATGTGTATATATATATATATATATATATATATATATATATATATATATATATATATATATATAAAACCTAATTTGGTCTAGCCTAAACATGAATCTTATGCCTCTAATTGATTAGAAGCTCCTAGGAAGAAGGGATTTTGTCATATAAGCCTTTGTATGTAGTACAGTTTATATATGGAAAGAATCCATGCAAATTTCTCCTTTTTGTCCCCAGATTCCAAAGAGTAAAACTTGTAGAGAAACTTTCTTCTGTGTCTTCAAACCTTGCCTTTCCAACTCATGAATTTCAAAAGAGAGTTCAGTGTTTACTATTTCCACTAACAACATAAGTTTTGGCTGGGGTTGTGCAAATAATCAGGAAGCTCAACTGGAAAAGGGAGTTAGTCATATGTCACACATGAGAGGTAAACAACTCTCTGGCTGAAGAAAGTGCATATGCTTTCTTAGGACCCCTTGCTAACTTTTAAGGGTTACAACTGATTGTGCTTGAACTCATTGATTATTAGACATGTTCAGAATGGTGATTTAATTCATGCCTAATGGAAAATTATATATATATATATATATATATATATATGTATATACATATATATATATATATAGGTTTTCATAAAGAGAAAACCTCTGTTAAAATATTACCACATCATTTAAAAGCCTTTATTGTTCTAAATTTGGATTTTCTTGCTAGTGCAAAAAGAATGGAGCCTCTTTGGTTAATGCTAACAGATAGCACTGAAGGGTAATCTATTATAGAGAAGTCTATAGCTCCTAATGACTTAGATAAGTTCTTGCACAATCTAGAGCCCCAATCCATAAGTAAAACTAGGATTGACTTGGGCAAACAGAGGTTTGTACCATGAACAAATAAATAAAATGGTAGCACATGTAAACATCAAGGATGAAATTAGGAGGTGACACACATTATTTAAATTTTTGTTAAAGCCGAAAGTATTCCCCAGTTCATAGACTCACTCTTCCTAATGGGTCCTTGGTAGAACTCCAACTAATTGAAATCCTTGTACACACATCACTATCAATATTTTCCCCTTTATTAGTTAGCCAGAGAATACAATTAGTTCAAAGGAAATAGATTTCATGTAACATAAGAAGAAAAATAATGATAAAACATCCCACATAAAACTGAAGCCATTTTCACAAATATTAAATATACCATTGATAAGGGGACATGTAGAAAGAACATAAGCCTTTCCTTACTCCTCTTAATTCCAGTGTCTTCCCTGTTAATTGTTTCTTCTTTATCCTTTAGATTATTTATTTGGTATATATTTGTTTGCATGTCACCTCCCCAAATTACAAACTTCTTGAGGGCAGGGACTGTCTTTTGCCTCTTTCTACATCTGTAGTACTTGATAATTTTTAGGTGCCTGGTTCATCATATTGAATTGAGCTAAATATGTGAGGACATATAGCCAGATTATCTACTACAAACATAGCAAACATGAGCTAAAGACTCATCAATAATGGAGATACAACTCACAGATCCATCACTGCAAGCATATTAATGACTTGTGGTAATAACATCTGATTTATCCTATCAAGCCTGGTCATTCTTGATCTCCACTGGGCACAAGATCTTTATTGAATATATAGTTTCTGCAAACTGCTTATTAGAAATATGTTTTTAATGAATAAAATACATAGTATGACAAAGGAAACCTATTAAATTGAAATATCATCATGAAAGTATTTTTTAACAAATTTGTGTAGTATCCTTTACAATTGGCATAACATGTTTAAGATTGTATAGTGAGTTAGTAACAAAATTAGAGCTAGTCCTATAGTCAATTTACTCTTAGGGGAGTCATCTTTCCTCTTTGCTATATATCCTAGTTTGCACCTCAGTACTACTTTTGGTCCCAAGGGAACAGGGCTTCTCAGAAGCAATATTGTTTGGGGATACAAGGGATCAGGAGTCCTTTCTGGTTAAGGCCAAGAATGCAGACAAGGAGAGACCACATCTCTTTCTAGGTCAAACCAACTTGAAAACACTGAAAACTTTCCAATGCCCAGAGCTAGCTCTGAAGAGAACATTGCAGGAAAAGCCTAAATCTTGTGACAGTGCCCCCTAAATACATACACACACACACACACACACACACACACACACACACACAGAGGAATATCTCAACATTAACATAAAGCTCCACATCAAGAAATAATTTGAAAAATGAGCAAACAACCCCCCCCCAATCATAAAAAGTTACTATGGTAACAGGAAAGATCAAGACACAAACTCAAAAGACAATAATGACCAACAGCTACAAACAAAGCCTCAAATGAAAAAACATGAGGATTTCTGGTCAAGATGGCAGACAGAAGACAGGTACTGTGTTAAATGCTCCTCTTTCCCCTCAGAAACAACATGAAAGAAACCCCTTAGAAGAAATTCAATCAACAAAACTCAGATAGAGAATCTAGGAGAAGAACACCTACCAAGAAGGTCTGTCTCAGTGGACCATGGGTTAACTAGGAGACAAGAGCAGAGGGTCATCCTGGGAACAGCAGCTGGGGGAAGCCAGAGGGCCAGCCTCAGTCATAGAGACTTTGGTGAGTGGTGGGTGTGAGATTCAACTTTAGCCACTGAGTCTTTGGCCAGGGGGAGAGGAGCCACAAAAAGGTAAGTTCCAGCACAGAGTGTCAGAGCACACCTGGAAAAACAACCAGCTGGGCCAGGGACCTCAGCTCCATACTTGCAGTGGAGCCCTTTGCCCAGAACAAACAACAAACAACCCCCCCACCCTTTCAGGCTAAGACTTGATCAACAGAGTCACTCAAGGGAAAGAGATTAACTCCCTCCCCCAGGCCCCAAGGTCAACTCAGACCCTGCTGCTGAGAGCCCCAAATACTCCAGAGAAAGAAATCAGCCCCCTTTTCTGGTCAGCCCAGCAATTACTAAGCCAACTGATCAAAGCTTCTAGGATCTTCAAAAGCAAATCTCTGAGAGTGAGCCACCCCCCCCAACACAAAATCCTAGAAAGATGAAGAAAGGCCTGAAAAGAGGGGGACCCATGGAGAAATACTTAGAAGAAATAGATTCTAACCCAGAGATCTAGCACTGCTGAGGACAATATGAATTGGTCTCTAGCCCAGAAAGACTTCCTTGAAGAAATCTGGAAGGAGTTTAAAAATCAATTGGAAAAATTAGGAAAAGAAACTCAAGAGAAAAATTAACATGTTGCAAGAGAAAATTAACATCTTGCAACAAGAAAACAAATCCTTGGAAAATACAATTGGACAGATACAAAATGAGACTAATTCTCTCAGATCTTTAATTGGGCAAATGCAAAAAGAAAACGATTCTCTCAAAACTATACTTAGGCAAATGGAAAACTCCTTCAAAAATAGAATTGACCAACTGGAAAAGAAGTTGCAAAAGATAAATGAGGAAAAGTCTTCTCTAAAATAAAAGAATGGAATTGGCGGAAACTAATGACTTATGAGACAACAAGATTGTATTAAATAAAACCAAAAGATCAAAAAAAAATAGAAGAAAATACTTCATCAGCAAACACACTGATCTAGAGAACAGATCAAGAAGAGAGAACTAGAGAATTATAGGCCTTCCTTAAAGTGTTGAAGAGAAAAAAAATCCTGGACTTAATATTACAGGATTTAGTGATGGAAAATTGCCCTGAGATCATGGAACCAGAGGGGAAAAATAGTTATTGAAAGAATACATCAATCCCCTCTGGAAAGGGATCCTAAAATGAAAACACCAAGGAATGTTGTGACCAAATTCTAATACTATTAGATAAGAAAAAAATCCTGAAAGCAGCCAGAAAGAAAAAAAATTAAAATCAGGGAACCACAATAAGGATTATACAGGACCTGGCCCCAACAATATTAAGGGAGCCAAGAGCCAGGAATGGGACTTTCCAAAGAGCAAGGGAGCTTGGCATGCAGTCAAGAATCCACTACCCAGCAAAGCTGAGCCTTCTTTTCAGGGGAAAAGGTGGACATTTAATGAAATGGGAGACTTCCACAATTTCATGATGAAAAGACCAGAGCTAAATAGAAAATCTGGACATCAAAAAAGGAGGCTCAAGAGACACATGAAAAAGTTTTAAAAAAGGCTAAGAAAAAAACTGCTATCCAATAAGATGAAACTGACTATATGCCCACTTGGGAGAAAGAGTCTCTTAACTCTTGAGAATTGTAAGTCTATTAGAGAGAATATACTTAGCCAGAATTTATGGACACTCAAATTTTTTGTGACTCAGATAGAATGATTTAAAATCAATAAACTCCTTAAAAAGGGGGACAGTAAGGAAATGGGAGGATGGAAGAGACTGAATGGGGTAAATCTCATTGCATCAAGAGGTACAAAAGACATATGGTATTTGGGGGGGGAGGAGATGAGAACCACCTAAATATTCATCTCATCAGACTTGGCTTAAAGTTAATTTAAGCACACTCAGTTAAGTTAAGAAGCTTACCTTGCCTTTCAAATATTAAAGGGGAAACAGGGAGGTGGGGGAGTGGGAGAAACAGGGGAACTAACAGAAGGAAGGTAAGGATGAGAAAAGGAAAGGGGAAAGGAAGGGGATGGGGTTGATATAAGAGGGCAAACACACTGAAGGTGGTGATATTCAGAGACAAAACACTGGGGAATATGGATAAACGCGGGGAGGGAAGGGGAAAATACAAACAGAAGGAAGATAGCATGGAGGTCAATAAAGATTTAGTAATTATAACTTTGAATGTGAATGGGATGAACTCTCCCTTAAAACATAAGTGGTTAGCAGAGTCAATTGAAAACCAGAATCCTATAATATGCTGCTTACAAGAAACTCATTTGAAACAGATATATATATATATATATATATATATATATATATATATATATATATATGCAGAAAAGGAAAAATGTTGGAGCAAAATATATTTTGCTTCAGCTGAAATGAAAAAAGCAGGGGTAGCAATCCTTATCTCAGACAAAGCAGCTGCAAAAATAGATAGCCTTAAAAGGGATAAGGAAGGTAGCTATATCCTCCTAAAAAGCACCATAGACAACAAAGTAATTTCAATGCCAAATATGTATGCACCCAATGGTACAGCATACAAATTCTTAGAGAAGAATTTGAAAGAGTGACAGGAAGAAAAAGACAGCAAAACTCTACTAGTGGGAGACCTCAATCTCCAACACTCCAATTTAGATAAATCTAATCATAAAATATACAAGAAGGAAGTTAAGTAGGTAAATAAATTGTTAGAAAACCTAGATATGATACACCTATGGAATGGGGATAAAAAGAAATATACTTTTTTTCTGTAGTACATGGCATCTACACAAAAATTGACCATGTACTAGGACATAAAAACATAATGATCAATTGCAAAAAGGCAGAAATAGTGAATATATCTTTCTTAGATCATAATGCAATAAAAATCATATGCAATATTGGGCCAGGGAGATATAGACCCAAAATTAGTTAGAAACTAAATAACCTTATTTTAAAGAATGAGTGGATCAAGCAACAAATTGTAGAAAGAATTAATTATTTCGTCCTAGATAATGACAATAATGAAACAACATACCAAAACCTAGGTGTGTCAGGGGACATATTATATCTGTCAATGTTTACATGAATAAATTGGAGAAAGAAGAAATCAATGAACTAAATATGCAACTAAAAAATTAGAGAAAGAACAAATTAAAATCCTCCAATTAAATACCAAATGATAAATTCTAAAAATTAAAGAAGAAATCAATAAAATAGAAAGGAAGAAAATTATTGAACTAGTAAATAAAAGCAAGAGCTGGTTTTATGAAAAAAACAATAAAATTGATAAACTTCTGATCAATTGGATTAAAAAAAGAAAGAAGAAAACCAAATTACTAGTATAATAAATGAAAAAGGCGAACTCACCACCAATGAGGAGGAAATTAAAGCAATAATTCAAAATAATTTTGCCCAACTCTATGTCAACAAATTTGACAATCTAAGTGAAATGGATGAGTATTTACAAAAATATAAATTGCCCAGATTAAATGAAGAGGAAATTAAAAGCTCAAATAACCCTATCTCAGAAAAAGGAATTATTGAATTCCCTAAGAAAAAATCTCCAGGGCTAGATGGATTCAAAAGTGAATTCTTTCAAACATTTAAGGAATAATTGGTTCCAATTCTATAAAAACCCTTTGGAAAAATAGGTTAAGAGAGAACTCTGCCTAACTCTTTCTGACACCAATATGGTGCTGATACTTAAACCAGAAAGAGTTAAAACAGTGAAAGAAAATTATAGACCTATCTCCCTGATGAATATAGAAGCAAAAAATCTTAAGTAAAATCTTATCAAAACTATTACAGCAAGTTATCACTAGGATTATACATTATGATCAAGTACAATTTATCCCAGGAATGCAGGGTTGGTTCAATATTAGGAAAACTGTTAGTATAATTGATTATTATATCAATAACATACCTATCAGAAATCATGTGATCATATCAATAAATGCTGAAAAAGCTTTTGACAAAATACAGCACCATTTCTAATAAAAACCCTAGAGATAGTAGAAACAAATGAATTATTCCACAGAATAATAAGCAGTATCTCTCTGAAATCATCAACATGCATTATATACAATGGGGAAAAACTAGAGGCATTCCCAATAAGATTGGGGTGAAACAAGAATTCCTTTTATCACCACTACTGTTCAATATTGTATTAGAAATGTTAGGTTCTGGGGTGGTTAGGTGGCACAATGGATAAAGCACTGACCCTGGAGTCAGGAGGACCTGACTTCAAATCTAGCCTCAGACACTTAATCATTACCTAGCTGTGTGGCCTTGGGCAAGCCACTTAACCCCATTGCCTTGCAAAAAAAAACCCCAAAAAAATATTAGGTTCAGCAATAAGAGAAAAAAAAGTAATTGAAGGAATTAGAATTGGGAAGGAAGAGAAAAAAGTCTCACTCTTTGCACATGGCATGATGGTATACCTAGAGAATACCAAAAAATCATCTAAAAAAACTACTAGAAATAATTATCAACTTTAGCAAAGTCACAGGATATAAAATAAACCCTCATAAATCCTCAACATTTTCATATATGACTAGCAAGAAACAGTCAAAAGAGCTAGAAAGAGAAATCCCATTCAAAGTAGCCTCAGTCAGTATAAAATACCTGGGAGTCTACCTGCCAAGGTAGACTCAAAAACTTTTGGAAAAAAATTACAAAACACTACTCACACAAATAAAAGCAGATTTAAATTACTGGACAAACATCAACTGTTCATGGATAGGTTGAACTAATAAAATAAAAATGACAGTTCTACAAAAACTAAACTAAATCAAAATTCAAAAATAATTACTTTAATGAGTTAGAAAAAGTTGTAAGCAAATTAATATGGAGAAATAAAAAGTCAAGAATTTCCAGGGATTCAATGAAAAAAAGTACAAAAGAAGATAGCTTAGTCTTACCAGATCTAAAATTATGTTATAAACATCCATTATCAAAATTGTCTGGTATTGCCTAAGAAATAGAGTGGTGGATCAGTGGAATAGATTAGGTGGAATAGCAGGAAATGATTATAGCAATCTGCTCTTTGATAAACCAAAGAGTCTAGCTATCAAGATAAAAACGCTCTCTTCAATAAATTGGGAAAATTGGAAGTTAGTATGGAAGAAACTTAGATTAGACCAACACCTCACACCCTATACCAAGATAAGATAAAAATGGATATAAGATTTAGGCAAAAAAAGCAATATTATAAGCAAACTAGATCAAGGAATAGTTTACCTGTCAGATCTATGGAAGGGGAAGCAGTTTATAACCAAGGAAGAGATGGAGAACATCATTAAAAAACAAACTGGATAAGTTTGATTACATTAAATTAAAAAACTTTTGCACAGACAAAACTGCTGTAACCAAGATCAAAAGAAATGTAGTAAATTGGGAAACAATTTTTGCAACTAGTATTCCTGACAAAGGACTAATTTCTAAAATATACAGAGAGCTTAGCCAAATTTTCAAAAAAAATTAATTCCCCAATTGATAAATGGTTAAAGGATATGCAAAGGGAATTTACAACTGAGGAAATCAAAGCAATCCACAGTCATATGAAAAATTGCTCCAAATCATTACTTAGTAGAGAAATGCAAATTAAAGCATCTCTGAGATACCATCTCACACCTCTCAGACTATCTAATCAATATGACCAGAAAGGACAATGATCAGTGTTGGAAGGGATGAAGGAAATCTGGGACACTGATACATTGTTGGCGGAGCTATGAACCCATCCAACCTTTCTAGAGAGCAATTTGGAATTATGCCCAAAGGGCAACAGAAATATGCATACACTTTGATCCAGCAATACCAGTACTGGGTCTATACCCTAAAGAGATGATGAAAAAGGGTAAAAACATCACCTATACAAAAATGTTCATAGCAGCTCTCTTTGTAGTGGCAAAGAAATGGAAACTGAGGGGATGCCCATCAATTGAGGAAATGGTTTAACAAACTGTGGTATCTGTATGCGATGGAACACTATTGTTCTATTAGCAACCAGGAGGGATGGGAGTTCAGGGAAGCCTGGAATGATCTGCAAGAATTGATGCTGAGCAAGATAAGCAGAAACAGAAAAATATTGTACACCCAAACAGCAACAGGGAGGTGATGATCAACCTTGATGGACTTGCTCATTCCATCAGTGCAACAACCAGGGACAACTTGGGGCTGTTTGCAATGAAGAATACCATCTGTATCCAAAGAAATAATTGTGGAGTTTGAACAAAGACCAAAGACTATTACCTTCAAATTGCAAAAAAAAAGTAATCTTATTATGTAATTTTGTAATTATGTAATCTCCTACTTTATTTTTATCCCTTAAGGATATGATTTCTCTCTCATCACATTCAACTGAGATCAATGTATGCCATGGAAACATGTAAAGACTAATTTCTGTGAGGTTTGCAGGGAGGGAAGCAATAATGGGGGGAATTGTAAAATTTAAAATAAATAAAATCTTTCTAAAAAAAATTAAGATTGGACATAAGCCAAATAAGAATTTGTAGAAGAATTGAAAACACATTTTCAAAATAAAAAAAAGTTGCAGAGTAAAAACTGGAAAAAGAAGGTTGCAAGAAAATTATGAAAAGACAATTACTAGTTTGGTTTAAGAATGTGCAAAAATACTGAAGAAAATAACCTTAAAATAGAATTGACCAAATGGGGAAAGAAGCAAAAAATTCACTGATGAAAATAATTCCTTCAAAATTAGAATTGGGCAACTGGAAACTGACTCTATGAGACATTAAATAAAGAAAATAGTTGAAATAATGAAAAAATAGAAAGTAAAATACCCCATTGGGAAAAAAATGACCTAGAAAAGAAGGCAAGAAAAGATAATTTAAAAATTAATAGACCTTTTTGAAAACCATGATGAATGAAAAATTTTAGACATATTATTTCAGGAAATTATAAAGGAAAATGTCTCATTAGGCTAGAACCAGAGAAGAATGTAGAAATTGAAAAAATGTCCTGAAAGACATACAAAAATGGAAACTTCAAAGAATATTAGAACCAATCTCAGTCCCAGGTCAAAGAGAAAATATTTCAGTTAGTCAGAAAAAAATAGTTGAACACCATTGAATGACAACCAGGATCTCACAAGATTTAGCACCCATTACATGAAAGGAAGGGAGGGGTAGGAATATGATATTTAGAAAACAAAAGAGCTAGGTTTACAACCAAGAGTAATCTAAACAAAAAAAAAAAGAATGTCCTCCTTTTGTGGGGGGGGGTGGACATTTAATGAAATAGAGAATTTTCAAGTACTCCTGATGAAAATACCAGAAATGAATAGAAAAATGTGAATTTCAAAATAAGGACTCAAGGAAAGCATAAAAATGTAAACATGAACGAGAAACCAATAAGGTTTAACTGGTTACCTATCTATATAAGAAGATGACATATTTAACTCCTAACAACTTGATCATATTTTAGAAAAGTTTTAAAAACATCTATATAGACAAAGGGCACAAGAGTGAGCAAATTACAGAGAGTTTTCACTCTACATAATTGGACCATTCCACAAATTTCTATAGAAAATGATTTTTACATAATGATAACATTCTCTTACCCAACCACTTCACTTGTCCTACATAACAAAGGATTGCAAAACATAATATATTTAAACAAGTCATAAAATATACTAAAATGCAGCCATTAAATATTGTACGTGATAACAAACATGATTGTGGAATGAAAGATAAAATCAGTGATGAAGAATGCATAGGACTGAATAGTATAGTTAACATAGACATGCATAGTGTTGCCACTTCTCCACCTATTTCACCTAGCTTTATTATTGCTGGTTGACTGCATATCTTTTTTAGGTAGCTATTGAGAGGTGTTTGCATAGTGCCTCTCTTTTTTTTTTCATTATACATATGACAATAGCAAACAATATTATTCTCAGCTAGTCTTTGTATATTTAACAATCTTGAAGTATTTGGATTCATCTTTTGAATAAAATAAAACATTACTTAAATATTAAAATGCTTCTGCCAACTGTTTCATTGTGAACTTTTTTGTTTTACCCTCTGAGTCTGAAACTTCTTTTCTTCTACAGTTTTTGCAGCTAGCAGCTCAATCATATCCTCATTCAATTCTTTTCCATGAGTTTCAATCAACTCTTCCACATCATTCCAACCCCAATTCTTCTGATAATTTTACAATTTTGCTGCCCAAGTCCTCAAATGTTTCATCTTTATCAAATCCATAAAAATCAGGAGTGAACTACAGGTAAACTTCTTTTCTAAACTCCCTTCATATACATTTCTTTTATATCTTCTTATGACTTTGCAATATTACAGATTGCATGGTAAATATGATAGGACTTCCAGAAATCTCTAAACGTTAAATCTTTATATGCAGCCAAATCTGCAATTGTGAAGGTAAAAGTAGTATATAAATTAAATGTCTCAAAATTTGCAATCACTATCTATTATAGATTGTAATAATGATGTGGTGTTAGGGGGAAAGTAGACCACTTTTACATTTTCATTAGAATAATTCAGAAAGGGAGGATGATCTGAAATATTCAAAATAGGAATGGCATTATTTCAAAACTTCTTGACTTCAGCAATGAAGCAGTATATTAAGCATTGTTCAAAGATGATAAAGGTTCTCTAGGGTCAGTGTATGCACAGGTAATGTTATCTTGTAGGTTACTTTCAATGCTCTGAGATTTTCTGAGTAATGCATGAGAGCAGGTTTTAATTTGCAATTCCCAGATGCATTCTTTCCTAACAAAATACCTCTATTTTCTAGAACTTTTATGCCCAGGCATAATTTTTTCCTTCAACCAGAAGTAGGTTCAAGATAGCATCTTTATGATAGACTGGTTTCTTCTACATAGTTAGAAGATTTATGTATTTTTCCCCAGAAACTCTGGAAACTTCTTTACAGTTTCACTAACTGTACTAGCATCCTCTCCTGACACTAGCATATCATGAAATCCTGCATGATTTTTAAATTATGCAAACCAACCACTGCTTGCTGTAAATATCTTCAGTGCTCCTTCAGGGAACTTTACTTTTAAATCTTCAAAGAGACTTTGAGCTTTGGCTTGAATTGTCATCAAGCTTAAAAATATATTTTTCTAAATCTGGTTTTCTTGAATCTCTAGAACAGCATTCTTTTGGTTTCAATTGGAAAGTCATCTTCTTGTAAGCATTATCTATATCATGATTTTTTTATGCAGTCAGCATTTTTCATTATGATATTCATAGATAACACAGCAAGTCTAAGCTGACATGCAATTGATTACAATTCATGTCTTCCTTCACATTTTCTAATCATTTCCATTTTCATTTACAAGTCTATGATGATGATGATGATGATGATGATGATGATGATGATGATGATGAAATGATTCATGCTACCCCTAAGAGCACACTTGCCATTGCCACCAGTCATGGTAAAACTATAAAGATCACTATTCAACACAGGAAAAGGCATAGTTTCACCCACTGTCTGCAAAAAATGTAGGAACTGGGGCAGCTAGGTGGCACAGTGGATAAAACACTGGCCCTGGAGTCAGAAATACCTGAGTTCAAATCTGGTCTCAGACACTTAATAATTACCTAGCTGTGTGGCCTTGGGCAAGCCACTTAACCCCATTGCCTTAAAAAAAAGAATTAAAAAAATGTAGGAACTAACTCAGAGAGGCCTCTTAGTTTCCCACCATTTATGCTGTCCTCATTATATAGCATCTTAACATACTGTAACTGCTTTCTGTAAGGAATTGTTGCAATTTATTTTAGAATGTGAATTTCCTTCAGAATTCTTTATATAATGTTGAATTTGCGTAATGCAAATTTATGCAAAGTGAGAAATCTCTTATGTTGGTATGATCTCAAAACATGGAGGGATTAAAAAAAGGAACTAAAATAAGGGAGGAAGCTGAGGAAGAATGGAGAATAATTATCTCACATAAAAGAGATATGTTAAAAGAGACCATCACATGTATGTTTGTATCCACATATGCAGACTTTTATATACATGTTTATATCTTCATGTGCACACTCGATTTGGTAGGAAAATCTACTTATCCATGTAGGCATTTCACTTATATGTGTGTATATAAAATCCTTTATATATGTGTGTGTGTGTGTGTATTTTTGTGAGTATATATATATATTCAGTTTGATAAAGAAATCTATCTTACCCAAAAAGGGGAAAAGATGAAATAAAAGGAACATGTGATAAAAAGAGGACATATTAAAGAAAATAATGGACAAAAGCAGAATAGACTTTGATGAGGGACAGGACAAAAAGAGAGAGAGAAGGCTTAACAGAGGAAAACAAGAGAGAGATAAATGCACAGTCAATATAACTATGAATACAAATGGAATGAATTCACCCAAAAAATACAAACAGGTAGAAAAATGAGTTAGAAACAAGAATCCCATAATACATTGTTTACAGGAAACACATTTTAAGCAGAGAGATACATGGGAGTTAAAATAAGTGGATGGATTGGAATATGTTATATTTCAACTGAAGAAAAAAAGATCATGATCTTTCACAAACAAGAAAAATGCATCTAGTTAAATGAGATAAGCAGGGAAACTACATCTTACTAAAAGACATTATGGGCAATAAACTAATATCAATACTAAACATATATGCATGGAAAGATAGAACATCAAATTTCAGTAAAAATCAAAGAGGAAGAAAAACTAAGTTACAGAAGGAATATTAAAACCATGCTATTGAGAAGCTCAGTTTTCCTTTCTCAGGGTTAGATAAATTTCATCATAAAATAAATAGAACATAAGGTAAAGAGATGAATAAAATTTTAGAAATATGACAGACCTATAGAGGAAAGTAAATGGGAATAGGAAAAAAATCTTTTTCTCCACCGCACATGGTACCTTCACAAAAATTGATGATGTATTGCAACATAAAACTTCACAAACAAATGAATAAAGGCAGAAGTATTAATAATAATGTACCCTTTACAGACCATAATGAAACAACAATTATATTCAATAAAGTATTGTGGGTATACAGATTAAAAGTTTATTCAAAACTAAATAATCTAATCCCAAGCAGGTCAAAGAGCAAATCATAGAAATAAACAACAATTTAATTAAAAATAGTAACACTGAGAAAACCTACCAAAATTTGTGTGATACAGTCAAAGCAGGATATAGGGGGAAATTTATATCTCCAATCATGTACGTCTATAAATTAAAGAAAAAGCAGATCAAAGAACTAGGCATGCAACTTAAAAAAATAGAAAAACTTTCCAATTAAACATCAAAATGGAAATATAGACATTTAAATGAGATTAATAAAAATGAGAGTTCAAGGTAAACCTTTGAACTATTAAATAAAATTAGAATTAAGTTTATGGAAAAATAAAATAAATAAATGATTGGTTAATTTTATTTTTAATAAAGAAAGCTAAATTACCCATGTCAAAATTTAAAGGGATGAATGCATGACCAATGAAAATGAAATTTTAAAAATTGTTATGCATTACTTTGCTAAATTTTATGGCCAGTTAAGGTGGCAAAATAATTGAAGTACATGAATATCTACAATAAATTGTCCATATTAACAAAAGAGGATATGCTTGCTATAGAAATAAGATAAAAAGGAATTGAAGGAATAAAAATAAGCAATGAGAAAAAAAATTTATCAATCTTTTATATGATGGTATACTTATGAGATCCCTAGAGAATCATCTAAAAAACTAGTAGAAACAATTTACAACTTCAACAAAGTTGCAGGATATGAAATAACCCCATAAAATTATCAGCATTTCTATATACTAACAATAAAACCCAACAAAAAAGAGGTGGAAAGAGGAATTCCTTTTGAAATAACTGTAGATAATGTGTCCATCTCCCAAGACAAATTCAGGGATCATGTGACAATTATAAAATACTTTTCACACAAAAAAGATAGATCCAAACAAGTAGAGAAATAGCAATTGTACATAGAAAAGTCAAGTCAATATTACAGAAATGTTAATTTTACCTGTTCATTTACTCAGTACCATAGCACTATTTTATAAAGCTGAAAAACCCAACAAAATTAATCTGGAAGAACAAAAGATTAGGAATATCAAGGGAATCAATGGAAAAAAATTGTAAAAAATTGCAACTGAGCAGTTTCAGATCTCAAACATTTCATAGAGGTAATCATTAAAACTATCCTTTAGTGACTAAGAATTAGAGTTGTGTATATCAGTAGAATAGAATGGGTTCAGTAATAAATGACCACAATAATCTAATATTTAATAAACAAAAGATCAAAGCTTTAGGAAAATGAACTTATCATTGCAGAAAAAAATCCTGGGAAAATTGGAAAGGAGTTTTGAAGAAACTAGGAATTGACCAACATCTCACATTATACCAGATGATGTCAAAAGGGATAAATGATTTAGGTATTAAGGGTGATATCATAAGCAAATATAGAAGCATGGGAAAATATACTTGTGGGTTTTATGTGAAAGGAAAGACTTTGTGATCAAATGATAATTAGAGTCCCCCACAAGTATAATAAAAAGTTTTGATTATATGAAACTAAAAAAGATTTTGCACTGACAAACCCAATGTAGCCACGATTAGAAGGAAAATAGGAAAATGGTAGAAATTTTCTGAATTTTATAGAAAGTTTCTCTAATTTCTCTAAATTTTAATAGAATCTTCTCTAATTTCTCTAAATTCTAATAGAATCTTCATTTCTCAAACATACTGAGATAAACTATATGTATGTGTATATATATATATTCAAATATACTATAGAAAATAGAAAATATTTTCCAATTGATAAATGGTCAAAGTATGTGAAAAGGTAGTTTTCAGAAGAACTAAAAACTATCAATAGTCAGATGAAAAGTGTTCCAAATCATTAATGATTAGAGAAATGCAAATTTAAACAACTCTGAAGTATTAATATACAGCCATCAAATTGGCTAACATGACAGTAAAAGAAAATTAATTATGTTGGAGGGAATGAGGGAAAATGGGACACATTCATGTTTGATAGAATTGTGAACTGATCCAACCATTCTGGAGAATATTTTGGAACTATATTGGCTATAAAATTATACTTATCCTTTGACTTAGCAATATTGTTACTATATATATCAAATAAGTAGGAAAACGACTTATATATACAAAAATATTCATACCACTTCTTTTTGCATGGACTAAGAATTGGAAATTGATGGAATTCTCATTAACTGGGACTGGCTAAACAATTTGTGGTATGTAATAAAATAATAACACTATTGTGCTGTAAGGAATGACAAGCAGGATGATTTCAGGAAAAAAAACGAAATGATTATATGAACTGATGCAAAGTGAAATGAGAACCAAGAAACCATCATGCAAAGTAATTGAAGTATGACTTAGCTACTCTGTTCAAAACAATGATTCAAGAGAATTTCAAAGGATCTATCATAAAAAAAATACTTTCCACCTTCTAAGAGAGAATTTAAGAAGCATGCTTCCAAAGTGAAGCATACTTTCTTCTTTATTTATGTTTCTCACTTTTCTTGAGACTTTTTGCATAATGCCTAATAGGGAAATATGTTCTTCATGACTTCAGATGTATAATTCCTTGCATTCTCAATGGGTGGGGAAGTGACTTTAAGGAGGAAGAGAGTTTGGAACTCAAAATTTTATAAAAGTTAATATTTTTTAAAAATCACTTTCATGGACCAGAGGTTAAGCTCCCCTGACCTAGTGTAACTTTTTCATTTGATAGATTCAATCTTAGTTTTCTTTAAAAATATAAAATTTGGCCCTGGTCTTACAGGTGTTAACTGGCAGCATCAAGCTCTCAGATTCTAGAACCAGATTTTTTGATTCTTCAAACATTGGAACCTTTCCACTACACAATTCTTCCTTCCTAAAAGTTATTGGTAAATCTGGCAACTTGACTAAGACCCAGAAGCTAGTGGGGTCTACATGTGTATATATAAAACTTTATTGTGAAGAATAATCTTAAGTGTGTAAAAAATATTCTTCAATTATTGCTAGATTTTACTTCTCCTTAAAGTATCTGTAGTTCATTTGGAAAACTGAAACTAGTTCCATATCACTCATAGATCTCTGCCCTTAGACCTTATTAGTTTTGTGATGATAGATAAATCTCTTATCCTCTAATTTCCTCAGTTTACCAATTATAAAATGAAGATAACAATAGCACCTACCATTCAGAGTTATTTATGAGGAATAAAAGAGAAAGGTATAATACCTAGCAAATTGAGGGTGTTATCTCTCTCTATATATGCTTATTCCATTTCCTTTACATCCCATTGTAGATAGTGAAGATGATGCCTGGGAAGAGTTAACCGTTCATCTTCTGGAGGAATCTGAAAAGTTAGAACCATCCTGGATAAAGAAATACATATTTTAATTGGAACTGAGCATCCAAGTCTCCAACTCTCCTCCATCTGCTGATATTCTTCTTTTCCTTTGTATCTCAGGCTTTCTGGGCTGCTTTTAGGATTTTGCTTTTCCATTAGCCATTTCAGAGCGTGTCCCTTGGGATTGGTTTTAGGATAACCCTATAGATACAAGCCAGTCTCCTTGATTTCCTTTTCCTTTCCATTCCTCTATGACTTTTTCTCTGAAGGTTTCATTTTCAAATAAAGACAAAGAATTATGACTGTGTCTGTGCTCTAGCTATTCCCCTGCCCTACTACTATGAAGTGGACTGACTGATTTGCAGACACCTCTGGTCAGCCCTGTAGTCAGACTGACATCATTGTAGACTGTGAGATCACCTTCCATTTTTCCCAGAAGCATCTTGCTGCTACTGCTGTCTCTGTAGGGTCTTGATCACAATAGGGAGATGAGCTCATATCAGCAGTTCTATTGTGCCGCTCATGTTCCTATGTGGAGGGTCAAGCATCAGTACAGTGATGATGTTAAATCTTATAATACTTTTTATTTCAGGCTAACTTAGAGTTCAGATTTCAAACCCCACGTCTGACCCATACTGACAGTTACCCTGGACAAGTCCCAATCTCACAGGCAGCTCTCAAAATCCATGCAATATAGAACTAGCACCAATTTAAATTGTTGGGAGGATTTTCCTCACAAGGAATTCCCTATATTAATAAAACTAAAAGAATACAGGCCAAATGATCAAAATCAAAATTTTCCAAAGCACTCTCATAGTCATTGCCTACAAACAACCTCATGAGGTATTTAGGATAGGTAATATTATTCTCCTCTAATATACTCCAAGGGTCATTTAGGTGGTGCAGTGGATAGAGCATTAGCCTTTGGAGTCAGGAGGATGGGAGTTCAAATCCAATCTCAAATGCTTTCCACTTACTAACTGGATGACCTTGGGCAAGTCACTTAACCCGGATTGTCTCACATCCAGGTTCATCTCCAATTATACTGATCCATATCTGGCCATTGGACCCAGATGACTCTGGAGGAGAAGGTGAGGCTGGTGACTTAGCACAGCACTCCCTCACTCAAATCCAAATCATGTGCTTATAGTAGCATCACATAATCATCATTGTTCTCCTTTACATAGGAGCAATGTGAGAGGCAGAAAGATCAAACAATTTTTCTAATGGCATCCAATAACTTAGTATATGAGATAGCTTAAGGGCATTAACATTCAGAGAACAAGTTATTTCACATTATTATAGAAAATCTGGGAGTTCCAAATTTGATTAAATAACAAAATTGCCCACTTTATGATACCAAATGCATTTTGCCTCGATATCTATGTATTTGGGAAAGTATCTTCTTCCAGTATATTTTCCACCACAGGTGTGGGTGAAATAAGACATTGAAAGTTCAATTGGCCTATCCATGTTCCTTCAAGGGGTACTTAAAGCATATTCAAAGTTGAGAGACAGAGACCAAGATGAAGACCATACCACGTGCTTCTTGGAACTAGGGGTGGGGGGAGGGGATAAGATATTATATTGGTCCTCAAGTATTTTTAGGGCTGCTGTGTATGTGCAAGAAGGATTAAGTTTGGGCTGCTTGACCTTAAAGAGCAGAAATAGGTAGAAGTAGTAAAGACACAGACATAAGGGGACATTATCATATTATTTTTGTTATTGTTATTCAGTTATTTCAATCATATCTGATTCTTCATGACCCCTTTTGGAATTGTCTTGGCACAGATACTATAATAGTTTTTCATTTCCTCTCCAAATCATTCTTCAGGTGTGGAAACTGAAAGAAAAAGGGTTAAATGACTTTGTTCAGTGTCCTACAGCTAGTGACAAAGATCACATTTGAACTCAGGTTCTCCAGATTCTAGTCATACCACTCTATTCACTATACCACCTAGCAACCCAGAATTATAGTTCTCTCAAAGTAGAAGGATCTTCTACCTTCTGCTTCAGTAGGAGAAGTCATTAAATGAGAAATAGGTTTTTACTGTTTCTAGATGTTTCTGAAATGATACTGATTTTTTGGTGGAGTTAAGATGTTAGGAAGGCACTCACCTGAGCTCTCCTCCAAACACCTCCAAATTATGATTCCAATTCTACAGTGGCAGAACCAGCAAAAAAGATGGAGTGAAATAATTTTCTAGCTCAGGACAATTTAACAGGTCAGGAGGAAAGATGTTTGAAGCAGAATGCAAAAGGATCACAGTCAGCCCCAAGTAATACAGAAATGGGTAGCAGGGTTACTGAACTAGTGGCAGCAGTAGCATGTTCCAGACTCTCAGCCCATAGATGCCAAACATAATTTATAAGGTTAGTAGGAAAGGTCTGTCATAATTGGGTGAGAGTGGAGAACATTCCAATGCAGCCTGAAGTAAACCAGGAAGAGACCTTGAGAACTATTTGCTTCTGGAGCTGCTAGTCATCATACATTCAGGGGTATCAAATAACTGGTTAGAATGAGATTATAGTAGTCTTTTTGCTAGCACTGAGACAGGACTCTATTGCTTTGCCCATAGTCAGATACGAGTCACAGTCCTGGGTGACAGTCCCAGGGTGGAGAGAAACAGGAGCAGGAACAATCCTCATTGTTCCAGGTCAGAAAAAAGTCCTTGTGGTCACTCACAGGCCAGAGCAGAAGCCAGAAGAGTAGTAAACACCTTTCCTTAGATCCTATCATCTTGTGATCAACTTTAATGGATTTGCTCATACCATCAAATGCAATAACCAGGGACAGTTGTAGAGTGCCTGTGACAGAGAATACCACCTCTATCCAGAGAAAGAACTGTGGAGTTTAAACAAAGACCAAAGTCTATTACCTTCAATTGTTTTTTTAAAAAGTTTCTTATAGTTGATTATCACCCCCATGTTGCTGTTAGGGTGTACAATGTTCTTCTAGTTCTGCTCATCTCGATGAGCATCAGTTCATGCAAATCCTTCCAGGTTTCCCTGGAAGCCCTCCTTATTTCTAATAGAACAATAGTGTTCCATCACATACATATAACACAGTTTGTTAAACCATTCCCCAATTAATGGACATTCACTCAGTTTTCATTTTTCATTTCATGTTTGCTCATCCTAGAAATAGAGCCCCAACTTAACATAGAGTTAAGATCAAGACATAGGCTGGGGTAATGACCAAACAATAGAAGAGAAAAAAAAACTGATCATAGACAATTACTATGAGGATCAAAATACACACTCAGAAGAAAATTAAAAAATAGTTAAAACTTTTATATCCAAAGTCTCCAAGAAACATATGAATTAGTCTTTCCATGGAAGAGCTCAAAAATGATTTTGAAAATCAAGAGAGACAGAAGAAAAATTGGGAAGAGATATGAAGTGATGTGAGAAAGTCATGAAAACCAAGTCAACATCTGAGTGAAGGGGACACAAAAAAAAATACTGATGAAAATATCTTTAAAATCAGTCTGAACAAATGAAAAAAAAAGGTTCTAAAAGCTAATAAGGAGACAAATACTTTAAAAAGCAGAAATGACCAAATGAAAAAGGAAATACAAAAAGCTTACTGAAGAAAATAATTCCTTAAAATATACAATTTAACAAAGGGAAGCTGATAGCTTTTTAAGAAATCAAGAACCATTAAAACAAAATGAAAAGACTGAAAAAACTAGAAGAAAATGTGAAATATCTCATTGGAAAAAACAACAATCCTGGGAAAGAGATCTAGAAGACATAATTTTAAAATTATTGGACTTCCTGAAAGCTATGATAAAAAAAAAAAACCTAGCTGTTATCTCTTAAAAAATTATTAAAGACATCTGAATGGAAAGAAAGTTCTACCTTTAATCATCACTAAGGGATCTGCTTGATTTCAAGATGCAAGGCTCTTCTTACTCAGGAGAATGCCTGTATTCTTGGGTGTTTGAGTCTGGTTTGGTTGGAATAGTGGTCTGGAATTGCCTGCACAGATCAAAAAAAAATCCAATAAATAATGTGATTTCTCAGTGAATGTGAAATTCAAACTAGGGATCCCTTTACTCTCTGACTCTAATAATTCTGAAACTGTAATGGGAATTTTATTTTTTCGGAACTCTATGGAGTGATCCAGAAAATCCATTGAACTTATCTGAGATAAAGATAGAAGAATTTCCTCAATTTCTTAATGACTGTTTTTTTCTTTAAGTTATCTATTATGTATTGACATGTTAGTATGACTAACACTTAAAACTATAAATTTCCCTTAATTTCGCATATAACATTCTCATATAGAGATAGCAGGAGAGACTAGAAAGCCTACAATTCCTGTCAAATGAACAGGATTTTTACTTCTAGAACTTCTGATTGTGGCCATTTAAGCAGAGCCTCAGCTTTAAAAATAAAAAAGGATATTTGCCCTTCTTAACAGGTTTAATATTAATTTCATAACATGAACCAATAAATGAAAAATGACTTTAAAGAAGTTTATAAATGAAAGTACTTTGTTACTATAATTAACATTTTTTAGTTACTAACATAGCACTGAAAAAGGAATTCAAAGATTTTGGCATGGAAACATTTTCTTTTCAAATTACTGTTATAATAAATAAGATGATAAATGTTATTTTGACTATGTATACTTTAAAAAAAACTTTTAAAATTATCTGAATGTTTTACTTATATTGGGAAATTTGATATAATAATAATTAAACAAAAGAGTTAGCTCTAAAAAAAAGACAAATTATCAAGGAAAACTGCCCTAATATTCTAAAAGGAGATGTCAAAATAAAAATTGAAAGAATCCATCAATCAGCTCCTGAGAGAATTGTAAAATGGGAATTGCCAGAAATGTTATAGCCAAATTTCAGAGATCTGGAGTCAAGGAGAAAATGTTGCAAGCAACCAGAAAGAAAAGGTTCTATTAGAATAACAAAAAATTTAGCAGCTTCTACATTAACGCTTGGCATATGTTATTCCATAATGCAAAAGAGCTTGGAATTACAGCCAAGAATAAGTTAACCAGTTAAATTGATCATATTTCTTTCAGGGGGAAAATATGAGCATTCAACATATAGGGGACTATCAAACTTTCCTGATGAAAAGATAGAGGTGATCAGAAAATTTGATCTTCAAATAAGAGAGTCAAGTGAAGCATATGTTGGAAAGGGAAATCATAAGGGATTTAAAAAAGTTAAACTGTGCACATTCCTACAAGGGATGATGATACTGATAAAATACATTCTTGTTATTAGGGCACATAAAAGGAGTATATAAAGACAGAGGGAACATAAGTGAATTGAATATAAAAAGGTGACAACTAAAAAATTAAATTAAGGGATAAGAGAGGAATGTACTGGGAGAAAGTGAAAGAGGTGTAACGGATTAATTATCTCATGTAAAAAGAGACAAGAAGTTTTTACAGTGAAGAGAAAAGGGGGGAGTTGAGGGGGGAGTGAAAGAACCTTATTCTCATCAAAAATGGGTCAGTGAGAGAATAACATATATATTCACTTGGGTATAGAAATCTATCTTACCCTGCAGGAAAGTGGGAGGGGGGGAAAGGATAAAATAAGGGAGGGAAAGTCATAGTCCCTTCTCATGCTTCTGATGACGGACAGGGTGAAAGGAGAGAGAGAGAGAAAGAATAGAATAAAGGGGAAAAAATGGTTGAAGGGAAATAGAGTTAGCAGTAGTAAATGAAAAAAGTTTTGAAGAAAATCTCTCTTAAAAAGATCTCACTTCTCAAACATACAGAGAACTGAGTAAATTTATAAAAATAAGAGCCATTGCTCAATTAATAAATGACAAAAAGATATGAACAGTTTTCAGATAAAGTAATCTAAGCTATCCATAGCCTTACGAAAATTCAGTATTGATTGGAGAAATGCAAATTTAAACCATGTGGGGTACCACCTCATAGCTGCTGGTTTGGCTAATAGGACAGAAAAGAAAAATGATACATGTTGGTGTAATGTTAGTGGAGTTGTGAGCTAATGCATCCTATAGAGCAATTTGCAACTATAGACAAAAAGTTTTTAAACTATGCACACTTTTTGACTTAGCAATACCACTATTAGTTCTGTATCTCAAAAGTTATATAAAAGGAAAAGAACCTATATTTACAAAAATATTTATGCTGGCTCTTTTCTGGTGGTAAAAATGTGGAAATTGAGAGAATGCCAATCAATTGGGGACTAGCTGAAAAAAATTGTAATATATGATTATGATGGAAAACTTTTGTTATAAGAAATAATAAGCAGGATACTCTCAGAAGAACCTGGAAAGACTTATGAGTTGATGTAAAGTTAAATGAACTATGTACAAAATGATATCAACAATTGTAAGCTAATCAGTTGTGAATGAGTTATTTTTCTCAGAAATACAATGATAAAGACAATTATGAAAAACTTATGCTAAAGAATGCCATTCATACTCAGTGAAAAAACTGATGAGGTCTGGACATAGATTGAAACATAATTTTTTTAATTTTATGTTTTGAGACTTTTTGCCTATATTTTCTTTCACAATATAATTATGTAAATGCTTTCCGTGACTACACATGTATAGCCTAAAATGAATAGCTTGACTCCTCAGTGGAGAGGGAGGACAGATGAAGCAAGAGAATTTGGAACTCTAAGTGTTAAAAATGGCTGTTAATTTTTTTAAGTAACTGGGGGAAATAAAATACTAAATAAAAATTAAAATGGAAAACAAACAAAAAAAGGTCATGTTACTTTTTGACTGGAAGGACTTACACTCTACATTGCCCAGAAATCTTGCCTCCTTACTTGGAGAACAGTATGATTTGTCCCCTGATCTGTAGATATTCATTATTTATATACTTCTTTCATATACACCATTAAGAATTTTTTTAATGACCTGATTTGTACTTCAAAGTTGAACACTATAAACAGTTATTCAGTATGATGGTCAACTTCTCTTTGTAATGACCACCTTTGTCATATGAATAATAATCATAGAAAAATTTCAAGTTCCAAGAAAGTAGGACTACCTAGTAAATTTGAGTTCAAAGCCAAGTTCTAATGGGTAGATTGGCAGCACTCACTATATAAATAGAAGCAGAGCTGAATGGATAGAAGATCCTGGACACACTGATACCCATAAAACTTTCTTAGCACTTCTGTCTGATCTAATCCAGTCTATTACAACTTGCAGAGTCAGTGTGTACTGTCCAACAAGTGGTTATTCATGCCACCTGGGAATTAAATGACCTATACCACTTACCTCATAGCTGTTTTCTAAGAGAGGTGTTTTGTAAGTTTAAAGCATTTGGGAAATTTGGCTTTTTTTTTATTACTAAGATTAGGATCTTGCTGTTTCCTATTGCTAAAGTATTATGAAAGATTGAGAGTTTCAGGAAAATAACAGCAGTTAAGTAGCAAAGGCTGACTGTATCACTGAAATTCTTGGAGACATTCCTTTGTAATCTATGTAACCTTTTTTATCCAATTTATTTCTGATCACTATGAAAAAGGAAGATAGTTATAATGGGGCGTTGGCAGAGTGATAATATCTATTTTCTCAACAATGGTACTCAGCAGGTGATAAAATGCTCCCTCCCTTGGAAAGGGAAAAGGGCAGCTGCCTACAAAACAACAGTGATCTTCTGTGGAGGAAGGAGGAGAAAAAGCATTGTGCAATAAATCTACTAAGCAGGGAGTTATTTCAGGAGTGTCGGGTGACGTCAAATATGGTCTTTTGAAGGTCAGCAATTTCGTGATCGACGTTATTAGAGATTTCAAGGAGCACAGCAATCCTTTGATCTGAATAATTTGTCATGGAAATTATTTTCTTGGCCTTTACAACTAATTTTAAAACACTACTTAGGGACATATTGTATCCTCAGAAGTACCATAACACCTATCTGCCCCACATTTTAAGAATTCAGAAGCAGGTATACAATTTTTTCCTGGGCTTTTTGATAGAATTATTGCTTCCTTATTTAATAGCATTGTTCATTGAGAAAATTAAAACAAGCTCGCTGATTGCAACCCTATTTTTCAATGAGGAAGCAGAGATATATTAGATAGATAGATGATAGATAGATAGATAGATGATATATAATTTATTAGTTCCTAATCGTGACAAAAGCAGAATATAAAAAACTATAATTAAGCAAGTATCCTTGCTTACTTACTTACTATTCAAGTAGCCTACATTCTAATGGAGGGAAACAACACATAAAGGGGAACTAGAAAGGAGAAAGTGTCTGAATCACAAGATACAAAAAATTGCCCTGATATTGCTAATAGGACATTTGTATTTATATAATGTTGCTGAGGTATTTTTAAATACAATGGTGTTTTGATCATTTTGAAAAATCAATTTTTGAATTACTAATCAAATATGTCATCTTGATGTTGTACTAAGCAAATTCCAAATAACATTTATCACTTGAGGATGCATTATTTATAATAGAAAGAAAATATTATTTAATGAAAAGAGTGATCCTTAAATTTTCATTATCTCTCATTCCTTTTGCCTAAGTTGTTACCAGTCTATTGGTTTCATTTCTGTAACATCTCTAGAATACAAGCCTTTCTCTCCTCTTCCATGACTACTACTCCAGTACCCTCATCATTTCATACTCAACTATAGTAGTAGGCTGTTGATAGGTCTGCTTACCTCAATTCTCTCCCCATTCCAATTCATTATCCATTCAACAATCAACAAATTTTCTAAAGTACAGGTCTGACCATGTCATTTCCCTATTCAATAAACCACAATGACTCCCTCTCATATCTAAGATTAAATACAAAATGCTCACTTTGGCATTATGAGCCCTTTCTAATCTAAGCATTCGAACTTTCTTGTCTTCTCATACCATATCCCTCATCACATACACTCCAATCCAGAAACGTTTGATACCTGGATATTCCACAAATAATATTCTCTGTCTCTTGGTTCTGGACATTTTCTTTTGTTGTCCTCCACACTTATGATGTTCCTCTTCATCTCTAACTACTGAGCTCTCTGAATTCCTTTAGGTGCCAATTTAAATCTCACTATTATAGGAAGTCTTTCATATACCCTTTTAATTTTAGTGCTTTCCCTCTATTACTTCCCATTTATCCTGGATATAGTTTACTTTGTGGGTGTTTGTTCAAACACATACATACACATATATCAAATATTCATATATACATATACATATATATATGTATATATATATTTCAAGCTGTGTCCTGAGGGAAGAGATTGTCTTTTGTCTCTTTTTCTAACCTCAGCACAGTGAATGGTATATGGTAGGTGTTCAATAGATATTTATTGATTGCAAATAATAATAGAACTACTTTATATATATATTTACTCAATGGTTAAATTTAAATTCTATATTGTTTATATTGTGTATCCTAAAATCTAAAAATGCTTCTCCCTTTAATAAATAAAAAGAGGCGTTAACTTGCATGGCCACACAATAAAAGGAAATGCTTCAATGACAGTTACTTGCATCATAGTGGTGATGTTTTCAAAATGTTCATGTTTATAGAAGAGAGATAATATTCAGTGAATTAAACATTTGTTAATGCATTAAGCCATAAAAATGATAAAAAAAACTTTCAGGAAAATGAACAATTTTATATGAAAGCAATTATTTAACTATCTACACTATAAAAGCAAAGTGGATGAAAAAAAACTTATTGTTAGCATCCACTGCTGAATGAGCATTACATCTATTTGGTCCAAAAATATGTTATGTTCATAAAGAATAATGGTTCACAAAATAACATTGTATACAACTGCAGTAACAATGTGTGATAGTCAACTCTGATAGACTTAGCTCTTCTCAATGATACAGTAATCAAACACAATTCAAAAAGATTTTTAATGGAAATAGTCATCCACATCCAGAGAAAGAACTATGGAGCAAGAATGTAGACTAAAGCATATTATTTTTAATATGCATTTTTTGCTTTTCTGTGTGATTTTTTTCTTGTTTTCTTTATCATTTTCCCTTTTTATTCTAATTATTTTTTCACTACATGAATATTATGGAAATACATTCAACTTGATTTTACATGTATAATCTACATCAGATCACTTGCTGTTCATGGAGAGGGAGGAAAGGAAGAGAGGGAGAAAATGAGAGAGGAATGCAAAATCATACAAAAATGAATGTTGAAAATTGTCCTTATAATTGGAAAATAAAAATAAAGAAAGAAAAAAGGATGAATGGTTCAACTAGAATTGAATAGAAGATAGACAGCATCCTAGAAATCAAATAATCTCCACATGTTCAAGGCCCCACAAATCCAAAGACAACGATATCTGGATAGGAATCACAGACCATGATAATCTCAGAAGAATGGAGCAATGTAGAGATGAGAATGAAACAGCCTCTCTCAAATAGGCTCCTAAGAACTTCACTATTTTCCAAGAATATAACTTTAGTCCATTAACTTTTCTTTGAACACTGTCCTTATCTATTACATTTTAGAACTGGTACAACTGAATATTTTCTATTTGTGAGACCATTGTCCTAACACTTCTTTCCTGCCCATGTACTAATTTTCTAGTATTCCATAGCTACTTCTTATACAAAATTGATCTAAGTTCCATGCTCTTTTGTAAGCATAGCCATGCACCATATTTTACAGTGTGATGCCAAACAATGATTTCCAACAACAAAAAAGATATCTTGATGCTTTTAGAGCCTGGGAAGTTGTGATTTAGTGTTTCAAGACAGGCATAGCAATACTCCATTTTCCCCTCTAGATCCGTCTGTTTCCCCAGGGATTCTTAATCCTAACAGTATAGTAGGTATAAAAAAGCTTCAGAATATTTCAAGGATGATTTATTAGTTAGAAATAGAGTGAGAAAAATCATTGAGAACAGATATCATTGGCAAAAGAGGTGGGCATAGCACATAGCAAGAATGGGAGATAAAATGTTCAGAACTCAAGATGGGCACTATTGCTTTTAAAAAAATATGTATAACAATGAAATATCTCTAGGATAGGTAACTAACTGAGCATTCTTCATTTGCGAGTCCTGAAAGAGGACATTTATCTGCATAAACTAGAGTTGGCACGAAGCAGAGGTATTCCTCTAGTCCCCATCCCTGGTCCTCCTTTTTCCATCCTCCTTTTTTATGCTGTATTAAGGGCAGCTGGGTGGTGCAATGGATAGAGCTCACCTTGGATTCAGGAGGATAGGAGTTTGAATCCAGTCTCAGACACTTGCCCCTTACTAGCTGTGTGACCTTGGGCAAGTTACTTAATCCTGATTGCCTCAAATCTAGGGCCATCTCTAGTTGTCCTGATCCATATTTGGCCACTGGACCCAGATGACTCTGGTGCAGAAAGTGAGGCTGGTGACATAGCACACCCCGCCCCCAATCCAATTCACATGCTTGTCATGGCATCACTTCCCTGATGCTGAGGTCTTCTTCGAGAATGAAGAGAATGAAGGACAAACATAAGGGAAGAAGAATATCATTTAAACCCAGGCCCCAGCAATTAAAATCACAATTAAATATCAGCTCACTTAGCCAAAGGCACAGAAAGCAAGTTCAGTTTCCATTTTAAAGGCTCTCTGCCTGTGGGGAGATTTACTGGATGATTAATAAAATAACATCAATATCTGCTATGGTTTTGTTTCCCCCTAAGTGGCATAACTTTTCTCCACAAAACTGACACAGGAGAATTAGGGAGAAACAATAATGAAGATGAGATAGCACCAGTGACTCCAGTAGCATTATGCTTTAAAGTGCCACTGGTCTTTAGCCCACTAGAAGCTGACTGGCCAACAGGAACCAAAGTAGGAGTTAAGTCCTAGTACTAAGGAACTATCCCCCAGGGTTGCAAAATACAGGAACTGGTAAATTGTACCTTGCCCATTCCATTTTTTCCTTCTTTCTTTTCCTTTATCCTTTCAAACAGAGATTTAAATCAGTATGTTCTCTTCCGTGTTTAATAATAAATTTGGAAAACCTTGGTTTCCTAGCTAAAAAATATTGTTCTTCAATACTAAAAATACTAAAAAGATCAGATATAGCAACTAGCCAAAAGGTTAAAACTTTGCTTAGAAATAAACAATTTTTCATCTCACTATCTCTATTTACTTTGACTTTGGGTTAGAAATATGACACTGAATCAAGTAATACATTTTGCTTCTCTAAGGTATTATTAAATTCCCATCCTTCTAGTATTAATTACGGTCAGAATATGCATGTTGGATGACTCTGAAGGGGTTTGACTAGTAGAGTATAATTAACTGGAGAACTCCCATTCCAGCTTGGTGGTTTAGATGTTCGTCCAGTCCCAATAGACTTATATCATCAAATAGCCAATATCTAAAGCCATCTGACTCTACATCTGTTCTTTCATTTTGATTATGAGTATTCGGGAGCTGGTCACTGAGCTAATTTTCTTTTGAATTCCCATAAACTGATAAAGATGCCTTTTTTTGGTCACATAAGAACATTTGTCTCCAGTAAAAACATTAAACATAGCCTTATTAACATCCTTCTTAGCTTTTATGGAACATTCAGTCCATGAATAAAGAAGGTTTATATTCTAAGACTTTTCCTGAAGTTTACTGACTTCTCTGTCTCTGTGAGTGGCATCATCATTTTCTAAGAATTCTAGGCTTATTACCTCTTTGACGCGTTCACCACTTAGTGATTGTTACTGAGTTCGTTTTCTGAAATCTCTTGCTTTATTTTTCTGGATTCTGATGTTGAGTCCAAGTTCTGGACTCCCTCAGTCTTCCCCAGGAGAGTGTTGGAGGTATGGGAGACAAGGATGACAAAGGAGACAAGTACTCCATCAAGATCTCCAAGTGCTCCAAGTGCTCCATTTATTTACCAAAACACCAGTGTCTAAATACCTTTCTATTCTCTAATCTACTTCCACTCCCATGGCACTTAGTAAGATAAGACTCTGGTGTTCAAGGACACCAGGTAAAGATAATTCACAATACTCCCATACACAATGGTTTCCAACAATTATTCCCTCTTCCTCTGTACCCATTGCTATAATGCAGTAATGTAAGGAGGATATAGATTAATCACCTCACACCTTGTCTCATTCAATATAGTTCTAGTGGGTCTTCTCAAGTATCATACTCCCCAGCTCAAATTAATTTTATACATGCAACTATTTCTTGAATTCCTACCATTTATCATATAATATTCTAGGTACCAAGAATGTAAAAACATGAACAGAACAACCAAATAGTCTCTTCCTTCAAGGAACTTATATTCTTACAGGTAAAATAGCATGTATACACATAAATACATATGAACATATGAAGATTAAATGGAAAGTAACTTCAGAGTGGCACTAACTGTTATGTAGATGAGTTTACAAAAAAAACTCAATTAGACAGTGGCCACTCATCAGACCTTTGAAAGGAGTGAGGAATTCTAGGATGTGGGAGAAAGAATGGTGCTTTTCAGAAGTGAAAGTTAGCCTTACCAAAAGCACAAACACAAATCAAAAGTTGTAAATATAGATTAAAAGGTAGGCCGAGGCAGCTCAGTTGCTCAGTGGATAGAGCACTGGCTCTGGAGTCAGGAGGATCTGAGTTCAAATTTGACCTCAGACACTTAATAAATACCTAGCTGTGAGGCCTCAGGTAAGCCGCTTAACCCCATTGTCTTACAACAACAACAACCAAAAAAAAAAAAAAACCTAAAATAAAAATAAGGTAGGCCAGACTTGATAACAGTACTGGACAATTCAAGTGACTTCAGTGGCTCATTTGTGGCTAAAATAAAAAAAAAATTTGTATAGAATTTCAGGCATTTCAATGTCCCAATCCAGTTTAGTCCCCACTAACATCTAAAGCAAAATAAGGCAACATAGCATAGTAAATTAAAGCTAGAAAGGCATAGATTCAAGTATTTCTTTTGATATACCCCCCCCCACACACACACACACACACATACACATACTTCAAATGACTCTGGGCAAGTTACTTAATGTCTTTGTGCTCTAGGAAAATCTCTTAAGACTAAAAACTATAGAGCATATGATAAGTTGTAGTGATAGAGGAGTTTCTCCAACTGAGAATACTTTCTACCATTGGGGCACATTTTCTACAAAGAAATCCCTTTTCTTTCATACCATACTCTGTGGGGTTTTTTAAAGAAGTTAAGCTAAAATTGACTACCACTCATTCTAGTACAAATCCTATATCTTTGCTCTTCCATGACTCCTTATCTCTGCCAGCTAACAATCTGCAAGGTTCAATTCAATTGTTACTATCCCCATGAAATCTTTTTGAATTGTTTAGTAATGGAAGCAATTGCTCCTTCAGATGACTTTATAGCCCCTCCTTCACTTATCTTTTGTGCATGTACATACACAGTGTTCTGGCCTGGAGTCAGAGAAAATCTGAGTTCAAATGTAGACTCAGACACTAACCAGCTATGTAGTCCTGCACAAATTACTTAGCCATTGTTTGCTTCAGATTTCTCATCTTTAAAAATGGAGGTAGTACCTACCTCCCAGGGTTGTTGTGCGGAACAAATGAGAATAATCTTAAAGTGCTTAGGCTAGTTCCTGATGGAACTCTGTGTGTGTGTGTGTGTGTGTGTGTGTGTGTAGCACAATTAGTAATTAGTTTAACCATTCTTAATAGATAGAAACCCTTTTAATTGTTAAGGATTTTTGCTACTATAAGGACTGAATGATCATATTTTTTGTCCTTATAGCTCTCTGACAGTAATAAAGTGTATTGTTCATAGTAGGCTATTCTTGTTCTTTCAATGAATGTTAAACAAAGAGCTAATATTCTTTGTTGACTCTTTTAGAATACATGAACTGAATAATTACCATCTCCTTCAAACTATTCAACTGGCTTCCCCTTTATTTTTTTTGCCCACTGTGTTTAAATTTCAAGGAGTTGTCAGAAGTCATTGACTTTGAGAAAAGTCCGTTTATTTTCTACAGGACTATGCTGCATAAGCCATTTTGGGGTGATGATCATTTTCCTTTACTTTTCAGTACTATTACTAATATTTTACTATTACTATGATTGTTATTATTAATTATTATTATTATCATTATTTCCAATATAATTCCAGTACTATTATTCAATACTGTACAAGAACAGTACACTTGTTTAAACAAATTTAATATGGCACTTACTTAAATATTACAATGTAGAAAACCAAAGAAAAGAGGAAAAAGAAAAACAGAAAAAGAAATGAGAGTCAGTCAGAAAAATTATGAAAAATGTATGAAAATTATGAAAAAAATGATGAAAAAAGAAAGCAGCTCCATTAAAAGTGAAAATAACCAACTAGAAAAGGGTACACAAAAGTTAATTGAAGAAAATAAAACCCTAAAAATTAGAATTGAGCAAAGAGAAACTAATTAATCTATGAGATTATAATTGCATCAAACAAAATAAAATGACTGAAAAATTGAAGAAAATGTAAGTACCTTTTAGGAAAAATAAAAGATCTGGAAAATAGATCCAGAAGAGATAATTTATGAATCATTGAACTACTAGAAAGCCTAGACCAAAAAATAAAGAACCTAGAAAGGATTATACAGGAAATTATCAGGAAAAATATACCAGATATTTGCCAGATATACCAAATATACCAGAACAAGAAGACAATTTAGGCATTGAAAGAATACACACACCCCTCCAGAAAGAGACCCCAGATGAAAACTCTAAGAATTGTTATAGCCAAATCCTAGATCTCTCAAAAAAAGGAGAAAATACTGCAAGCAGCAAAAAATGAAACAATTCAAATACAAAAGAAACACAACTAGACTCACATAGGACCTATCAGGAGCAACATTAAAGGACCAGAATACCATATATTGGAGGGAAAAGGACCTGGGCTGCAAAATTCAGAATATAATCTCAGGGAAAAGGATGGATGCTCAACAAAATAGAGGACTTCCAGAAATTCCTGAAAAAAAAGACCAGAAATAAACAGAGAATTTAATCACCAAATATATGGCACAAGAGATACATTAAAAGGTAAATGAAAAGGGGAAGAAAAAAATAAAACAAAAGAAGTTAATCAATACCATCAAATTGTATACAACTCTAAAAGGGAAGATATGACATTTATAACTCTTGAACTGTACTTCTCAGGATAATTAAAGGGTCGAACATAATCATAGAGACTGGGCTTAGAGGATATGGGTATGGTGGATCTTTTCTCTCCATTGAAGAGGTCCAAGATGACATCACTATATTTGAGACAAAAAGGCCTGATGAAAAGTAAGGGTGTTTACTCTAAACAAGTGTGTCAGTTTCCTTTGATTCTGCTGTGCTCACAAAGCTTAGCACTTTCTCTGATGAGGGCATCATAAACTGGGTAGCCTTGACTTAGGGTCTCCCATAACTTATGATCAATTCTACAGTTCTTAAGTGAGACCTTCAGAGCACTTTGAGATTCTTATAGTTAACTAAAGTTGGACTTAATCCATACTTTACTTAACAAAGTATTACATGAGGAGAGGAGGTGAGGAGAGGGAGAAGTGTGGGAGAAAGTATGCTTGTGGGGAGGAGTACAAATAGTTCATGAAATGATTTGGCTTTGGATGATACTTTGACTCATGAAGATTGTGTGTCCTTGAAGGGGACTTGAAAAGGAGGTAAAGTAAAAAATGATGATAATTTGATATAATTCAAGACTCTTGAAAAGTCTGCTTCTAATGAGACAGAAGAGGGGATATATTTAGTGATTTTGAGCCAATGTTGCTTATTGAGCAATCAATCAATCTGTGATGGTACTTTGATAACACTTTGAACTAATCAAGAAATCAATTAATCAAGCTGTGATCGATGATATCTGATTAATAGTAATTGAATGATAGGTGAAGAGGCACAAAGATTTATAATTTTAGAGGGAAAGAAGGGAGGGTGTAGACAATGAATAAATTCAGTTCCATAGATTTGGCCCAGAAAGGGAATAAGATACATTCCTACTTGGGTTTAAAAACCTATCTTACTATAAGGGGAAGGGGGGTAGGGGAAAGAGAAAGATGAGGAAAGAAGAGACTGATAAAAAGGAAGGCAAAGTATAAGTGAAAAAAAAACCTGAAGGTTAAATTTTAAAAGAAAAAGTTAAAGGGGGGAGGTAGTAAAATGTCAGTAAGGAAGAATAATAGGTAAGGGAAAAGAAAAATATAACTGGAGAAAGCATGGAGGGAAATTCAGAATTAGTAATCTTAACTGTAAATGTGAATGGAATGAACTGTCCCATAAAATGTAAATGGATAGCAGAATAGAATAAAAACAAGAATCCTATGATATGTTTTTTACAAGAAACACATTTGAAGCAGAGAGATACACACAGGGTAAAGGTAAAAGGAAGGAGCAAAATATATTAGGCTTCAGCTAAAGTAAAAAATCAGGGGTAGCAATCCTGATCTCAGATAAAGCAAAAACAATAACAGATCTCATTAAGAGGGATAAAGAAGGAAACTACATCTTCTTAAAAGGCACCATAAATAATGAAACTATATCATTATTGAACATATATACACCTAATGGTACAGCATCCAAATTCCTAGAGGAAAAGCTGAATGAATTACATGTAGAAATCAACAATAAAACTTCAATAATGGGGCACCTCAACCTCCCTCTCTTAGAACTAGATAAATTTAACTAAAAGAAAACAAGAAGGAAGTTAAGAAGGTGAATGAAATCTTAGAAAACTTAGATATGATAGACCTCTGGAGAAACCATAATGGGGATATAAAAGAATATAACATTTTCTAGTATAGGGCACCTATACTAACATGGACCATAAAGTAGGGCATAAAAACCTTATAATTAAATGCAGAAAGACAGAAGTGACAAGTGCATTCTTCTCAGATCATGATGCAATGAAAGTTACATGTAATAAAAAGGTCATAGAAAGATAAACCAAGAACTAATTGGAAACTAAATAAAAATTTTAAATAAAGAGTGGATCAAACAGCAAATTATAGAAATAATCAATAATTATATCCAAGAAAATGTTACTTATGAGGCATCATACCAGAATTTATAGGATGCAACCAAGGCAGTTTTGAGGGGAAACTTTACATCTCTAAATGTTTATGTGAATAAAATAGAGAAAGAGTAGATCACTGAATTGGGTATGCAACTAAAAAAGCTAGGAAAAAGAACAAATTAAAGATCCTCAATTAAACACCAAATTAGAAATTCTGAAAATCAAGGGAGATTAATAACATGGAAAGCAAGAAAACCATTGATCTAATAAATAAAACTAAGAGTTGGTGTTATGAAAAAGTCATAAAAAAATAGACAAAACTTTGGTTTGATCAACCCTGATGGATAAAGCTTCTCTCAGAAGTTCAGAGAGCTGGGAAAACACTATTAGACTGACTATGGACAATATTATCCCCATCCAAAGGAAGAAAAACAAAACAAAACAAAACATCAAAAATCCCCTTCAGAATCTGTTCATTTAAAAAAAATATCCCTTAATCCTAATTCCTCATACCAAAAATGACTAATCTGTAAACATGCTAAACTCAAATGTTTATGTACAATATTACCCTGACTGTTCACCACTGGGGGGGGGGCTGGGAAAGGAGGGTGGAAGGAAATTTTGTAACTTAAAAATATACTTATGCATATGGATGAATGCTTAGAAACTTTCAAAACAGGCATTTAGAAAATAAAATATTATATATGTTCACATAGAAAATTTGTGAACAAAGAAAAATTTCACAGACAGTAAAATGACAGACTTCATTCTAGGAAAATCAAAATTCTATCATAATAATTTAATATATTATGTTAAAATATAATGATGATCATCATTTATACAGTTCTTTAAAAACTGGAAGAACTTAGATAGATTTCCCAATTTGGTTCTTACCCAATGAGAGATTCTTTGATTATCCCAATTTTACAAGAGGAAACTAAGCTTCAGAAAAATGAAGTAATTTGTTCAGAATTATATCACTAGCAAATTATGAATGAAGGATTCAAACAAGTCTTGGTTCCAATTCAAATGTTCAAATCATTGTTATATTACTTCAAGCAGGACTACTGAATAAGAAAAGGAAGAATCAACATGGTAAGTAGAAAAGATACTGAAAGTTTGCAAGTTCAATAAGTCAATCTACTCTGAGATTTACTACCTTAGTGACACTGAGCAAATCAATTCATTTCTCCCCTTAGTTTTCTTTTTAAGAAAGAAAGGGAGAAGCTTATATTACTTTAGAAATGACTTAAACTCTACAGCTATCAACTTACATTCCTAAAGAAAAATGACTAAAACTCAACAATAGAGTCTTGTGGGGGAAAATGGACTTTTTAACAAAATTACTGGTTTCTGATAATGCTTTGAAAAAAACCAAAACAATGAATAAAGGAAAATGAAAATAAACAAAAAAAAATTAAAAATGAATAGGTTGGGGGAGATAGTGATAATCCAATGCATATATTCTAAAAGAGGTAGAAAATTTTATTAGATCCTTACAAAAAAAGTGAGTTTATTTGGATAGTCAAATAAATTTAATATGACATGCAATTAGAATTCCTTCCATAGCATGAATATAAGGAGAAAGTTATTATTTTCATCTTTTCTAGACTTATAATAAAAAATGCAACATATAGATATAAAAGAAAATACATATCATTTAAACTCAATAATGTGGATAAAATACGAACTAAGAGCATAGTCAAAAATAGGTATTGATTGACATTAAAAATAATATGTGGATAAAAATCAAAACATATAACTATACAATTAGGTTTGTTAAATAATGGAGGAGTATTATAATATATATAGCTTGTTGGTCAGCTATCCTCAGAAGAAAATATATCTTTGCATTGTTATGTTAAAGAATGATGTTATCCTTAAAATTAGGAAATTATCATACTCATAATTTTTAATAAACAAAAATGAGAACATTTTAAAAATCAAAAAAGTAGAAATATAAACTTGAAAACAAAAGCAGTTTCCTAAGGAATAGAAAAGACCAATGTAAGTGTATATAAACTATAGTTTTATAGCAAGTTACCTGATTAAAAAGAGAATAATAAAAAGTCTAAATGAAAAAGAAGAGAACATTTCCAAGAAATAAAGAGAAAAGAGAAAAAAAATTCAGAGATTATTATAACGTTGTATGCTAACAAATCTGAAAACTTTGATGGAATGCATTCATATTTACAAAAAAACTAAAACATTTAGATAAATAAAACAAGATACATATATATATATATATATAATAATCTCATAAATAAAAATGGAACAAGCCATAATCAAATGCCAAAAGCAGTATAGAACTTTTCAATATGGACCTATAAGTAAACTGTATTTGAAAATATCTAAAGAAGAAAATTTTTTCATGCTGCATAAATTCTTCACAGAAACCTATAAAGAAAACTTTCTGCCTGTCTCCTTTCTTTGGAAAAAAAAATATGATATTGGTATTTAATTTTGTCACAAAAATCAATTAGAGAAATAAAACTAGTGACCAATATCACATGAATCCTAAAGCTGAAATGTTAAATAAAATATTAGCCAAAAAGTTAAATTGTTTTCTGGAACAGATTAGTTTCATACGAGTAATATAAAAGAATTTAAATATTAGGAAAGTAGAAAACATGATAAATAATATTTATAAGAAAATAATAAAACTATCTTCTTGTAGCAATAAATTCAAATAACTATTTGACAAAATGTAGCAGTCATTCATGTTGAAAATATCATTTGAATTTAATTAGCATTTAATTTTTCCCCAGTTACATTTAAAAATAATTTTTAACATTTGTTCTTAAAACATTGAGTCCCAAATTATTTCCTTTCCTCCTTCACCAACCCCTATTGAGAAGGCAAGCAAAGAAAAAAGGAAAAAAGAAGGAAAGCAAGTTGATATAGGTTATACATGCATAGTTATGCAAAATATTTCTATATTAGGCATATTGTGAAAGAAAGCACAGATAAAAAATACCTCAAGTAAAATTTAAAAAAAAACATGTTTCATTATATATTCAGTCTAAATCAGCTCTTTCTCTCAGGATGGATGGCATTTTTTATTTTAATTCCTTCAGAGGTGTCTTGGATCATTGTATTGCTGAAATAGTCATTCACAATTAATTATCTTATAATATTACTGTTATTTGGTACATTTCACTAAGCATAAGATCATGTAAGTTTTTCAAGGTTTTTCTGAGAGCAAATTTCTTAGATCATTTCTTAGAGCAAATTGTTATTCTGACACAGTTACAAACCATGGATTTTTCAGTCTTTCCCCTAATGTTCAATATCCCCTCGATTTCCAATTCTTTGAAATCAGAAAAGAACTCCTTTGAATTTCCTTTTTGTTTTTTAATCTCTTTTGAACTAGTTAGTGGTATTACTAAGTCAAAAGGTAAGTATGATTTTATAATTCTTTGGCCATAATTCCAAATCGCTCTACAAAATGGTTGAATAAGCTCATAATTCTATAAACAAAGTATTAATATCTCATTTTCCCCATATCCAGCCCCCACAATATTAGTTATTTTCCTTTTTTGACTTATTAGTCAATATACTATGTATAAAGCAATAAATCAGAATTGCTTTCCTTTGTATTTGACCAGTATTGCTCTTTAAGACAATTTTCTCCTATTTGCTTTTTTATATATCTCTTTTATTAAAAGCTTAATCTGCTTTTGTGTTATTTTCTTTCATATTTTTTGTGTCTCCTTTACCAAGCTGTTGACTCTTTTTTCATGATTTTCTTGAATCACTCTTATTTATCTTCCCAATTTTTCCTCTGTCTATCTTATTTCATTTTCAAAATCCTCTTTGAAATGGATAGAGCACCAGCCTTGGAGTCAGGAAGACCTGAATTCAAATCCAAACTCAAACACTTAATAATTACCTAGCTGTGTGGCCTTGGGCAAGTCACTTAACCCCATTGCCTTGCAAAAGCCTAAAAAAAATTCCTCTTTGAGCTCTTTCTTGACCTAAGATCAATTCACATTTTTCTTGGAGCTTTTAGGTATAGGAGCTCTGACTTTACTAATCTGCTTCTCAAAATGTATTTTGATTTTTCTTTGTCACCATAGAAACTTTCTATGGTCAAAGTTTGCTTTCTGTTTTTTGCTCATTTTCCTAGTCTATTATTTATCTTTTAACAATTTGTTAAAGAAAGGTTCTGCTTCTAGGGTGGAAGGCAAACTGTATCAAGTTTCAGGGGTTTTGTGTAGTTCTTTTCGGAGACACTTCTAAGGACCTATAAGTTTTCACTTCTTTCAATAATTTTAGTAGATAATCTTAGTAGAGTTGCATTTACTACTCTCCTGATCTATACTCTGACCTGTGAGTGACCACAAGCACTCCTTTCTTCCCTGGACAATGACCCTTGATCTACTGCAGCCATGGTCTCAGGTGTGCTAGTGCTCCTCCCCTTCGCTGGGACTATTCCACCAGACTGTGACTTGGACTTGATTGTAGACAAAGCAACAAAGCTAGCAGAAAGAGCCCTATAATCTCTTTCTGACCAGTTGTTCAGCCTTTAACCTTCTCTGGACTAAGAGCTCTAGAAACAGCTGTGCTGATTCATTGATTTCCAAGGTCTGCTCTGATCTTCTGGAGCTAAGGCTGTGCCAGCATAGCCTGGGTTGGACTCTTCTCCATTATCACCCATGTATGATAAATCTTTCCTATCAACCTTCTAAGTTGGGTATGGATGGGAAATTATTTTGTAGGTTCCTCTGCTTCAGGAAGGGTTTAGAAGGATTTAAGGGAAAGTTCAAGTGAGTCCCTGCCTTTTTCTCCACCATCTTGGCTCTATTCCACCTGAAAATATTTTTCAAAGAATATAAGAAAAAGTTATCAAAAAGATGAAAAGAGGGGAAGCTAGGTGGCACAGTGGATAGAACACTGACCCTGGAGTCAGGAGTACCTGAGTTCAAATCTGACCTCAGACACTTAATAATTGCCTAGCTGTGTGACCTTGGACAAGTCACTTAACCCCATTGCCTTAAATAAAATTTTTAAAAAGTATGAAAAGACATCTATACAAAAAACAATCACTATTTTATGTGAAATTCAGTGAAAAACATTAAAAAGAGACAACATAATAACTCTCTCAATCTTTACATTCTTCCTTAACCCTATTTTTTCCTGCAGTGATAGAAAAGCTAGAAAATTTTTAAAATCTATGGAAAAAGGATAGACAAAAATGAGATAAAATGCATCTTTTCCTAAAGTATATAATGATTTATGTAGGGAATCCAATAGAAGTAGCAAGCATTTAATTGAGAAAATTAATACATTTGCAGTTATAAAATAATTATAAAAATCACTCTTTTCTCAGTATATTACTAAAAGTGCCCAAGAGAAACAGATAGTAAAACAACATCAATTTAATTCTTAACACAGATAACTAGTATCTATTTAAAACATCAGCAAGCATTATCTGTAATGGGAATAAATTTGAAGTCTTTCCAATAAGATCAGGGGTGAATGAAGGATTCCCATTATCACCACTATTATTTAATATTGTTTTAGAAATTCTAGCTATAGCAATAAGACAAGAAAAGGAAATTGAAGAAATAAAAATAGACGTGGGGGAAAAAACTATCATTCTTTGCAGATGAAATGATGGTTTACTTAGCAAATCCTAGAGAATGAGCAACAATAACAAACTTATAGAAACAATTCAGAACTTTAGCAAGGCCACAAAATATAAAATTAACTCACATTAAACATCAGCATTTTTCTATATAACCAAAAAAATTCAATAGAAAAGATAGAAGAGGAAAATCAATTTAAAGTAACTGCAAATAATATAAAATACTTGGGAGTCAGTCTGCCAAGACACAATTGGGAACTATATGAACACAGTTACAAAACACTTATGACACAAATAAAGTCAGAGCTAAACAATTGGGAAAATATCAGTTTCACATTGGTAGGCTGAGCCAGCATAATAAAAATGGCAATTCTGCGAAGAGTATTTTACTTATTCAGTGCCATATCTATAAAATTACCAAATAATTATTTTATAGAGCTGGAAAAACATTTTAAAAATTATTGGAAAAATCACAGTTCAAGAATATCAAGGGGCACAAGGAAAAAAGAGATAATTTTAGATCACAAATCATATTCACTAAGGAAATTAATTGGTTGATCAGTGGAATAGATTAGGTATACAATACATAGTGGTAAATGACCAACAGTAATCTCCTGTTGTTTGATAATCCTACCCCTGTCCCATCCCTCCAAAAAAAAACCTTTGGGGACAAGAACGTACAATTTGACAAAAAGCACTGGGAAAACTGTAAAGCAGTTGGGCAGAAATTTGATATAGTTCACCATCCAACATAATATACCAAGATAAGGTCAAAATGGATATTTAATTTAGACATAAAGGGTGAGAAAATTAGGAAAGAACAGAATATATTTTGCCTATCAGATTTAAGAATAAGAAAAGCATTTAATACCAAATAAAATAGAGAATCTTGTTGAAATAAATGGATAGCTGTGCTAAAATAAAAATTTTTAAAGTTTTGTATAAACAAAACTAATATAGCCAAGATTATAAGGAATGCAGCAGAGAGGCAGCCAGGTGGTGCAGTGGATAGAGCACTGGTCCTGGAGTCAGGAGGACCTGAGTTCAAATCGGGACTCAGACACTAAATAATTACCTAACTTTGTAACCTTTGGCAAGTCACTTAACCCCACTGCCTTGCAAAAACCAAAAAGGAAGAAGAAAAGAAGAAAACTGGGGGGTGGGGGAAATTTATAGTAGATTTCTTTGGCAAAGGCCTCATTTCTAAGATATATAGAGAACTAAATCAAATCTTTAAAAATATGATTAATAAATGGTCACAGGCTAAAAACAGGACATTTTCAGATAAAGAAATTTAGGTTATATATAGTCATGTGAAAATGCTCTAAATCACTAATGAATAGAGAAATTCAACATAATAACTATGAACTACCACCTCACATCTATCAGATTAGCTAATATGATAGAAAAGGAAAATGATAAATGCTGCAAAAGGTTGCAGAAAATTAGGAACACTTAATGAACCATTGGAAGAATTATGATCTTATTCATTAATTCTGGTGAGCTGTTTAAATTATTCCCAAAGCTGTGCATACTCTTTGATCCAGAAATACCACTACCAGATCTATACCCGAAACACATCAAAGATATGGAGAAAGAACCTATCTATAGATATAGATATAGCTATAGCTATAGATAGATGATAGATATAGATATAGATATACATATACATATAGATATACATATACATATACATAAAGATATACATGATATAGATATAGATATAGATATAGATATAGATATAGATATAGATATAGATATAGATATAGATATAGATATAGATATAGATATAGATATAGATGATATAGATGTGGATGTGGATGTGGATGTGGATGTGGATATGATATGGATATGGATATGGATATGGATATGGATATGGATATGGATATGGATATAGATATAGATATAGATGATGTAGATGTAGATGTAGATGTAGATGTAGATGCAGATGTAGATGCAGATGTAGACAGATACAGATAGATATCAATAGAGATAGAGATAGAGAGAGAGAGAGATGATATAGGTATAGATAGATATAGATATAGATGATATAGATATAGATATAGATGATATAGAGATAGATATAGAGATAGATATAGAGATAGAGATAGAGATAGAGATAGAGATAGAGATAGAGATAGAGATAGAGATAGAGATATAGAGATAGAGATAGAGATAGAGATAGAGATATAGATGATATAGATATAGATATAGATATAGATATAGATATAGATATAGATATAGATATAGATATAGATATAGATATAGATATAGATATAGATATAGATATAGATATAGATATAGATATAGCTTTGAGAAAATCCTGGAAAGACACATAGATTGATCCAAAGTAGAATGAACAGGACCAGAAGAACATTCTAAACAGCTATAGCAATATTGTATAATGATGAACTATGAATGCTTATTCTCAGCCATATAGTGATCCAAGACAATTCTGAAAGATTATCTAAGATGGACAGGTCAATGCTGCAATCAGTCAAAGGATGATCCACTGGAGAAGAAAATGGAAAATCACTCTATCTTTGCCAAGAAAACTCCATCAACAGTATAAAATAATAAAATACATACATTGAAAATGAGACCCTTCAGGTCAAAAGGTATTTAACATGTTAGTGGGGAAGAGCAGAGGACAGCTACAAGTGGCTCCAGAAAGAATGATATAGTGAACCAAAGTCGAAAGTAAGAACATCTTGTTATATTTGGTGATTAAAAGAAAAGCTGATGATTCAAAAATTAGTATTGCATAGGAACCTGGAACATAAGATCTATAAATGAAGGTAAATTGAATTTGGTCAGATTGAATATGGAAAGATTAAACTTTGATATCTTAGGTGTTAATGAACTTAAATGGATGGAAATGGATGAATTTCATTCAGGTGATCATTACGTGTACTATTCTGGGCAAGAATCCCTTAGAAGAAATGTAGTGGTGCTCACAGTCAATAAAAGGATGAGAGAATTAGTTCTGGGATATGCTCTCAAAAATGATGAAATATCTTTTTGAAATCAAGGCAAACCATTCAACATCACAATAATGCACAAGTCTGTGCTTCAACCATTAATACCAAAGAAGTCAACATTTCTCAATTCTATGAAGATCTATAAGGAAAAATAGCCCCCTCCAAAAAAAAGTCACTTTCATCATAGGGAACTGAAATGCTAAAATAGGAAATGACAAGATCATTGGAATAAAAAATGAGACAACTAATAGGTAACTCACTGGTTATAGTGAACATAGTAGAAAGGTAATTCTACACATGGAAATCATGTAGTCAGGAATGAAATGAGATTAATTATATACTTTGTGATCAAAGATGGAGAAACTATACAATTGGAAGACCTGATGCTAAATAATTCCTCAAACCATGAATTTCTTTTGATAAAATTTAGATATAAGCTGAAAAAAAGAAGGAAAACCAACAGACCACATAGGATGATCTAAATAGCATTCCTTATGAATAAGATGTAGAGGTGATAAAAAAAAGATTGTGACCTAATAGATAGAAGGACTATGGACAGAGGTTCACAATTTTGTATAAGATGTAGTTAAAAAGAAAAAGAAACAACTCAAAGAGGAAAAAAGAATGAGAAAAATTGGTTTTTGATAAGGTTTTACAAATAACTGAAGAAGGAAGGAAAGGGAAAGTGAAAGATATATCCAACAGAATGTAGTTATAGAGAATGGATAGATTAAAAACTTTACTTGAATGAGCAGTGAAAATAAATAGAAGAAAACAGAATCAAAGATAACAAGTGGAATGCTTTATGCAAAAATTAATATGACAAAGACAAAATTGTAGGGACTTCACAGAAGAAAAGCTGTAAAAATGGTGACAAGAACATTCAGAAGAACTATACAAGAAAGACCTTAACATCACTGATGATCATGATGGTCTGGACACTGATCACACCTTCCAGAGAATGAAGTAAACTGGGTCTCAGGAAACATTGCAATCCAACAAAGTTATTTAAAACCCTAAAAGATGATGCTGTTAAATGTACCAGCAAATGTGTAAAACCCAACAGTGAATTGAAGAAAAAAAATCAGTTTATGTCCTAAACCTAAAGAAAGAAAATGTCACATAAAGAATTGCCAGAAGAGTAGGGTTTTTTTTGAAGAGGTAGAGAAAAAAGGAACCAAATTGCCAACATTCATTTGGAATACAAAACAAGCAAGGGAATTCCAGAAAAGCATCTCATTATACCCTGACTACAAGAAAATCTTTGACATGCAGATTATTACAAAATGTGACAAATCCCTAAAAACATAAGAGTACCAGATTATCTTATTTGTCGCTTGAGAATGTGTGAATGGATAAAGAAGCAACAGTAAGAACTGAGCATGGAACAACTGATTGATTTAAAATTGAGTCACAATGCTATAAATATTTATTTCATAAGCAAAGTATGTCATGCAAAATTCCAGGTTGGAGAAAGCAAAAGCCATAATTAAGGTTGTGGAGGCATATATCAACAGTCTCACATAAGCAAATGATACAACTCTAAAGGCAAAAAAGTGAAGAAGAAATACGAAATCTCTTGAAGTTAAATAAAGAAAAGTATAAAAGCCGGCTTGAAGTTAAAGATTAAAAAAAAAACTAAGACCATGTCAACTGGACTCATCACTTCCTGGCAAATAGGAGAAGAAATAGAAGGAATGTTAGATTTTATTTCTTGGGTTCAAATGTCATTGCAAATAGTGACTGCAACCATGAAACTAAAAGATACTTGCTTCTTGGAAGGAAAGTGATGGCAAATATGAAGAGCTTACTAAAAAGCAGAGACAACATCTTGCTGACAAAAGTTCAGTCAAAGGTATTATTTTTCAAGGAGTAAGGTATGGCTATGAGACCTGTTTTTAAAGGAAAGTTGGATGCTTCAGAATTGAGGTATTAGAGAACACTTTTTCTGTTTTTTTTTTAATTTTAGAAAGTTTTATTTATTTTCACTTTTTTAGAAGGCAGTTTGTTAGTATAAAGACTAACATCATTCCCATGGTATGCATTGCTCTAAGTTGAATGTAATGAGAGAGAAATCATATCCTTAAGGAAGAAACATACAGTATGAGATATAGCAGTATTACATAATAAGACAATTTTTAAAAATTAAATTAAAGGTACATAGAAAGTCTTTGGTCTTTATTCAAACTCCACAATTCTTACTCAGGATATAGATGCCATTCTCCATTGCAGATATCCCAAAATTGTGCCTGATTGTTGCCCTACTGGCATGAGCAAGTCCATTAAGGTTGAGCATCACCCCCATATTGTTGTTAGGGTGTACAATGTTCTTCTGATTCTGCTCATCTCACTCAGCATCAGTTCACACAAATCATTCCAGGATTCCCTGAATTCTCATCCCTCCTGGTTTCTTGATTACAATAAATTTAAAAGCTTTTGCACAGACAAAACCATTGTAACCAAGATCAAAAGAAATGTAGTAAATTGGGAAAAAAATTTATGACTAGTGTTTCTGACAAAGGACTTATCTCTAAAATATACAGGGAACTGAGTCAAATTTTTGGGAAAAAGACAAGCCATTCCCCAATTGACAAATGATCAAAGGATATGCAAAGGCAATTTACAGATGGAGAAATCAAAGCAATTCATAATCATATGAAAAATTGCCCTAAATAACTAATTCTTAGAGAAATGCAAATTAAAACATCTCTGATGTACCACCTCACACCTCCCAGACTGGCCAATAGGACAAGAAAGCACAATGATCAATGTTGGAAGGAATGTGGGAAATCTGGGACACTAAAACATTGTTGGTGGAGCTGTGAACTCAGCCAGTCTTTCTGGAGACCTATTTGGAATTATGTCCAAAAGGCAACAAAAATGTGCATACCCTTAAATCAAGCAATACCACTCCTGGGTCTATACCCTGAAGAGATTATGAAAAAGGGTAAAAACATCACCTATACAAAAATGTTCACAGTTCTCTTTGTGGTAGCACAGAAATGGAAACTGAGGGGATACCCATCAATTGGGGAATGGCTTAACAAACTGTGGCATATGTATGTGATGGACCACTATTGTTCTATTAGAGAACACTCTTAATGGTCCTTTGTAAATCAAGTAGATCAAATCACTCAATATTATACGAAATTGATTCAGACTATTTATAAGGAAAATTGAAGCTGAAGCTTAAATACTTTGGCCAAAAATTAGAATCTAGACTCAGTGGAAGAGACCTTGATGCTGGAAAGATTGAGGATAAAAGGACAAGGAAATGGCAGAAAATAAATTGGATAAATAGTGTGATAGAAGCAACAAACACAAACTTGGAAAGACTTCAGGAGAAACTAGAGAACAGAATGATCTAGTGTGCTATGGTCAATGGGATCACAAAGAATTAGACATGACTGAATGACTAAATAACAAGAGAACATGAAATAATGTAGAATCTTGACAATAGATAATGTAATTGTTATAATTTAAAAATATATATCTAGGAGCAGGGCATGGTAATGCATGTCTATAATTTTTACTGTTGTGGAGATTGAGGCTAGCAGAACTCTCTTGTACCAGAATTCTAATATGAAGGAGAACTAAAGTTTTCTAAGTAATAGAGAAGGGAAATATATATTTAGAAATATAATATAAAAATACAGATATCAAAAACATTTTAATTCATTAAAAAACTTCTAAGACATAATTTCCAATGACAAGAAAAGAGATTAAAAATATAGGTGGTAGATTTTATATTATAATAGCTTGAAAGAATGAAAGATGACAGAAACAGAAACATATACATATACAGATATGAGTGGTTAGATAGATTTAAGTATTATTAATGGTTAATACACTGGCAATAAAATGATGAGAATGGTTGAACAAATCATAGTTTAGGAAGATATTGGAATATTTCTTTGCTAATGAATGCAGAGAAACATGGAAATAATTGTATGAAATGTTACAGGTGAAAAAGCAAAAGGCAGAAACACAGTATACACAATTGCAACAATGTAAAAGACATTAAAATGGAAAAGCAAAATTCCTAGTCATGTATAATAGTGAATATGAATGAGTATTGTACTGTCAAGATTAAGGGATATGATCCTTCATACATATGTACATACATATAGATACAGAAATAGATATATAGATATAGATATTAATATATTAAAAATAAAGTATTTTAGGAAATTTTTAAATAATAAGTGGTTAAATGGTTGTTAGTTTCTGCAATATTAAAAATGTGAGTACATTTTGAAAAAAAATGAGAATAATATCTATTTATGCTCTTTCTGATTTTCTATGTTTAAAGTGCCATGATCTGAGTCCTGTTTGAAGCAAATGAGAGGGTATGTTCACAGTAATTCTAAGAACCAAATGAAGGAGCAAGCTAGTTGGTTAGGTCCACTTTGGTATGTGTCTACCAGATGGCAAACCAACAACCAGAAAGGAAGGTAAATGAGGAGTTTTAAAAGTTAGACAAGAAGTGACTAGTAACTGATAAGGCTAAGCACCAGTGTCTCTTCCATAGGCAAAAAGTTAATGACTAGTCCCTGAAAGAGATGCAAGTTTTGTGATTTAAATGTCACCCTTATAAAAACATCACTTCTACAAATATATTCATAGCACCTCTGTTTGTGGTGGCAAAGAATTGGAAATTGAGTGAATATCCATCAATTGGGGAATTGCTGGAACAAATTGTGGAATATGTACATTATGGAACACTATTGTTCTATTAGAAACCAAGAATGATGGGAACTCAGAGAAGCCTGGAAGGATTTGCATGAACTGATGTTGAGTGAGAAGAGCAGAACCAAAAGAACCTTTTATACCATTAACAGCAGTATGTGGTTGATGAGCAATCTTAATGGACTTGCTCATTCCATCAGTGCAACAATCAGGGACAATTTAGGGGTATGTGAGATGGAGAATGCCATCTGTATCCAAAGAAAGGATTGAGGAGTTTCAACAAAGACTAAAGACTATTACCTTTAATTAAAAAAAAACATTATCTTATAATGTAAGTTTGCTATCTCCTATATTTTATTTTTTTTCCTTAAGGATATGATTTATCTCTCAACACATTCAATTTAAAACAATGTACAGCATGGAAAAAATGTAAAGACTATCAGAATGCCTTCTATGGGAGGTGGGTTGACGGAAGGGAGATTGGGGTAAAATTGTAAAATTAAAAAATAAATATATTAAAAAAAATAAATGTCACCCTTAGTAACAGAATGGAGAGGAAATCATCTTAGCCAATGGATATTTTTATCAAAACACCTATCCAATTGTATTTGTCCTTACCATCACCCCTCTTTTTCAATCCAACCAGATTGGTTAGTGATTTAGATGAGGAAGCAATAAGATAAAAGATTAAAAAATCATATAAGATTGACTAAAGAAGAAAAAATGCTATAATTATGATATGCTGGGTAAACAGTAAATGTAACACATTCATGTGGATCCTTATGAATGAGGAAAATCAGGCTCCTACTCTATCATCCTCTCAAGGTACCAATCAGTGAAAATCAGAAATGTATAAGACAATGCAGCATTATAAAAAGAACATCATACTAAGTCAAGATTTAGATTCTGCCTATAAATATTTAGGGTGGGTGATGTTATGCAAAGTGCTTAAGATCTCAGATACAAAAGATGTATTTATGTACCAAACAATATGATAACCAGAAGATTTCTTAACTAGTAAATTAAAAAATATATAAAATGGATGTTTTCTAGCATGTTTTTAACTGAAAACAAAATTGATGGTGATTCATAAAATTTAGGTTAAAATGTTGATCTTGTGAAATTTTGGGCAATTTCACTATTTTGAAATTCAGTTTCTTCATTAGTAATATGAATAGGTTGTTATAAATGGCTTATAAGGTTTCACTCAGCTCTAAATGCATGATTCTTTGCTGCCAAAGAGAATGATGAGGGATTGGAAAAATAAGAGAGAAAAGAATAAAAAAAGAAAAAAAGATGCTAAAGATAAACATAAGAACAAAAGTTGATAATGTGCCTACTATTACTAGGAAGGATGATCTAGATTCTGAAATTTTATATTGGTTTTAAGTCATCATAGTTTAAGAGTGAAACTGATAAACTGTAGTGTTACTAAACAGTGGAACATGGCTACTTAGGTGAGATTAAGCTGTAATATAGGGAAAACAGTTGAAGATTAACCATGTTTAATCTAACCAGGTATAGTGAGTGGTTTGTGTCTATAATCTTTGCTACTGGGCAGCCTGAATCTGGTAGGTTTCTTGAATTTAGAAGTTCTGAACCCTAGTATGACTAAAAGGATTGGATATCTGTACTGTCTTACAGTGAGGCCCCAAGTCCCAAATCTTTGCCTAAGACTACATTAAGACTTTTAAGACTCATTACATATATGGAGGGATATGAATAATTTTCTCCAGTAGCCCCTAAAATTATTGATTACTTACATATATTCAATAAGGTCAAACAGATTATATATTTGATTGAAAAATAATAGAGAACCACTAGACTCTATGGAATCTGGGACCAACATGGTCAGACCTGTTCTTTTGGAAGATTAATTTGACAGATGAAAGAAGGAGAGACTTATGGGAGGCAAACCAACTAGAAGTCTATTATAGTAGTTTAGGTATGAAATGATGAGAGTTTACAACAGGGTGGTAGCATAATTAAAGGAAATAAGAAAGTAGACATAAGAAATGTTACAAGGGTAAAATCAACAAGTGCTGGTAACAAATTGAAGATGGGCAGGTGAGAGAGAGAGAGAGAGAGAGAGCCAGAGAGCCAGAGAGTCAGAGACACAGAGACACAGAGGCAGAGAAGAGTCAGAGTAACTAGGATGTAATTATAGAAACTAAAAAATTATAATCAGTAATAGGAAAGTTTACATGGGGAGAAAATTTGAGAAGAAAAATAATGAGTTCAGTTGGGAAATGTCCAAGAGTCTATAAGTTAAGAAAAATGTTTTTTATTGTTGTCCAATTGTTTTATTAATCATGTATATCTCTTTGCGAACCCATTTAGGACTTTCTTAGCCTAAATCCTGGAATGGTTTGCCATTTCCTTCTCCAGCTGAGGGGCAGAGCCAAGATGGTGGCATGAAGGCAGCGTTTCCCAAGAACTCTGACCACCCCAAACCCCCCAAAAAACAAAGGATGGCTCTAGTCAAAATTTAGTGGGGCAGAACCCACAGAAAGACTGAGTGATACATTTTCTCAATCCAAGATAATTTAGAACTTCTACGGGAAAGGTGTGACTCACCAGGACTGGGTTATGGGGAAAAAACCACAGCAGTGCAGGGCAGCCCAGCCCAGCATAGCCCAGAAATCTCTGGCAATGGTTTGAAGGGGCAGAAAAAGAAGTCTGCTGTACCTGGGTGAATTTGGAGTGAGGAGCATGGCCACAGAATCGGCAGCAAGAATTGGGAGAAAGTAGCCTGCACCCCCAGAGACGGTAAAGGAAGTCTGCAGAGATCTCTCCACTCTCCCTGGGGTAGGACTCAGCTGTTTGCCTACACTCACATATTGCTGTTTGGGCTTCCATACTAAGATAGCTGGATCCCTCCTTACAGCTCCAGGGCAGAGGGAAGTCTGGGGAGCACAGCTAGAAAGTATAAGACCTTGGAGGAATACAGGTCCCAGTGGGGTGTCCCCCCAAAAAACAACCCCAAAGCCTTGGAAGTGCTGTAAATTAGTCTTGGGCTGAGGAAATGAGTAAACAACAGAAAAAGAAGAATCTGACCATAGACAATTACTTTAGTCCCATGGAAGATCAAAACACATACTCAGATGAAGAAGCTTCTGTATCCAAAACCTCCAAGAGAAACAGAAAGTGGACTCAGACTATGGATGAGCTCCAAAAAGACTTTGAAAAGCAATTAAGGGAAGTGGAGGAAAAATTGGGAGAAGAAATGAGAGCGATACAGAAAAATCATGAAAACCTTCTCCAGCTGATTCTACAGATGAGAAAACTGAGGCAATTAGAGTTAAGAGACTAGTTCAGGGTCACATTGCTAGTAAATATTTAAAGGCAGATTTGAAACTTATGAATAAGAAACTTGATTCCAGGCATGGAACTTTATATACTGTGCTACCTGGTTGCCCAAGAGAAAGGTCAGAAGAGAATAAGTAGAATTCAGAATCATCATCAGATAAAATAATTTTATGTATTTTTTTACATATAATTATAGCCTCTTCTCCCCTTTACTTCTACTGTTTGTTTTGAATTAACTGCTTCCTTCCAGAGACATTGCTGTCATGGGTCTCATTCTACTAGGTCTCAGTGACTTCAATAAAGTTTAATTTGTTCTAGTTCTTTACTCACCTTGCTTTTTACTAATATTCAATAAAGACATCTAAGGCCAAGGACTTGATGATTGGTGCTTTTCTTGGAGTTTTGTCTCTTGTAATTTCTAAAATCTTTGTTGCTAATTCTTTCCACAAAATAGCTGATTGCTATAAAACCTTTGTATACTGTATATTCATAGACATTTTATTCTTTTCCATGTTGTTTAGTTTAAACCCCTTTTGATTAGATCTATCACATTCCTGGCAAACAGCTTAGTTGTTGTTACATGCCCTGATCAGTAATTTCTTATTCCTACATTTTAAGTTATCATCCAAATCCAAAACTCACTCTCAGATAACATCTTCTTAACTAACCATTAACTTTTCAGGTCAGTCCTTTTTTTGAAATTCTTCTAAGGTCTTTATTTACCATTGGCAACAGTAATAAAAATACCACCTTTCCCTTTAAAGTCTTCTATTTCTTGTTTTCGGCAAGGGCTTTCTAGTCTTGTTCTGGCAGCATCTTTTATATCCATAGAAATCACTGCATGTCCTTTAGAGACATAGAGTTTGATAAGTTTGATTGGAGGTTCTCAATCATATCTTGGATATACACCCTAGGAAGATAGCATAGCTCTTTATTGTTCTTATCAGATTTACCCATATCCACTTCAGTGCTCTGTAGCAAAGCAACCAATCATCACCACTTATCTGTATTTTCTTTAGGGTCTTACTGGGTGAGCCTGCACCTGACATCAGCTGAGTATCATATCATTGTTCTTTAGAATATATTCAGCTGCTTCCTTTTTTAAGGGATCGAGTTTTCTCTTCTTCAGAAAGCTTCATTTTCTGTTTCCTTATCTTTAAGTATTTAATGGCCTTTCTCCCATTTGTTCTTCTCTATTTGTTATTTCACTGTCCAATCAGCTAAAGGAGAATGAGAGTCCTCTGCTTTTTAAAGATCATTTTCTTCTTTGTTTTCAAACTGAATTCCTTCTTTCATTACCCTGATAACCCAGAGAATAGAGAAACCTTTCTTAAGCCTCTTATTTAATGCTTTTCTTCAAGGAGGGAAAGTAGCTTGTACTTCTTATTTGCAATAGTAATGAAGTATTTTATATATTCTGTAGTAATTTTGAACAGAATTCTCTGTCTCTATTGTTGCTTTTTACTTTTATTATTAGAAATACTTATCATTTGCATGGATTTATTTTATATGGTGCAAATGTGCTAAAGATGCTCAATGGATCAATATTTAAGCTAACTCTAAGTAGACTTATATCATCCATTCATTTTACTTTTTAATCTATGATTATTGCTTTGATTTATTTTTCTTGTTTCATAGTTTATAGTCAGAAATTCTGTTTTGTCAAGTAGAAATGGTAACAATTTATAATATATCCATGTATGTATGTATGTATATACTGCCCCTAAGTTTATTGAAAAGGTTTCTAGTTAACTTTTCTACAAATAATTGTGTGTGTGTGTGTGTGTGTGTCTCTCTCTCTCTCTCTCTCTCTCTCTCTCTCTCTATATATATATATATATATATATAGGCAATATATATAGGGGCTATATATATATATATATATATACATATATATATATATATATATATTGCCCCTAAGCTTATTGAAAAGGATTCCAGTTAATTCTTCTACAAATAATTGTAACTTTTGATTTTAGGTATATTCTATTAAATATTTTAAAGAAGGGTCTATTGATTCTTATTTTAGCAGAAAGAGATGCTGTATTTTTGTCAAAGGCCTTTTATGTATCTATTGATAATTATATGATTTTGCTATCATTTATATTATAGGATCTATACTAATATTAAATAAACTAACTACATTCCTGGTTTGGGGGGGGGATTTTTTTTAGGTTTTTGCAAGGAAAATGAGGTTAAGTGGCTTGCCCAAGGCCACACAGCTAGGTAATTATTAAATGTCTGAGACTGGATTTGAACCCAGGTACTCCTGACTCCAAGGCCGGTGCTTTATCCACTATGTCACCTAGCTGCCCCTGCATTCCTGGTTTTAAAAAATGTAATATGATCATGTTATTTAAGCATGATGTTGCTTTAGACAAATTGCTAATATTTTATTTAAATGTTTGTACCTATGATCTTTAGAAATATTATTCTACAACTTTCTTTTTCTATTTGGATTTTTCCTAGTTGATGTATCAATATTATATCTGTAACAAAAAAAAGGAAAATGAAGAATCTCTTCTTTTGCTATATTTGTATATAATATATAATATTATAATTAATTATATTTTGATGGTTTGCTAGAATTCATTTTTAAATCCATCTACTCCTAAAATACTCCCATCCTTGGAGGCTCATTTTTATCTATTT